>NC_139346.1:215233192-215833192 GCF_055883805.1 Amblyomma maculatum | reverse complement strand
TAACTATATCGTGGGAGATTCTAAATTTTGAAACATCATGCAGGCTTTTCTTCCTGATAAAAAATCACTAGGTGACGTCATCACCTGTCGTGACGGTACATCGCGCGCCCCCTAGTCGAACACAACCAGCATTTAATTGAACGCATCAAAGTTCATTGGTGTTCTATAATTCGTTTACAGGAAAGGAAAGGCGCAGTATCTGTCAATCGCGGAATCCCGCTATCATCCTCACAGTAGACAAGGGGAATTATGAAGAGCGTATCACGATACGGGGCGTGATGCACGTTCCAGAAGAGAAAACAGAATGTTGGTTCTGTAGTACTGAAAGGGGTGCAACTTTGCTATAGAAATTGTTCGACTCGCCTAATTGTAAATGGCCACCTATCAAGCCGTACCAATCAACTCTTATGTGAAGCAAGGCTGTCCGATGTCTCCGCTGCTTTTTGCTCTTTACTTTGATCCACTTTGTCTGAGTGTTTTACATAACAGTAGTATCCATGGTTTCCCTCTCCTTGGAAATGAGGTTAAAGTGCTTGCATATGCGGTTGATCGTGCGTTTTTTTGCACTGACAAAGCAAGCATAGAAACAGTTATATCCAGCATAGAACAATTTGGCATTGTTTTTGGTGCTCAAATGAATCACTCCAAGAGTTCCGGCCTTTGGTTTGGTTCGTTGGGCTCAACACCATACAGGAGCTGAATGATCATGTGTGCCCCCTAAATATCTGGGCGTTCCAGTGCATGCATTTAAGTCAAGTGCAAATTACTGGAAACTGCCCGTTCCAGTCGTCCAGCGTTATGCTAATACATTTGTCCTCTGTCGGCTTTCGATATTCGGTCGGGCTCAGGCCTGCAATATGTTTTTGGCGACAAATTTTCATTATGTGCTTCAGGTCCTCCACTGTGCTAGGCATTACACCCAGCGTTTTCACCGAATATTTGCGACGTTTATTTGGTCATCCAATTTTGAACCGATTCGACGTGATAACCTATTCAGACCTATTTGTGCAGGGGGCTCTGCTTAGTGCATCTGTATGTAAGGCAATTAGTTGCCAGTTTCTTCGTTTTTCGTTCAAATCCGATTATTAGAGCATTCCTACAAGTTAATTTCATGAATTTGCTTCCTGTCTTAGTGGTTTCTTCAGATTTTACTGACCGCTCACAGTTACTAGGATTTATGCAGGAAGTTTATGCTTCGGTGAGGTTTTTGACGGCAAGATTCTCGAATGAGTACTTATATTCTGTTTCGCGCAAGATACTATACAAGGAATTGATAGCAATGCTTTTTCCGCCACCTCTGTATCGTTCTTTATACTTTGGCTTTAAGGGTCATGATGTTTTAAAAAGGGTGCGCAAAATGCAGATTTCTCCTTGCACGAAAACATTTTTCTTTAAATTACACACCGAAGCTCTACCTGTTAACACATGGCTCCATAGGAAAAATATTTTTGTATCTTCTGTAAACTGCCGTCTGTGTGATGTGCCTGAAAATTGAGCACTATTTCATCCATTGCAAAGACGCAATTCTTTTTTTGGGATGTGCTAAGAACTCTAAAGAAAGACTTTGTTCTAAATTCGTACAGTTCGCAGTATATTGCTGTTACACAATCTGATTACGAATCATATGACGTGTTTTTTCTTATTGTACTTCATAGCTTGTGGAAGACACGCATTTTGGATCGCAACGCTGAACCTGTTGTTCCACCTAGACTCCATTTAAGCAGAATGATGCTGCAACTGAAGGAGGATAGACAATCGGGCGAGTTGGTATCGATTCATATTGGAAGGGCACAGTGCAAAAAGACAATCGGCGAAAGGAAGAAGACGTACACACGAGCGTTCGTGTGTGCGTCTTCTTCCTTTCGCCGAGTGTCTTTTTGCGCTGTGCCCTTCCAATATGGATGCAACTGAAGGGCATTTATGATGAAAATGACTTTCAACCTGATTGGTTTCCGCTGGTGACACGGTGCTTATCTTTGCCTGCCTTTTAGTTGTGTTTTCTGTTGTGCATCTCAGCAACAGCCAGTGCATTGTAAATAGTCAGTGCACATAACCCTTTCTGTACATAACAACGTGTAATAAATACCACGCCATAAAAAACAAATCCGGGGCGTGGTGCAGTTGGTAAAGCCTTGGGCTGGGGATCCAAGAAATGGAGCTTCGATTTTAGGTGGAGACAAGGTTTATTATTTTATTTTCAGTTCTTGCTGTCGAAAGCGTCACACCTCTGCTGACAACCTGCTGTTGACAACGGTGAGGCATTAAAGGCTTTCGCTTTAAAATCTTGATGTATCTGCGTCTCTCTTCCCTGGGAATTGCTGGTCATCACATGATGCCCGTATGTGGCCTGAGGATCACATGTGAGGCACAGACGAAGTAAAATTTATATCTAATTACGATACAAAGACTAAACGGACTTCATGGCGAATAGAAACCGCATTTCTTCCATTTTTCTCTTCAGCGATATTCTAGTAGTATTCTAATTAACTGACCTTAATGTGAAAACTTGCTCATTGGTGGTAAGTATCATATATTAATTTAACAGTTCAGTTCAGTCGCTCAGTCGTGTCCAACTCTTCGTGACCCTATGGACCATATCACGCCACGCTTTCCGGTCTCTCACTATCTTCCTAACGTCACATAACTTCATCTGCAGCGCCTCGAGGATGCTATCTAACCATCGCGTTCGCTGCCCACCCCTTCTCCGGTGACCCTCAACCTTTCCCAACATCAAAGCTTTCTCCAGCGACTCCTCTCTTCTCATCAGATGACCAAAGTAGCTGAGCTTTAACTTTAGAATTTGACCCTCCAATGAACAATCAGGGTTTATGGTCGACAATATCGACTGATTTGATCATCTGGCAGTCCAAGGAACTCTCAAAAGTCTCCGCCAGCACCACAATTCAAATGCGTCAATTCTTCGGCGGTCAGCCTTCTTCACAGTCCAGCTCTCGCCTCCATACAACACAACTGGAAGTTACTTTAACAGTTACTTCCCCCCAAAGGTTTCGGCTATGATTTTTTTTTTTTTTAGCAGAGGTTGGCGGCCATTAGGACATAGTACGCCAGCTATGGCTGGTTTCTCGCTGCTTCATCGTAATCGTCATGAGCGTTGTTAAATTCATTTACCACTGTTTTGAAATAGTCGTAGACTCCCAGATACCGTTTACATTCTGTATTACCCGCTCCCTCTTAACCGACAGGTAATAATTGAGATCAGTCTTGAAGGAAAAAGCGCCGTCCTCAATGATTTCTGAGCAAAGCCAGCACGTGTCTTTCGTCTACATCTCAATCAATCAATCAATCAATCTTTATTTATGTTTGTACATACAAACTGGGGATGGTGAGAAAAAAGCAGTGAATTATGCACCGCTTGACGGGCCTCACCACCCCTACAAGTCAGCAGTAGGCACAAGGCAAGAACAACCACTGGTAAAAAAAAAAAAAAAAAAATGAATACAAGTGCATCTACAGAACTAGGTTGACAGAACATATCTCATAACTGGCAGCAATAATAGACGCAGAAGATCGTGAGGCTATAACACAGAGTGGCACAGTACGTTCAAACACAATTGACATCACTGTAGCATAGATTGCTGAATAAAACTTTTACGAATGGAAGAAAAAGACATAATATTCACTTGGTCACTCAAAGGGGTATTTAGAAACTTTGGCACAATAAATCTCAACATACAAAACCCATAGTTAGTTCTGCACTTTGGTAATGCAAACCTACTCTGCAGTCTGATGTCGTATGATGAGTGGCGACATGTAATAGGAACAATTTCAGAAAAAAATGAATCACCCTTTTTTATCGTTGATTTATAGAGACATGTAAATCTGTAGTCAAATAATTTGTTGAAAGGTACAATATTATAATGTAGGTAAATGTGTTTAGTAGGCGAATCATACGTCCCGTTGACAATTGCGCGAAGCATTTTCTTTTGTAATGTTTGCAGTTTAATGACATTGGATACCGTTGTATGGCCCCAGACAAGAAGGCAATAGCTAAGGTGCGAATAAAAAAATGCATAATATAAAGTAATTTTAGTTTTGATAGGTAGAATATGCCTGTTACGTGAAGTAATTCCGACAATTCTAGAAAGCGTTAACACAATATTATTAACATGGGCATCCCATGTCATCGTACTGCTAAACGTTACACCTAATGATTTGAATGTGTCCACGTACTCGATTTCACTGCCATTGAGGTATAACGAGGGGCGGTAAAGTACTTGTTTTCCTTTAAGAAGGAAGAGTACTGCTTTAGTTTTTTCTTTGTTTATCTTTAATGAGTTGGCTGATGACCATGTGGCAAGCGATAAGAGCGTGCGATTCGCGGTGTCTGCTAAGCTTTGTACGTCTTTGGAAGAAAAAAATAGGCTGGTGTCATCTGCATATATAATGTATTTTGCGTGGTTACTGATATTAGGGATGTCATTTATATATATATTAAACAGGAGTGGCCCTAAAATGCTGCCTTGAGGGACGCCATTCGAAATTCCTAGAATCTGTGAAGAGGAATGATTAATCACCACATACTGAGACCGTGAATTCAGATAAGATTTGATTAGGCTGAGAGCATGTCCGCGTATGCCATAGTTCTCTAGTTTTGCAAAAAGAATATCGTGATTTAGGCAATCGAAGGCTTTACTGAAATCAACGAAAACACCGAGAGTTAGAAGCTGTGACTCAAAATTATTTAAAATGTATTCTTTTTGGACGAGTAGCGCATGCTCCGTGGACCTATTTTGTGTAAAGCCATACTGACAGTCGGTTATTACGGAATGTTTCTGCAGAAAATGTTGCAAACGGATGCGAATCAGTTGTTCTAAACCCTTAGAAAAGTACGGAAGTACAGACACTGGCCTATAGTTTCCCAACTTGTTCGCATCGCCTTTTTTATATATGGCCGTCTGGTCAGGATAACCCAATTTGACACCTCAGATGCGCCACGATACGTTATCTTGTGAGCGCTTAGGTTCCTCAATTTCAGGAATTGTTAAAAAAATATCTTACTAATAACTAGCTGCTCATTCCGTGTGAATTTCGCATTGAAACTCTTGATAGCGCCTACCTACGCAATGCCCTAATGTCGTTGTGTTTGTGACTCAATAATGGATGAGAATCGCATAACTCCCATTGTGCAGACCGGGGCAGATGCCGTACTCGTTGCACTACTGCCGCGATGGCGTACAGTTCCAAACCTTTAAGGAAAAAAACAGATGCCGGACAGGGCCATGCATGTGGAGGGCTCAAACAGTCATTAATCTGTGTTGTAAACACTGAGTAAGTAAAACTGGTTTGGTTAGCGGAGCTTAACGTCTCAAAGACATTCAGGCTATTAAAGACACCGCTGTGCAGGCTTCCGGGAATTTCGACCATCTGGTATTCTTTAACGTGCACTGCCATCACACCAGCACACGGGCTCCTTGCTTTTCACCTCCATCGAAAAGCGGCCGCCGCAGCCGAGATTCGAAAGCGCATCACTGGGCGCAGTAGTCGAGCGCCGTAAACCACTGCACCAACGAGGGCGGCAACAGTAAAACTGTTTACTTCTCAGCAATAAAATATAAAATTAATTTCTCTTTACATAAATCTTAATGCTTGTTGGTGAGCCTATCATTCGATGGTATTGTAGAGTTCTGGTTAATTTTTGCGCACTTGGCAACTGCGATACGCCGACGGTCATTAAATTTTTATCGGAACCTTAACCCAGCCGATCACCACAGATCTCTTGACAGTGCACTAGAAACTATAAACAACTGGTGTATTGACCGGCAAATGGCACTTAACGCAAATAAATATGGTCTGATTTCAGGAACGAGGAAGAAACATATATCCATATTTCAGTACACTATTAACGGCATCCCTATCACAGCAGTTAATGAACAAGAATACTTAGGCCTATTAATAACCTGTGCCCTCAGATCGAACACCCACATAGATGATATAACCTCAACTGCGCTGACACGACTACGCTATTTTTTTACCTGGCGGCGCCTGAAAGCAGCTCCTTATCATAATAAATTACTAGCTTACAATGCACTGATTCGTTCTGTCCTCGAATATGGTAACGTCGTTTCTTTTCCTTTTGCTAATCAAGACATGAATAAAATTGAAGCAGTGCAAATGAAGGCAATTAGATTTGTGATCAACTACAAAACAACGGGCTCACCAATTGAAATAAGGAAAACATAGAGAATAAAAACACTTCAAACTCGAGTTACAATCGCATGCATCAACTACTTTATCGGCACGTAAGAGTTTATCCTACTAAATACATCACTTTCTCTACAACTATATCGACAAGTAATAAGCATTCAATCAGGCTTACGAGTATCTCTTCCACACTGACAGCTTCAAATACTCATTCTTCTCTTTAGCCACAAGACAATGGATCAGCCTAAGTCCGCCTGTTACTAACTTATCTTTCATCTTCTTTTACTAAGTTGGCAGTTGCAATGGAAAGATGTTTATTTCATCAGCAAAACCTTATTTTAGGCTCATGTTCTGCTGTTTTGCCGCCCGTAAGGTTCTCTTAATCCTTGACTTTGTAACTTAGGCGCATACATATAATAACAGTATGTTCATGTAATTTAGTGCAGTGTCGTAATTCCTGTATAATTCTCATCTCTGCATGTTATTAGAAACATTAGGACACCTTCGTCGTATTTTCTTTTTATTTCCATAATATTTCTCAGCAGTTTTGCACTTTAAGCATTCTGTATAATACAGAATGCTTTTTACTTATGGTCATGTAATTGTGTGTTCCTAACGTGCGGTATATGCGCTCCTCTTGTGCCTACATATGCACACCTGCAACAATCCCGAATGGGATTAGCAGTATCTGTAAATATTAAACCGCGGTGCAGAAAATCGAAGAATCAAAATTTATTTTAACAGTTCTTTCCTCCATTCATTCTCGCCTGTATTATTTACACTTCGTTATAACCGCATTTGATGCCTATTAAACAAAACGTTTTGTTTGTCAGGTGAGGTAGCCACCGTTTCGGCAGTGGGATAAGTTTAAACCGAAAAACAATTATAACAAAATGCGGATTCTGGAACCTATTTGGAGGTAAAACGTATCACCTGTCGCTGTAGCCTCAGGTATTCAAAGAGCCTTGTGGAAATTGTAGAATCACACCTATTAAATAAAAGAGAAAAGCTATCGCAAACACGCGCACGAAGGAACATGCTCATATCTATAGGCAATAACCAAGGAACACCAAAAATAGCAAACTCGGTGCCTGAACAGGGGAAGAACGGGCTGTCCAGATTAAACTTGGTGACCAGAGGGATCTGATCATTCGAGTCCGAGCAGCAGCAGCAGCAGCCTCCAATAGAGTCTTTGACGGAAGACACAACTCGCTCTGCGTCGTCTAAATAATTGTGCGAATAATGTGATTAACATCACCAGGTCTTCCAGGGTTTGGCGTTCCGCTCCTCAGCCAAAAGATGCGGAATAGAATCCCGACCGTAGAGAGCAAATTTTTTTTAAGATGAAGTGAAAAAGACTCTCGTGCGAAATTCGCGGTGTCGGCGCACGTTAAATAATCTTATGTAGTGCCCCCTTAGCCTACGTGTCTCGCCCCTGACCAAAACTGTAGAGGTTCAAATATTCTTGAACCCAGTCGTCAGCCATCTGTCGCTTCGATCTTGGTTCGCTTCCGTGCTTCTCGGTTACGTGATAGTCATGGCTTCTGGTTGTTCTATAATATCGGCAGACTACCTGCCACTGCTTCGGTCTCTTTCTATGGTGATAGTGGCTTTTTCTACACTACAGCGCCTCTTTTTCTCACTCCGTCTTGTGGATTCACCGGACACCACGCTCGTTGACCTCGTCCGGAGTCGCCTCGTGTCTCTATAGTCCTCAGGTCGTCCTTGTGAATAAAGACTTATGAGTCAATGAATGCGCAGTCGCCAAGATGGCCTATGTGTATGTCACATTTACCTATAGGTTAAATCAAAGAGCGGCGCATTTGAAACTTGATGAAGGCGACGACGATGTTTGCTGCACAGCGCGGTGGTGTGTTGCAGTTTTACTCGATCCGCCATTGACTACGGTGATAGCGTAGTGAAACGTGCGAGCCACACTTTCGCAAATAAAGAAAACAAAAAGGAAGATAGCGTAGGGCTCTTCTGCCGGTGCCAGGGAAGCTGTTCTGTTCGTTCTGGCGCTGGTTGAAAACCCATTCGCGGCAATGTATTTTGCGGCGCAGCTGCGCCGAGGCGCAGATGTACTAACGCATGCGCAATGCGTAGCTTGGGTAGATGAATTACCTTTCAGAATAGCAGAAGTAGACCTTCCGCTCTGCCTCAGTACAAGGTGCACTGTTCGCGCCCAGGCGACCTTGAGATTTGGCATGGGAAGCTTCCGCTCTATGTATGAATTGTCCACGGCTCCACCTGTGTCCGTTCGTGATTTTCGCTATGCCGTGTAAATTGGGGCAGACTCGAGGCGACCCTCATGGTGTCACAAAACATTTAGTATACGTTCTAGCACGAGATTTAAATTCGGCTTCGTCTTTTCTTCTATTCTCAGCGTTCCTCATGGCGATAAGAGACACCGTTGCGGTCGCCGGGACGCGCCACTCATAGCGTTTATTCCAAAGCAACGAAGTAGGAGGAGAGAGAGAGAGAGAAAACTTTTAATGAGCATATAATCAGTAAATATTCGCAGGAGCTGGGTGGTCGGTGCCCCTAGTCCAGGGCTCGCGAGGAAAAACACATTGCGTTCTAAGTCTGGCGCAGGCTGAATAAACCGGCTCGGGAGGTCAAAGTCCCACAGCCATTTCTCACTTAAATGATTTCGCAACTGCCTGGCTGGCATGGCTTGGAATTCGCGCCGCTCTACGATACGCCTGCCAAGCCAAGGTGCTGGGATATCGTGAATCGTTTTCACGCGTGTCAACAGCTGCGTAAATTCGGGTCGGGTCGAGGTACTCTAGCCTCGCTTAATTCTCGCGTACGCGTTCAGCCAATGTATGCGAGCTTTTCCTCCGGCTTCCTTTCTTTCCTTATACCTCTTTTAATAGTCTCCCGAAACACACTTCCCACAGCTGCTGTTTTCTTTGTGCCTGCGCGTTTGTGTGCATGTACGCGTGTGTGTGCTTGAGGAGGCAAAAAAAAATGACTCTTTCTTTAGTCGCAGCAGGGGAGGTCACGTGAGCGCACTCTCAATGCTTCGAGACATCGTCCCTGCTCCACGCTTCCTACGTGTCTCTGTGTGCTATTTTTTCGCATTTTCTTTCGAGGCCGTGTTTTCTGCCCATCAGTTTCCCGCCAGAAGAGAACTTTACTTTGGCAGAGAGAGGGCGAGGGAATTTGAGATAGGAAGTCGAGGGAAGCAGCGGGAAAAAAAGGAAGGGAGTGTGCCGATAAATTCTTGATCCCCGCCATCCTCGATGAGCCTTAAAAGCCATCAGGGCCTACACGTGTAATGTATGTGCGCTGCTGCGCGCTGCTCGTCTTCCGCCGCCGGCTTCGCTGTCTACATCCGCGCTTTTTCTCCTTTTCCTAGTGCCCCACATATATACTTTGCTCGTCCTGTTCTTCTCGGACGGCGCGGTTTCGAACACTAGCCGGTTTCTTATGCATTTCTTGCTTTTGTTTTTTAATCTTTTTTTCTTCCCTGGCACCGCTGTTAGCCCGTGAACACGAGCGCATAAATTTTCCCTGCTGCTTACATTCTTGAAGACGGGCTTTTTCTACATTTAGAAGCTATCTTTTTCTATCTTTCTGGAAGTGTCATATCGTTTTTTTGTTGCAACTTCCTTCTACCCTTCTTCACAGTCAGCACAGACCTACCTTCTTTCTGAATTGAATCCGTTAGCATATCGTTACCACCGCTAACAGTGCTTGTACAACGTGGGCTCTGCCTATTCTTTACATTTTGCTTCGCAAACAGCGACGCACATACTATGTTGGCAAGTAATGTTGCTGCAACGACAGCGCCACCGCCGTAATGGGATGACATGCATTGAATTGATCGGAGCAAAAAGTACCAGAACATCAGACAGTCGTGCACCAAAGTACCGAAAAGGGTTCCTCTGTTGTCTGGGTTTTACTCATCCACGCAGACTCGTAATAGCGTGCCATTTCTCTCTACACAATCCTCTCCTATTTACTTATACTACAAAGGGAACGGCATTAACTGCCAGGAAGAAAAATGCCTGAGGAGAATAAAGCACAGATTACGCCGCTAGACACCTGTAACGCAAATGCATATTCCACAATTCTTATTGTAGATACCCTGCCATCAAAGGAAATGAGTCTCGTTCACATACAGCCCCATATATATATACGGCACGTAGTTAGTGTCAGTGTTGCTTAAACATATACCTGTTTAAGCTTATTATTCACCCTTTCAGTTGATATATCAGACCATCGCCTTACCGAAGCGAAACCTGCATTGTTGAAAGGCCAGGCCCAAGATTCGGAGAACTATACTATTTTGCCCTTTTGTGAAAGTGCTTCGAGAGCGTACTGAGTCAACGCCCCCTGGTGCCTTGGCGAAATGTGTGACGTACTGCGTCAGGCTTACTGCTTCTGCTTGACTGAAGAAAAAGCAAGCAGTTTTGAGGTTTATAACTTCCAGTAATTCTTGAAAACTTCACTACATTTGAAACTTTATTTTCGTCACACTTTTCGTCTTGGAAGAGTAAAACATGAAGGTGAGCTCTGCGTCCGGCGGGGCGTGCTCCCCGTTGCGTATTTTCAGAGTTCATCTCAGTGTATACAGTGCTGAGCGTGTGGTGGTTTCGTAGAAACCGGGCTGACTTTTTACCTATAAAATGCATCGTTTTTGCCAGCTTTTCTGTTTCTTGCTCGGGAAAAAAGGGCTGGAGGGGGGGGGGGGGGGGGGGGGGGGGGGGGCTAATAAACATATTATCCAGGGCTCATTCTAGGGCAAGAAAATAGTCCTCCAACTGGCATGCGCTATAGTATATGTCGTGACGTTACTGCCGCGTCTGGAGACCAACCATGCGTACTCTCCCTAAATCGTTCAGCAGGCAAACAGTCATCATCATCGTCATCAGCCGGACTTTACCAACTACAGACGTAGGCCTCTCCCATACTCCTCGTCTTGACCCGGTCCTGTGCTAGCGGCATCCACATGACCCCTACGAGCATCTGAACCTCATAAGCCAGCCTAACTTTCTACCGATCCCTGTTACCCTTTCATTTCCTTGGAACCCAATTTGTTACCTTCAGCGACCATCGGTTGTCCTCTCTCCGCACTAAATGTCTCGCCCATGCCTATTTCTTCTTGATTTCCACTACACTGTCATTAACTCGAGTTTTTTCTCTGACCCGCTTTGCACGCTTCTTATCTCTTAATGTTACCTCTACCATTTTTCGCTCCATAGCCCTCTGAGTTGTCCTCAACTTAAGTAAAACCCTCTTGGTTAGCCTCCACGTTTCAGCCCCATAGGTTAGTACAGGTAAGATGCAATTGTTTCATATTTTTCTCTTTAGCGATGCCGGTAAGCTGCTAGTCATAATCTACGAATACTTAGCAAATGCGCTACATCCTAATCTTATTCTCCTTGTTATTTCCCTCTCATGGCCTGGATATGAGGTTACTACCTGTACTAAGTAGACATATTCGCCTACCTTTTCCAGTGCTTCGCGACCTATTGCGAACGGCTAGTTCCTTCCCGAGGCTGTACCTGGGGACAATAAACGCAAAAGGTGTCCGCACCTTAATAAAACAGGCTTGAAGCATGCGGCCAATAAGGAATGTAACGCGATGCTTTCTTTATGTAACAGAGTGGATGAAAAGAAAAGAAGCATGGGTTAAACTCTTAAGAGAAATATTCGATTAGAAGAGGGTTGGTGTAGAGCAGGGAAGGTAGTTAACGGAAACAGAATAAGCGCTGCTGGTGCAAGTCAGGCGAATTTAAGACACTCTTTCTTTCGGCAGGTGTACCTCTGGTGATGATAATGACAATGATGATGATTAGAACCATATTTTCTTCTATTACAACTAAGAAGCTGTCACACATTCAGCTCAAGCGCAGAGAGTATAAGAGAGGGTGCGACAGGAGGAGACTACTTTTTACAAGTAATGGAAAGTTCTTAGTGTCCCCATGCTGCAGCATCGGCGAGGTAATAGACATTTTCGTGTTACGCTCACTTTTCTTTTTACTTTGTGCATGGTTGTTTGCCGGGGAAGCCGCTCCACAGCTACGATAGGGAAATGGAGTGTACAGGAACATTTGTTGCGGTAAAATTACTTCTGGACCTAATCCAGTGCAGCGGAATAGTGGTCTCTCTTATAACGTTGGGGCTTTCAGCATGGCCCTTGTATTTCGCGCACTTCGTAATATTTTATTTAAAGCCACTTGAGTCGCGTGATGAGAGGTTCAACGTCATGCGTCGCTGCAGAAAGAGGGCAGTTTCATCCAGCCAAAAGGTGTCTGACACCGCAATTGTGCGTTGGTTGGTTCTTGGCGACATCAATTTGCGAAATAAATTGACTGTGCAGGCCAGCTTCCTGACAAGGGCAGGGAAGCATTTCTTAAACTTATGTCCTTATGACAAGTCAAAATGACTGATGTATTTTGTCATTATACGACAATCTAACTGCCGCAAATAAGTAATGTGGTTATCCTGCTGCAGCAGATAAAAAATTTCTTAGCACCTTTCCCGCTCAGTTCTCTAGTCTAATATATGCATTTTTTTTTTCATAAGGCCTACATGCAACAGTCCAATGTTTGGTACCTTTGGATCGCTCCTGTTACACGCGGGTAAATGTAGCCCTGTAGTGATGTCGAAACACTTAGTGCTTTACACTAAGTGCCTCACTAAGTGTCTCACTAAGTGCCCAACCCTTAGTGCATCAGATGTCGAAACATTTATCTCGTTGGCTTACCAAGATACTTTGTTGGGCAAGTTGGTACTTACTCATTATTAATATAAACAGCGCGAACACGAAGACAAGGGACAAGAAACAAGAAAGCCACAGTACATGCGCTGACTCACAACTAAGCCTAAGCCGTTTACTCCAAGGCCCAGAAAAACAAACATTCGTTTTCTTCATGTTTGTTTTTCTGGGCCTTGGAGTAAACGGCTTAGGCTTAGTTGTGAGTCAGCGCATGTACTGTGGCTTTCTTGTTTCTTGTCCCTTGTCTTCGTGTTCGCGCTGTTTATATTAATAATGAATTTATCTCGTTGATTGTCTTTGAAGATGGCGAGGAGAAAAAAATAGACGGGGTTCAACCCAAGAGAACCTAGTGTAAAGAGGGGAAGCTCGAGTAAGCATGGTCAGACAAGGTTTGCTGCAGTTTAATTCCTCCATGGCTGTCTGCAAACGTGAAAGCTTAGCCGATTCACTGGTTCTAGCGTCCGACCCTTCGATGGCTGTCTGCGAACCGCAAGGACACCGTTGCCGGGTAACAGGAGGGTGTCGAGCACACTTTGAAGGGGGAGGTCCCAGGAGGCGAGCCAGATGGGCAGCGGTGGCGCGAAAGTGTAGCCAAGACTGTGTGTCATGCAATATTATATATTTGTAAATGTATGTAGAGGTACGATTAAAGTTTGCCAGGAGTATGAAGATGCAGCAGCAGGTGCGCGAAGTAAAAGTAGAAGCAAAGCAGCAGAAGAAGCGAGCGCTTCGGTGCACCTAGCTGCGAAGAAGAGGAAGCGGGCGCCGCTCACTCCTCGCGCCGCACCTGAGATCAAATTATCATACCTGGTGGTGGTGAACTCTTTTATTGCACCCGAAAACAGGGGAGCAGTCAAAGGACCGGTTGCGCTGGCTTAAAAGAGGTCGGCGGGGATCCCTTGGAATGCCGCGGCCTCCACCGCGCGCTGGATAACCCAGCGTTGGTCTGCTGGCTCGGAAGTACGCAGGTGACCTTGGTGAAATATGACATAGTGAAACTTCCGCTCCAAATGTTTCTTCTATTTACACTCTTTTACTGTACTTAATGGACCGATCCACAGTTCATGAAGCCGTTGACAGGGGCTGCCCCCGAGGCCCAGTAAAATCAAGTACCGGAAAGGTCGGGAAAAGAATCGGAAAGGGCGGCCTCTACCTGGTGCATGATGCATTGGTGATGAGGAGGATATTATGAATAGTAGCATGTGGCACATGGTAGAATGCGACTAGACCCTCCCCAGAAATAACACATTTGCGGTCAAGTCAGTGTGGGGCTATTTGTATTTTTATATTCTGCGAAATGGTCATCATCATGCTGGAGGAAATATTTGGAGGAATGAAGATATTTTTACGGGCTTTTCGCTACTTCAGAATTAGTTTGCGGGACCTAAATTGGGTTATCCTTCGTTCGTTGAAGGTGGCCGCTCGGTTTTGGCCTGCATTAGTGGATAGATCGTTTCTGCCCTCTGGGCGACTCGTTGAAGAGAACTGATTGGTTCCCCGGGGCTCAGATAATTCGGATATGTGCCGTTTCAATTTTTTACCTCAAGGAAAGGCAGCCATCGTTGTATACGTAGCCTTGAAGGTAGTTTTGGTATACATCTTGCGTTTGTATTTGTTCTTGGATTGACTTTGATTGGCTACGGCCGCTTCTTTCGCCGCTGATGGCCTTATGGTATAGGGGAGGCAACTTCGGCCAGGGGGCTCTGCACCACTCTGTGCGCCAGCGCGCTGCGTGGAGATACTGGCAAAACCTCCGTGCAACGCGGCCGCGTCTTCTTTTCCGCGCTGCGTTAGAACGCTTGCTTTGCGTGAGCGCGTGTTGGACCTCCTTTTGTTGAGTTCTGGTCGTCGTCGCGTTCCAATAAAAGAAAAAAAAATGCAGTTACGCTGGGCTTTTTCGTACAAGTTGATGGAGAAACGGCAGGGTTTGACGGGCGGTTGTCGGCCATTGGTGTTAGAGCGGCGCTTATGGCATGCCGTCCTCCACACAACAATAGATTGAACCGCAACTAGAACGCATTTAACGAGGTGCTGCCTGGTTCATATCATCAGATTATTGGTAGCATTCATCTTTAACTAATGTGCTGATGCAGCACAAGTTGGAGCCCCTACAACACTCAGCAAGTGACGGAGCTCGGGGAAACTGCGTTGAAATGCCATCTATCGACAGAGAAAGGGACAGCGTTAGCGACACATGCTTGTCGATAAATGGGGCACTGCCATGATTGCATGATTGAATCAGCACACTGTTCGCAACAAAGGCGAATAAATAGCACGAAGGCAGCGTGATGCGAGCGTAATAAACAAAAAGCTCACATATTCACAAAGGTTGTTTTTTGATATGCGCGTTCATAAACCTCCGTGTTTGGTTACTGCAGTCAAGTGAAATTCAAGGACCTCAAACTTTTTGTTGAGGCGTTTTGTAGGTTTCACATGACAACCTTTAATTAAAAGCTGTATACGTCTTAAGTAGTTATGCAGCTCCGCTAATAGCCTTGATATGATGAGCGGTAACTTTGTGCAAAATATGCGGATATCATCTGCCGGCGCGCAATACAAAAATGGTAAAGCATGCACAAAATTTGGTGTCGGTCATTGCAAGTAGTGCATTGCTAAAGATCTGATTACGTAGTGTTGGCAACGTGCTTTTATTGGCTGTAAAATAACTAAGGTTCAGTTAGTTGTACGGCACGCTCGTTATTGCGTCCACCTTTCAAATTTGATGCATGAGTTTGGTCTAGATACCGAAAGCAGTTTTAAAAAGACTCCAAACATGAAGCGCAAGTCTTGGACAGACTTAGCATCACTCTGCGATCGGATGCCGTGGTTCTACCGAAACAGTTTCGTTCAGAGGCGGCGTGTTTTTGAATGGTACTCCAACATACTGCTGTAAGAATTGGGCAAGGGCTGAATGTAAGTTGGTGGTTTGAAGGAGAAACGCCGACTAGCTCAGCAGTGTCAGCTCTTAACCTGCTCGGAGACCTGAACCAAAGAAAGGTATGTCGCAGTCAAATTATTCATCTTGAAAGCAATAAGCAAATTGAGACGAAAAGCACTCAGGGAGAGGAGGATAGAAATGACAGGGGGAAAAGAAAGAAAGAAAGAAAGAAAGAAAGAAAGAAAGAAAGAAAGAAAGAAAGAAAGAAAGAAAGAAAGAAAGAAAGAAAGAAAGAAAGAAAGAAAGAAAGAAAGAAAGAAAGAAAGAAAGAAAGAAAGAAAAATGAATTACATATCTAATGCGTGAAATACAGAAAGGATGAACGAAAGACATAATGCAGTGAAGGGGTGAAAGAAAGGATAATAGAAGTATGATGTAATGATAAAAGTAACATGTATATAGTAGAGCGATATGAACAGGCAAAAAAGGACGTTTTATAACAACCGGGAATGCTGGTGCAAAATCATCTCTCTAATAGTGATCCATTCGGCAAAGGGCTCGGCTTCACATTCGCTTCCTTAATTATAGCTCTGCACAACAACCACACAAATGCAAGGTGGCTGTGACTGCATTTACATGGAAAAGCCACCAGTAGAAAAAGAAACAATGGCTCCCGGTATACATGATTTACCTAAATGCGATTTATGTGCGCTTGTCCATAACTCGAATTCGAAAGACTAGTCGCATTTGAAAGGGGGCCGAATTTGGATGCTATTCGCAGTGCTTTGAGCGCCTCAAATGCACAGCACTTTTTGATGACATCTGCTACCCTAGCAAGGGTGTTTCGCGAAATAAGAAAGTTACACACGTCCTCAGCAATTCGCTTGAGAAGGTGCCCTACCTTGTTCACTTCAAGCATCTGGCGATTGACAATTAAGGCGACAAAGTTTCAATACTTCCTCGATATATCGCGCGCAAGTCCCATAGGGCAGCTGCGCTCTCCGGCGCGCTCCTTCTTCGCAAGAGTATCTTCAAAGGACTTTGTGATTTCTTAACAAACCAGCCCCAGGTCGTATTTCCTCGCGGTTGCCAAACCAAGTCGCAGCCGTGCCAGCGAGGAAGAAAACAACCTTGTATAGACGGGCGGTAAAGTTCCGACGGTTGTACTAGCGGCACCTTTCATAATGTCGGAGCCATTATTCACCGTTCATTTGGGCTCACCATGAAATGTACACAACTCTTGCCAATGGCTCAAGGTCGCCTTTTCTTCAGGTTGCTGTTCCTGGTCTGCGTCGCATGGGTGGAAGCCATTGGAAGGAGCTCTTGAGACGATAAATGTGGCAAACGCTACACGGCGGCTGCGACGGGATACTGGCGAATCCAGAAAGTTTCACCGAACACCTCCACCGAATGCAGCGGATGAAATTGTTTTAATACAGGTGAAAGCCCGACGGTTGGAAGCTGCTCGCAAACGGTTCAGAGCTCAGATCAGTACTTTGTTGCTGGTCTCTTTAAAAATGCCACGTCTACGGGTGCCTATCTCCTCTTCTTCCTCGAATTCCTCAGTAGGCCGCTACGCGGCGTAACAATATTATCGGTAGCTTGTTTAAGCTGAACACTACGCCCGACGCCTTCCTTCATGTTGCTATGCAGATAACAAAGCGAGCAGTGGCGCGGAGCGGAGCGCTCGCGCCAGGCCCGCTGGCCATTAAAGCATATTTCATCGTCATGTCATCACGTTGTTCTGTTTCTGTTCTGTCGCCGTGTTACATCGCTTGTCATGCCACCACGTAACGTTTGGTTGGAGGTGCGGTTCATCCCCATCCTCGCCTTGCACCGTCGAAGCCAACAGTACGCCAGGTCCATCTGCCGAAAGCCCGTGGAGATCGCCGCCCAGCTCTGCCCTAGCCCTTTTTGCTCAGACCCGACCAGCCGCTGTCCCCAGTCTCGTCCCCAGCCCTGACCACAACACACGACGACCAGGAAAAGCCCAAAGCCGACCCTACCGACCCTGCCGACCCCACGATGAAGCGACCTCACTACCACTCGAGCGAAGACAGCACCCCCGCCCAAGCCGTTCGGCGTGTCTATGAGCCTTGGCCTTCGACAAACGGTGAACATATTGGACTTGACGCTCCGGTGCAAGCATTCTTCCCATCTTCGCATTTATTGTGGTGTCAAGCGTTTCATGTCCTAATGCTGTGTTTGTTTTCATGGTAACGTCATGCATTGGATTTCTAGCAATCGATCGGGACGATCGCTCGGTGGCCCCGGGTAATGCTACGAAGATAACGAAGCGGGGAGTGGCGCGGTGCGGAGCGCTCGCGCCAAGCCCGCTGGCCATTAAAGCATATTACATCGTCATGTCATCACGTCGTTCTGTTTATGTTCTGTCGCCGTGTTACATCGCTTGTCATGCCACCACGTAACAAAATTATCGTTTCATTTTTTTCATGCTGCCAAGCATGTCAGCAAATGCTCACTGTTTTTTTTTTTTTCGCGTCGTGCGCTATAGTCCACAAGAACATCTGCCTGCTTGCCCATTCGCATCCAGAGTACGACACCGCTGCGAAACGTATGTATCCTACGGTGTATACCGCAGAGATTCAGTGAGGTTTGCCTTCTGAAGACTAAGGCGGTATACTTGTAATTGCAAGCTTTAAACAAGTGCTTCGCGTCGAACAACGCTTCTGGTACTGGTGGACTTCATAGGACTACTTTGCGGTTAAGAAAAATGAATAATTCCTTTTCTAGTGCAATTTGCGTGACAGGTTTATAAGTTATGGCTTCAAATTAACTGCAGACGTTTACGGCACGATATCAATCATCTGGGTAGTGTCGTAGAACTACAATTATTGGCTCTTCCGAGAATTCGCGTCTCAAAAACCTTTCCCGTCGATAGTGCAATAATGGTAAACTTTTTTCCGTTCGCTGCTACAAAAGCATCGCGAATGGATCGTTCAATGCAAATAAAACTGCTAAGAAGGTGTTTTTATTCTTATACGATCACACACATAGCTAAGGCAAAAGAAAAGTTAATGATTTTCTTGCATATATGGTGCGGCTGGAACCGGTTTATACGAGTATGCGAAGCCGATATTTTAAATCACTTTATGCTGATACACACAATTTTGGGCAAGAACTGTACGTCACTTTTATTTTAAGGGGGATATTTAAATTCCAGGTTCTGCTGTGTTCATTACGATGATGGCCACGTTGTAGGTAACACTGGAAATTCGTTGACTTCGCCAAGCTTCCCTTCAGATCAAGAATCCTATGAAATGTTCCTCGTCTTGGAGAGCCTATAAAGCAATACATGCCCTCCATTTAGAGGCATGTCTCGTCCTTCCTCATATGATCTCAGTAAGCCCTGTGACATCCCGTCTACAAACGAAAGTGCTATATGATGCCCTCGCGTGATAAAGCCCTTGAGTTAAGCGTTGCTAGGCTGCTTAAAGTTGTATTTTCCTATTAATCTAAGAGCGCTCTCTTTCGTCGCAACTGTCGTAGCCGCCTTAGTGAATTGTACCGCAGACGGTAGTGTCCAAAGTTCACCGAAACAAGTGCAGAGATCAGCAGCCAAATACTGCCCGCGAAGGTGGCTTGGGGCACACCTGCCAAGATGCCCGAGTTTCCGCAGTTTTTAATTGTCGCAGTAGAAAATGTCGCGCATATTCCATTGCTATAATGACGAAATATGGCTCTTAAGCCTATTAACTGCTTTTCGTAAACACCCCAACAGATTACTTTCAGAGATGTGGGCTACAGAGCTTGACGTTGTCTGCCATTTGCGCACCATTATTCTTCCCACTGATACCGACTGTTCGAAACAAACTTTGCGAGAGTCACAAAAACTGCCGAATTTCTAAACGGTAGTCGGTGCACCGCGTTCTATTTCTCAGCTCAGAAGCATTAGTCTAATGTCTCCACTTCATCTATTATGCAAATAATATGGCCGGAATTGGAGGCTGAAGCACAATTTTATTCTCTTTTCAACGTAGCTCACAAAGCCGCCTAATTGTGTTCTAATCCAAACGACGTTCGGCCTCGAGTAAGTTCTTACTGACTGCTCTCGAATATTTTCCTTTGCGCTAATGGCAACATCGGCCTGTTTTGCGAGAGTTTAAAGGGCGTGCTGTCTGCAAAACGAAGTAAGGGAAATAAAAACAACTACAAGCCGCTAAGCTTTCGTTCCTTCTTTTTCATACACAAAGTACCGACTGACGAATGATGCGGTATCGTTGATGGCTCTTTGTAAGAGAAACACCGTGTCTAATCGGGCCTGGCGTTTGTTTTAAAGTGCCAGGCTATAATCCGAGTTTTATGCCAATCGAAAACTTGCAGCCTTCACTTGTATTAATGTCTATGTTGGTGTCTGGGCGTAGGTATCATACAACTGTTGCTTGTTTTCCCTCAGGCTTTCTAATGTTAGATAAGCTCTGCCGCGGTGGTGCACTGGTTAGGGCGCTCGGCTGCTGTGCCCAAGGATGTGGGATCGAACTCCGACCGCGGCAGCCACTATACAACCTCAGATGGTCATAATTTCCGGAGCTTTTCACTATGGCGTCTGTCATAGCCTGAGTCTCTTTGGAACGTTAAACACCATAAGCCATACCGAACCACCAAACGAGATAAGAAGGCTAACTGTCATTCATGTCGAATAATGATATTGAGGATAAAGAGGATGACCGCATGGATGCTTGCTTGCAGTGGCGACGAATTTCTCTCTTCTTTTCGTGCCTCTTTGGGCAGGGCACTCATCCGGAACCCTGATCTCATGCAGAAATGCGGTCATGCCGCCTTTCACAACCTTACTCTATAAATGCGTAGCCGTACCGAATTTTGGGTTTCAAAGTTATGTGCTCACCTCGGTTTTGCAAGATGACTTGAAGAAAATTCCAATAAGAGCGCTGGGCAGCACAGGAAACAGGAATTAATCAACCTCATGGCTCGCTTCCTGGGTAAAGATTGCGTTATATATCGAAAGCCGAATAAATATACCAGGATTAACTAATGTCGCATTTGCAACTAACGTAACTAATGGTATTTGTGGCATGCACGAGGCTTAAAGGGGTCATAGCACGGTCATCCAATATATTAGTTTTATATATCTGGCAGATAATACTGGACCTTTTTATTCTATTTCCGAAATTTGGGCACCCTAGACGCATCCCTTATTTCGAAATAAGTGGCTGAAGTTGACAACGCGAAGCTCATCCCACCGACAATGGTCGCCATGCTGAAACGCTTGGTGATGTCACAGAGCGGTACGCCGGCCACCGCATCGTCTGCAGCTGTGCCGGCGCCGATAAGCTGCCGATACAACTGTGTTCGTGCTTGATAACAGGACTCTCAATAATTGCACTGAGCATGTTTCTGAAAACAGAACAAAGGCTGCAGTGAAGCGCGATTTAGTTCTTACCCAGGCATGCATCTTCGGCGCGACCGCCGCCATCGTACACTGCCCCCACCGCTGTTAACACCGCCGCGCCGGCGGTGCCTGCCGCTCATGTCGTCCGCGCTGGCGAAATATATGCCGGATCTCCTGCGTCAACATCAAAAAAGCATGCTAAACAGAAAAGCATGCTAAAATTTTGTTTTTCTCATACTAATAATAGGCCCTCGAAAAAGTAATTTCAAAAATGGATGCTTCTTGTGAAATGCCGACCCATACGATGGGAGTTTTTTCTGACAGCCGGTGCCAATGTTCCTGTACGCTAGCTCCACTGCTAAGGCGTCGCCGAAAATAATCATTTCCTTCGCTACGAAACAGTGGGGCTGAGAGAAAAGAAGTTTCATGATCGAGTGGTCCATTTACTAAAACGCCTCGCTAATCTATTACAAAGAACCGTCCGCTGTGGCTTCAGTGCGGAGTAATTTAGGCTTAGCGACGATTAGGGAGAAGCGGATATGTCCAGAGCATCGTTGTCTTTCGCGCTCGCGGGCGCCGTTGCTGTAAGCTTGTGGCATCCGGTGCTGTCAGCCTCTTGAGCTTATCGTCTACTTCCATGATGCGGCTAGGGTCTAACTTGGGCCCGTCAACGAGCAGTGTAAACGATGCTGCTAAGACAGGACGGGATTGGGTGCGTCGATGTAGTGCACTGCGCACAATACGTTACGCTGCTGCGCTGTCAGGCGGTACCCGAAGGTCGTAAAAAAAGTGTCGTCGGACGTCGCTATACGTGTTGCTTTTCAGACGTGTTTCAGTGTACAATGTATACGCTATTCGAGCGGGCCAGCTCGTGCGCCTTTCGTATACTCCGCCGCCGACACGCACCTCAATCCCGCCCACAGACGCCGCTGTATGCTAAAAGCGCTAATAAAGATCGCTGAAATGCTCAGTTTCCGGTAACCTCGATAAGCGGTAGGTCGATTGTGGCGGCTTCGCGTAACCGCGGTTTACGCTGCTCGTGCTAGAACATGGAGCAGACGACGCCGCGGCGGCTATTGTCGTCAACGGCGGCGCGTGTTGCCATACCAGCACGCTGTTCACGAAGAAACAAAAAGGCTAGTTTAGAAAACATCTGCAGCTCCGATGTAGCTGAAACTTTGAGGTTTAGTTGCTTGGCACATCAGAAATAAGATGCAATAAACAGTTTATGTTTCAAAATGATGTCAAAACTCCTTTAAGTATTTGTGTGCAGGTTATTTTCTGCAATGCGCACGATTATGATGTCTAAACTCGGACCAAGAGATATATCCACTCGGTGCATTTATATTAGTGTTTCTCGTTTACGGTCTCATTTTACCCCAGAAATTCACATGATGCTGTCAGCTTTTCGGCAGTTAATAATTTAGCTATCTCTTCTATTTCCGAAGTGACATTCATTAACTCCCTTCTACTATACAGCTTCTTTTCACAATAAGCTGTGCTGTTATATGTACCTAGTTTTTTTAACGCACTATTGGTGACGTTCTATTCATATGTGCCTCCTATGTCTCTCTGTTTATCTGAAGCCAGCCGCTGGGGTAGGCTACCAGCTTGGGCAGCAATTTTGGGGAGGAGAATCGAGCCCACCGAAAGCATTCGATCCTGAGTCGTACACGCCACCCGTAGGTCACGCAGGCACATTGTGACAACTTCATTATACCGGCGCTTTGTATTTATATTGCCCGGCTGGTCAAGTGGTGGATTACAACTCCATGTTAATGAGTATATGCAACCCTAAACCACCTGCATGAAGCCGCCGTGGAGCTGGTGGCAGGAGCTGGCAGCTTGGGGAGCACTTTTTACGTGGGAATCGAACCCTCTGATTCAGTCTGCTTCTAGATTCCGTACGCAGGTTTGTAAGGATTGTTTAAAGCAGAGGTTAATATGTCTCTAAAGTGGCCTTTCACGTAATGAGGTAAATTGCAATTCTACTCTGATGAGTGTGTCACTTCACTTATTTGCTTTCTTTCATGGAAAGGGGAAGATGAGGCAAAAGGCTTGCTTGCCTGACAAAGGCCTCAGCGCCCATATACAGTTGTCAGGACATTGGCAAAAGAAAACAATTTCAGTTGCACATATCAGTTCAGAGAGGATACAAAAAAGAACGCATATCTGATTTTTAACACACAGAAGGAGCAAAGCAACAAAAAAATTTTACAACAATCGCTTTTCGTCATATTTCAAAGAACATGCATCAAAGTAAAAAAAATACAAGAGTTCAACGTTGCTGAACCAAATATTGAGCGAAAGCATTAGCTGCGGGTGACCGAGCGTTCTTCTTCTTCTTCCTCATCATCATCATCATCAGCCTGACTATACAAACTGCAGGGCGAATGCCTCTCCCATATTTCTCCACTTAACCCGGTTCTGTGCTAACTGCATTCACTTGACCCCTGCGAACTTCTTAACCTCGTCCGCCCACCTAACTTTCTGCCGCCCCCCGCTACGCTTTCCTTCCCTTGGAATCCAGTTTGTTACCCTAAGCGACCATCGGTTATCCTCTCTTCGCACTACATGTCCTGCCCATGCCCATTTCTTCTTCTTAATTTCCACTAGAATGTCGGTAACTCGAGTTATTTCTCTGACCCACTCCGCACGCTTCCTATCTCTTAATGTTACCCCTACCATTTTTCGTTCCATAGCCATCTGGGTCGTCCTCAACTTAAGTAGAACTCTCTTGGTTAGCCTCCACGTTTCAGCCCCATAGGTGAGTACAGGTAAGCTGCATATATCTTCCTCAGCCCAGATATAAAGTCCCGCTTTAACCAAGCCGTATGAACGTGCCTTAGTGGCCTATAAAGGTAACGTGAATGTCAGGGTCCTAGCAGGCTGATTCTGCCATAACCATCTCATGTGAAAGGAGAAACCCAAGTTGGCAGCTCCTGCAAGCCCACACCCTAGTGTCACGGGGGGTGTGACGTCACAGCGTCACGTGGGTAAGACGTACGCGGCTACCGTCGCGCTACGCTGAAGGCTCGAAACCTAGAGTAGTATTACTTTCGCAATAAACGTAATCGAAGCAATCGTGAGACAAAGAAGCAAAATTTACAGAACACACTCGGAAACTGTAAGGAAATCTCTTGTAGAATTTTATTGAAATTTATTACTACTTAACAAGTATTGTTTGGTGTTCTCATGGAATCTTTTATTGCGAAAGCAATACTACTCTAGGTTTCGAGCCTTCAGCGTGGCGCGGCCGCACCCACTTGACGCTGTGACGTCACACCCCACGTGACACTAGGGTGAGAGCTGGACTACCAACTCAAGCGGTCGGCGTAGCGCGGTCGCAGCCACGGCGAAGCGTGTGACGTCACACCCCACGTGACACAAATGCGGTCGGCGTGGTGCGCTATAAGCGCAGCTGGTGCTCACGTGATACGTGACGTCAGGCACGCTCATACGGCTTGGTTAAAGCGGGGCTTTATATGTGGGCTGGCAGGAGCTGCCAACTTCGGTCTCTCGTTTCACATGGGACGGTTGTCAGAATCAGCCTGCTAAAACCCTGGCATTCACGTTACCCCTATAGGCCTCTAAGGCATGTTCATACGGGTTGGTTATAACGGGGCTTTATATGTGGGCTGAGGAAGAAGAAAATAAGAAGAAGAATGCTCGGTCACCCGCTGCTAATGCTTTCGCTCAATATTTGGTTCAGCAGCGTTGAACACTTGTAGTCTCTTAATTAAAGAATTGAACTGAAGATGTAACGGTAAATTAAGTGCTATAGGAACTTGATATCGTATTGTCTGCTTACCATAATTAGACCGGTATTTAGGAACTAGTTTCCTTTGAGTTCTGAAGTGGTACGTTGTAGAATTGTCGGGTATTGAGGCATATAATCGGGTAGCCATCACGCTAGGTGTAGCACACCTTGCGTGATGGCTAACTTCTTCGAATTATTAGATTTAATACTGACGTACTGAAAATGGTTGGCTAAATAACTAGAGAGGAGTGCTAAAGGTATGCCACGCACACCGTAGCAATTTAACTTATTAAGGAGAACGGATGTCTAGAAACAGTGTGTATTTTCTTGGTCTTATATTAGCAATAATTTTATCTTTAATTGTTAGCAATGCTTTATCTGCTGATCTATTTTTCAGAAACCCGTACTGCGAGTCGTTTATAATGTTATATTTGGCAAAAAAGTTTTGTAACCTGTGATTGATGGCATATCTTGAAACTTTTTTTCGATATAACAGGTAGAACAGAAATGTGTAGATAATTAGTCATTTCATTTCGGTTCCCACCTTTGTAGATCCGACAAACTCTAGCCACTTCGAGGTCGTCAGTAAACACACCAGTGGTGAACATGAGGTTTACAACGTAAGCCAGAACATCGCATACATTCTTAATCAGGTTCCACATAAAGTTCCAGTTAGTAAGCGGATCCCTTTTAAGAGTTCTTAGATATGTGGGGCACGTTCCAGATAAAAGTAGACTGTATATATTGAACAAAGGCCCCGTTAAATTCTATATGTTTTATGTGGAACATATATGTAACTGAAACACCATTCCACATATTCTGGATGGGGTTTCAACCGATCTGATGGCTTCACTCCTCGATATTGCTGGTGGTTGAGTTATTCGATGGCTTGACTGCTCGAAGTCTTTGCCCGGCAGGAGTGCCCAACTACTTTCGTGGTTGACTTTCTCGATGGCTGCTCGACGTCACTGCCTAACGAGGGCGGCGAACGTTCTTGGCAGCTGAGTGCAAAAAAACTGCAATTGACTACAGTTTTTTTTGTGTGCTGGGGATGAGGATAAAAATGTATTTACAATGCATTGACTTGGTAAGGGAGGTGTGTATGGTTGTGGAGCTGAGTGGCAAACCCTATTCTGGGACGCCATTGGCCGCCGCCGCTGCCCGAGCTCTCTGAACCAGGACACGCTGGGCCTCCAGGTCCGAGCTGGGGACACTGATACTATGCAGTCTCAGGCAGCAATGCACTGCATTATAGGAGCTTTTTTGTGCACGTGAAACAAACGTTTCCACCATCGACACTGCTTGGATACTGAAAGGTATAGTGATTACATGGCTCCACATCTGCTCAGAATTGGCTTATGCTAGCTGCTGGTGAAGTACTTGCAATCACAGGAAACAAACGTGCAAGGGTTGCGTGAATAGCTGAATGAATTAATTAGAATTACGTTGATGAGGTAGAACGAGCAGCAAATAATGGTGCACAATATCAAAGAAAAGTGAACAATGGATCAACCTGAGCCTCATTTCGCAAGCCAACGTTTTCACGAGACCTCTCCATCTGGGTGTCACAACTATCACGGGTAGAGTTTATCAGGTTTTGCTCCCAAAGAAGAAATGTGGTCGAGGGCAGACGAGTAGGGAAAAAAATGAAAGAATATTTCCTTGGGGATGGATTTCTCAATACTGAGAACCAGTGGTTCTATGACTTGAAAAACAAAATAAAAAGGCAGCAGCAGGAGAGGAAAATGCAATGCTAGGTACACTGTGATGTAGAGGCACCCATAAAAGCTTATAGGAGGGCAAAATTAAAACAACAATAAATTGTCGCAAATCTAAGCGTTTCCTCCAAATAGTCCTCTGCAGTGAACCCAGTTATTTTTAATCTTCTTGTTGTGTCTCTCAAATCAGCCACGGGGAAATTAGTCAGGCTTCTTCATTTATGACTGAAATGCACTGTTTAATGAGTTCCACCATTCTTTGATATCTAAAATTTTAATATAGCTTTCTATAATTTGGCAGTTCCTGCCCTTGGACTGTGAAGAAGGCTGACCGCCGAAGAATTGACGCGTTTAAATTGTGGTGCTGGCTGAGACTCTTGAGTTCCTTGGATGGCCAAAAGATCAAATCAGTGGATATTGTCGACCATAAACCCTGACTGCTCATTGGAGGGTCAAATTCTAAAGTTAAAGTACAGCTACTTTGGTCATCTGATGAGGAGAGAGGAGTCGCTGGAGAAAGATTTGGTGTTGGGAAAGGTTGAGGGTCACCGGAGAAGGGGTAGGCAGCGAACGCGATGGTTAGATGGCATCCTCGAGGCGCTGCAGATGAAGTTATGTGATGTTAGGAAGATAGTGAGAGACCGAAAAGCGCGGCGTGATATGTCCATAGGGTCACGAAGAGTCGAACACGACCGAACGATTGAACTGAGCCCTAAGCACTCACTTCCCGTCACAAAAAAAAAAAAAAAAAAAAAAAGTATTTTTCAAGTAACATTTTTCGCCATAGTTACCAGTGTGTGGTCACTCGCAGCATAGATGAATGTGTTCCCGTTTGACTTGTAGCAGTTGACTATGATGTTTCGTTCTTTCAGTGCTGGATATGTGTTTGTAATTTTAAAAAATAGCTTTGCGCCGTTATTTTTTAATAAAAACAATAATAATCAGTCGAAGAATAAGCAATTAACTGCATGAAAAGCTTAACTATGCAGGCAAAAGCATTAAACAGTTAGCACTGATAATGTGTTACCAATTGGCGTTATACCTGTACATACTCCTCCCATCCAAACGTCTGTATATTGTCTTCCAGCATATTGGGAATAATAGCAAGCAGGTGACAGACATAATAGAGAAAGGCATTAAGCACAATAAAAATAGCCCTAATGAATAAAACTTAGCCTGGACATGAAGTTCCCGCCTCAAGGAGAAACCTTTACTTGACTGCCAATATTTTACACTGCCTTGTCAAAACTTTCTTTTATTACTTGGATTTTGAATTCACAACACGTTAGATGCTGATAAAACAACGTTTCAGTGAAAATAAGCCGTCATAACTCTGCCCTTTAGGAAATTTCAATATTTAGTTATGCTATACAATTCTCGCCACAATCTTTTTCCAGTAGTTATTTTATATTTAGTGTATGAATGAGTTATTTTCATAACTTGTCCTGCACTAAGATTATGACAAAAATGACAGTTTCCTGCTGCAAACTGATGTATACACAAAGCAGACACTCGCGATAGCATTTCACACACACGGACGATATTTTTGTTTTCACTTTTTAATTTTTTGTTTTTTTGCTGTTTATTTTTCAATTTTTTGTGCACTGATACTTAGTGTCAGCGAAAATTGGCTTTTCATTCTGAGCAATTTGATATTATGAGCAATGTCTCGTATTTTATAATTTCAGTTAGTAATTGATCGACTACACACTAATTTTTTCTAATTAGCATCGTCAAAAAGTGGCTTTTCATAATCATAATGAGCATTTGGATACTTTTGATCCCATTTTTCAAGTTTTACTTTTTTTTCCCTTATTCGTTCCTGAGACAGTGTCTAAGCGGAGGCCAAGGCTAAAGGCTAAAAGCCTGACGAGGCCTTTGGCCCTTTTTACACATTTTTGCATCAAGAACAGAACTAAAGACAGCACTTCGCTCAGTAGCAGGAATACAACCTAACAAACTCATTAAAAGGGAAAATAGTACCGCCTTATATATAGGCTAAATGGCCCAAGATTGTGGATGCACGAAAGAAAATGTGGCTTCTTGTAACACGTATAGGCTCTCAAGTTACAGAAAACTTTAGGTGCAAAACCCGCACGACAAGCATCAAAATCAATACATGAGAAGAAATACCAGAACACAGAGACAATTTTGTATCCAACTGCAAGTATTACATACAATTTCCATGTGTAATATAAAAAACTTGGATTGCGATTCAACTATTTTATTGACACCATAGTTTTAACATACACATCATTGAGTCGTGTATGAAATTGCAGAAGTAACTAAAAAGCGTCTACAATCACGTTTAAAAGCAGGAAACGAATTGTTCAAATCGATGTGCATTCCAGAGTTGTTCAATAGTTTGGTAGACTGAAAAGTTAGTGTTTGGCGACCATAATTAGTTCGTGTCATAGGCACTCTCCTTTTAGGTTCGCGGATCGGATATACACTGCTATGTTCGCCTA
Organism: Amblyomma maculatum; assembly: GCF_055883805.1. NCBI lineage: Eukaryota > Metazoa > Arthropoda > Arachnida > Ixodida > Ixodidae > Amblyomma > Amblyomma maculatum. The sequence continues at coordinate 215,804,102 of NC_139346.1, read as the reverse complement.
GGGTGATAATCGGTTTTTTTTTTGGTGGATACAATGTAGTAATTTAAAGTAATAGACCTAGTTGGCTTTTAGCATGTTGTATTTAATGAAAAGTGGCCCAGTTCGTAAGTTGCGCCTATCGCCTCTGTAGTTCTCGCAGAAGCGTAGAACCCCTTTTTTTTTTTGTGCGACAATTCATTTATTATAGTTATAGGCTGTCGTCCATCCCCAAACTACAATTTCATAACTTTCATAACTTAATAATTGGCATAGTAAACAATGCCAATCATTTGATCAATGAAACACTGTAAATTTTTTTGTTTAGCATCATTAGGAATTGGCCTTTCATTCTAAGCATTTTGACAACTTTTAATCCTCTGTTTCCAATTTTTCAATTATTTCAGTTATTTTACTGGTCAATAAAAATATTCAAATATTCTTAATTAGCATCATCAAGCGCCGGATTTTCATTTTTGGCATTTCGACACACGTGAACACCCCTTTTTCAATTTGTTAACTTGTTGATTTCCTCAATTATACAATTTAATAAATGATTTCATTAAATCATTGTTGCCTATCACACAACAATCAACCACTAATTACAAAAATCACAAATTATTACTACGCGATTTTTTTTTTTACGCAGCCCCCGATTATTTCCGACAAGCGTTGCCAACAACAACTACGACGCCGACGGCTTTTCGGCCTAACAAGTCGCTAAAAATTTACTTCATAGAGATGGAGCGAAAAATCTCCCTCGCCTGTTAAATTTCCATGCGCCACAGGCAAGTATTCATATAAAATCACCATCCCGAGGGCAGTGTTGCATTGGTCACCAGTTCCGCGGTGCGTGTGGAGCCACTGCATTGACATTCAGTGCAGTGGCCTCTTTGCTGCCCACTTATATCTTTTGCCACAGTTGAACAAGCCATTCTTTGGAGAATGGTGTTAAGATGACGGACTGTAACGAGATACAAAACAAAGCTGCGAAAAATCTACAGAAACACAGCCACATGCACACATCACTTATCGGCTAATATCGGTAGTTACCAAAGAGATATATGTTGAGATTACGAGATGTGCTTGAGTGCTACATAACCAGTTAAAAAATAGATTCGGATTCCAGCAGGTTACAACTTTAATCCTACAGACGCCCCGCCGGGATGATGCAGTGGTAAGACGCCCGATTACTGTGCCGGAGTTCCCGGGTTCGAACCCGACCACGGCGGCTGCGTTTCGATGGAGGCGAAACGAAGTTGCGTCCGTGTGCTGTGCGATGTCAGCGCACGTTAAAGATCACCAGGTGGTCGAAATTACTCCGTAGCCCTCCACTATGGCTTCCCTTTTGCTCTTTCCACTTTCACTCCCACCTTCCTCCCCTCCCTTACGGCGCGGTTCAGGTGTCCACAGAGCAAGTGTGGCTGATACTGCACCTTTCGCTTCATGTGAACCAATTATTATACTTTATCCTACAGACCGAATAGTAAATTAATTACAGTAAAATGGGCTCAATAGTACGAAGTCTGCAGAATTCGGTGTCGCATTTGTCTAATAGGGATGAACATAAAAACGCGACACAGGCTATGAGAAATGCTGTGGTAGACATCTCTGAAAATATGGACTATGAGGGGTTCTTTAACTGACCAGGGGGGAAATTTGGGCAAGTCGGTATTGATCCATAACGTAAGAGACCGCAAAAGCAGGATGACAGACAATGGGGAGAACGCACACCACAACTGACTTAGTGCAGCATATGGGATCCACGGTTTTTTGCCGTCATCGAAAACCGGCCGCCGCGGCCAGGACAAAACCTGCGTACCTGCGTCCAGCAGCCTGTAGTTCATTGCTTACAGCAAAGACTGCGCTTTCTATAAGGGTTGCTTTTGCAGAAAAATGTGTAACAACAAGCAAGAAAAGGCCAACATGCAACCCGCTGTATATCATGATTGTGTGCGAAGTGGCTTGGTTTGCGCGGACACGACAATATCTGTTATTGACGAGCCGTCACGATTTAAAAAAGCGCAACGTTTTCAAGCAGTGAGCGCTTACCTAAGCACTAGGCCGTTTGCATGCAGGGTATCATGGCGACACAAACCATGCGTGTTCTTCTCTCGCTTCTAACTTCAATTATCTGCGGCCTTCTATGCTGTAGAAACTACGTGCCGCGGTCGTGACAGTCCATTTTAATGGAGCTTTGAAATTAGTGAGCTTTCATCTGGTTGAGGTGCGACAGAAAGGTTTTCAAGAGCGCTGGGGAGCCCAATTCGTAAGGCTGATAAGGCGCACTGTTTTGTGACCATTGGAAAGCTTGCCTTTCGCGATGAAGCGCTTCGCGCCGCTTTCGTTGTGCCGCGCGTAGACGGGTCGCCGTGGGCTGACGCCTACTTTCGAGTTTCGTTCGTTACCTTGCAATTTTCGCCCCGCCGGGGTGGTGCAGTGGTAAGACGCCCGACTACTGTCCGGAATACCCGGGTTCGAACCCGACCTCGGCGGCTGCGTTTCGATGGAGGCGAAACGAAGTGGCATCCGTGTGCTGTGCGATGTCAGCGCACGTTAAAGATCCCCAGGTGGTCGAAATTTCCGGAGTCCTCCACTACGGCGTCTCTCATAGCCTCAGTCGCTTTGGGACGTTAAACCCCACAAACCAAACCAAACCAAACCTTGCAATTTTCGACGAAGCTCGGCGTCGCAAAGCGCATGTTCATTTTTGACATTTCTGAAGCTCACTCATGTACGATCGGTAAGGAGGCTGGCGCGTGCTTGAACCACGTGGCTGAAGAAACTTGTTCGCGAACCTTCGTGAGCGCGGCTTTGTGGGCACGACCTGAGCTTGCGGAATAGACAACTTGCATGTTTTCGCCAATTAAATTTATTCAGTCTGGTTTAGCAATAAAGCAATAACTCCCCCAATAAAATCGAGGGCTCCATTTCCACACGCGGGAGCACGCATTTAACCTTCATCGATGCGGACATGGACCGCTGCTGCAAATGTGACATCGAGGGAATCGTACGGGACTCTTGGAGTGTCTCAGCCAGAGTACCAATTAGAAGCCGAAAGCAGAGGCCGCGTTTGCATATAGAGGAGAAACGCAAAGGGCGCCCCCGCGCTTAGCTCCACAGCGCATTCGGAGCTGATGTGACACTGTCCGCGCGTATAAATACCGACCCCAAGCAGTGAAACGAGCGGCGACCATGGAACGCTGCGGGCTTTCATTATTTTAATTTGTAACTATAGCAGACCGTGTCTGCAGAATCTGTTCGCGGAGCATGTCGTCAGAGAGTGTCTATCCGCATCCCAAAATCCGGCCGTTTGGAAACCCGAAATTTTATCTACTCCGATTTTAACCAGCATTGGTGTCCAACCTAATCTGAATACAGGCATCTCAATGATAACCGCAACATTTAGGTGACCCACCTTCAAACTTTGGCCACCTGGAGCCCCAAAATTTGACGAGTGCCCACTCAGGGTCAAAAATAATACGGCGCGACGGACACGGACAAAGAAGTCACACAAACGACAGGACTAGTCCTGTCGTTTGTATGAACTTTTTTTCCTCGTCCGTCGCGCAGTATTATTTTTTATTCAGTTCAGGACGAGTTACTTTTGACCTAAAGTACAACTAGGAAATACATATTAAAACAATTAATCAAGATACATGGAAATTAAAAAGCAAAAAAGGAGTGCGGAAAATATAGTAAATAGTATTTTTTTTATGTTTATGTCTAGAAGGGTGCGCGCTAGAAAATGGCAATAAAATACAAGTAAAAAGAATTGTCCTAGGTTGATTAGAAACAGAGTAAGTACTCTTTGAGGAGGTGTAAGATGGTCATAAATCAATGCATTCGTTAAGTGGTACCGTATAATCTGACGACCACATTAGTTCGTTTGTATGTATAACTACCATGGTTTTACTTTCCTTGCGCAATCAGCGACGTGACGTAGTTTCGAAACTTTAAATTCCGTAAGTTAAGGGGTACTTTTTTTTTATTGATGCCTGATAGAATGGTGCAAGAACTGAATTATATTGGTTACCAACTGAGGCCGAGTTCATTTTCACAAATATTGTCCTCTGCGTAAGTCAAAATCAGCATGTAAAGTAATGCGCATAGCTATTTTCTACATAGTGTATATTGGTTATGTTGGCAGCAGTTGTGCCCCAAATTAAGGGACTATAGCTTAGGGGAGAGAAGTAATGGTAAAGAATATTTTTATGTTTGGAGGCAAGAAAAATTTCAAGCGCCATAACATTCAAACGTAAAGACCTCTTTTCCCGCTAGTCATCTGAAGTTCAAACTTTTAACGCCGTCTCACTAATACATGCTATTAGGTAAATAAATATTTGGTCCTTTTTATTATTTTGCCTTGTTCCACGTCGAATCATCACAGCCTTTTGTGTCGTCGGGCAACCGAATCGGAAGACGACAAACATATTTAAATTCAGAGCCCGTATTCCGAGTTTGCGTCGTTATCGAAGTGTCGCTATCTCACGTGTACCTCGAGTAATCTGATTGGTCGAAACGCCGGAGCTGAGTGTTGCCATTGCGGAACCGGAAGAGGTGGCAAAATCATTTTCCACCAATCAGGTGACTCGAGGTCGGGGAGATAGCGACACTCACGATAACGACGCAAACTCGGAATACGGGCCCAGCTGTCAAAGCGGCCTAAAGCAAAGTTCCTTGTTCGACTGACGAACAGGCGGGAAAATTATAAGAAAATACCTGTAATAAAAATCTTCAGCCCCATGACCACGTGACATACACAACAACAGTGCACGGAACTGAATCTTGTGCCAACAAAAAAGGCAAAACTAAAGAAACCATAATAAAGCTTAATAGCTCATTATTTCATCTCAGCTGCTATAGCCCTACTAGTGCGCAATATCGCGCACATTCACCAAATCCACCTTTGCACTAAATATCAAGCCAGTAATAGCAAATTTTCGAACTAGGAATCAAATGTACGCATTGCGCTCTGTGATGGTATCCATATTTTGCGCTCTACAGTAACCGTGCAGTCGACAAACGACAGATATGATTCCAACTGAAAATTTTCTCATTCACATTTGCTCCCATTTGTACCATTGGGCACTAACCGGCATTGGGTCCGAATTTCAATGATGCCAACTGCTCCAACCGAGAGCAAAGCACAATAGGAAGTTTTCAAAATGGAATCAACTTTTTTCTGACAGGGCAGATCTAGTTTTATCTGGAACGCCACAATGTTTATTTCGAAGACGTTGTGATTAGGTCTAACGGGGAGAAGTTTCAAAACTACGGCTGTTTCATTTAACTCGAGCTTGTTGCGGTTACACTGAACTCATTCCAGCTAAAAAGGGAACGCAGACACGACTTAAGTATGTCGTTCCACGTAGATCAACCTACAAGCGTCTAGTTCCAGATAAAGTAACTGGAACAAGCGAATTATCTGGAACTTGTTGAAGTATTAGTGTTTATATGGAACGAAAATTAAGTGTACAGGCGAGGACACATTTTTTAATGGGACGGCGTTTACGACATCATATCCAGCGGGTACGTTGTTTTTAATGTCACTGATTGACATGATCACCTCATAAGGAGTCGTTGGGGTAATAGCTAATATATTCGGTATGGGTGCGATGAGGTTTTGTTACGTAGAGTGCGAGTCAGGTTCATCGACAATTTAATTGCCAACACTCACAAAAAAAACTCGTTCATAGCCGTTACTATGTCCAACCCACTAAGTTTGCCGTCGGGCGTAGTTATTTCATCAAGATTGCACACTGGTTTGCTATCAAGTAATATATTTAATTCTTTCCAGACCTTTCTGCAATCGTCGCGTAATTTTGAGAAATGCAGAGAAAATGAGAAATAGTAATTGGTTTTAGCGTCTTTAAGGTCACTAGTTAATTTATTTCTGAATGCCTTCAATAGATTAAACAGCCTTATATGTTACGAAATTCATGATACATTCCATTTTTTCCTTTGCATACGTTTATAAAAGGGTTTCCTGTATTTTGGGGCGTTTGTTTTCCTCCATAGGAAATGGTTTATGATAGTAATCTAGAAATATGTCAAGAAATTCGGCATAAAAGCCCTATTTACGCCCTGAGTTTCATATACCCTGCACCAGTTTTGATTGTCAATTAGTGCTTTAAATTTTGATAGTGCAACATCATGAATTTCTTTACACTTGGAACAGATTATTTTGCCATAATGTTTCTTTCTTTTGACAGAGAGAATGCAGAACAGTGGTAAATGATCGCTGATGTCACAGTTGAGTACACCAGACAAAGGTTCCGAAGACATTTGGTTTGTAATACAAACATCTAATAGTGCGGTTGTTTAAGTCTTGATTCTAGTGGGCAAAGATATATGGATTGAGCACCTGAAGGAAGAAACGATGTTGTTGAATTTACTAGTGTTATAATTGTTGTACACTAAGTTGATGTTCACATCATCCATGACCACAAAGGGAAGTTTCGTGGAAAGAAGGTATTCAAGCAAACTTTCTAAAAATTCAAAATAATGCAACATGTTGGGGGGGGGGGGGTGGGGGGGGGGCTATATATGTCAAAAACAATGACACTTGTTAAAGCCACAAGATTCAATATCAGGAGTTACGACCAAAAATTCATCTATCAATTTGTGTTGGTAACAATCGTTCGCATAAATTGCGAGACCACCGCCACATCTATGACTTCTTGTGATGCCATTCTATTTAATTAGGATCTTGGTCTGGACTAGTTGGTTCATAACTATCACGAAATAAACACAGCGTGAAGAAGCAGGACACAGAAAGAAGACACACACAAGACGGGACTGGCGCCACTCCCGTCTTGTATGTGTCTTCTTCCTGTGTCCTGTTCCATCGGGCTGTGTTTATTTCGTGACATTATATTTAAAATCATTAAAAGGAACACATTCGTTTTCATAAGATAGCCATGTTTGTGAACAAAAAAATGTCGAGTTTTACTTGTAATGATGAAAGCACTGCATCACTGTAGTCGCCCTTGTGACGCATGCTACGAATGTTTACATGTAAAACCGAAAATAAATTATGCCTGTTCCAAACTGGGAATTAAATTGGTCATAATCATAATAAGCGCATGCTTCCGAAGAATTATGGCAAAAACAAAAGCAGCAGAAAAAAGTTAGAAACACTATTCTGTGATTTAAGTCATCTTGCTCAAGTCGTCGCGGTCAGAGATCCTTATGACATCAGCTGTCTCATTGTGCCTAGCCAAAAAGTTTCCCTCCTTGTGTTCAGACGAACTTCCATTTCACTTCCTCCTTACGCGGCTCCGAGCAACCGCTTGTTGGCAGGCGTTAATTGCTCGTTCACATAGATAGCATTGGTTCCTCTGTTTCCAATCGACTTTTCGGACAGCTTCTGCTTTTGTGCTCTGGAAAGAAACGTGGGAAGTTTGGGCTGGAATTTTGTGGCACGTGCCAATACCAGTCACCTCTTCTGTGATAAGCTCACCAATTTTTTAAATAACATCGACTGGATTTTAAACTCATTCTACGCCCTTCATTTCGAAATTGATGATGCGGCTATACTGCCCTAGATCTTCTACTTTCTGTGCGAGGCGTTCGTTGTTACTTCTTAAGACCTCATTACACTTCAGCACTTCACTCAGTTCCTTCCTCAACGCTTTCACCTCAGTGCTGATCTTTACTGTTTCGTCGCATGTATCACTGCAGAACTCTGTCCTTGATGGAACTCAGTTCCGCTTCATTTCGCATTTAAAATGTTCTAGACGCTTTTCAGTTGTCATGGTTAGTGAAATTTGAAAGATAAAAACAATCCTAGAATACAACTTAAGCTAAGTTTGCGAGCACTGCTCAGCTAGGTAACCTGCAAAAAGCAGATGTAAGCTCTCTGCGAAAAGCTTGCGCACTGGTGTCAAACAGGGCAGTCCGCGAGGCGTCTTCTTTTAACGGCAGCTGCGCACTGAAGTTCAGCGTTCGGTGTCCCACGTAACCAGAATTCGGCTACGAATATTGCAGCGATGCCGATTCCAAGGCGGCTATCATGCGGGAATGCGTTGTCACTTGTTGGCCTTGTTATTCCGTATTCGAAGGTGAAACAACGCGATACTCGTTGACGATGCGAAAAGCAGTTCCGTGCAGAAAGTTTGCACAATGCTGCCAAAAAAGTGTGTGCAACACCAAGCTGAAAACGGCGCGAAAATGGTGCTACCAAACCTAATTCTACACATACAGTTTAAATAGAGTAAAACTAATTGGGATTTGCATAAAGGCGCCAAATGAGCCACGATTTCAATTTTGTGTGCTGACGGCATTTGTTTTCAAAACGTTCCGCGTTTAGCCCACCTTAGGCTTTCACCGACAAGGCTCATTAAGAGCAAATAAGTAAATGAGTCTGCTGGCGAATCGCAGCTTGACTTGCTGCGTCATTGCACCGGTGGAAAGCAGCGGATGATGGGTGGTCACAATAAAGCCAACGATAAAAGCCGTAAGGCAGGATCACCTCTATTTTATCGCGCGCGCCGTCCCACAACGACGAGCCCACTAACCAATCTCCTCATGCTACATAATCATCGTTCACACGAGACACCCCCAATGCTATACCCTGCTCTTTTCGTTCATGTTGTGCACTGTTATTTTATCTCTTCGTTTTTGCGGCTCAGTTGAATCCCCCCCCCCCCCCCACCTTTTTTTTTTAGCCTTTGTTTCGGCGCGGGTCCTGTTTTTTTTTTCTTTTTTTTTTTCGAGCGCGTGAAGTGCGACCGCGCCACCACGCCTGGGGCGACTCCTCGACTTGGATGAGAGACATTACGGCAATTAACCGGATGCGCTCAAGCCGCTCAGAAGGAGGCGCAGGTGTGTGAGCAAGCTAGTTCGGTCGCTTGCTCTTTCTTTCTGGCTTAGTCCGGCGATGCTCTCGTATACTTGTGTCGTGTACCTTCTATTTGTATTCGGCGCAGCAGCTTCCCGACGTCCGTGCTTGCATTAGCATATATCCTCAGTTATTAGCACAAGAGGCGATGGGGACCTGCGCTCGACAGAGACAGAACGAGACCTGTTCGTTATGCGCGAACCGTTTCACGCCTCGCGGCTGGCCCGTTTCGTACACCGCATTGGGAATACAGTCGTGAACGAAACGCTGCAGTCGCGTTTGGCACTGTTATGCACCGTCCTTGACCTCACTCGGTTGTGGCTACATGCGACCCTTGTTTTCATGGTGTAACGGTGCGCTACATGTCCAGCAAACCATTCCTTACATGCACTCATGTGCAAAATGATCGAAACAATAGCTGCATGGTCAACCTGTCGACCAAAGTGATGCGTGTTTCGTGCCTTCCATTTGTCAAAGTGCCTGAACAAGTCGAAGTCGAGGCTAAGTTGCGCCAGACTGGCTGAATCAAGGGTATTACTACTGCTGCAGCGAGTGCTACGAGGATTGTTTCCAGAAGTGCGCTTTTTTTTCTTGCTCTCCGAAGTCGATGGACAGTTTGGAAGTAATCATTTCCATGCTGGCAGCCGCCGTCTTCTTAACAGTAATTTTGAAACTGAGTACGGGCGCCCCGTTTCATAATAATTTGCCGGCAGGTAATACTGTACCGCTGCCCTCTCTAACAACGCCACAATCGGAACGTTATCTAGTTCTGTATGGACACCGTTTCAGCATAGTTTGAAGTCAAGTGCCACCCTGTGCGTGACATATTGCAAAACAATTTCACTGTCGCAATGATTACGATGCCTTTTATCACGCCCGTACACAGCTGCCGGTTTCATTGTTTTGGATTTACCCTCCCGAAATTCGTACACGCTACACTAACTCCCCTTTCACCTGGTATAGTAGAGTGCACGTCAGGATGCAGAGCTCTCTATCTTAGTGCTCAATAACAAAAGGATACGCGGTCGCAGCCACTACATTTTAAAAGCAGTGCTCAAGCTAATACAAAACCACAGACGCAGAGTCGGATCGCCTTGACGAGCACAGTACCTGAAAACCGTCAGCTGCGGCTTAACTTCTCTTTTTGTTGCTCACAGTGTATTGCTCCAAAGCTGAACATAAACTGACAGAACTAATTAATAATTAATTGACCGATTTATTGGTTAATTGTTTGATTGATTATTTCTTTTTTTTTTTTTTTTTCTTTTTTTGCTTACAAAGGGATAATACGGCGAGACGTCGGGAAAGGAGCTCTTGCTTTTTTGGCCGTCCAGGGCAAAGACGAAAAAAGCGTCAAGGCGTTTTGGGCGGAGTCATCCCAACAAAATGCGCCACAGCCGTCCAAAAGAGAGCTCGCAACATTGATCTTAACGGTTCGATTCCATATCCACCGGTGTACCCCATAATTCTTGTAGAAATTTGACACGCGCAGAATCCGTTATGAGCAGTATATGCTTGAAACCGAGGCGTGCTTGGTGCATTCGATGCGTGTCAGGTAAGAAGGGGATATTGCTATAACCGCGACCTAACCTTAGCCAACAGTATGGGAAAAAAATGTCTGTCTATTTGGTGCTGATCCATTGTGGTTATACAGACAGAGAACAGAAATAGAAAAGAAGACGACACAGGCGCTGAATTTCAAGCTAATTCCAGAACCAACTTTATTCCAGAAATGACTTGCCTATTTTGTTCCCTTTCGGTTTTATTCCTCGTTGTTCTATCTTTTTGGTATTTCTAGTTTTTGGTATTGTTTCGTTTCTCATTTCACTTCTTGCTGCCATAAGCGTTAAAAATCGCCGCCTATTGGCGCCTGTTTTGGTTATATATATATATATACAATTTTTCTGCGGTTCTGGAATAATGTGGAAGTTCAGCGCCCGCGTCGTCCTCTTTTTTTTATTTCTGTCAACTGTCCATGTGTCTCTAGTGCTGTCAACCACAATAGCCAACAGTGTCGCCCTTTTCCCTTGCATTCACTTCAACTCGCCATGCTGGCTTACCTAGGAGCGAAACGATGGTTTCCAACCCGACCAGTGTCCGCGGTCTTTGCTGCTTCTGGGTGATCGAATACAACCCGCCCGCGTACACTGGCAAGCGCGCGGGCAAGGATCTGTCGAACGAGCTTCTCGGCTGCATCGACTCCCAAGTGGCGCGCTTATCCCGCGCGTGTTTCGAACGCTTAAAAGCGCCGCTTCCGCTCATGCCTCCCGTGTCCAGCCGTGCAACGCTGCTCTGTCTCTCTCCGAACTGCGCACGGCCAAAGGCGGCCGTCGAGGGGGGAACACACTTCCAATCGACGCTCAATTAAGCTCGCGCAGCACGCCTCCAGGGGGCTTGCAGCTTTTTTGGCGTTCGGCCGAAGCGCGCCGCGGCAATAGTTTAGCGCCTTCTCCACCTTCGGCTCCCTCTGGTCGAAGCTGGTCGTTACACGCGTCTCTTAATAGCTGCTGCTGTATGGAAAGCGGGTCGAGCCAGGCACTGTTCTTCTTTCCCTGACTCCAGGCTTGTTTGCCAAACACATTGGCGTCGTCGTCAGCCGCGACAATAGGGACTCATGGCCACCCGCACAACGCTCTAACGACAGCAAAATGTTGATAATTAGTCGCTGGAGCTCTAGATGGAGGGCGAGCCCTCGCGTTTGTTTGTTTGTTTTTGGCTGTGCGAACTCCCGTGCTAGGTACAATTACCAGCATTGGTTAGAGCCTCGCCGACCTTGCTTCTGCTACCACCTTTCGCTGATGCAGTTCGCTGAAGCGCAATATCGCGAATATTCTCAGCCTGGCAGGTGGTAATTGCCACTATTTGTAGCTCGAAGCTATAGAGATCGCGCTTTCTTTATTTGGTTTGGTTTGGTTTATGTTGAAGGCGTGTACTTTCCGCAGAAAGCACAACAATGCCCTTAGTTTATTTACAGACGTGATCATGGTGGAAGTGGTGGCGCTCAATGTTATACGCTCTTCGTGATCTTCGCAGTGCATACATTTCTACTTACACCTTGAACGTTAGACGCTTCGATTGTGACTGTTGTTTTAGCAATGTATAATTGTCTACTAGCAATATTGAGTATACGAGGCTCCGTTCTGAAGGCGTGAATTTTGAAATAGTAATGGTAATTTTTTGAGAAAAAAAAACTCATCACTTAGCTATATATTTAATATTAGAGGTGTCATGGTTTTCAAAGCGGCACAGAAAGAGGGGGACTCATTAGAAGAAGCTATATCCCGCTGACCAACGTTCCACCAAGTGGACATTACGAACCTTTTTGCATGGAACTTGCCCACACGCAGACAATGTCTATTACCAATTTATCTGTTCATCATCGGAGTGAGCATTCTCCTTCTTCCTTCTAATTAGTTCCCTTCTTTGCGCTCAGTCCCTCGTTGCATGAATGTACTTCCACTTCGGGCCTCATTGGTGAACTTTGGAGGATTCGTGCTAGCTTCTCGATGCCATGGCTATCGATAGGCATTGGCACCACAGTACGTGGCAGCCTGTGTATGACCCACTGTCTCTCAGCATTGTTGCACAATAAGTTCCTTCATATACTCTATCCCGTATACAACCTCTATACGTATGTCGTCGTTCTCTCTCGTGTTGTGGAGTGGCAGGGCAGATAAATGTTTAAACAACTGACCATCGAGCCTTCCTCTCGGCAAAGCCTATGTCTAGTAAACAACACGCACGTAAGTGTCCTATCACTACTTGTCGCGTATAGACCAACACTGTGTTAACAAACGTTGGGGGTGCTAGCTGCCGCCAGAGGCGGCCGTGTGTATCGTCTGCTCGTCACGGGCTACGGTTCGAGATTTGCTTGTCACGCCGTTCAAGGGCTGTCTTGTGTGTAGAGGTTCCATTATCGTCTCATTTAAACGGACATTTGCGCGGAAATGCGTCGCCTAAAGTAGCATGTAGCACCGCACAAGAGACTTGCGCTAATCGCTTAACACCCGGATGATAGACCGCCTAGACGCTTCCATCTCTATCTAGCATAACTCAAATTTATCGTCATGTCGCAAAGAGATATCGACTTCGAAATGCTGCTACATACTTTTTTATACTTTTTTAAACTTTTAGTCAAGTTGCTTGTCATTTATATCCGTCGTATTGTCGAAGATTTGTTTTACTGATGGGGCCGCTAATGAAAAGCAGGATGCCCTGTTTACTTGTTTTAGAAGGACTCTTTATTAACGAGCTATTATTTAAGGGCGGTTACATTAGGTAAGTGTTGCTATTCCACCATTCATTCCAGGGTCCTTTTTCTTTCGAGTCGTTTTCCTCCCAGCCGATGCTGCTTGTTGTACGTCAGGTTGGCCAGATGAATCTTCTTTTTCCACTACTCTAACAATATGTGCATTCTGAAAGAAAAAAAGGGTGATTTCAGAATGTTTTGTCTAAATCTGTTACTCTGAGGCGCGCTCCCGCCATGCACCTCAGCAAGGGGGTTACTCTTGCAAGCGCGTGTTGTGGAGCTTTAGAAACCTAGTTTGTTTTGAAACCGGGTTACGTGCACATTCGGTAATGAGATGTACTCGGCTTCAGTTAACGAAGAAAAGTCCTTACAGATACGCTGTGAAATCGCAAAGCTGCTTTGAAAACTACTGTTAAATGCATACCTGTGAGTTGTTCTCCCAGCTGTAGCGCCAGGATAGATCTGCCTTGGTCCACAGAACAGTGATAGGGCGCTTACATAAGCGCGAATGTTTACCGTTTTTCTGTGCGTGTATGTGCATAGAGATTTATGTTCAGCAGCAGGTGGTGCGCAGAAAGTGCCTACTTTCTTAATTTCTTCTTGTCTATCCTTCCTTTTTTTTTTTTCAGCATGACAATCGTTCTTTGATTTACACCGCTGACGCACAGCTGCGCGACTTCAATAAGGCAATGTCTTCTTCCAAACTTCTCTTTTATTTTTTCACCTAAACCACTGTCACGTTAAGATTTAGTTCTCTATCTGCGATGTTTCCACGTCTTCACCGAGGACTGAACACACGCACGCTGGGAAATGTTGCGAAAACGCGCAGGAGCCGGCACTGCAGCTTGCTTCGTGAATGTCATACATCGACGAGCAGAGTGACGATGCGCAGGGGACACTTGTTGCAAAGTTCTGCCTTCTCATTTGAATTAATGAATCTTGAAAAACATATTGTTGTGTGGTGTCGTCAATATAAGAACGAATTAGTAAAGTATGTACCTTCCTCCCCACAAACAGCATATTGCACGCGAATGTTTTTCTCTCTGTGTGGTTGTTGGTTCCATAGTCAGTAGAAGTGTGTGAATAGCTCTTTCCGAAACGAAATCTAATGCAAATATTGGGGCTAAAAATCGAATCGAGGATGAATTGGGCACTAGCACAACCAATTCGAATACGAATATAATAGTATTTTTTTTTTTTTAATATTTGCTATTTGTGTGAATATTCGTGGAAAAGAGAACCCTCCTGCACAACAGCGAAGTGCTGGCCGCGGCAGCGCTGCGCTACAATGATGTAACATCTAATCACATAACGTAATCGTTCTTAAAATTACGTAGCAAAACTATTGCGGCCGAGTGCAGCAGTAACTGAAGGGAAGTCTGCGTAAAAATGTGTTTGAGAAACAAACCCTGCGTAGCCACAGAGGTGGTCTGTCGTACAGAACTGCGATTTATATGCACGGGTAAACACATACCTTATAAACCGGCTCGCTCAGCAAGGTCTCAGGATGAAATTCCGGCGGTGGCCACGTTTGTCGGGAGGAGAAGTGCAAAAGTGCCCGTGTGCTCCCCGACGTCAATGCACTCACGACTGAAGTTCATCTGGACTTCTGTATTACTGCGGCGTACCTTATATTCACACGCATCTTGAAAGCGGTGAACTCTGCAAATCTTGCCAACATTCATTTAAAGAACTACACCTACCAAAGCGACCGAGCATATATGTACGGGGAGGAAAGGAAATCTTCCAGAAGGTGCTGTTGTTGCTGCATACTCACGGCTGTTGCACCGAAGAAACTATGAGCGATAATATCCCTCCCGCGATAGTTATACCTCCCTAATTTGGCCAGGCGATGGCGTGAGCGGAGGCGGAATATTGCCTGCAGCTTGCTCCTGTCCGCGCCCCCACGTTCTTTGTGGCGCTGGTAGGAAGAGATAGGGCGAGAGAAACGCGTAGGCGGCGCCGTTCTGGATAGAGGCCCTGGGCAGATAATCGCAATGAAGAATAATAAGGAAGTAACAGTGGGGTTATACCATAAGGAGAAGGAGGGGCAGGTGGACGAACATCCGAGGGTTTAGGGGACTCGATGTTGCCGGCCGAGGAGCGCCATCCTGAAGCCCCGGTCCCATTCATCAGCCCTAATTGCCGCCACACCCACGCCCGAGACCAGAGCTCCGGCTGCGACGGCGAAGGGGACCGCGACCACCGCGCAGAACGAAGAGAAGGCGCTGCCTCCTGTCACCGCTCGCACGCTGGTGCGCGAGTTCTCGGCGAACACCGCGGGACTGTAGACGATGACCTAGCTTAAAGCGCAAGAGGGAAGAGAAGTGAGAGAGGAATGATTCGATGGAACATTTTAGGAAGGAGGAGGAGAGACAGCAAAGTAAGCTTAAGGCACAGGGAACAACGCTCGAAGCTACGTAAAGTCTGTTCACGCGAGCAGAGTGTCAAAGAACATCAAATGTTCATCAGATGACTCTGTACATACTCCATTGATTTCATGTGCTGTACGTTATGCGCAGTAATGCAGTGTAGGGTATTTCACTTTGAATGTTTGTGTCCATGCATACGTGTGTTCTTTTTGCTGTGATGAACTTATGGGGGTTTTTACTAGGCCGTCAAGCTTCTTCTGAGGTCTAGGCCGCGAACACCAAGCTCACGCGATCGCACACCACGGGAAGCCGTTCTCACGGCCGCAAAGTGGTAATGCGAAGTACGACACAACACAGAACAGGACTTTGCCCGGGACCAGATATTTATTGGGTCTTCCCAAAAATGCTGGTGATGATCTTGCTGACAACCCTATCCTTTTGGATGGAGCCTGACAGTTAAAGGGCAAAATGGCGACAACAAAGGAAGTAAAGCGTAGAGGTATTTACCTTGCGTATTCCCGTTGTCGCGGCTCGCTGTCGTCTCTCTTCAGCGGTAGCCGGTTGCCGCCGATATCGGCGCACCTTGCCCTTTGTCCTTTTTCGGCCAATGATCGTCGCGTCTGCGACGTAGCGGTGCGCTCCTGCGCCCTGCGAGGGAAGAGGGAAACGCGGCGCTATCGATCAACCCGTTTGGGTTACTCATCTTCGGAGGAGAAGGAATTCTTTTGTCCCCTATACGTCCTCCGCTGCGCGCGGTGTTTCAGAGGGATGCGCGGTTGTTCGCGATCGCTACAAACTGGGGCAAGTTGCTCCTAGTACGTTGTCTTGCGTTGTACTCGTTGGTGTCAGAGCCTCCAGAATGAGGCCAAGGACACCTCAACCGTGTTTTAACAGATCTTTCCTTGACTCGTTTCTCACTGTAAAGTGAGAAAGAAGACAAAGAAAGAAAGAAAATGCGTAGTTTCACAAAGAGAAAATGCTGATAATGGTAATATGACAGCACACACCTGAACAATGGCCACGGAATGGCTTAAAGTGCTAATAAAAGTTTCGACAATAGTACCTCGCTTTCACGTTCGTTTGTAATTGGTGAAATGTATTATTACCATTTGTCGTGCCTGCTCTGGTGATAGTGGGGTGAAATTGCGAAAAGAAATAGGACTGTAGTGTAATCGCCATAACGTAATCTTGGCTTCCACGTAAGCAAGTATATCACTCCTCGCGATGATGGTAGTGCATGCAATAGGAGCTGCTACGCTGAAGAGACACATCTCCGCATCCCTTCAAGAGGAAGCTTAAGGTGGTACAGATAAGAAATAATAGTGTCTACGAGAAAAAGTAAAAACTATGAGCATAATATTTAGTATTAAGAAAAAATCAATAAATTTTTCAATATCAGGACTTAGATTTCTGTACTTATTCTATCATGGTCATCTGAACATATGCAGAGAAACATAACTCCAGGAACCATTCCGTCACTTTTCGAGAACTAACAATGAAAAAGCACTTCATCAACCCATTAGACACATTGATGCTTATAGATACGCTTTGTTCCCCTCGGCTATTTTGTGCTGAAATATACTATCCACAGCTGCTGTAAACTGTGACTCATCAGAATCATTCATAGAGCATCTTAATCGCCTTGAATCACCACCAATACTACCGTGATAAATCCATGATTCTAACTTTTCACTTTGTAACTAAATTTACTTCCCTGTTCACCAACGCTTTTCGTTTCATTCAATTGATGTCGTCACCATTATGACGCCACTACGGCGATGAATTGTTACTGTGCACGCTGTGTGTGAATTGTTATAGTGCCTACATTTGATTCCAATTTAATATTTTTTCTTTCTTTGTATCCACTCCTGCATGGGCCCGGGAATGGTCTGTAGTATTTGTAAACAAATAAATAAATTACAACAAAAAATGCTTGTGTGCTCTCGATAGTTCCCAAGCGACGGTTTTGCTGCTGCACCGCAAAGTTCAGACGGAAATTGGGTAGCTCGGGTGATTGCACGCTATGAAGATTCTTTCTGCGGATAATTAAAGGACAGAGTCGCCAAAGCAGTCAATGTTGGAGACGCCAGGATATTGTATGTTCAAAACATGCCACAACATCTTTCGACGACTGCAAGAGTGATAAAAGTCTGCCCGCCGCTCTTGCGACACCAGACATCAAGACGGATCTATGACTGCCCGAGCAATAGGAAACGTTATTCCGTTGCAGCTAAGCCTTCACACTCATTTCGCTGCCGGAGAGTTTGTTAAATTATGCACACTAACTTTCTTGCTACTCCGAAAGCAATGAAGAACGCCCGCGTCCAGAGTAGCGGCTGTGTACTCTTATTGGAGCACACATACATATTTGGGGATATGCTTCTTGGTTAAGAAGTGCTCATTAAAGCCCCCTTTCAACCGCTTTAGAATTCAGCCAGTTGTCGCCTGCTAATAGACATCGTAAACACTGGACCTTCTGAAAGGATGATGCTCGAGACCATTCTTGAACGTTGCGCATACTGTAATAGCCTTCCTAGTTCATAGATTAGCATTATTTTAGCAAGGCCATGTACAATTTTCCTGCATCGCTCGCTAAAGGTGACTGCGACTATACACATACGTCGTCCGTGTTGTCGTTTCCATTGCATCTGCTACATAAAAACGACAATATCCGTGATGTTTCGCAAATTTTTCTTTTGCAATTTTGTGTGCTGGGGCTTTGGCGCATAGTAATTAATTGGTCGTGGTCGATATTATTGCGACCGGCACTCCTAAGACGTTCCTCGTTGCCCAGAGAGCTTATCTGGGAATTTATGTTTCCTTAATATATTCGTCAAGAACACCCGATATTGGTCCCGAGTGATGCAATGCGGAGTTCAACCCTGGCACGCGTTTTCCTTTCTGTCACCTTCCACTTTCTGCTTCATTGTTTCTCTTGAAGTGCAGATTAGTTGTCCACTGAGAGTAAACAATTATTCGGCCTTCTCTCCCCTTGTGGAGCATCTGTTAGTTTTTCTACCTGCGGCTTTCTACCACTGCGCCAAGGTTACAGCTTGAAAGCACTCGCTGCTTCTTCACTGGTGGACACGAAATGGTGTGGCCGCAAATATGATCTCGGCTGCTGGCCACACGTTTCAGCGCATGTTCGGTATGAGGATATGTCTAAGTGCGCGTTTCTACGTGTGTTTATGAGTGCTCGCCCGGCTAGTCCACACATGCACCGCATTTCTTCCGTCTCCGCTTTCACAAAGGCAACGCCTCCTGTAAACGATGCGTTGGCGGGAGCCACTCCTACCCGAGTCACGTACGTATGCCGGGTACTTTCGCACTACCTCTCCGGCACATTAGGCTCAGCGCTTCGGTTGTCCGGCGCGGACTTTCTCTCTCGTTCTCGGCTTCACCATGGTCCGAAACGCCTGCTCGGACGCCACACTGAAATCTTGTGTATGGCCGGAAAAGCGCGGCATGTCACGGTGCCTTAAGAGAAGGACGCTGCCTAACTTCGCTCTACATTCTTATCGTCACGATTTTTTTTTTTTTCGAACGTATATCGCTGACGCTATGTGCTCTGTGTCTTTTGCTAGCTATCCATTGGCTTGCAACAGACCATCATGCGTGCTTTTCGTGCCCATTTTCAATGCACTCTCTTCGGAGACGGCCGTGGTATAGCCGAGCTTTGAGGGGAACTACTGAAACTATAAAAAGCAAAACAAAAGACAACAGCAAGGAAGGAATAATGCTGAGCAGCTTTTTTGTGTGTCCCGCGTTTTAGTAAAATCAGCTGTACGGACGATGTTTCTATGTCAGCGTCGGAGACATCCTGAAACGAAAGTATAAAGAGGTAATATTGAACGAAAAATCAACCAGCAAACTATCTAGCAGGCGCCAGCAGACTCGAGAAAGCGCTGTTTTTAAGATCACTCCTAGCACCGTACACTGCAAAAACAATAAGAAAACACTGGCTAGACAAAATAAAAATGCGCTGAGATTTAAGCCTGCGCTGCAAATCTCGACGTGTTCGGTAGTCACGTCGGCCATAACTCGAACAGTGTTTATCTATTTTCATGTTCACTCCTGCAGTTTTTCTTCATCGTCCATCATTTTTCCTCTTTTTCATCTCCACGAATGTATATTTCGCCTGGCTGTATATTTGCTTGAAGCCTTTGCCGCGTTGACAATTCATTCCCCATATTCTTTATCTTATATGCCCTCGAAACGAGAATGACAAGAAGCAAACGGCTCGCGGTCGTTCGGAGCCTACAGCGCGAGATGGGAGCGTGCGAATGGCCTCGGTCCCGTGGTCAGAATTCGCGACCATCTCGCAGCCATTTTGCGATGTTTGCGCGTCGTAGGGTGCATCGAGCAGACGACCCCCCCCCCCCCCCCCCCTCCGACGCAAACAATGGCGTGAGTTTCACTTTGCCTGCAGGCTTCGCGCGCTTCGGAAAGAACGGCTTGAAATGCACGGTGGCGACTTCTCCATTTATCTTTCTCTCCCCTCTTTTTATATGGCACTTTCTTCTAGCTCTGCGCGTGCGTGCAGTCGTACCAGCGTTGTTCTCAAAAGTCACGCTCAGCTTGACCCGGAGCACCCTTCTGAAATCGAAAAACAATGTTTTCGTGGTACCGTGTTTTCTCTAATTCTCATTCTGTGTCTTCGTTCGGCCTCTGGCTCTGTTCTGCTTACTCTTCTAATGGCAATAAGCGATAAGCGATCAATTTTTCAGTTACAGTTTTGTAACCCAGATGATACCACGATTAATAACACATAAAAGAACACCTGCCACCGGCCGTAGAAGTGCAGCTGTAAGTTTACAAGAGAAGGCTTCCTTTCGGGTTTGTCGTCCGTTGGTCTATAAAGTAGACTGACGTATTGGGGAACGTATCAAGAGATGAACGACGTAATATGCGGTGCGTTGTGAAAAGCCTACGCATCATGTAACTACAATAAAACTTTTTGCTGGGCTGATTGGTGACACATTCTTAGAATAAAAATGCAGCGCAATTATGGACGACCGCAAAGGAAGGAGACCACAAACAAGAACGCTAAAAGAGTAAATTAACGCAAGATTCAGTTTCTGCTAAATTCTCTTTGCGCTGAAATGCGTCGGCTTTTTAAGCTGTAGTAATTACTTCTACCGCAAAAGAGCGAATAATTAAGCAAGGTGGTTTACTTGCATTGAAAAGATGTATCGTAGAACATCGGGTCACAGAAAAGCGAACAACGACCGGAGCCTGTAAGGACTACTTTTCATAGCGTTCTAAAACAAACGAATGGCAGTAAAATGTAATGGAATTCCCGTTAGCTGTACTCCGAAGCAGGTGACAGCTCACGCATCATCCATCGTACACAGGCATAAGGATCATATGTCCAGCTGCACTTTTGTTTACCCAGCGACGAAGCTGCACTTTTTTGACGAGTCAAACTACAACAGCGAGCTATCGCTACAGTGATCTCGTAATTGCCGACATGCCATCTGAATTCGGGTGGTCCAAATCAGCCTAGCAGTAAGGTCACTTAAGAAGCAGTTGAAGGCCTGATGGAAGAGGGATATTTTGAGTTCTATTTCTTTTTTAGGTCAGCAAGATTTCTGCTCTTGAGTAACAAGAATGATTGGCCATAGCAAAAAGCGCGGTGGACACGCAGTCGTGGGCGGCCGGCGAACGCGCGGTGACATGAGGTAACGCACAGAGGATGGGGTAAGAAATCCGGACTAATGTTTATTTATGAAGGGCGACGAAACAGGCTGGGCTCAACTTTGGAGCCGCTTGGTTGGCGCATTCATGATGCATAGCTTTTGCGGCGGCGCTTTGCATCGCCTATAGAGTGCCGTCAGAGATTGCTGCTTCTAAGTGCAGAATAGTTTACAAACAAAAAAATAAAAACGAACACTTGCTCGGGAGGGTGGTCATATTATACTCATTCATTCAATGTCTTCAATTACCTTTGGTGACAATATGTCGTCAGTTCACTATAACTAAGCCACATTAGAGGCTGTCGTGAAAGGTTTCCGGCACGGCGCTTTGCGTCATCAGCCAATCGGAGAATTGGTTCAAGGGCACGCGTAGTGAGGGCGCCGCGCGGCACTTCTTACCGTTCGCCAGAAACAATAGGAAAACGCAAGCAATGACATTCAGTGGCGGACATGGGCCTAAGCTCAAACTGGGGAGACAGGTCATTTAGACGGAGCGTAAGCGTGACGATCTGTAGTTGCGCCAGCGTCCTACTAAAATTGAAGAACAATCCGATAGGCTCTTACGGGTCACTCAAGGAATCGTAAGGCAATGACATGTATTTATTATTGTTGTATATATTAACCCACCCCTTATGTAATACCCCCGGAAGGGAGCCTTTAAGGTGAATAAAGTGAAGTGAAGTGAAGGAATCGAGCGTAACAAGATAAAAACAGTAAGTGATGCGTAACTGCCCTGAGAACCCTCACTTACGCTGCTTTGTAGTGCCTGAAGAACACGAATAGCCCCTAGAATACAGTTTCAGCCGCAAGACTGGTCCATTCAGGTGACACGGTATATAGATCTTTGAATTTGGCAGGATCATATCCGAGTTGGCGGCTAGACATTTCATCGCTGTCTTTTCTGTCATGGCGGGATCCCCGCTGCGAGTGCATAAATGCGGCTATGCTTAGACGTGGACGCATATGGCGATGCTAAATAACCTTTACGCGCAACTTTTGTCCAAGTGTTAAAGCTGAAGAACGAATGGCGCAGCTGTGGTGCTCGTCAATCGTCACAACACCGGGCCTTTAATGCGGTCCTCTCAGAGCTTGTCAGGCAAGCAAAGTATAGTTATTTCTTATTATAGTACATCAAAATAATTAACGTTAATTTAGACCAATTTGCATTGCAGTGAAGTTTTTCACTTCACGGATACTAGCCATCCGAAGAAAGCAATCCTGACCGTGCAAAAGTCTTTTACTGCCAGTTATAAGCAATATTTTGAGCATCTTTAGCCTCTTATGCCAGGCATCTCTCCGCGCCTTGCATTTGCAAACTTGTCCGTTCGCGCAGCAGCTTCGCCGGCAGTGTTTTTTCAGCGAAAAAATGTGGAAATTTATGATAGCACAATGCAGTTAGCCTTTGCAAACGTTTCTCAGTTATAGGTGTCAAAAGCATAGGCAGGAGTGACCGATTTGTGTGCGCCTTGTTCGCGCCTGTGGCGCTTGGTGTACATATGTTTTTAGGTGAGAATGTGTTGAAATCATCATGCAAACAGAAACACAGCCCGATCGTCAGCTTGTGCTAAACGCGTTTTGCTAGCGTCGTCGTGAGTAGAGTTATGAGAACTAGCGAATTATAAGAATATGTTTTTTGTGCTGACGAAGTGTATGTGTACTTGATAGGGAAAGAGAGGCAGCATTCTCCTTTCGCACGGCAGCCGTAACACGCCTGTTGAAAACCGTCGAATGAGTTGGCCCTTCGCCTTTCCTAGCAGTTACGTTTTAACACGAAATAATTGTTCGTCCTGCTGTCAAGAAAATGTGGGTTCAGGATCGTGGCTGTAAGAGAAAAATCACGGGCATGCCTACGGCTGGTGGTAACTGGCAGGTGACATGGCCGGGCTTTTATTGGTTGCCAGGTTGCGTGACGTCACGGGACCGCATGAGATGGTCGATTTGGCAGCTGCTGCCAACACGGGCAGCCTCTTTGAGACAGGAGGGATTGAAATCAAATCAAATCCAAACTTTATTTATTTATGCTCTCCATGGACATGGGGAATTGGAAAAAAAAAGCTGCTGTTGTAAGCAGCTTGACGAGTTCCCGTTCCCCGTCAAGTACAAGGACAAGAGCGGGGCACACAGCGAAAATGACATGATACAAAAAAGCCTTTAAATTACAAAATGATATATACTCGCACTGTCTTGAAGGTGGAGAACAGAATTTAGAGCAGACTACAAACACTTATGAGTCACAGAACTGAATTACATGAATTTACAAGTTGATACGCAGGCAGAGCGAAGACAAATAGCAAACACAAAACAACAAACATCAAATTGTAATATCTACGTCACCTATTTTAGAGATACAGAAACTTTTTATGGAACTCACGAGCAGGAAGAGTTATGATATCATTACCCGACTGATGAAAGTAGTTAAGAGTTTTCGAAAGGGAATAATGCAACATGGCGTCGCCGTAGTTAGTTTATTCAAACCAATATTCTGGATGTGTCGGATATGTGTGTGAATTGAGGCGGATGTCAGCTATAGTCGTGGTATAAAGTTAGTATTACTTTATGTCTCATTTTTCAGTGCCCTGCTCAGGCGATAACTATAAAAATTGCTCATTTTAATTAAAGCAAACTTTTGTTGTAAAGGAGTTGCAGGGTGATCTTTTACAGCTTTATCTATTATTCTTACCATTTCATTTTGGAGCCGCGTTAGCTTTTGAATATTTGTAGAAGTAGTGGTGCCCCGTATTAGAAAACAGCATGAAATATGCGATAGAAAGAGTGAATAATAAATTAGAAGCCTTGAATGGATAGGAAGAATATCCCCATGTCGGTACAGTGCACAAATTGTTCGTGCTGATTTAGATAGTACTTAATCTATGTGTGCATCCCAGAGCATATATTCATTAAATATTACACTTAAAGTTTTGAAGTTATGAACTATTTTAATGGAATTGCCATTCAAGTCGGGAGAGAAATTATGTGTGAGCTGTCGGCTTTTTTCTCAGGAAATAACAGCTTTGATCTTCCTATAGTTAATGAGCAGTCCGTTTCAGGTGCACCAGTCCTAAAGCTTCATCAATATCTCATTGGCTTTGTTACTTAATTTGTCAATGTTCTTGTCGCTCATAAATAATGTTGTGTCGTCCGCAAAGGTAATGCACTTAACAGAAAGGTCAATATTAAGACGAAAGACTTTAATGCCTCATCGCTGTCGACTGAAGGTTGTCAGCAGAGGTGTCACGCTTTCGAGATCGAGAGTTAAAAATAAATTAATAAACCTTGTCTCCACCGGGAACCGAACCTCCATCCCTTGGATCCGCAGCCGACCGCTTAACCACTACGCCACGCCCCGGATCGTGAAACGCTCTTCATAATTCCCCTTGTCTATTTTTTTTTCTTTATTGCGAAATGTACATAATGACAAAATATGCAGTACAATATATTTACTAGCAGTAGGTTTGCAGGCCGCTTGCCGGCCGCGAATAATGGAGTCGTTTCATTTGTGCAAGATTTCTAAACACCACCTCAAATTGAGCATCACATTCTGTATCTTTCAAAACGTCATGCACTTTTACAATATTCTCGGCAAAATATTCATACACAAATCTGGCACCAGTGTCACTGTTATAATAATCCATAACACTGGGCCACACAGAATGCAGGCCCAGCAGGAATATGGCATCGTATGGTATTACATCGTCTTGAACTGGCAGAAACCTGATACCTTGCGGTGTAAGAGGAAGGTCCTTCTGAATGGGGCGCTGTAACACGTCCCAAATAGAGATGGCGTTGTTACACTGAAGGAACATATGTTCAATGGTTTCTGTTTCGTTGCACAGAAAACTGTTCGTCCCCCATGGTGCATATACGTATTTTCCACATAATCAAGCTTTAACGGGTAGGGTACCAGTGCGTAGATGGAAAAAGAAAGTCTTAGTTGCGGGCATGACCCCCACCTTTCTCACCCTCTTCAACACATGTTAACCAGCAGTAGCTTTGAAAATTTGTCAGTACAAGGGAACTGGAAGCATCATCTTGTCTACTGTGAGGATGACAGCGGGATTCTGCGAGTGACAGAGGAGGAGGAGGAGGAGGAAGAACATTTCCGCCGGATATGGCGCGGCAGCAAACTCCTGGTCCGCACGCAGGCGTCCGGGGAGGCAGTCTGTCGCACCGCGGCCGGTGGACACCCGGCCCCGTCTAGAAGAGGTCTTCAGCCTCGGCCGCCAGGCGGACGGCGAATCGCCGAGTTTTTTCGTCGGAGCCTCTTACCGTGGTCTCCCATTCATCACTATAGTTTTAATCGCGTTGCGCCCTGGGGCACGAACGCATCTCCATATTATATGATCTAATATTGCCATGTGGCCGCAAAATTTGAAAATTTCTGTTTCTGCACCGTCCCTCTTCCGCCCTCTGGCACCCGTCTAACTCCTCCACAGGGGCGAAAAGAAATTTCGAGCTTGGAGTCTTCTTCAGCCGTATGATTCCTTTATACTCAGGGATCTATCCGGTGGCAGATATATCCTCCGGTCTTGCTTCAGGTTTACGGTTACATCCCTAAACGTACCAATACATTCTTTGCTTTGAGATGTTGTGGAGGCGTCCGCAGCACCCCGAGGTAGCGAGGAGTGGGCGAGCATGTGGGCAGCCTCGTTGCCGGCGAGACCGGCGTGTGCTGGGGTCCAGATTTTGGTCACGCTTTCGGCGAGAGACGATTCGTTCAGAATTTTTGCATCACGATTGCTGACTCTACCCTTGCTAAAATTCCTAACCGCCAATTTCCTTTCCTGTAAACGAATTATAGAATGCCGGTAAACTTCGATGCGTTCAATGAAGTGCTGGTTGTGTTGTGGCTGTAGGAAGAAGGAAAAACATTGCACGGGACTGCTACTTTCTCTATAGCTGAGCCACCTCCGCTGCCTCCTGCGGACAGAGAAAGAGCACAGGAAATAAAAAGAAGAGGGAGAAAATGACGCGCGCCGCAACAACAGCCGTCCACCACCGAAGCGGTGGCGGGTGCAATGATGGCCCACAACATTCCGTGGTAGGTTAGCCCCTGCCTGGCCCTACGGGGCAGGGACGGTAGGTCAACGCCGCTTGCGGGGGGGGGGGCTAGCCAACCCCCGAATTTTATCTGTTGTAGGCGGTCAATGCACCCGCCACTGCTTCGGTGCATGGTGGACGACGGCTGTTGTTGCGGCGCGCATCTTTCTCTCCCTCTTCTTTTTTCTTTCTTCTCTATTTTCTCTTCTGTCCGCACGAGGCAGCGGAGGTGGCTCAGCTACAGAGCCAGTGCGAACAGAGTAGTAAAGTCAATGGGAACTTTTACTTCTTCCGCCAGTGCCTGCAGAACGCAGGCGAATTCCATTTCTTGGTTACTACTAACAGCATCGTTTTGGCCAGGGCATTTACGTGACTTTATGTGGCTCTTGGAGGAAATTGCCTACACGAGACCGGCTGCAACGATGGGACATTGCGCGGACAGCACAGCGCCCAAACCGCAACTGTCTTATCGTCACATGGCCCAGCAATGCGTCGTTGCTCGTGTCGTTTTGAGGGCAGCTCATGCCGGTTTCAGAAGTCTTGACATTAATCGCTTTCAGATAAATGGTAGATGTCCTCTCGGTCAATTTACACGATTGCTGATTGTAGCTGGCGCTTTCGCGTTATGGCGCAATCGTTGTGAGGCTCTCGCCTCAAGCCGGCGCCGACGTGCGCTTTTCCCGGTCATGGCGCGTCTGCAAAAGGAGATCGTAAGCTTTCTGGCTGAGGAATTTTACTACTTTGGAGAGCGAGAGTTCCTTCGCCAATGGTCTTTGTTTCCGTGTCGGGGGGACGTGTCCGGGTGGTTTTCAGTCCACCTTGGTACTCGCAATATAATCTAAATAATTATGTCAGTTCACAGCTGTATACCTCCCGAAACACGTGTGTAATACACACTGATCATGCGATTGCTGTATATGTTTGCACCTATATTTATTTGTCAAATTATAGTACGCTGTGTAGAATTTCATTTACATTTTCATTCAAAATTGTATATATTATCATTACGAGCATCCAATTATTATTATTTTTTCGGAATGTAAAGATTGAATTTTGACGTGTTTCCTCGACATGAGGCATATTATGTGCAGTGTCTCCTGTACTTAACCGCGTACGGTTTCAGTTTTGGTCATTCGTCACCACACATGTCAATGTATAGTGTCTAATCAATTTTTTTTCTGAACAAAAAATAAATTTACTGTATTTTGCAGTCAACACGTTGCATTTCATCCTGCGTTGCGTTTAGGCGAACAAGCATTCATCGATTTTTCTCTTGTGTGTACGTTTCTGGACAAAGCAAATTTTTAAAGTCAAATCTGAGTACCATAATATCTAGGCACTTAAGATAACGGAAAATCTAACCTTGTGTTTGGCGCATGATAGCCACAGACTTTTATGCTCCATAAAACTCTATATTTCTAAATAACTAACTAAATAGTAGGTTAAGAATGTGGCCAAGTGAGCATACATGCGATGTTGGAGGCACAATTAAAGGATTAAGGGAATAAATATCAAAGTTCATGTACGCGTACAAGGATCCGTAAAAGGAGAAGGCGGTAGCTAGGAACGCTGTGGCGTCATGCCCTTAAACGCGGAGCTTAACTGTCCGTTCAATTTTTATTTTCCTCTTAGCAGCGCCCTCATTTTTATGCATTGCACTCTCTCACGCGGATCCAGTGTTCGCCCTCCTCCCATATTTTATTGTGGCTATTATTACCTTATATGTGTCGCACATCAACGGAAACGCACAATATCTAATATAATCCGAGAGTAATTGCGCATTAATAGCTAAGATTGCGCACTCATGCACCTATAGAGAGCTTCGAATTTTAAGGAAAATTCCTCCTGGTCATTATCCAAGCATTATCGCAGCCGTATGTCTGGAATGAGTTACTACGCTCATGTTGCAAATTTTACTCCCCGTTGAGGGTCTCTCTGATCACTGGACCCACACCGCCCCCACTAAAGTTGGGTACTTATTCGCTATCACCCTTCAACTAATCTTCTGGAACAAAACGTTGCGGGCTAGTTGGTTCGTTGCAAGGGGGATCAGCGCAAGCTACACACGGACAAAAGGGGAGGACGAGACACACACAGCGCTGTGTGTGTCTCGTCCTCCCCTTTTGTCCGGGTGTAGCTTGCGCTGTTCCCCCTTGTAATCCTCTGGATGTTTTGATTAACACGGTTGGTAGAACTACTGCCCCGGACAGGAGATGGTTCGGGACTGCACCTCAGACCTGGTCTAATATTTCTTTTACTTCAAAATTTATTTCAATGTTACGTTCTTTTTTTTTTTTTTTTTTTTTTTTGTGGCCGTATATGGCGCTTGAGTTGAAGTTAAAGTAACCCTGAAACACGTTGCAAGCATTTTATGTAAAATCACTCAATTGCTAGATTGTGTTTTCATGAACATTTCAGGCAAATAATACTTCTACGTTCATTAAAAAATCTATGATCGTGTTCGGCTGTTGAGTTATTTCAAATATTTTTTTCATATTCACGCCCTCCTCCGCTTCACGCCTTTTGCAACTGATTTAAGAGAAGGTTATTGGTGATATTCTTTCCGACGTAACCCAGTTGTCGTGGCCGCGGCCAATCAACCGGCGCTCCAACGCCGGCCTTTAATCACGAAAAATGTTATGAGATTAGGTAGAAAGGCGCGCAGAGGCTGAAATTAAAATTTTGAATACAGATAACCGAACTTATGCAATACGCGTTCGAAAAATTCGTGATGGAAGTTATTCGTGATTCGGATACCACGCATGCAACATTATTATATATATACTATTGCAAGACTTTTTTAATGAGTAATTACTCCCGTACTACAAATTTGACTGCACCTTGTGGGATTCCCTTAAATATGGTATCCGTATTTAATGGGTCATTGCAAAATGAAGTGTTACGTTGTATCGCTCCCCTTTGCAAAGTTGTGCTAAATATGATGTCCACTATTTGATTCAACAGGGAGTGCCAGTGTATTAAAGGCAGCATCTCTGATAGCATGCAAAAAAAGACACGACAAAAGCAAACTAACGAAGTATGCTAGCCTCCATTCACTACAGCACCGCGCATCTCACGTGCAGGCAGGAACGGATTATGAAAGCAGCGTTGACTCATTTCGAGTAACCTCATTCACAGTTAAACCTGCATTCGTCCGCTACTCATCCCTCGTAGGCGAATTCCCTTGCGAAGCTCAGGTGGAGTGCGACAGAGTTGCCTGAAACGCTGCGCTCCGTCGGTGAGCCTCATGGTGTCTTCAGTACAAAGCTCGCTGCAAGTCCGAGAGGCAGCGAGTCAATGACGCAAATCCGGATAATGAAGCTGCTAATTACGACGCTCTGATGCTGTCTCGGGGATTAGGCCTTATCTCGGAGCGCCCTTTCTCCCTGCGTAAGGCTACGGAGCTTACGCGCTGAATTGCTGTCGCGGTTAAAGCGACACGACAGTCAGTCCCCTGGAATTAGTGCTGAAACGGGTTTCGTCTGCCAGCGAAAGATCGGAGTTTCGAGCGCGAAATAGTTGCAATGGGAGCGTGGATCGCAAAAGCAGCTAACGAGCACGTAACTCAAATTTAAGAGGTCGGGGGGAAAGGTCAACTAATATAAAGTCACGGTTACTTTTGTGGGCGTAAGCAAGATACTTTTTTATCGATCACTGCAAGATCCACGAATCCTCATTCACTTCCGCCGCCGAAAGCGAGGTAACCGCGCTCGCCTCTGCCTAGTCACGTGACAAACATAACGTCACTCAACCACAGCTATGCTGGAGCCGTGGCGCTCGTGCTTTCTAGGCAGCCTCCGCTTTCTCTTAGCCGGTACCAACGTTTTGCAACAGCTCTTGACAATTTAGCGGCAGCACTCGTCATGGATGATATCCAGGTGGGACGCCTCGTGAACTATCTGCGTCTCAGCTGAGGTTGCGAAAACGACAGGTCCAATCCGATCATCCAGTGGGCGTAGCTCGCCGAGAGGTTACCGCACAGAGAGGGAGAGGGGCAGGTCGAGCGAAACGTGCTACTGGTTTCGATTTTGTTAGGTTTAGCAGGGTCAAATATTTGTCTAATTATTTTCTTTTTGTGCAACTGATACGCGTTATAGTAACATCTGTTTACTTAAATATAGTGCTAACTTGGGAACAGTTGAAGCTCCTGTGGAACTTCTGCCCAACTGTAAAACAATTATTCCTTTGCCTCGCAATGCGGTGTCAACATCGTTCAAGGAAGAAACCCATTAGGGTATCCGCTCTTCTATGTGGACAGCGTTCACAAAGATATCAAAATGATAGCGGTTTAGAGGTTGCAAAATTTTATGAACACCGGTCGATCTAGCTTCCATAACGGGAAAACGAAAAACAAATGTTCAACTTCAGCGTCCACTGGAGCATAGCGGTACGGCTACGAAAAAATATATCTGATGTTCTTGAACTTTTGCATTGGAAGAAAAATTCCGATGACAACCTTCATCCATACCTACAGAGCTATAAACGGAACAAAGATCAAGAAACATATAACAACAAACATGTTACTTGTCCCGTTTATCGCGTTGTATATATGGAACATCGTCACCAACTCGCCCAACAACTCACCTTGTCGGATGACAACCGCCTTTCCAGGACAGTTCATCTCCCAAATGAGTGAACCAAGCAGACTGGCAGTCCACGAACTCAAGGCAGAATGTTAAAAGCAATCGGGAACTTATTTCAGTACGGGAACACTACTTCACGCGTGGTTAGACCGGGGAACCATTCCCTTCATCATCGTCGGCATTGAGTGTGGTCTTGCTGAGACCAGCATAGCAACAGCTTACCCGTGGTCAAACCAATAACATAGCGCACTCATGGCCACCCAAGTGGTGGGCATGCCTCTTGACTTTTGGCCTTTGAACGCAATAGTGCTCTGGTAGCGTCGCCCTTATAACACAGGCTCTGGCTAAAAAGGGCGCTGTCTCGGTCCCCCCCTCATTCCACCCCTCAAAAAAAGTCGGAACGGAGAGACTTCGACCCCGTAAATTTATCGGGGCAAGTAAGTGTGAAAGTTGAAACCTCCTAGCTATCACGACAGCTATTACTCAGCACGTTAAACTGCAACACATTTGAGCGCCGTGCTTTGCATACCGTCATTTCCGCCACCTTGCATCCGCGTACAACAGCTCTCGTGCGTCCTATACGGTTTAACTGCGTTAAAGCCGTACATTTGTAAATTGTTGGTTTTCTTCTTCACTCCTTAACATTACATGAATACCATTGTAATCCCGTATTTGAAACTCACAAAAAGGGCTTCTGCTCTGACTATAATTCGTTCGTTCCGCTAGGATGTGGGCACAAAATTTCCGCGGAAGAATTTACCACCAGTTCAAGAAGCGTATACGACTCTGTTACAGTGCCCCTGAAGAGACAGGACAGTTGACTTGTGTCTTCGTGTGTTCCCAGAAACATAGCCTATTTGGGCCATGTTCCAGAGTGTGATCACAGCGCCACCAGTAACCTGCGAATAACAGACTCGCTTTTGCGATCATAGTTTTGCTTCCAAGACACAGTCTTAGTAGTGGCGTCTCAACCAGCAAAATATATATATATATATATATATTTCGTTGTTTTGTGTACCAGGCTTACGCCGCAGGGCAGGTTACCAACTCTGCTGACTGACGAGCTCGGCAATGACATAACAACGCGTAAGAAGGGTTGCCGACAGCAGCGCCGCCGCTTCATTTCACCACGTACGTGCGAGGAGAGACGGCCCTTGAAAGGTCTCGCTCTGGCTGCTGCACTGTCTCTTCTATTTTCATCGTAGTTAGATGTCCCATAACTTGCAACGTTGCATTCCTTCTGCAGCAAACCTTTTCCCGTGCTTGATGTGAAAATGAAAGCCGTTACCGGGGAAAGTGAAGGCAATTCGCCGTAAGTACTTTTTGTTTAACTAAAGCTGTTTAAGCTAGAAAAGCTGCTTGGTTTAAGCCTTCTGTTGTGCTTGGCTCGAGCAAATGATAGCACAAAGCACAAGTTATGATGTCGCCGGGAAATCTCGGTTGGCTGTGGATTGGTAACTATCACAGTTATATATTTCAGTAGGCTGCAAAGCTTTCGCACTCCAGCTTCTATGCCGATTTTGTCTGTTTTTTTAATTAATATTATTGTAACCTCGCAGTGGGACCATGCCCTGATGAAGAGTCTACCTCAGCCATACCCCGGCCGCCACCGCGTGGATCACTCACGCTGAAAGGTAACGCTGTATACACTTTGGCCTTTATTAGACGCGGGTGCGCATATAACCGAACAATTGGGCTGATACGCCTTTATAACGCCAAACACAGTTTCAAACTGAATGCGTCTGCCTGAACACTAGCTTCGCCTGAAAGCCTACTTACATTCTTTAAAGCCATAAGTCCACGCGTAGTGTGCGGATAGTGCTCTTGTATGTCGAACCCTAGTGCAATAGCATTGTTGTCCATTCATTTTGCAGTGAAGCTATTATTATATCATTTCCACTGTATGCTTCACCGTTAGCACAGTAGGATGACCAGTCATGTGACTAGCCTCGTAGCATTGATGAAACCGTGACCAGCCCAGTGACGTCACTCGAGCGTGCGCGGCGTTTGCTCATGCCGCGCCATCCGCGCGATCCCCATGCAAAAGAAGCCATTCGACGCAGAGCTCCCACAGCCGTCAACATGACCTCCTAGCCACGATATGCAGCGATTAGGCCTTGAAACGAAGATGAGCAATCACAGATTCACAAATTGAGAAATTAGAAATCGAATTAGCATACAACTGCGGCGCTGGGTGAACACCTTGAAGAGAAGACATATTCGCCTGGATATATAGTTTTTTTCTTTTAATTTGCTGCCTTGAAGTATTAGACACTCTGATCATCTTTCTATTTTTCAGAGGTAACTCTCAGTTCCATTTCTGTGATCTTGTATCTTGCTAATATTATATAACTGCATTGTCGTTAAGCGACAGTCTTAGTTAATTTTTGCGACGAGAGTTCCCCCAGTCAATATTTTTGCTAAGGGACCGCCTTTTGCGACACATACTATAATCGTCGACTTTCTTTGCATTGGCATAGAAATAAAAGCAAAAGTGAATGGTTCAAGAACTAATTCAATAAGTTGCGCTACATCGTCTCCTTCGCTGGACGATATCAGCAGCAGGTATCTTTAGCGGCGGGATGTGTACTGCTCTTTCCACACATACAGCTGCAGCCCGTTCTAGAGACCTTACGAGGGAGTTATTTAAAATAGTTTATACTTATGACCGCTTTTAATAATATCCCCGAGCAGATGCTCTCCATCGAATTTTGCAACTGCTTCAAAAAGCCTACGTCCCGCCCCTTGAATGCAATTGCTTCAAAATCGATGAATGGCACTTCAGCCACGTAAAATACGTCGGTCTGTCCTTAAACATCACCCTCTATTAAATATGCTACCACACTTCGGCTTCTTTGCTATGTAACGTCCGTGAGTCCACATTCGGATATTTTCTCAATGATTAACAGCAATAGGATTTGATTTAGACTACTGCACATACTTGATCCGAATCAAAGCATCTACCGGCTCCTGTTTTAGACAAATGCCAGGAGAGCTTTCATTGCTGTTTATGCTCTACGAATTGATTTGTAGCTTCAGCACTAAAAGGCAAAACGTCACTCTTGTAGAACTCGCCGTGGTAGCGTAGTGGTTATCTCTAGGTCAAGCTGGAGATAACTACTCCGCATGATGTCTTGTTATCTGTTTTAGAGCATGCAAATGTGGGCTCGGTTATTTGCAAGGGAGTCGCAATGGGCGTACAGAGGGTGCACGACGCGGCTGCTAGTAAATAAGAAGGTGGGTGAGCGCATCCAAGTGCAACGCTCTGTACGTCAAGGTTGCCGCCTGTCGCCATTGCTTTTCTGCTTGTATATTGAACCATTTTTTCTGAGCATTATCGAGAGCAGCAGTGTCCGAGGTTTTCGTTTGCATGCAGCAGCGGTCCGCATACTCGCGTATGCCGATGACATTGTCGTATTCGGTGCCAACTATACGAAAGCATTCGCAGTGTTGTCACATTGGTTAAGGACTTTTGTTCTGTGAGCGGTAGTGCTGTGAACTGGAATAAGTGTCTAGGTTTCTGGCATCAAGAGTGGCCCACAACCCTGACGAATTTCGTGAACATGCGTCTGGTAACAGCCCTAGTAAAGTATTTAGGAGTGCCACTGGAAAACTACCGAGACAGTGAGTCATATTGGAACCAGCAGGTTTTAGAAGTACGCGAGAAGGCTTACAGACTAAAAGGATTTCGTTGGTCTGTTTGCACGTGCTACGATTCGTAACTCATTTCTTGTTACCAAAATATGGTACGTGTTACAAGTACTGCATTGTTCTCGTGTGAATGTGCAGATATTTTACCGTGTGTTCGCCATTTTTGTATGAGGAAGTAGTTGGGAGCGCACCCGCCGAACCAGCTTGTGTCAACGCGTCCGTTCTGGAGGAGTCGGTTTGGCTCATTCGTATTTGCGCAAAAGTGGTTACCCGTTTTATGTTTTTTCGTGATACGAAGGAGCCATTTTTAAGAACTGTGTGTCGGGTTAGATTGAACAAAGTTTTGCCAAATTTAGTTGTAAGTTTGGCGAGCATACAAAGGAGGATTTTTGGAATCCTTAAAGATGTGTACATGTCATGTCGTGTACTTCAATGCCGATTTTTGTTTGAATATTTATCAGCTACGGCACGAAAAAACCTTCATAAAGAATTGTGTGATGTCTTTCTTCCGATCCCATTGTACAAATCGTTGTACTCTGCAGGTCTATGGAATTCAGTCCTTAAAAAATACGGCTGTACCAGGGGTAACAAAAGCTTTCTTTTTCAAGCTCCATAGCAATACTCTAGAAGTTAAGACCTATTTAGAAATGGAGGTTGTTGTTTGTTTGTTTTTTTGTACATTGGGGAAATCACTGCTTCACACGCCGCAAGTCGGAAGCTATTGGACACATTTTCTTAGACTGTTTCGAAGCCTTTTTCTTTGGGACATTATACAACGAACGATTAAAAAGACCTACCCGTGCATGCATTCGGAATTCGATTTTTACCAATTGAAGATAATTATAGCTACCGCTAGACATGATTATGTTATTGCGCCTTCACAGTATCTGGTGATCCAGAATGGCTTTTAGGCATGCAGACATTGATGCGAGGAAAATACGGCAGTATTTTAGAGAAGCCGTTGCGAGCGTTATTATGTTTTCAAGACACACCAAGTGCCTGAGTTGCTTCCGAGAATGGAAGTGTTGCTGCACATGCCTGATTTTTAATGGATTACACAGCCTGAACTCGCGTGGTTTTTAACCCACGTTGTGTATTTGTCGAGTAATATTCTTTATGTGTAAAATCTGATTATGAATTTGGCAATAAAGAAAAAACTGGTAGCGCAGTGGTTAGTGCGATCGGTGCCGAGGCGAAGTACCCGGGCTGGCACCCGGCAAGAGTGCACGTTTCGTTGGAGACGACACGCGCCCGTGTAGTGTGCATTGCCAGTACACGTTAAAGGACCTCAGGTAGTCAAGATTATTCTGCAACTCTCCACTGCGGACACTTTATATCTCTTATTTATTCCCTCTTTCAACCCTCAAAGCGGGGACGTGAAGTGTCCGCTAAAAAGAAAGGAAGTTGTGCGTTATTTCCTTTCCTGAAATGACGCAGTTCTTTAGTTTTGTTTTCACGTTTGCCCCGCGGTGGTGGTGCAGTGGTTAGGGCGTTCGACTTCTTTACCCAAGAATGCGGGATTGAATCCCAGTCTTGGCGAGTGTTTTGCAATGGAGGCGAAGAGCAAAGTGCCCGTGTACTGTGCGATTTCAGTCCACGGTAAATAACCCCAGCTGGTCGAAATTTCCAGAGCCCTCCACTACGAAATCCCTTTCTAGCCTGAATTGCTTTAGGACGTTAATCGCTATAAACCAAACCTAACCGAACCTAACCAAACCAAACCACACGCAGAGAACTGTCCGCATTGTCCGCGCTTTGTCTCTAGCTCTAGCTATCTGACCACACCCTCGTCTCCGATATCTCAACCCCCGCTTTCCCGGTGACGACCACGTGTCCCAGTGGCTGCTGGCCTCTAAAGGCATACCATTGCGCGCCTTCTTGCTTGCCACCTCCGGGACGTGACGGTGCCTGCAGAGCGGAGAAGTGCCACCTGATATGTGGGGCGTAGACGAGCGGCAGTCGTTTGGATCAGGGTCTTCAAAATTCGAATTTGTTAGCCGAAATCCTAACCAGGATAGTCGGGGCAACAGGAACGATCAGCGGATGCCTGTTGCTTTTTAGGGTGCGCAGCGTCACTTCTCTGGGAAGGGACAGGGTGTAGAGGTCAAAGCCATCGTTTACATTCGCGGCCTAGATGCGGAAACCATGAGGTGATCGAGCCGCAATCTTCTCCCACTTCAGAAC
The DNA here is from genome assembly GCF_055883805.1 of Amblyomma maculatum. Classification (NCBI taxonomy): domain Eukaryota; kingdom Metazoa; phylum Arthropoda; class Arachnida; order Ixodida; family Ixodidae; genus Amblyomma; species Amblyomma maculatum. The sequence goes on along the minus strand of NC_139346.1, from coordinate 215,767,509 downwards.
TTTCTGCAGCTAACGCTATCAGTTCACACTAATTGATAAGCTAGGCCACTGAGTATCGCTCTACCAAAATGTTTATAGATGTGTAAATTTTTTTTTCTAAAGCTTGCAACGCCCCAGTGTTCAAGCAGGCCACATTGAGTACTTCAGTTCGTATGAACAGAAATGACTTCTTTTCTGTCTGGTTTATTTAAACGCGCGTTTCATAGTTCCTGCGAGCTTGAGATCGGCTTAACTTCGCAACTTTAACCTTTCGGGCAAACCCTCTCAAGTTTCTGCGTGCACAAAATCAGCAGTGAATAGCTTGACTTTTCTTTTCATGCATATCTGCAGCTTACGGAATACATTGTCTCCCTTAACTACTCCTCCTACGAAGTTTATGACTTGTTCTTGAGGCCTGCATTATCGAGAGTTGCCGACAGCTATTTAGAACCGTTAAAAAATACCTACTTACGACTGCTTCCTGGAGAATGCTAGTTAAGCGCAACGCTTCATTTTGCGGCTTAAGCCCCCAGTCATGTTGTCTGGTCTTTCGCTTTCTTAGTATCGATGAAATTTTCTATCTTGCTGCTGTAAACAGTAGCACAGAATGCTCTACTCATAAGTTGGTAGCGCGGAATGCACATAGAACTCTCCTAGTGAATTCATTCCGTCCGCGCGGAGCTGTCATAAACAGCGGCTGCGAGCGCTCTCTGAAATGTTTCGTAGCAAACGAATGCAAGCCGGCAGACTCGATGGACACAAAACTGGGCGGCTTTAGGAAGAACGTCGTCGCTTCCTTCCTTTTTTTTTTTCTTTCAGCAGCATAAAACTTCGTCTGCTCGCTCATTTGGAGCCGCACTGTATCCTTGAGCGCATGTGCGCGTTCATATTTTGCGCCGTTCTCGCCTGAAATTAAGTTGGCGTCAGCAGAAGCAACTCGCAGCCATAATTAGGCCGCCATCGCGGAGCGATCGCGCTTGACGACGCGACCGCTTTGCAGACTACGACGAAGAGCTTGGCTTAGTGTCTTTCTAAATTGGGAGTTGGCAGAAGACGCGCAACCCTTGTTTCTGGAGCCAGAAGGAAGCGATCTGACCCGTTTTTGTTACGCTTTTGGTCACGAGCTGAGGCTGAAGGCTTAAACTGAATAAATGAGAAGAAATTCGCAAAATTATTTTTGACAAAGTGGATGAAATGCAAATTGGCGCAAAAAAAAAAAATGAGGAAGAAACATCAGCGCTCTTTCTGTCTCTGTTTCGTCTTTTGGCTTTAATTACTTCAGTCTCACAACGACCATGCTAGCTCCAACCAAAATATCACTGAAAGTATTCGGGCTTAATGAGATTCAGTCTGCAGAGATCTCTTTGGGGAGGCAGTTATGATTTGAATGTTAACTCTCGCGTTCGTGCCTAGACTGCAAACTATATTGTAAAAAATAGAAGGGGATGGGGGACCCTTAATCTCGGCGTATATGGTTATGGCGCGATAATGTTAGGTCCTCCCATCCGAGGCTCCCTTTGTCGATCCTCGTTCGCTTAGATGCGCTTTGCAAGCCTCTTAATCACTAATGCCTGAACTTGCGTCTGTTATCTCAGACGTACTATTTAGCATACGTAAGCTACCTAAGTACGTGCACCACCACCCGACGCAGATTTGAAGCACCGCTTAGCCAAGCCGCGTACGAACATACCTGCGTTGCCCAGAAGGCCGGATTCTCCTCCCATCGGAAGTGAGAATCACGAGTTGGCAGCTTCCGCCAAATAATCCATGTCATGTGATCACGTGACGTCGCACCATCTTACGAATAATCAGCGCCCAATCATGTCAGCTGAGAGGTATCACAAGCCAGAGTCATTCCCGTGATATTGCCCTTTTTTTTACTCTGAAACCCTGCTTCAATGGAAAGAATACTTCGCGTTTTTTCTTTCTAGAGTTTTTAATTTCAAGAAATTTTTGAAACTGTTTCCTGAAGAATCCTGTATGGCACGAAGACAAGGCAATAGTTGGGGAGTTTTTGCGTACCAAATTGCAGCAAGCCTGATTGCAAGGAGGACTTCTGATCGATTCGGAACTCAATCAGAAATCTCTTTACACTTCACTTTAGTCGTTCAGTCGAGTCCGACTCTTCGTGACCCTATGGACCATGTCACGCCACGCTTTCCGGTCTCTCACTATCTTCCTAACATCACATAACTTCATCTGCAGTGCCTCGAGGATGCCATCTAACCAACGCGTTCACTGCCTACCCCTTCTCCGGCGACCCTCAACCTTTCCCAACATCAAATCTTTCTCCAGCGACTCCTCTCTTCTCATCAGATGACCAAAGTAGCTGAGCTTTAACTTTAAAATTTGACCCTCCAATGAGCAGTCAGGGTTTATGGTCGACAATATCGACTGATTTGATCTTCTGGCAGTCCAAGGAACTCTCAAGAGTCTTCGCCAGCACCACAATTCAAACGCGTCAATTCTTCGGCGGTCACCCTTTTTCACAGTCCAACTCTCGCATCCATACATCACAACTGGAAAGACCATAGCACGAGTTATACGGATCTTGGTTGGCAGACTAATGTCTCTGCTCTTTACTAGGCGGTCAAGGCTAACCATTGCTCTCTTTCCCAGAAGCAGGCGTCTCCTAATTTCATGGCTGCAGTCTCCTTCCGAGGTAATCTTGGAGGCCAAGAACAGAAAATCTGTCACAGCTTCCACTTCTTGTCCATTGATGCTCCAGGACTTGATAGGGCAAGACGCCATGATCTTTGTCTTTTTAATGTTCACTTTAAGCCCAAACTTCTCACTCTCTTCTTGTACGCGCATCAGAAGTCTCTTGAGTTTCACTTCACTTTCTGCCATTAAAGTGGTATCATCCGCATATCTAAGGTTGTTGATACGTTTTCCAGCAATCTTCACTCCAGCTGAAGACTCGTCCAGACCGGCCTTCCTCATGATGCACTCTGCATATAGGTTAAATAGGCAGGGCGACAGTATGCAGCCTTGCCTCACTCCTTTCTCGATCGGAAACCAATCAGTAAGACCATGCCCAGTTCTGACTGTGGCCTCCTGCCCTTCATACAGGTTCCTGATGAGACAGATGAGGTGAATTGGAACTCCCATCTCTTGGAGAGCTTGCCACAATCTGCTGTGATCTACGCAGTCAAACGCTTTCGCATAATTAATAAAGCAGAAGTAGATGGGTTTCTGGAACTCTCTTGCTTTTTCCATAATCCAGCGAAGGTTAGCAATTTGGTCTCTAGTTCCTCTGCCCTTGCGAAACCCAGCTTGCACGTCCGGAAGCTCCCGATCCACATACTGCTGCTGCCTACCTTGGAGGATTTTCAACATCACCTTGCTAGCATGCGAAATAAGCGCGATCGTGCGGTAGTTGGAACAATCTTTGGCACTGCCTTTCTTTGGAATGGGGATATAAACTGACCTCCTCCAATCCTGTGGCCACTGCAGGGTTGTCCAAATCTTCTGACATAATGTATGCAGAATGTTAACAGCGTCATGGTTGAGGTTTTGAAACAACTCAGCTGGAATGCCTAGCACTTCTGCATTTCGCTCCCGCCTCTGTGGTGAGCGTCAAGCGTGCAAGCTCTATCACAAAGAAATGGTTTCCTTTGACCCAGAACCATTTTAACGTATTTTGTATTTGTTTGTTCCTTGTCTTGCATTCACATTCAATCGTGCACTCTCTGCTGCATTATATCATAATATCCTCTACTCGCACAGACACCGCTGCATATCCCACTTCTGACCCCGACCCCATCTCATCAAGCTATGGAAGCGTCGCAAAAAGCTTCTCCGAACAGCCAGACTACAACCCCTCAACATCCAACTGCAGACCGTCCTTTCAAAGTTGCCAGACGATATCGTGACATATTGTGCTACGCTTGAGGATTCTTGATGGAATACCCTATGCAACAATCTTGACATGGCGCTCCATAAAAAAATCAACCTGGAGTCCTTTTCGAACCCTCCTTTGTGCCACCCCTGCCCCGACGCTAGCTAAAGCCCTAGCCACAAATTCTCCTGATGAGGTTTTCGAAACCCTTGCAGATTTTATCTCCCACCCCCTTTGTCTCCCTTTTACCCTGAATACACAGGCTGTGCAAGCAATGACCTCGCTCCCCCTTTTACACTGCGCGAGCTTGAAGCTGCACTTCTTGCTAACGCCACTCGGTCGGCTCCCGGGGAGATGGAATCACATACTCCGCTCTTCGCAATCTTCCCGATAACGCAAAAGAGCACCTTCTCAACCTCTATAACACCGCCTGGGAAGAAGGCTCTCTGCCATTGTCCTGGACTTCCTCACTTATTTCTCACTCCTGAACCTGGTAAGCCTCCAGTCCTTTCAAATCTCCGGCCTATTTCTCTGACCTCCTGTGCCGGCAAGACGATGAAAAGAATGGCGCTCACTAGGCTTAGTCGGCATTTGGAGGCTTCGAACTCGCTCCCTCATAACCTCATTGGATTTCGCCACCACGTATCTGCACAGAACCATTTCCTCATACTTCAGCATACTTTCTTCACCTGTGGTAGCTCTCCGCTTCACGCCCTGGTCACAGTCGACGTCCGCAAGGCATTCGATTGCGTCTCCCATGACCATATTCTTACCTGCCTTTCCAGCACCGACTGCGGCTCCCGCATGTATAACTACATTCGAGCTTTTCTTTCTAATCGCGAGGCCCGTTTCCGAACATTGAACTTCACTTCTACACCCCACCGTCTCACGCGCGGTACCCCGCAGGATGCCGTTCTTTCACCCACACTTTTAATATCGCCATTGCTCCTCTCGCGGTTCAGTTATTGTCTATTCCCGATCTTCAGCACTTTTTTTACGCCGACGACATCACACTGTGGTGCTCGCGCGGATCTCTTGGTCACGTTCAAGACACCATTTAACAGGGATTGGATATCATTTTTTGCTCTCTTGCCCATGCAGGCATGTCTCCCACGCTCGAGAAGTAAGAACTCCTACTTTTGACTCACTCTGCTTATCAACGAGCTCACAACTCACCTATCTCCCTTACCTTGGGCGGCTGCCTAATCCCCAAAGTTTCTCAATGTCGCGTTCTTAGCATGCCTCTGCATGCCGCCAAAAAATTTCTGGGCTCGCCATGCGGCTGTTGCTACCTGTCAGTGTGTCACCCATTTACTTCGTCGAGTTGTGAGACGGTCCTCTGGCCTGAGGGAAGCTCACGCCTCTCGACTGGCTCACACGCTGGCTCTTAACAAATTGCTTTACTTTATACTCTATCTTGCATTCACTCAAAGCCAGGCAGACACACTTGCAACAGCTCTTCACGGCTTTTATAAAGCTGCTCTTTGTCTTCACATAACCACTTCCACCGATAAGCTTTATGCCACCGGGCTTTTTCAGCCTCTTCGCAGTCTCCTTTCCCTTCACCGCGACCGACAGATTGCTCGCCTCTCCGGCACAGTTCATGGACGCTGGCTTCTCAACCAGTGCTAACATTTCCCCCATCCAGTCAGTCCCTCTGCCAATTCCTTCTCCTCCGGAGGCCACTAACCTCCGTATACTTCATCTTCCAGCCAATATTTCGCCGGTCCTCCATGCTGGCCGCCGACATGCTGCTGCCGCTCATCACAGCCGCCCTTCAATACCCATTTAGTCGCTTACTTGGATGCCTCTTATGCGGCTCCTCGCGGGTCCGGAAGCCAGGCCCTTTTTCATCCTCGTCTATCTACCCCTCTCCCACCTGTGCTTCAGTATATTATATACACTGGCTGCTATCCGTGCCATTCAATCTAAACGTCTAACACATCATCTGTCCACGGAGCTCGAGGCTCCGCTTGTTGCGCTGCAGCCCTGCCGCGCCTTCCTCCGATGGATCGCTGGACACTCGGGGATTGACGACAATGAGCTGACGAACCAGCTCGCCCGTGAAACTTGCAACCGGGCACCACCGTTCATCCCCTGGCCAAGGTCCTTGGAGGGCGGGTCGAGACTCTCTCTTCACGCCGCCATCAGCGAATATTACAATGCTGCTAGCTTAGATCGCAATCTCTACCCCGACCCTCATCCTAATTTCTCCATTCGGGAGGCTCATATCCTTAGGAAGATACAGCTGAATACACTCATTACCCCTGCACGGCTACATCTCTACTAATTCCGTCGTGATACATTATGCCCCAACTGCCCTTCCCCTTATGCTAACCTTTCCCACTGCCTATTTTCATGTCCGGTTGCATTGCAATCGGGATTCTTTCCCACCTTCTCCCATCATATATCTAGACCTGGGTGGACTGGCTTGGTGCTGAGGGTGAAGAAGAACAGCGCCTGCTCGTCCAGCAGGCCATCGATGTATTAGGCGCCTAAGTGTAGCACCTCAATAAAGTCTTCTACTACTACTACTATGTAAGGATGAACAAAAAAGCGCAGAAAAAAAAATAAAAAAGACTGGCCGCGTACCTTATAGTACTATCTGTAATGTTTGTTTCAAAGTTCAGATCCTTTCTACCACACGATTTACGTTACAAAAAGTTTGGGAACTATACTATTCCCTTTATCTGTCAGCTAATCAGATAAGGAAGTTTTACTACCTGGCCTTACCCCGCAACGACACAGTACCAAAAAGCTCCTCTGCTCGTTTGTCGTTGCAAACAACGGCCGGTCAATTTTTTCTTCAAAACTAAAGTGGAGCGAAAAATTTCTGGCATGATATAAAGTTCCGAATCAAGTATTGATTGTTTTCTTGCCGTGAGAGCAACCAGAAGCACATTGCGGCCCCCGCTTCCCAGTGCAGATAACTGCTCTTTTTTGTTTTTCGAACACCTGCGTGCTATCGCCAAGACGTGTTACGTGCCTTCTCGGCGTTTCGGCCTTCCTTTTAGGTTGTTTGTTCTCTGCTCCCAAACAAACAGACGTGACATGGCAGGAGATCCCTGAGGAGGAAAGAGCGTAACGCAGAATGCTCGAAGCCGAGTAAACAAACAGAGGGTCTCTACGTCGACTTGCGTCCTGACTAGCAGACATCAGCAGCTGCGGATTGCGAGGAAAGCGCTGAGACAGGCCAGAAGACGCTCTGTCCATCTCAGTCCCTTTCTCTTGCTTGCCGCCACTCCAGGCACTCCCCCCGTCTCTTTGGCCGCCTTTCTTTCAAAGATGTTTGCTCGAAACCTAGACGAAAGGCGAGACGGGGATTCAGGATATTTTTACGAGTATATATACATATACTAAGAACAAGTAATAAAAGCAGGAAGTGAGGACCAGATCAGTGAAAGAAGAAATCAAATTTGCAACGAGAAATAAAAATAAGAGATGCAAGTGGAAAGAGCATTGCATCAGTGGCGAGGTGCAGACAGGGAGGGGCCCAAGGGAGAGACTACAGGTTGAAGCTGCTGGAAGAAAAAAGCAACAAATAAAATTATAGCAGTTCAGTTCTGGAACATATAGGCAGCGAGACCACCGAGAAATAATAACACCACTGGCAGATAATTCCAGCGGTTGTGTAACAACCAAACACGAGACAGAACCAAATATAAATATTCACCGTGCTCAGCTTTGAAGGCGCTAAAGTGAACGAGCAAAACCTGCAGTAGCCCTAAACGATATAATACGCGCATTATATTCCACTATCCAGGCACAGAGCATAATGTAGTTGGCAACAGCCTCTTTCGTGAATGCATCCCCTCAGAGTAAAACATGGCGAGGGACAAAAAAGGGAGCGCTGTCAAAGGAAAGGTGATGAAAATACTGACATCGTGCGGAAATCGAGTAGCCATGGCAGCTGCAATCTCAAAGGTTTCCCGCCGCTCCTATTCTTTGTTTCAGCCAGTGGACAGAAACTCCATGGATATCAAGAGTGTGCTAGCTGTGTAAAGATCGTGGCCAGCCACCCTCTCCACTCTTGAGACACCAAGCTGGAAGAAACAACTTCCCCAAACCCACTTTTGGTGCCATTTCGGTAGAGACAATTCCACATCGAAGGGAATGACGGTGTTCTGACGGCGGTGACCAACCGGACATCATGATGTCGGAGGAAGCGGCGCAGACATATTGGAGTTGCAACCGTCATGGAGGCAGGGGTCAAAGATTCGACAGAATACAGAAGGTGCAGGAAAGATTATCTGGGTGGTAAAGAAAAAGCGGGCGGAAGCCGGAAGTTGGCTTAATAAGTGATGGTCGCTGAATCTGTGGTTGAGATGAAGTTGGGTCCGGAAGAATATAACAAAATACAGAATCGTTGTGATATAAAAGCATCGGAGAAGCAGATTGCAGCTGCGTGGGCTTCGTGCGGAAATAAAGAATGAGGAAGGGGTGGTTGTTATGGGGAAACAAGGAAACAGGGAGGAATTTCTGAGGAATTGAAAGAAAAGGCATACCAACCGGTTCCCGACGCCTTAACACCTGTACCACTCCATGATGGCAGGGTAGTTCAAAATGGCAATGGGTGGAAGAACAAAATCAGTGTTGTAGAATGTGAAAGTTAGTTCACTGTTCGCGTCAAAAATATCGACATTTTGACTTTTAAGTCTTTGGATTATCTCAGGATTAAAACTTTCTGAACAAAAAGTAAATGTTTTGCTTTTTTCATAGACTTTATGAACTAATAACTGTTTTAACGGTATTAATATGTTCTCTTTCACGTTGCCAATAATCATATGTACCAAGCACGATCTAAGATGCGAATCAGCGGGTACAATCTGCTGTAGTGGCGACTGCAGTGCCGCAGTTCATTATACGCCTTGCCTGCTGCAGACGCCTTTTCTGCCAAACCGAGACGCAAGTAATCAATGGCGCAGTCAGTCGATAATTTCTTTTCTGCAGAGAAGCGGCTCGAACAGCTATTGCGATGTTAAAGCGGCGTGAGGATACTGCGGGTTTGAGAGCTACTATGAACGGCTCGGAAATTCCAGCATCGGCGTGGTCTGCATCGATTTCGTGAGCGAAAAACCACGGCATATCATTTTGCGGCTGACAGGCGACATGGCCGTACACTGATTGGCTGGCGAACGGTGTGACGACACGAGACCACGTGACATGGCAGGAGCACTAAACTCGGAAGCTCCTCTGGGTTGAGATGAGATGGGAGACGAACCCTCCAAGGCCCTTAAATCTCTTCTAGGCCACGCAGATATGTTCGTGCGGCTCTGTTAAAGCAGGGCTTTATGCCTATCTGTCGCATGACGTGGTTGCCTATAGATACCGAGTCAGACAAGTTGCATCTAGACGACGCAGGCTCGCTGTACGTATGGGTTAAGCAGAACTTCATCTATGTCGCCTGATCTTTCACATAATGTGGTAACTTACAACTGTATGCTAACAGGTCGGTGGCATGTAACAGAGACACCAGAGTCACAGAACGCGAATTAGGATCCGCGAGGGGAGCTATTTACGCTGCCGCGTCATGCTTATATAATGTTATATATCAATAAACAAAAACATTTAAGGGTGATTACGATACTCCGTAGTGCGAAATTTGTGCGTTGCTCATTCTTCTTATTTGTAATGCTGTGAAGGGCGTGACCGGCGAGGACAGCCTGTCGTGCAAACTATTGAATGCGGCAGTTTTCGCCTCCATGCTCCTAGGCGGCTCTAAGTGTCTCGGTTTTTTTTTTTTTCTTTTTTCAGAAAGCGATACAGAACGCGAGAGGAGAGCGCGGGAGCAGGGAACCAGAGAGAGCGAGAAAGCGTCTAGGCAGTGCCTCCTGGAGAACAGTGCCTGCAGCGTCGAGCCTGTCTCCATAGTATTGAAATTGGCGGACTGTTTCGCTGAGGGACTGTGTGGTGGCGCTAGCGGTACGCCCTATACCAATAAATGCGTCACGCGCGCGCGAAGCATATGCAGGCGCGCTTTTGCATTCGTAGGCCTTTTTTTATTTTCTGTCGGTTTGAAACACCTTCAAAACCATTAAAATTCGTGGAAGTTGCCTGCAAGCGGCTGCTCCACTCGCGCTAGGAGCGCCTGCTAGCATGGCCTCCGGATCTCGGAGGTCACGCTGCTAGAGAATAACTTCGCAACGTGGCCGCGAAGCGGAGCCAGAATTACGCCCTATTGGGAAAGGGAGTGGCAGTGGAGGGAGAGTATTTGGCGGGAGGCGAAACCCGAACGCTGCAGGCACAGATAACTCAAGGAGGCACTGGTCTAGGCCCTTCTCGGGTGTACGATGATGATGATGATGATGCCCTCGGTCAAAATGGCACATACCCACGACGGGGGATTGGCCAGGGTACATTGCAGATACTAAACATATACGATCAAGCAGTGGAGAATTTTGATAAATATGGAGGTTTAACTCGAATTTGGAAAAAATAAAAGGAAACGAAAAAGCAAAGAAATCTCCCCTAGCAGGAATCTTCTCTTCACTCGTGGTTCTTGACTGTTTCGCTCGGTTACACTGGCAAGGGCACCGACGGCAATGCGGTTCGACCGCCGAAAGGGCGCATAAGAGCTCCGCTCTGAAAATCTTTTACAGTCCTTTCAGTAATTAGTATTCAGCGTATTGTCGATAATAACTGCCTTTCGGATCAGTGCATGTTATAAGTGAGCTCCGAAGCAATGAAATCTCATTCGGGGTCTCTGAAAGGAAGTGTAATCAGTTTCGGCACTTTCTTCAAAGCGTTTTAAATGGCATATATTAGCACACTTATCAATTCCGCCGAAATAAAACTTGCTCAAACACAGTTCTTTTATAATAAAGAAAGGATACAGCACCTAACAAAACATTAACAAAGCCAGCTGTATTAGAGGCTACTTTTCGGGAAGAGGTCATGCCACTATACGAAAGCAATCAGTGGAATTATTTTTGCTCTTTCTACATACTAAAGAAATACGTTTCACAAAGATATCTTTATACCTATGTCATTGAGCATAACAACACAGCAAACGCGATGCGAACCTAATAATGTAAAGCACATTTCGCTGTTAAGGCAAGATGACTGATTGAAGTCGATTCGGCACGTAATTATCTCTTTAGTGGTTAATTATTTGCTACATTTTCTGCAAAAAAAAAAAAAAAACGCTATGAAAATGCTCCTGACTCTGCGACGGTGCATGTCTTAGTCGACATCTGGCATTATATGTCCTGCTAAGCAGTCAGTCGGTCTGAAAGATGGAATATATTACGCCGCATACAAAAAAAGAACTCATTCTATGTTCATAAAGCTTTTGTGGTATCTATAATTTTGAACGGTTATTTGCTAAAGATTGGGAAGTGGCCGATTGATGCGACCGACAGAGCAGTACCAATTACCGAGGATAGTCATAAGTGAATCCTTCTTTCGACAAAGAATAACAGAAAAGAAATCTGTTTTTTAAAAGTCTTGTCCCGACTCTGATTAAGCTTCTTCAGTCGAAAAATACGCTCGGGCCTACGCGAAGAAGCCTTGCAACACACTGTGATCTAAGTTTTTGTTTTATATTGTTTTCTCTTTTCTCCCGTTAATGTCGACGTTTATTCATTCGATCGTTCCGCACTTCGACGGCTATTATTTCCGAAAGTTGGCGCTGTTCACAAGACGCGTGTAAGACGCACCATTAGTTTCTTTTTCCAGCTTGCCGATCACTCGTCATCAATCACAGGCAAGGCTTCCCGAACTGCTTCAGGCTGGTGCCTGTCTGCCCATTATTCATTTCCTCGTCCATTAAAACTATACGCTTTTCGGCACTCATTCGTGGTGGGACAAAAATGTATACTTTCGTCGGCTTGAAAGTTTGTAAGGCAGCACAGTTCTCTTTTCCGGCGTCAGTGACATCTCTGAGGCAATTTCTTTCAAAGCCTTGCACTTTTTTTGGCTATCAGGGTACTCTGGGTCAGAATTGCTGCGTTCATTTCAGGATTTATTCGATGCCCTTTTCTATGCCAGGTCGAGCATGCTGATGTAGCGATGGTGCTCCCTGTTATTTGATATTAATAATCCTTTCGCTTGGACGATAGCGATCGAAACGTTTCCAGGCGTTAGTACCTGTTGGAGGCAACGGAAGGATGCTTTGCAAAGTTCGCCTAGTTTTCATGCAAAAGTATGTTTACGTTCAGTGCGATAACCTTAGGGAGATAAAGAGAGTAATTTATTGGGAAGAAAGGCGGAGAGGTCGGCTGGTGGCAAAGAGACCTTGGCTTGTTACTACACACTGAGGAAGGGGGGGAAGAGGAAGTAAAAGAGAGGTAGGGTGGGAATGAAGGGTGGTGATGTCATAGTACAGTGAGGTTTCACTTGTGGTCAGAGTTATTCAGGAGACCATGCCCACACTTAACGACACTCGTGAAACGCCACATGCCGCACATGTCTTGGACACACACCACTTGTCATTGAACAAGATTGCAAATTACGAGCGCTGCGACGGAGAACAACAACGAGAGAGTAATGACAAGGACAGGCGCTACTATCAACTGAACGTTTATTCGAAGAACACAGATTAAATACTCGCAGAAGACAACCAAAGGCACATGCGCTTCACAGATTTTTCCTAGGTATCCAGATAAACAATCTCACATTCTTGGATGCTTACAGATGGTGAGCTCACGCACGTGTCACTGTTCTTATGGATGTGATATGACTCTGACAGTTCTCTAGTCACTTGATCTTTGTGTCTAAACTTAATCTTGGTTTTGTTAAAAAGCGGTAGGCATTTCTTCCTACTAGGCACATTTGACCCACTAGGTTTATTCAGATGACAGTCCCTGTAATGAAGGGCCAAATTGGATGAGGGGGCACTATTCAAAGAAGTGGTATGCTGGCGCAGGCGCGTATTAATACATTTGCCGGTTTGCCCTATATAATTTTTCCCACATTTAAAAGGCACTTCATACACAACCCCTTCTTCACATACGACAAAACGCGAATCATGGTCCACTTGGCACGCACCTTTTCTTGTTCTACTTTTTTGTTTCTGATCTCTAGCCCTTCTGTCAACAACCGCACAAATTTTGCCCAGCTTATTAGAAACCGAAAATAACACTTTAACTCCATATCTACTGCCGATTTGCTTAAGCCTGTGGGATAACCGATGGATATATGGGATCACTGCATACTTCTTTCTATCGCTATTGATATGGACTTGTGTATCTTCTCTACCAAAAGCATTCATCTTATTTATGATTTTATTGCTAGCTAGAATTATCACATCGATCGGGAAGCCCGCTAACCTTAACCTTTGGACCTGTTGTTTGAAACTACTATCTATGGCGTGAACACATGATTTTGTAACAGCAGAACTTAAACAAGACACTGCAATGCCACATTTTACTATCCTCGAATGACCTGAATGGTAACTAAGCAAGGGCTTCTCTGACCGCTGTAAAAAAGACCAACAAACATGATCCAACTTTTTTTCCAATCTTATATCCAAAAATTGAAGCTGATTTCCCTTCGGTAATTCAAACGTAAATTCCAATCCATACCCACAGTCTACAACTGTTTTTAAAACCATTTCCACTTGACTATTGAAGTCCTGAGCTTCAACAAAAACCAGATAATCTTCTACATATCGGAAGACTTTTTTTACATAGTTACCTAATTTGTCATTAATGGATCTGTCCACGTAAGAAAGAAATATGTTGCTAAGAACTGGAGCCACTTTTGAGCCAATGCACACCCCAGATGTTTGTATAAATAGTCTGCCCTGCCATTCAACAAATGTGGATTTAAGATAAAAAGACAAAAGCTCTAAAAAGGAGCCAACCGATACACCGCACTTTGAAATGAATGCCCCCTCATCATTTTCCTCTTCTATACATTTTTTAACACACTGGAGGAGCCTACTATGCGATAATGAATAGAATAAATCCTGCACATCAATACTGAAGGCTTTTGGTAGAGAAGATACACAAGTCCATATCAATAGCGATAGAAAGAAGTATGCAGTGATCCCATATATCCATCGGTTATCCCACAGGCTTAAGCAAATCGGCAGTAGATATGGAGTTAAAGTGTTATTTTCGGTTTCTAATAAGCTGGGCAAAATTTGTGCGGTTGTTGACAGAAGGGCTAGAGATCAGAAACAAAAAAGTAGAACAAGAAAAGGTGCGTGCCAAGTGGACCATGATTCGCGTTTTGTCGTATGTGAAGAAGGGGTTGTGTATGAAGTGCCTTTTAAATGTGGGAAAAATTATATAGGGCAAACCGGCAAATGTATTAATACGCGCCTGCGCCAGCATACCACTTCTTTGAATAGTGCCCCCTCATCCAATTTGGCCCTTCATTACAGGGACTGTCATCTGAATAAACCTAGTGGGTCAAATGTGCCTAGTAGGAAGAAATGCCTACCGCTTTTTAACAAAACCAAGATTAAGTTTAGACACAAAGATCAAGTGACTAGAGAACTGTCAGAGTCATATCACATCCATAAGAACAGTGACACGTGCGTGAGCTCACCATCTGTAAGCATCCAAGAATGTGAGATTGTTTATCTGGATACCTAGGAAAAATCTGTGAAGCGCATGTGCCTTTGGTTGTCTTCTGCGAGTATTTAATCTGTGTTCTTCGAATAAACGTTCAGTTGATAGTAGCGCCTGTCCTTGTCATTACACTCTCGTTGTTGTTCTCCGTCGCAGCGCTCGTAATTTGCAATCATGTACCAGCTAGCTCAACTTTCCGTATTACTGTCATTGAACAAACACCACCGCAATTGCAAAGAACTCTGCACTCTCACATGCCAGCACAAACGCAAGAACACGCACCAGAAAACCTCTCGCACACTTGAGAAGACCATGCACACTCGTATAACGCAACGTGCCGCATATGTCTTGGACACGCATCACTTGTCACTGAACACACATGCCGACACAAACGCGGAAGCACGCACATGAGGCATTTCAACAGAAGGAGCTCAAAGCGCACTGACACGTTTCAGCACAAGCGCGTATGCACGTGTGATACTCGCTCACATCACAGCACACAAAAATGTCACAGGCGGGAATCTAGGTACGTTTCACTTTAAAACATCGAACAGGGCATTCATAATGCACCAGTTATCCGTTTGTGTCGCCCAGGCACATAGTTTTTTCCTCAGACAGGAAAAAAAGCGGCTGTCCAACCGCTTGAGAGTATTTTCCGAGGCCCTTCTCTCGTCACTATAGATAAGGAACTCACAAATAATATGAAAAATTGTCTACGGAATGTTGCAGTTCACGCAATTCGGGCTTGCTTCACCTCCAATCTTGTGGAGGTAGCCTTTTGTGTACGCGACTCCAAGCCGTAACAATGAAGCAGAGTTTCTTAACGTCGCATAACTTTAGATGATACGTGAAGTCGCGAGCCTGCATCTTGCCGAGAGGTGCGGTCCTGCTGATGGCTTGCATCGTCCCAGTATAGATGCATAGCAGACTGCATTGAATGAGCCAGTAAGGCTGCGGCGTCACTCCTTGAGAAAGAGAGGTGAATGGAAGGCTAGTCTTCATGAGCCAGCTTGGCTTCTGCATCAGCGCTTTCATTCCCTGCGATACCGCAATGGATCATCATCATCATCATCATCATCATCATCATCAGCCTGACTATACCCACTGCAGGGCGAAGGCCTCTCCCATATTTCTCCACTCAACCCCGTTCTGTGCTAGCTGCATCCACTTGACCCCCGCGAACTTCTTAACCTCATCCACCCACCTAACTTTCTGCCGCCCCCTGCTACGCTTTCCTTCTCTTGGAATCCAGTTTGTTACCCTAAGCGACCATCGGTTATCCTCTCTTCGCACTACATGTCCTGCCGATGCTTATTTCTTCTTCTTAATTTCCACTAGAATGTCGGTAACTTGAGTTATTTTTCTGACCCCTCTGCACGCCTCCTCTCTCTTAATGTTACTCCTACCATTTTTCCTTCCATAGCCCTCTGGGTTGTCCTCAACTTAAGTAGAACTCTCTTGGTTAGCCTCCACGTTTCAGCCCCATAGGTGAGTACAGGCAAGATGCAACTGTTGTATACTTTCCTCTTGAGCGATACCGGTAAGCTGCTAGTCATATTCGGCGAGTGCTTGCCAAATGCGCTCCATTCCAATCTTATTCTTCTTGTTATTTCCTTTTCATGGTCCGGATCTGCGGTTACTACCTGTCCAAAGTAGACATAATCGCCTACTACTTCCAGTACTTCGCTACCTAATGTAAACTGCTGTTCCTTCCCGAGGCTGTTGAACATTACCTTAGTATTCTGCATATTGATTTTCAAGCCTACTTTCTACTTTTCCTGTCTAGGTCATCAATCATTATTTGCAGTTCATCCCCCGAGTTGCACCGCAATGGCTGGGGATCCACTAAACTTGGCGACGTGACCACGCTGGACGGCCTTAGAGTCCACATGACAAGAAAAGGCCAGCGTGTCACAACATTTCCTGATTGGTTACTTGAGAAAGGTTGATAGAGGTTACTTGACTTTGTATGTCGTCAATCTCTAGAGAAATCAGCGCTCAGCGATGACATCACAAGGTCACATGGCCTGATCGCTGCACGAGCACGTTGACTACCACTAAACGAAACCTATAGAAGCGACATTGCTTCTAATTCTTTTGCACTTCATGCTTGGGTTGACTTAGTAAGTAGCTCTATAATTTATATAAGTTAAGCGCTGAAGTGCACGTTTGTAGCGACGTTTAGACTAAAACTTTATTTCGCGGCCAAGTGCCATGGTTCAGTAAATGTTTGCCCCAAGACAATATTTATGATCCCGTGAAATCGGTTCCGCGCTCTACTTACGTATATTCCAGAATACATACACCACCGCCAGTCAGAACCCTGGTTCGAGGTCTGCGCCGCAGCAAGCGTCCGTCTGGTCACCTTTCAACTCTGTCGCTTCTGCTGTCATGTATACCAAACCTATATATCTGTCGACGTTGTTGGTGTATTCGTTAAGAGATGAATTTCGAACTAGTACAGTTATTCATCTTCTTTAATTTTTTTCTCGCTTACTCCTGCACGTGGATTGAAGAGCAGGTCGAGGTGCATTCTACCGGCGTCGTTTCACTGTCCGCGGCCTCTCTTTAAATAAATGCCCCTCCCTTCTCCCCTCTCTATCTCTCGTTTGCTATGTCACGCTTGTATCATAAATCTTGAGTTGCCGGGGAAAGCTGCTTTTTTTTTTTGCAATAATTTCACGGCAGTATCGTCTAGCAGCTCTCGTTTGATGTGGCCGCGGCTGTGTTTGGTGAAAAAGAGCTCTCTTCGGTGCGAACATGAGAGAAGTGCAGGGACGCTTGGGCGTTGGGATTCTCGTTCGGCCTTCCGACTGCCGCGCTGTTCATTACGATTGGGAAAACCAAAATATAATGCATATTTCAATGCCTCCGTTCAGCGTTCACTTATCTGGCATCGCGTTTATGGACTCCGGCCGTTTAATGCGGGTGAAGAGTCGGCCTTTTATCTGCACTCAGTGTCTTCTCTCTTTTCTTTTTTGCTGTATTTTGTCGGCAGTGAGAACGCAGTACTCACACGTGTCGGTTAGAAATCCTACCCCTACTCCACCATTAGTGATTGTGAAGCAAAACACAGACTTTCATATGCAGAGACGTCGCTCTTGACGGGCTCTGTTTTGAAGCTACAGCATGCAACAGTGCCTCTTTAATCATTTCGCTTGTACTCGTTGCCTCACACAACCCCGCACCCGTTCTCACCGGAAGCTACCAGTTTGTGCGGCGGACAATAAAGGTGGTGTGGAAGTAAGGATGGGGGGGGGGGGGGGGGGGGGGATAATTTTATTATATAGTTTCTGCCTGGGGCTACCGCATATAGAATCGACGGCTTATAAACAGCCCATATATACCCTAGCCACGCAAACGCCAAGCCTATGCCTGCAGCTCAGCTACTATTACTTCTTTTATGGTTTACTGTGCTTGTGTTTTATGCCTGGTAACATTGAAAATATCAGCTGTTCCACAACTGCAAGACGCCCTATGAAACTAAGAAAGGCGCCACTCCCAACGTCGAGCAAACCACAGCAGCCCCTATGACACTCGAGCGTCCTCTGCCTAATGTAAGCATGGCCAAGCTAATGTCCCCGCGGGCAGCCGCCATTGTGTGATTCGATTAGCAGCCCCGGTCTTCGTCAGGGCTGGTGCTTTTATTCCGGCCGCGCTGGATGAAACAACGCAGGTGGGGAATCAGCAGCCTTCATGTTGGCAACTTTCTTTGCCTTCCTTTGCAGATCCCGTGTAACTGGCTTCTCTCTTCACACCCTCCTTCGAATCATTTGCGCTTGGTCAGTGGCTTCTTTTTCCACTGCATTTTCCTTACGACGTCCTCCTTTTTCCCTGACATATCTGGGGCATACTGACTTCTCTGAAAGAAATCCGAGTAATCACAAGAGGGAGTTATTTATAACCAGAGCAGAAGATGGGCACCATCTTGTTGCATTTGCCTCCACTATGCTCTCATGTCTTTTCTGCCGGGCTGTCAATTAGTTTGGATTGAACGCTATTCCCAAAGAAGCAAGAGGCTGTCCAGTACTTTTCGTGTGCCTAATTTCGTTTTCACTTGTGTATGCTGGCACTGTAGCCCAAGTGCTGACTGCCTTTACTCTAACAGCGTTCCTTTATTTTGGTGCAGAGAGACTTAATCCTCAGTCCCAGTAACTCTCTCGGGTCCCGCTGTCTTGCAAGTGTATTTTATACAAGAAGCGCTTCTTCATATCGACGTATTAGCTCCTTTTGGGGAACACTGCAGGAAAATTAAAAAAAAACTTCTAAGCATTTACTCACAACCATTGTATTTTCCAGAACAATTGTGCTGTCATTGTCTTGCACTTGTTGAAGCCGCTGCTGTTTTAATCACGCAAACCCTGCGACAGCCCTAAGAGGGAAAACGTTGCATAAAATGAAGCCGCTGTGGATTCACTACAGCTTTCCAGAGAAAAGCTAATGACGTTAATTAATTAGGTGGTGTTAAATGTACAAGTGCAAGGTTAATTCGGCTGTCAATTGGTCTTTGCCGCGCATGAAGACAAAACATTTTTGGATCGTCTGTGCCATCATATTCACGTGCAAACTGCTCAGTGAAGGGTTCTTGACACAATAGAACATAAAACTACGCGAAGCCCTGCACACTGGAGGGAAACAGACCGGATGAGCGCAGATGTGCACACTCGCGCAGTTTCGAGCTTCAGTATATGCTATACAGCTCTCATGCTTCTTTAGTTGTTCTAGCGTCTCGATGGCGCTGGTGAGTTGGTATGGGTTATGACATTGCACAGAATAAACAACTTGGTCAAAACTTCAACGTTACAAACCATTTCAGGAGCATTTTGCTTCGCTAGTTAACACTCGTGAAATCCGTCTGAAATCGTCAGGGGTGCAAAGTACCCTCGGGCCTGATTGCTTCCGACAATTTTCGCTGTTTTGATTTTTTATTTTAACTCGCTTGTTGCGCATACGAGCTTGAGGTTGCGCCTATTCGTAGGAAACAGTTTCGATTGCAGACTTAACGGAGTGTTCACGTTGATGAAGGAAGGCTCTTCTGCCTTGCGAGAGAGAACATGGCATTTTTGACGTATGTTCCGGGCATTTTCTGATAGCGTGTAAGATGCTGGTAATGGTGTCTGTAAAATGTTGGTCATTTCAGTACAATTTGTCGCAAACGAAACATGCTGTTCCTTTATTTTCAGCATGGAGGAAACCATCATTTGATAAGGGTCGATCGTTAGTCATCATTGTTTATTCCGACGAAGATGTATGTCTATCGACGGTCTATGACGATTAGAATCGCTCGGTAAAGCCTGCTTATGTCGTGCGAAATGAGGCAGTTGATCTTCTCCCAGTTTTCTGATATTTATAAAGCAGCGAGATAATTGAAGAAATTATAAATAGACTGTTTTCAGAAATCCAGGGAACGCTGTGTTCAGTATAGTTAGGATCAGTGAAACGAGTACAACATGCCATGATCAAAATTACTTACCAAAATTAACGTTAAGTTCAAACACGTTGCGGGCTTCTTACAGTCTCCTGCAAAATTACGCGAGTGAAAGCCAATGCGCTGCACGTCATGCTGGACAAATGTTACACACAGCCAGGTTTTCAGAACACATCATCGAGTGGTACTCCAAATTTATTGCCGCAAAAAAAAAAAAAAAAAAAAAAACCGTAATATATTGTTAGGGTAACTGAAGTATGTCAGTGAAATGAGGCAGCCGAAAGTGCTTCCACAAAACCAAATACAAACAAGTGCGTGTTTTATCGCTGTTAGCTATGCCTCAGCGTCGCCCGTGTACACTCCAAATCCTGAATTCTGTTCTTGAGATTGTTACTGACATTAATGCAAGCTGACATTAAGATTTTCCACCGCGAGAAGGGGTGTCTCTTGGACCAATGACTCCCTAAGACTTGTTCCGCTCTTCCCGCAATATATGCCGATTTATTGCCTAATCACTTCTTGGCAAACGAGTGACGTCATCAGACCGTGTCACTAAAGCGTATCACCCAGCGTGTCCTCGTGGACTCATCAGTGGATGAAAAACAAATTGATAAAAAATATCATGTCCACGCCAAAAATTGAATCACCATCCTTCCCTGCCCCAACCGAGAGCGCTAGCCACTATTCTATACACCGACTTAAGGCACGCACCTTTGTGTAGCGTAACGGCAGCATACGGGTATAGCCCAAGAGGAAAGTATACAACAGATGAATTTTACCTGTACAGTTAATGACTTTCTAGTGGAAATCAAGAAGACGAAATGAATATGGGCAGGGCATGTAGTTCGAAAAGAGGACAACCGATGGTCCCTCATGGTAACAAATTGGATTCAGAGGGAAGGAAAGCGTAGCGGGGGATAGCAGAAGGTTAAGTGGGCGGATGAGATAAAGAAATTCGCAGGGGTCAAGTGGGTGGAGCTAGCACAGGACTGGGTTAATGGAAGGTTTTCGTCCTGCAGTGGGTATTTGCCTCGAGATCGACTTAGAGGTGGCGCCACTGTCACTTCGATATTGTGGATAGGCAATCGACGGCACTCGCAGAAACGCACGCGGCGTAGCTCAGCTGCTTCCGAGTTTACAGCGTGTTTGTTGGCGATAAAAACGTGCATTCTGCAATGCATTAGCGATTTATTGTTCCAATATTGCAACAAAAATTCGTGGATTTCGCCAATGCAGCAAAAGTTCAGTTCAGTCGTTCAGTCGTGTCCGACTCTTCGTGACCCTATGGACCATTTCACGCCACGCTTTCCGGTCTCTCACTATCTTCCTAACATCACATAACTTCATCTGCAGTGCCTCGAGGATGCCATCTAACCATCGCGTTCGCTGCCTACCCCTTCTCCGGCGACCGTCAACCTTTCCCAACATCAAATCTTTCTCCAGCGACTCCTCTCTTCTCATCAGATGACCAAAGTAGCTGAGTTTTAACTTTAGAATTTGACCCTCCAATGAGCAGTCAGGGTTTATGGTCGACAATATCGACTGATTTGATCTTCTGGCAGTCCAAGGAACTCTCAAGAGTCTTCGCCAGCACCACAATTCAAACGCGTCAATTCTTCGGCGGTCAGCCTTTTTCACAGTCCAACTCTCGCATCCATACATCACCACTGGAAAGACCATAGCACGAGTTATACGGATCTTGGTTGGCAGACTAATGTCTCTGCTCTTTACTAGGCGGTCAAGGCTAACCATTGCTCTCTTTCCCAGAAGCAGGCGTCTCCTAATTCTAAGGCTGCAGTCTCCTTTCGGGGTAATCTTGGAGCCCAAGAAGAGAAAATCTGTCACAGCTTCCACTTCTTGTCCCTTGATGCTCCAGGACTTGATAGGGCAAGACGCCATGATCTTTGTCTTTTTGATGTTCAGTTTAAGCCCAAACTTCTCACTCTCTTCTTGTACGCGGATCATAAGTCTCTTGAGTTCCACTTCACTTTCTGCCATTAAAGTGGTATCATCCGCATATCTAAGGTCGTTGATACGTTTTCCAGCAATCTTCACTCCATATGAAGACTCGTCCAGACCGGCCTTCCTCATGATGCACTCTGCATATAGGTTAAATAGGCAGGGCGACAGTATGCAGCCTTGCCTCACTCCTTTCTCAATCGGAAACCAATCGGTAAGACCATGCCCAGTTCTGACTGTGGCCTCTTGTCCTTCATACAGGTTCCTGAGGAGACAGATGAGGTGAATTGGAACACCCATCTCTTGGAGAGCTTGCCACAATCTGCTGTGATCTACGCAGTCAAACGCTTTCGCATAATCAATAAAGCAGAAGTAGATGGGTTTCTGGAACTCTCTTGCTTTTTCCATGATCCAGCGGAGGTTGGCAATTTGGTCTCTAGTTCCTCTGCCCTTGCGAAACCCAGCTTGCACGTCCGGAAGCTCCCGATCCACATACTGCTGCAGCCTACCTTGGAGGATTTTCAACATCACCTTGCTAGCATGCGAAATAAGTGCGATCGTGCGGTAGTTGGAACAATCTTTGGCACTGCCTTTCTTTGGAATGGGGATGTAAACTGACCTCCTCCAATCCTGTGGCCACTGCAGAGTTGTCCAAATCTTCTGACATAATGTATGCAGAATGCTAACAGCGTCATGGTTGAGGTTTTGAAGCAACTCAGCTGGAATGCCATCACTTCCGCTGGCTTTCGTCTTAGCAAGACTGGCTAAGGCCCATTCAACTTCACTCTTCAGGATGCCCGGCTCGAGATCAGTAATCACAACCGTCTTATGTTGGGTTTGCACATTCGGGTCCTTTTTGTACAGTCCTTCTGTGTATTCCTGCCACCTCTTCTTTATCTCTGAGGCTTCAGTGAGGTCCTTGCCTCGTTTGTCCTTTATCACGCCCAGCTTAGCACAGAAGCTTCCTTTGATATCTTTGATTGTCTTGTACAGAGCTCTTGTGTTCCTTAATTGGCTGTTGTCCTCAACTGCTTGGCACTGTATGTTCAGGAAGGCATTCTTATCTCTCCTTGCTATTTTCTGAAAATCCGCATTGAGAACCTTGTATCTTTCTCTTTCCCCCATAACTTTTGCCATCCTCCTTTCCTCAGCTATTTGCAAGGCCTCTTCAGATAACCAGTTTGCTTTCTTGCATTTATTTTGCTTTGGAACTACCTTAGTAGCAACTTCTTGTATTATATCACGAACATCAGTCCACATCTCTTCGGGCTCTCTGCCTTCTAGATCTAATTCTTGAAATCGATTGCTCACTTCCACAGCATATTCTAATGGAATTTGATCCAGATCATACCTGAAAGACCTTCTAGTTTTCTGAGTTTTCCTCAATCGAAGCTTAATTTTGGCAACAAGAAGCTGATGATCGGTGCCACAATCGGCCCCAGGCCTTGTTTTTACTGCTTGTATAGCGCTTCTCCATCTCTGCCGGCAAAGAATATAATCGATCTGATTCCTGTACAGAGCGTCCGGTGAAGTCCATGTGTACAGGCGCCTCTTGTGCTGTTGAAAACGAGTATTCGCTATGGTCAGGTTGTTTTCTTGACAAAACTCTACTAGCCTCTGTCCAGCTTCATTTGACTCGCCA
This sequence comes from Amblyomma maculatum, assembly GCF_055883805.1. NCBI lineage: Eukaryota > Metazoa > Arthropoda > Arachnida > Ixodida > Ixodidae > Amblyomma > Amblyomma maculatum. The sequence continues at coordinate 215,744,140 of NC_139346.1, read as the reverse complement.
AGACCGAACTTGCCTACAATTCCGGATATTTCTTCACTCCCGACCTTAGCATTCCAGTCTCCTACGAGAAAAACGACGTCTGATGATGGGGTGCGGTCTAAAAGGCATTGTAGGTCCGCATAAAATCTCTCAACGTCAGCTTCTTCAGCAGTAGTGGTCGGTGCATAGACTTGGATAACTGTTATGTTGAGAGGGTGACCTTGGATCCGAAATGAAATCATTCGGTCGTTTTTGGGGTTGTACCCTAGCACTGCTTTACCCACTCTTCTGTTTACTATGAGAGCGACCCCATTCCTTCTCTTGGATTCGTGCCCACAATAAAAGACATAATGGTCGCCGGAGTTAAATTCTCCCATTCCGGTCCACTTGAGCTCGCTGATACCCAAGATATCAATGTTCAATCGGTTCATTTCTCGCTTGACGACATCCAGTTTATCTTGCGTCATAGATCTTACATTCCATGTTGCTATGTGATATATCTCCTTGCAACATCGGACTTTCCGGTCGCTTCCCGACACATCCACAACTGAGCGTCCTTTTGGCTTTAGCCCAGCCGCTTCATTCGTCCTGGAGCTACTAGGAATCGCCCTTTGTTCATCCCCAGTAACATGTAGGACGCCTTCCATGGGGGGCTCATCTTCCGGCGCCATATCATTAATGGTATTGTGACTGGCCATAGGGTTTTCTTGGCAGGAAATACTGGAGTGGGTTGCCATTACCTTCTCCAGTGAATTACATTTTGTCAGAACTCTCTGCCGTGACCTGTCTATCTTGGGTGGCCCTACACAGCAGAGCTCACGACTTCATCGAGTTTCGCAAGCCCCTCCGCCACGACAAGGCAGTGATCCATGAAGGGGAATGCAGCAAAAAGAAACCCCTATTGGCAGTGTAGTCTACGACAGTGTCTGCCGCTGCCTGCAGGCGCTCCTCAATGCTCGCATCACTACCCTGGTTAATCCAGAAATTGATGTCATCCGCATAAATACTGAAATTTTGCCCCTTTATGCTCCTCAGAGCTTCTGGTAGGGCCCTCATCGCCACGTTGAAAAGGAACGGGGAGAGAACTGAGCCCTGCGGCGTCTGCCTCCTCCGTAACTTCACTGTGGAGGACTGAATGTCTTGAAACTTCGTGCAGGCAGTTCTGTTCGACAAAAAGTCCTTGAATGTACTCGTATGTTCGTGCACCTATTCCGATTTCTTGGAGACGGTGGAGGATCGCTTCGTGCTTAACTTTATCAAAAGCCTTTGTCGAGTCCAGGCCGAGAATCACTTTGGCGTCTCTATAACGCTAGTAGATTATGTCGTATTTGAGTCGGAGCATCACGTCCTTCGTGCTCAAACCCGGTCGGAAGCCGACCATCTCGTGCGGCCACAGGTTGTTTTTCTCCATAAAGCGCATCAGTCGTGTCTGGACTACATGCTCCATCAATTTTCCCATGCATGGTTAGAGAAATAGGTCTTAGATTTTCTAGTTTCGGGGTTTGCCCGGCTTTGGGATTACATTTACGTTTGCTTTTAGTCCAAATTTCTTGCATATACTCAGTAAGAGCGAATCTCCTGGCGACGTCTCACCAGTCATGATGGAATGTCACGTCATCACTTCCGGCTATTAAGGCGGAGTTATACTCTGACGTTTTCGGCGCGCAGGCAAGCGCCGGTCGAAGTCGGATACGTCAAGTCGGCGACGCCGCACCAGGCACGATACCGGCTCCTTACAGTGAAACCGGTTCCACCGCGGAGACACGCCTGCAGCTGGACAGGCGCATGTGCAGAAGGCGCGAAGCAACGAGGGGAGAGAGTGCACGTGCGGCCTTCCCCGAGCAACCCTCACCCGCGCGAAATGCACCCGGATGCATTCGGCGCCGGGCGCCGTCGAACCACGCCGGAAGCTGCCGAACGCGCCGGCGTCGAGCGCTGCCGGAGGGTAGCAGGTCGCGTTTTGGCCGACGTGACGTCGCCGTGGCGCGCGCGCACGCGCGCGCGCTACGTCGGAGTATGACACCGCCTTTACACATGGCCGGGTGGGACGTCATGATGACGTCACTACCGATGACGTCATCGTGTGATGGCATCATAGTCATCTGTCATTACTGATGACTATTTAGAAGTAGTCTATGACTAGTTAATCATTAGTTAATACTAGTTAGTGACTAGTTAGCCATTAGTACTGGTTAGTGAATTAGCCTGATTGGGCAATTAACTAATTAACTAAGTCAACCCAGACTCACTTTGGGTACTATCACACCTACCCTCTAATTAGTTAAGCGATTACTCGCCTAATTACAATTGGTGTCGTTTGAAATTCGCGGCCTGTGACGTCACACCACGGTGCACCAACTGAAAAGCAGGAAAAGTGGGACATTTTTGTCGACACATTCCTGCTGACAACGATGAGCCATTAAAGTCCCACCTTCTCTTGAACATTAACAAGTGCAAATCTACGTCGTTCACGAGAAAACGCACTGTGTATCTGCATCATTATAGTATTGGCTCACGTTTTGTCGACCCTGCATTATCCTACAAATATCTTGGCCGCCACCTAACACCATGACAATCATGGGTAACCCACATTCAAAACATTTATGCAAAAGCCTCACGCACACTCGGTTACCTACGACGCAACTTGAAGGCCGCATTAATAAAGAAACTAGCATGCATGGCTATCATTCGCCCGAAATTAGAATATGCGTCACCATTTGACACCCACCTCAAGCTTATCTCGCGGCCGACCTCGAAACCTTTACGTCGCTCATGGCTTTTGAAGATAAGGTTGCGACTAATCAACACAGCGCATGACGTACGCTGCCAAAAACAGGTGTGTGCTGTGGCTCCCCTGATGGGGCTGGGGCAGATAGGTCACCGCCGCTTGCGGCGCGGGCTAGCCTGTCACCGAATTTTTATCTGTTGTAGACCGTCATTGCACCCGCCCCCGCTTCGGTGGTGGATGACGGCTGTTGTTGCGGCGCGCGTCTTTCTCTCCCTCTTCCTTTTATTTCTTCTCTATTTTCTCTTCTGTCTGCACGAGGCAGCGGAGGTGGCTCAGCTACAGAGCCAGTAGCAGGCCCGTGCATTTTCTTTTCGTTCTTCCTACAGCCACAACAAAAACACGTTACGAAGGCGTTGCGAACGCGCGGAGAAGTGGGCGGAGAAACGCAGCAGACGCATCCCACCGAATCTCGCGTTTGCTGCTTGCGCTTCGCGAGATAGTCAACAGGCCGCGCAGCCATTGACATGAACTCTGCGAATCACCCGCTGTATTGGCTGTATTGGCTAGTACTGTAGTATAAGCCTGATACAATAATAAGGTTAATAGTTTCGTATTAGTATAATATTCCAGAGCATCACCCTCGAAATTTGGAGGCACTATATTCTTGTGCGGAGCGTGATGGTGCGCTTTGGCTCCATAGCTTCCACCACATTGCCACAGAAAGTTGTCCCCAAGTATACAATTGGTTTACAGTAAGGAAAGGCGCAGTATCTGTCACAATTTCTCCAGCAAGTGTGTTTGGACGGTACATCATCGCTCCTGTTGGCGTTCCTTGGCGCGCGTTCAAGTGTGGCATTGCAGATGGCAGGAACGCTGAGGAACACATCTCGCGGAATCACGCGGAATATGACAGATCTTTTGCACATATGTCGCGCACAACTCTCGAACACGGGATATCGTTTCATGAGCCTGGAAAGGCTTTCGCGTTAAAACCAGTATCATAGCACTGAAACTGTCCGTATCCATTTCATCGCTCATGTCACGCCCCATTATATCTCGCTTATGCATTCTTCATCATGTCTATTCCTCCGTGCACAAGACACGCAAAACTAGAACCCCCCCCCCCCCCCCACACACACACACACGCAGACACACACAAACAGAGAGAGACAGACAAACAGAGAACGTCCAGCCGCCTGTAACAACTGTCACACGTTAGCACTAAGTACTTCTTTTTTTCCCGCACTCAATAGCACTATGGAATGCCCTCCAACACCATTTTGTCATGTACTAATCACAAATCATTGCGGGAAGAACTAAACGACCATTTTTCGTGAGGGTAATCTTTTCGATCATATGTCGTACTTTATACAGCCAATTGTCTTTTATATTGTTTTTGTTTTTGATGTCATGCCTTATACCTTGTGTTTACTCATGCGCTTGTTTTTTTTTTTTGTTTTTGTTTTTTGCATTTCACTAAGCTTTGTATAACCTTTTCTAGCCACTTATCGGATGTATATTAATACTCCTTCCTATTGTTACTTTTTTTTTTTCAAAGTATTATTTCTCTTTTCTGTAGTGTTCTTATTCTTGTTAGCACTAAATCTTGTGCTTGCTCCCTCCTTATGTAATGCCCTCGGGCCTTTAAGGGAAACATAAATGAAATGAAAAATGCCTTCCACCATTAGTGGAGGGTCCGGTACTTTAGGTCAGAATAAAATAAGCGTTATTTGTTCGCATACAACAGTGAACGCTAAAACATTGTACGTGTTTTCATTTTTGCCCGAGAATCACGTTATTCGTTATATCGCGCTGCAGCTATATTTTCGCGCAACACTACGACATCTCTTTGAAGCGATAAAGGCCTCAACTCTCGCCAGGCTCTTAAATTGCACTTAACGCCCGTTCATTACCATGACCGCGCTAACTTTGCGAAACCATTTGCAGCTGTGCGTGATGGTCTCGGCGGCTATTTCTCTGCGTCAGTTATTTTTCTGTGCCATGGCTTTTTACAACCGTTGTGCGAGGGGACAGAAAGAAATTGGAACGCCTTCGCCGCAACGATTATTTCCTTGCAAGCGGTTTTGATTTTGCACGCACTCATTGCACTTTTCGTTTTTTTTTCTTACTGCTCGAACTTCTTGAGGATAGGCCATGATATGCTGCAGGGAAGCCTTGCACAAAGTGTTTGAAGAATATATGAGTAGAAACTGCCTCGTGGAAGGGAAAGCAGGAACAAATATACGTATTCCGAGCTGAATTTTATAAGAGGGTTCGTGGGAGCTGCGTAGACGTTTCCGCCGTGGGCTTCGAGCGTTGCAAAAAACTGCGTGAAGACATTGATTATAAATATCGGCCTACTACACAGTTGTGGCATCAGGGAACCATGTGAAATGGCTTGCCGCATATTCATTTCCTATTTTTCACTCGTAAAACTTCGATGCGGCTACAACTCGTTTATTTCGTTGTCCCTAAAGTTCAGTCGTTGAGTGTACGCCCCACGCTATACGAACAAAACTAAAAGCCTAGTATTGGTTGGTTAGTTCACAGGAAGGGAAAGGCGCAGTATCTGTCACACTTGCTTTGTGTACACCTGAACCGCGCCGTAAGGGAAGGAATGAAGGTGGGAGTGAAAGTGGAGAGAGAGAGAAATGGGAGCCGTAGTGGAGGGCTACGGAGTAATTTCGACCACCTGGGGATCTTTAACGTGCGCTGACATCGCACAGCACACGGACGCCACTTCGCTTCGCCTCCATCTAAACGCAGCCGCCGTGGTCAGGTTCGAACCCGGGAACTCCGGACAGTAGTCGGGCGTCTTACCACTGCACCACCCCGGCGGGGCAGCCTAGTATTCGCCGCCGTGCAGTTATGATTCCCATCCTTTCAAAGTCTCCTTGTTTTTTCAGATAATGTTTATAAAGAATATCTGATGCCTTTTTCTTATTGACGTTAGGCGCCAGCACAGTGAATGTCGCCTGTTATGTTTGTTCTTTATCTCTTAATTCCTTCTCACTGGGCTTTGTGACACGCGTTTTCTGTTTATGTTATCAAGCCGCAAACTCGGTTGAATGTTTCGCCTCGCATTTTGTTTTCTATGCTGACGGATATGGAGCCCTCAGCCTCACTAAGTCTTGTAGTAGCTAAAGTAGGAGCTGAACAGTGGAAGTAAGACTTTATTTCGTTCCCGGAATAAGGATGCACGATAACTAGACTAGGCCGCAGTCTTTGTCAAAAGTTTAGAGGCCTAGGGGTTTACTTCTAAGCTGTGAAGTGGGGCTCTTTAACACTTGTGAAAGTCCTTCCCTATGTGGAAGATGGAAAAAAAAACATCTTGCGTTCAGGAGATTTTCAACACTATGAATGCGTTACAAGGCGCACGGTGTAGTTCAGAAGCAAACCCTGTGGGCTTTTTGCCAATGACCATACTATTGTAGAATCGTGCAAGGGATTTGTGTTTGCTTCGTACTGCTACAGACTTCTGCGCTCTACCGCTGACCTAACCGACTGCAGTGCTGTCCGTGCTTGTTATGCCCAATGGTGGGCTCTTATGCAGGGCTATAGGCCACATATCAGCTGAACACTGGCGTTCCAGACAAGTTAAAAACGCCCGCATTTAGTGGCCAGAAACCTCGTCAAAAGAGGGAACGGCTGCTCGCATCCGACCGCCCTACAGCGCTCTGTATTTCACGCTGCTGCAGGAGCGCGAAAAGGCTCACTCGTCTGAGCGCCTGGAATCGAAGCCTTACACCGAGATCGCTCCGCTTTCAGTGAATGCCTGCGCCAACATTCTAACGATTCCTGCTTTGACCCCGGCATTGTTCCGGGGTTCCCTTTAACTTCACCTCGCATTCTTTCCTCCCTCTCTTTCTGTTCCATTCGCCTGAAGAGCGATCTGTTTGTTGACTGCTTTGGTGATTGCGCCCCTCCCCGCGCCCATTGTTAGCGACGATGTAGGGACGTGAGCTAGCATGCATTCGAACGGCAGCCTTATTTCGAGCGGAGAGAAAGAGGAGGAAGTTTAGGTACTAAAACGACGAGGTATCGCGGTGTGCGGCTGCCCTGTGCGGAACCGTTAGCGGCCGGTCAAAGCGCGTCCGAAGCGAAACGCCGAATGGGCCACAGCGCAACGAAGCGGTAAGAAGATAACGGCCTGCTGTAAACGTACGGCCCAGTCACCGCAGCCGCTCGTTACGACAGCTGGCTTTTGTGAGAACGCGAAACGCTATTCCTCTGCTCTTATTTTCGCTTTAATTTTGCGGGCTGTTGCATTGCCTTTGAGTCAGTGCGTGTGTACAAAGAGCGGCGGGAACGTGGCCCGACTGCTATTGTCCGGCTTAACTGGTTTATACATTATTGCCAGAAACGTTTAACACGGGTGAAACATCGGAATTTAGCTTGCATTGCTGTACAGACACGTCGTGTTCAAAAGGCCGCGACGAACGGTCATTACAGGAGCGTCCTCTGGGTTTGTCAGCTTCGTTTCATACGGTGTGAAAGTTCGCCAGTAATATGTGAAATGAATAAATTACTTCCTCATTTGCTGTTATTTTTAGTAGTGCAATTACCCTCGCCAGTCTTGTCGCAGGATATTTTGCGGGATGGCAGGAAACAGGTCCACGTTCAGAAAGGCATTTGGGGACCTCGCGCTTTTAAAATGCGCTTAATATATCCGCGTGTCATAATAAATGTCCTGCATGTTGCTCATTCTTATTTTGCGAACATAGAGCTCTCGTGTACGGGATATGGCATAGTGACACGGAAGCCTAATAGCTTGCCATACTGCGGATCAAAGACCACACTCTACACTTTCCCAGTGGATGCTCACGTTTGCTACAAATGTACATAATTGGCGGATAACTTCAAAGTTATGGGGTAGCGAAATGCCAGGTAAGTTATTTTTGTGCGTTTTACAGGCCTTTGTTTTTTATTAGAAACAACTTGCTGCTCTCTGTGCAAGTGAGTCGTGTACCAAGGTGGTCAAAAATATAGATCCTACAACGTATGTTTACGGGCCTTGCTATATAGCACGTAATGTATCGCTAGGGTCATAAATCTATCTGCGACGAGAAAAACTCTTGTCCTCAACCTTTCGACACTGAAGCGTCCATCGAGGTTGTGCAAGAATGATTATACCGGTTAGACGCAAAATCGTTGGGCTATATATAGGTTTGGTAAAAGCTTACGTTATAGACCTGAATTATTAAGCGCTTAACTGAATATGTATTAGACTTCATGTTTTAATTTACCGACATTATTGTATTACGAAATGGAATGCAGTTATCAAAGGTGAGTCTCCCTTTAATTTTTTCTTTCCAACTGGAAATGTGGCTCGAAATATCCAACGTGAAAATTATTCATCTGGGAGATAGGAGACTTGGCTCTCATGCACTTGCCATTTATAAAATAGAATCGCTTGCATTCAGAATGCGTCAAATGCAGGCACCGCTTTATGTAGAAGACAGCAACGTGAACATGTCGACAATTATTAGCATGGCCGGCATTTCTATTTTATACATGTGCACTATGTGAAAGCCAATGCAGCAAGCTTTCAGGTGCGTATTAACGAGGAGCACTATAGAGCCGCGTTGACCAGGAAAAACGGCGTCGGCGTTGTGAGTGAAGAATCACGGGCCCTGGCAGGTATTAGCTGGCAGCTGACATGGTTGGGCGCACATTGATTGAGAGGTTGAGCGATGTCACGCGACCACGTTCCACGGCCGATTTGGCAGGAGCTGTCAACTCGGGCTTCTTACAGAAGGCTGGGCGATGGGAATCGAACAGTGCCCTTGTATTCCGAGTCATACATGCTACTTCTAGGCCATGCAAGTACGTCCTAATGCTTGATTAGGCTGGGCTAAAGTATACGAGAATATAGCAGTTTTATATTGCCACGTGACTAGCATGGTGTGGCCTCCGCCCTGAGGCCGCGACGACGACGAAGCAGGTTTTGGCGTATGAGGAGCGCTCGAGCAAGAGAGTGTTCGGAGATTAAAAAAAGCTTTTTCTTGTATCCGTCTACACGTCCTTCTACGTCTACACGACCCTACGCCTACTCGAACGTCTGTGGCTTCTTAGGTCGTGACACTGGTGGAGTTGCGGTCAGTGCTTCCTTCTGTGGCGTGACCCACCTGTCTCTCGTGACCTGCAAGACGTAGGCACCAAGGCATGTAACCCGAGGTCTTGCGGCTGTAGTGGCGTTTCCAGTTCCCAGATACAAAATGCAGTCCGGTGGTTCCTTGGATAATGCTCATACTACCGTCGCTTCGTCAAAAATTGCACTCAGCTCACTGGCCCTCTGACGCTCTTAATTCGGGATGACGCATTATTTTCCTGGGGCAGCGAGCAGAAGACAAATCTCGACGAGCTGCGGCGCCGTCTCGTAACGCCCCCGATCATCGCACATTTCTATTGTGATTCTATTGTGATGGCTCGCGGACCCGTTTTTTGAAGGCGAGGCCTTCACATTAAATGCTCTTCTGTCGCTTTTCAGTTCATTATCCAAAATTGGACATTACTGCGAGTATTTTCTCGTAATCTCCAGTGGATATTTGATCTATATACCACTGCACCTTGGTCAATCTCCCATGTGGGTATATGCCGTGTTTAAAAAGGACAAGAAGAAGAAGAAGAAGAAGCCTGGCAGCTCATGACGTGAAGGGCGACGCTACCGGCATAACGCAGTCGTAATTAGAGTCCGCCCAATTACGGTAGGCCCTTTCTTTATGGTTTAATTTGGTTTGGTTTGTAAGGTTTAGCTTCCCAAAGTGACTCAGGCTATGAGAGACGGTTCCTCGAACGCCGCACCACAGACCATTAGAGATAGACGCAGTACAGCAAGCATCAGCGGCATTTAAAATTGGTTGACATCAAAGAGAAGGCGCTGTATGTTGTTGTTGTTGTTGTGGTTGTAGGAAGAAGGAAAAGAAAATGCACGGGCCTGCTACTGGCTCTGTAGCTGAGCCACCTCCGCTGCCTCGTGCAGACAGAAGAGAAAATAGAGAAGAAACAAAAGGAAGAGGGAAAGACGCGCGCCGCAACAACAGCAGTCGTCCACCACCGAAGCGAAGGCGGGTGCAATGACGGCCTACAAGAGATAAAAATTCAAACAGGTTAGCCCCCGCCGCAAGTGGCGGTGACCTACCTTTCCCAGCCCCATCAGGGGAAACCTCAGTATCTGTCACAATTCTGTGCGGACGCCTTAACCGAGCTGTAAAGAAAAGGAGAAAGGTGGCAGTGAAAAAAGAGAGAAAGAGGTGCTGAGGGTAGTGGAAGGCTTCGGACGACCACAAAGCTTACTTCATGACAGTCAAGAACTGTTAGTGGAGGGTTTCGTGAAGGAATATGTGTGAACAATTAAAAAAAAATATGTAATTGTACATACATGTCTTGATCGAAATCTTTGCCTCAATCTATTGAAAAGGTGGAATAGGTGATGAGCTGCGTTCAATATTCGCATTAGAATGTAACGTAATCGTCGGCAAATTTTTCACTTCCCAGTAGACGTCTACACTTGTCAGAGATGCGTATGTCGTCGGTTCGAATCCAACATGACCACGGATGCTAAGTGGGAAACCAAATGGTACGACACCACTCTGAACGTTGAATAAAGTACGACTACGTCACAGTTTCGATACGAAATCATATGCGTATTTTCTCCGACATTACTTTTCTCAGTTTGAGTTATGGCGGTGATTTTTCGGCCGAACTAGCAGTACACGCTTCGCGTAAAAACCACCTTGATGGTCAGAGGTTGTATGTAGTGACCAGCTAAGCTGGTCTCTTTGCCTGTACCTTGGTTCGAAACGCACTTGCGGCGAAATTATTTTTTTCAAGCGTTTGCTCGAAGAAGGCTTTACAGTCTAGTAGAAAATAAAAAAAAAATGGTGGTTGTACTGCTTCGCACTAAAGATTCCCTAATGTAAAATGACTGGGAGAAATTATCGTAGTAAACAATTTGATAAAGCAGCTCCGCGCACGAAGTTCATGTATTTGTTTCGACGTCAGTTTCTAAGAAATGTCGGTTTCAAACTATTATATTTATCTGGTCTGCACAATGCTCCCTTCACATTACGAATCAGGAGGCCGGAGTAGAGGAGTCGGAATGTAGGTGTTAGACGGAGGAGACAGGGCAGGTTTATTCTTGCGGAGTATTCTTTAGATAAAGCGGAAGAATTAATTACCCAACTGTGATGGCTTGTTTTGTGCCCTCGAAGAAGGACAAGCCAAAGCTATGAGTGATTAGGATTAGGCCTACGCAAACGCAGAGACCCCTTCGAATAAAGCCAGTTTGAGAAGTTTTAATCAACGTATATAAAAATTATTTGCAATCAGATTTCTTTTCGAGCTTGGCGGGTGCAAAAGTGAGAACGAGCTGTTGACTTTCTTTCTTTTAGTATGAAAATTTAATGGTTTTGGCGGACAATAAATCTGACTCATGGTCTACCTTTCTTTAATTATATCTGTACGTAATGTACTAAGAGTAAACCCTAATACAAGTGTTACAGCTCGACTAGCAATTCTCGTCGCTGGGCGTCTAAAGGTTTGCTTTGCCTCACATAGCATAGCTCTGCAACAAAGCACGCTCTACAGGCAGCCTAAGGCGAAGCACGGAACTTGAAACGACGTTGCTATAACGAGCTCGGGGGGGAATTTCCGAAAGTTGAACAGGTTTCAACTAAAAGGAAATTTGCTCATTATCATGAGCAATCGTTACAATCTGTTCAACCGTCGGAGAATACCCGACTAAAATCATTTCCTTTTACAGTTAATCGTTGGCTTCTCGCTCCGCCATCTGCGGTAGAATGAAGTCACCGCGAAATGATGAACGAATCTTACGTGCCAGCTTGTTTGTGAGCCTTGGTCATTAATTCAGTCATTTCTCATAATGCTTGATGGCGTGAGCGTTTAGGCGTCGTGCCATGTCTTAGCGGCCGGTGTTCGAAATTGCCGAGTTTTGTCTGGTGATTTCAATGGATTGATCGCATCATGACTACCGCATGAGAAAAAATGCTAAAGTCACTGCTCTTAATAACGGAATGAGCAGAGGTTAATAAAAGAGGGCAGGGGTGTATGAAAAGGCCTAAGTGTCGTCAAAATGTTTTCCTGGTTTAGCGTCAATAAACGCCAATGTGCATTCCCGTACATAAAATCACGTTTGCTTCAGCGCTTGGCTAGGGCGCGTTGTGAACCACGGCGCGCTCTTTACACATGAGCGATTTTAATGGCAAGGAAAACCATATAGAGGTGCACTTCAGTGACGCTCCCATTCGCTTACAGTGGCACAGGTGCTGATGCAATAGCAGTTAATGACAGAAAAGAAAGAAGCCCCGTGACTGAGAGGACGTCCCTTTTCGCGCTTTCCCCTCTTATTAGGTCTGATCACGATCCAGCGTCGCACAACAGGGTATACGAAACGTCCATTTACAGCTCAGTTGAGCCAAGGACACCCATTAGCCGCTCACAAACACGACACCGTCGTGCTCGCGAACGAATTTGTGCATTGTAATCGCCTTTCTGATGAGGACGAAACGAAAGAGAATTAGTGTCACTGTGAAGGAGAGCTACGCGAGCGGCGAAAAAGTAATTTGACTTCCATTACGCGTTGTGGGCGGCTGCCGCCGACGCCTGATTATTCGCGCCGGACGTCGCTTATCTGCCGCGCCTGACGCTGCCACTGCTGCTGCCGGGTGGGGGTGGTAATGACGCTTGACGCGGAAGTGGTCGCGGTGATTGATTGGCTCTGTTTTATGTACCCTCCGGCTTGGCTCAATAGGTTTTACAGTGGTTCACCGCAGAGGGAAAAGGAGCGAACTGGCATCTCTGGGCTGAGCCGTTGAAACGCGAGATGAACGAAGGTCTTCCTCTCTGTCTCCCTTTGTGTTTTTAAGCACTGTGTACTAAACCATCGTTATAACCACTTTCTACCGCTGTATCTTCCCTGTATTTTCGGCGAAACTTAGTTTTAGAGCTTTCAGTTAATGCAGTTTGACGTGACCACGGGAAGGTACATTACAGCCGGAAGAGATGCCAAATGCCGGCAGTTGGGGCGTGTTCTGGAGCAGTCGAAAGTTTGGTTTAGTTTGGTTTGGTTTTCTGGTTTAATGTCCCAAAGCGACTTAGGCTATGAGAGACGCCGTAGGGTAGGACTTCGGAAATTTCGACCACCTGGGGTTCTTTAAAGTGCACTGACATCGCACAGCACACGGGCGCCTAGCTTTTCGCCTCCATCGGAAAGTTTAATGTCAAGAAAAATGGAGAGCTCATGACACTCAATGTGGCGTTACTGACATCCCTGTAGTAAGCAAATATATGCGATTGGCAAGTAGGGAGCACAATGGCAGCTTAAAGTTTTATGATCCAGTAAAGATTTGTAAGGCCTAAGCCAGGCACTATTTGTTTTTAATTCTGTAGCGAGACGTATATTCACTGTAATCACCCAGCTGTTATTTGTACATAAGCTCTCGGTAAGATAATGTAATGCTATAGATTCTGAAATTGCGGTCAGCAAACTACAGTCGATATTAGACATTGCCGTGCGTACGAACGGCTCGCGATTGCTCGGACGCCTTGCAACAGAATAACTTGCTCTCAAGTAAATGAGTAAACAAGTATCTTGTTTCTGGTGCCAACAGCATTTTCATTACGACCAACGACTTGCTGACACCAGTTCTACCCTTCTATGAGCCATGCACGGTTGGATCAGAAACAATTCAATTCGCATATAAATCGAAATCAATACAGCATGCCAAAATCATGGTGGCGATGAGTGCCAGCATTTGAGAGAAAAAAAGCTCCCATGTTACGTCGGACGCAGTTCAATCAATATTTTGTTAATTATACATCGTTAATATTTCTCCTCCTCTGTATCTGTCAGCGGCAGCATTTAAGTTCCTCTCATAAATACAAAAAAATGGCAGGAGTGTGAAAAAAAAAATTGAATTTGCCAGGAAAAAGGGTTTTGTTGTTTGCTACTTGTACTATAGGAAACGATGTACCCACCTGTTCATAGCTCTCGTTTTTTGCTCAAAATCAATCCCGTGAAAAATCCTGCATTCTCATAACTAGTACATCATCGACAGTGTCATGGTTTTCTCACTCTTCACGTGGTTCATTCCCACTTTGTGGGCAAAAACCATAAAATGTGTTTATAAATTGCCGCAAATTGAAACAAAAGCTCCTCATCAGCGGACACTGTTTTTTTTCTAATACTGCCTAGGTATTCGTCAAGTTATGGATGCCCAAAGGATATATTTGTTCTTTAACCCGATGCATTAAAGGGCACGTTACGCAGGAAATCCCGCGTCGGTATCGGTGGTGTGAGCGAAAAAATTACGAGGAACTTTAGCGACTAAAGTAGTGAAAGGCAAAAGCCTTAGTGCCGCATTCTACTAAGTAAATAATTAGGCATTGATAAATTATTATAATTAGCAAATAAGTAGGCAACTAATTAATCACACATTGGTTAGTTACTAATGCCTTACTTATTAGTCATCCATTAGTCAGTAATTAGCAATTGATCATTGATTGGCATATGGCCATATAAGATATGCATTTGCGCATACTGTGGTGTTGCTCTGTGATTGGTCGAGACCTCTATGACGTCATCCCACCTCAGCCAATTAAAGCCGCCGCAAAAGCAGGACACATTTTGTCCATGACAGCATGAGCCATTAACGATCGAATTCCGCCTTAAAATCGTCGCATGGCGCTTACAGGTGGCAGCTGCATGACAGGGCACTGATTCTTCGATGGTTGGCGCGGCTTGACGAGCCCACAGGATATCAGAAAGTTGAGATGAGCTGCTAACTCGGGTTGCTCATTTAGGTGGGAAAGGGGAATGGTAATGATCCTTCCTGCAGTGCTCTTGAGTGCCGATTCGGGCAAGCTAGACAAATACGTTCATACGAATTTGTTCAGGCGGTGCTTTATATCGCATGTGGTTGTCTACGACCTGTACCTGGATAATGTGATTGCTTAGTTTCTTAAGTCTACCGCGTCACACTTTTAAAAACTGGGCTTAATTGTCGCCCTAACTATTTACCTGAGTTTTCGTACTTTATCTCACGTCTCTAGAGCAACCTTATCTCAAAGACCCCCTCACTGCACCTCATTATTTGAATGACATTCGCATGACAAGAAAATAGAGCAAACGCGCTCTTAGCATGTCTCCTGAGCAACACTTTGTTTTGACAACTGCATTTATTTATGCGGACTTCATAATCATTTTTTGCACTCATGAAAAGCGTAATAATTGCCTTTTGAAATTTTCTTTTCGGAGACAATAATCATCTCCACGTAATGGGTGCTTGACTTTGTTTTTTAAATCATTTGATTTTTGTTTCAATCCACGTTAACATACCCACACATGTCTTGCCAGATATTCAGGCTACGAAAACAACAACAAAAAAGAAAATGATCACCGCCAATCTTTTTAGTGTCCTGCCAACGTGTCTTCCGTAAGCCTGGGGATTTAGCAAAACACATTAAATTATTCTTCCTGAGTCTGCAAGTGGCCATAGAAAAACACCGAGCGCTTTTATCGCATACAGTCAAGTTAGCCGCGCTTACCATCAGAAGAGTCCACAATGGCACGGCGAACGCAAAGAGCGCGTCGATTATTTGCCTGCAATGTTTGCGAACCTCGCTTACTAAAACTAGATAGATCAATATTGCTTAAAACTGGACGAGAGGCGCTTTTGTTTTCGCTTGCGCGCAACTATACGGGCGTTTTATGACGTAGTACAGCACCGTGTCTGCTAGTCGTAGCGAATGCAACCATCATCTGCGATGCTGCCTACTGCGCCGAAGTGGCCGTTTGTGGCGGCACATGTCGATTCCGCGAGAAACCGCTTGCCTGTACGGCCGCGAGGAAGAACTGGGCAGCATTTTAGATACTACGGAGGAGTCTAGGCGCATTTCTTAATGAAGAAACACGGTTAAAGTTACCATTTTAACTGTCCCAAGTAAAGCTCAATGAAACCTGCTTGACGCTCGACTGCTTAATAAAAAAAACCCGGATCATTATATACGCCCACGGCATAAACATAGCCATGCATGCAAGTGGGTACACATGCTGTTTCATCTGAACTTAAAAAAAAAAACAGTAAGCGAGAAGATAACTTCGATAAAATGCGTAAAGTTATGTGGGAGCTCCCATTAGAGGTACATCAGAAATGTGCGCTAATAATGTGTTCCGCGAAGCCCACGACTCCTGTCCGCTGGGGGCTTCTATTGACCTTATGTTGACTGTAAATGCATGGCGGCACATCACGCATGCTTTCGGGTAGCAGATGAAAGTCGGTGTCAATACTGCTCGTAGGCTATTCTTAACATACAAGCTAGAAAAAATCCAAGGCCATAAATTAACGTCCGTATGCACTTTACACTGCGCTTTGCAGCATGTGTCACAGCAATTTACACACGCATCTTCAGGAAATAAATGAACTATTCATATTTTCCCTCTTTTCTACGAACCTTCCTGCCATATCTTTGTCCACAATTTTTGGTTCCTACGGTCTACCCCTGGCACTTGTTAGAGCGCTAGCTCTACTGCATTCATTTAGAAGTTTTGTCATCATCATCATTTTCATCACCATAAATCTTCCTTCATTTATTCATTCCTAAATCTTTACTCATAAAGATGCCCTGAGGCCTAGAGGGGAAGGGGGTGGGTCAAATGAGGTTGGGGGCGCCAGACTCTGGCATGAAGTCTAGCAGGGCACTAAACTCATTGTACCTGATGCGTTCCACAGATGGCGTACGTAGTCGCTCGCCACATGCTGTGTAATCTCGCGCTGAGCAGAAAACATCGTCGTCTTCATCTTCTTGTCCAGGCATGAGAGCACTGCTATCATTGCAGTCGATCAAGCCTCGGGTAAAACCGCAACACACTCTCGCGCTGTGCAGTAAACAAGGTCTTCATCAAATTCCAACTGCAAAACACTCGTTGTGCACTGAACAATGTCGTCTTCTTGAAGTTCAATCTGCGCCGCCCCTTATTCAACCTTGGCAAATAGGCCATACACACACGCCATTTCCCTATATACAAATCAGCTGGTCATGACAACAGTGCTGGTTTAGTTTACGCCAATATACCAACCACCGAGTCATGACAGCAGTGCTAAATGAGTTTACGCCAACATGCAAACCAACAGGCCGCGACAGCATTCCTAAATGAGTTCACGCCAACGTGCATGTCGACAGGTCGAGCAGCGGTAAGGTACCCTTAACTAACGCTCGATGTCCGTGTCCGACAGCGCCCAACTGCTCGATTTTATTATATTCAAAAAACGTCGGCCGCTAAAACAAGCCTGATGCACTGGTGAGTGTTCAAAGCGCTCTTAGAACGTACAAAAACTAGACATGAACGTCGTTCATTGTATACTTGTGCTGAGACGCTTCTGCTAGTCGCAAAATAGTGCTGTTTCGCATTTTTCAAGATAAATCACAATGCGATAAGTGACAAGCTGCAACAAATTATTTTTTCTACAAAACTGGAGGCAGTACGGGATGTTGGAAGTAGCAACAGCAAATTACATATCAGTATTCAGATTACCGCTGTTTTTAAAAGGCAATCAGCGCAACATATCTCCAAGAACATTAATACGGTGTGTGGCTAACGCGGAAATCCCTCGTTTTCTACTGCAACTCAGAACAAATTTGCACGTATATTGAGATGGTTCAAAATTCTTGCTGGAATATCATAAAGCGCAGGTATCGCCGGTATTCCTGCGCGCATAGATATTTTTCGCTGTTCCTATATTTCTACATACGGCTGCTGTTCCTAAAATTTTACACTAATTGTTCACTTCATAATGAAGAGTTGGAAGTAAACGGACACCACGTAAAAGTCAATAAAACTAGAAGCTGACAAGTAAATGCGTGGTGTTTGTGAATGTGCTTTTTTGCTGTTTTGTGAGCGGCTTTTTTTCAAGACTGCGCTTGTTTTTAAGCTCGGCTTTGAGATCTCTCATCATGCGTTGCCTGTGCAAGTTAGGTGTGTCGCTAGCAGCATCCCGCGGAATGCGCAACCAAGGCGAAATAATACTGCTGCTGCTTCTCTGCCTTCGTAAACATATTCACCCTACCTACCGTCACCCTGACTGCCGGATCCTTCGTGCGTAAAGGCAGAACACGGCGTGCGCGTCTACGCCCGTCGCACGCTGGCGACAAAAAAAGAACTGGAAGGCGGAAGGCAAAGTTTGGAAGATTGTGAGGAGAAGCGGGTGTGTGTAGATGAGAAAAGAAAGAACGGCTTAGAAAAAGTCGCTTGGAGCGAATGCACTGCGCTCGCCTGCGCCTTCCGACATCGAGGAAGTGCCATTGGAGCGTCAGCACGCGCAAACGGAAGACAAGGCAGCAGAGGGAAGACAACGAAACGTGGCAGCGTAGACAGCCGCGCTTGCTCTCGACCCGGTCGGGGAGGTATATAAACGACGCAGTGGAGTGGCAGTAATAGGCGATAGTTTATAGGGTTCGTTCGGCCTAAAAGGCGTCGCCGTAGCCTATGATTAATAAAAATGTCTCTCGGAATTGAGCTGAAAATGTCGGAAAAAATACTCACGCAATATCATATAAAATCGTGACTCATCCTCTCTCTACGCAACGTTCAGATGACGTCACATGATTTAGGTGGCGGGGGCGGGAAAGAGAACGCCCATTTCCGATAGAAATAAAAGTTGTGCAACCAACCAACCTTCTTGTTTAGCATCTATCTGCTTGTCAATTTGAAAGCTAGTTTGCGATCCGAACCGATAACACATGTGCCCATTATTGTAGGCCATTCATTGCAAGTGCAGGCGTCCACTGAGAAACGAGACAGATATACTGCGCCTTCCTTTGCCTCAAAAACCAAACCAACTTAAACAATCTGGAATTAAAAGCCAGTGTTGAATGCCGTATGATATTTAATCTTATAGCGAAGTTTAACCGACGTTCTAAATTTTACTATGATACTTCATTTAATAAACAACTAGAAACAAAAAAAATACGAGACACTTTGGCGACTAAAGTGGTGAAAAGCGAAAGCCTGAGAAGCCTCATCTGTCAGTCGAAAGCCTCACCTGTCAAGTGGTGGAGAATCTCCCGAATGTTCGAAGCAATGTCTATGAAGCGTCTATGAACGTCTGACCATTACTGATGGTTAGCGATAGTTTAACGTGATTAATGTTTTGTGAGTACTAGTTAAAGTTCGGTTAGTATTAGTTAAGGTCGTCTTAACTAGTAAGTGCATGGTTAGTGTTAGTTAGAAATGTCCTTTCATATACATGTGTTGCTATGGGCAGTTGCTTAACTATTTAATGTTAATTAATTATTTCTAATGTTTTGTGAGTACTAGTTAATGTTTGGTTAATATTAGTTACGGTGTCCATTCCATATACGAGTGCTACTATGGGCAACTGCTTAACTATTAATCAATTAGTCATTAATTATCAGTCAATTATTACTTTAAATCGTGTTCCAATATCATTTGAATGCCATCGATTTAGTATCGATGAAGTAATGATTGGCATATGCCCATATAAGGCATGCACCCGAAACGCGGACACGTTTGCCGACACGGCGGCTAACGACAGTATGAGGCATTAAAGGCTTTCGCCTTAATATATTGCTCCGCTTAACAGTTTCTGAAACTTCCAGGGAACCGCTGTAGCAATCGCTCTGCTTTTTGCCAGCCTTGTTTGGAATCTTACGAGTTCTTTTCATAATAACTCAGTTGACTCCTTTTGAGTCCAAATACTGTAGTGAATATTGCCGCGAGACCTTCAAAACTGTATTTGTTGTTTTTTAACAGCCGCCGGTATACGGCCTTATTCTAGATCGCGTATCAGTTCCGTATTCTTTGTTTGTTAATGCTCGATGTCGCGAGTCAAACCTTTATCAGTTTTGTTGCGGTGCAAGATGCACCGAGATCTGTCTCGAAGATTCCGGCCACTCGTATGTCTTTCTACAATGTTCCAGCTTGTGCTTTTAGCTGTTTGCGACGTTATCTAGATTGTTCTGAGCAGCCTTTAAATTGAGCGTTGGCGAGTGTGACGGGCATTCTTTGTTCGACGATCGACGAGCACGTTTGTTGCTATCGCCGCCGCCGAGTTGCTTAGTTCTTTTTTTATTTTATTTATTTATTTATTTATTAGAACCTCAAGGGCCCCCAGATGGGACATTACATGAGGGGTGGGCACTTTAACGGCGGTTAACAATGGTTTTTGTGAAGTGATTACAAAGATGATGAGGCTTCTTCGATGGCAGTCTTGAAATGAGCAGGGTCGGAGATTAGGGCAAGGCTTCTGGGAGCGGGCGCAAGTTAGCTCAATAAAGAGTTTCTTCAGTGCAATCACCGACTCTTCATTTGTGTCTTCGACCCTGGTCACCACCACGTGACAATATAAGATTTCGACAGCCAGTTCTTGCGCACTTGACGTGTACTCGCCAAACCTACGTGTATGCGCCAAATGGTCGTTAATTATTCAATGCAGCCTCCAAATATACCGGATTCATATTCGGCTGAAACGTATGCACAAGAGCATGTATACTCCAAGGTCATAATGTCTTTTCCTCAAAGGGGTAGTAGTCCTCGTCGAGAAACACATTCATTTGGCCTCCAGTAGCTCTCCTGCAGATGATTACCTCAAATCTTATAGTGTTAGCTCTACTGCGCACACTCCACGAGTTGTGGGTGATGCCGCAATCTACTCTTGACATTACAGCAAGTGTTTGCCTCAGTGTTGAAACAACATTGAGCATTGAGGTGGTTTGGTATGAAGGTTTTAACTTTCCAAAGGGACTTAGCATATGAGAGACGCCGAAATGGTTTGCGGAAATTTCGACCATCTGGGCTCTTTAACGTGCACTGAGGTCGTACAGCACACAGACCCACACCGCTTCGCCTCCATCAAACCACAGCCGGCGGCGGTCGGATTCGAGCCCGTGCTCCGTTTTCTTCCTTCAACTTGTACATATCCCACCATGTAAAGCGTTGTATAACACGTTCTTTTTTGTCTAAACTCTCTTGTTTACCCTGCTCCACTGTCTCGGCTCCTCATGCTTTCACTGTGATGAGGCCCCCGATCACATCATATCAGGAAGAAAAGACTCTAGGACGCGCGAGCTGGAACGCAGGCAAATAGCTATGTTATTGGCCAATTGCAAGATGCGAAATTCGGGTTAACGTGCTATAATAATGTGCAGTATACAAATGAGGTAATTAGTTAAAAATATGTCATATATGCGCCGACATCGCTTTAGAGCGTGGTAGAGGCTTTTGTCCTCGATAGCACATATTGTTTAGCCTTTGTCAACTGCTTCCTTCAGCGCTGGTTATGAAATGGTGTGTATTCTTCAGACATAAATTTGCAGTCGTACCATCCTTGAGTAATGCAGGAGTACGCCGGTCACACCTCTGTTAGAAACGAGTTAAGAACTTGATGAGAATCATAAGTCAACACTTTTCGCGCTGTATGATTGATCCGCAGTTCACACTAAAAGAGAATGGTGACGCTGAGCGATGTTCATCATTTGAGTAATCTGTAACTAAGTGTACCACTTATCAATGTGTACTTTACAGCCGAGTACATCCCGTTCGGATACGTCACAACGTATTTAGAGCAATGTGCTCCCGCTTTGCCCCCACGTGAAAAAGACACGTGGATGTATCATGGATACAAAGCTCGGCTTGGCAAATATGTAGCACATGCAAGACACCACGGTCACTCCAGGTGCTGACAGCTCTTCCGTTCACCACGTGCTCCACGCTTTCTGTTCTCGGCGGCTGCTCCTAGCGTCTGCGCTTGGCGCCTCAGCGAGCGCGCGTCCCTGTTCCGGCGTTCGGTGGTGCTGTGAATAGATCAGAGCGATAGACAACGGCACCGATGTGGTGCTTTTTCTGCTGCTTCTGGTTCTGCTGTCTTCGACGAAGCCATGAGCTCTCGTGACACGCGGCTGTGCCCCTCACAAGCCTTCTCTCTCCTTCGTTGTCTCCCCGCGATTTTTTCTCTTTTTATTTTCATACGCCTATGGTCTGTAGACCCTTTTCTTCAGTGACATGTCTGCGAAGAAAGAACCCTTTGCTCACTTCTCGGCCGCGTGGCCGCGTGTGACCGCTTTGTCTGGGCAGCCGCTTCATATCACGAGCGGAAGCGAGAACAGCTCGGTTGTTCGAGAGCTTTTTTTTTTTTTCCCTTGCAAGGCGACACCGCTATTCGAGGGGTTTTTCTTTTTTTTTAGTGGTTCACCAACATTCTGCACAGCGTGGTGCCCCTAGTGTTTTTCTGATTGTTTCCCCCTCGCATTATACGCTGAAATAGCTGCGTCGTTGGGCAGGTCATATCGTGCAGCGTGCACGGCCGACGTCAATCAGGGCTGTCGCTGTTACGCCGCATTTAGCGGGACGATGATGCAGTGTTTTTTTCGTGGAGGTCATCAGCCTTGTGGACGGTGCTAACGAAGAGTTCGATCGTCAAGTCGTTACTCCAGTGTCGAGGCGCCAGTGCTTCTTCCCTTCCGGACCTACGTGATGCCCCCGTGCATCACGTTACGGCGTTTTTCCGCACCACCGGTTAGCGTGGTAGCTTGTGCATCGGTGTCGTCAGTCTCGGTTGTGTGATCGCGTGCCAGAATTACATCACGTGCTTGCTCGTCCGGAGACAAAAAGAAAACAATGCCAGAGTGCCACGTGGCGCGAGAGAAAGACAATGCATGACATCTTTGCGCTGGCTCACTGAAGCGGGCGGTACGACCGAGAGGGTAAAAGAAAAGGGCGGTTGAGTGAGTGAGTGAGTGAGTGAGTGAGTGAGTGAGTGAGTGAGTGAGTGAGTGAGTGAGTGAGTGAGTGAGTGAGTGAGTGAGTGAGTGAGTGAGTGAGTGAGTGAGTGAGTGAGTGAGTGAGTGAGTGAGTGAGTGAGTGAAATGAAATGAGCGAAAGGAAGAAATAGGGAGAGAGGGAAGGTGTGATGTATAGTAGTGGTGAAAACATTTATGGATTCTTGAGCCATAACTAAAGTCTATAGCGATAGGTTGGACCGATATCGCGAGGGTTGCCGGAAGCTTGTGACTCTTAGCGAGAGCTCAGTCCCCGTGCTGCTTTTGTGCAGCTGGAGAATCCGAGGTGGACACCGCGATCTTCCATCGCTGAATGTCGGTTAATTGCAATGCGTAGGGTAACTGGAGCTCAGGGCAAATGTAAAGGACATAGAGAAAGTCTGCTCCGCGTGTCCCGCAGAGGGTGCATGCAGGAGAGAAAAAGCCGGGGAGGGTACGAGCAAGCTGAGCCGGGCTTCCCTTTTGGATGTAGGGTTAATCTACGCATACTATAGGGTTAATCTAAGCTTACAACCATGGCTATGGCATCCCCGGGCACAGGTCCGGTAACCTGGTTCGCCAGTTTGCGGCTGAAAACTTGCCGCTTGTCTTTTTCTGAAAAAAAAAAAAAAAGTATAAAGATTATACCTGTAACGTTGGTTCCTGTAAGTGATGCTACAATTAAGTTCAAAAATTCTCGTTTTATCCAGGAACCGCTGAAAGCAGCAACTAGCCGGTATCTGCAGATTTCCGAGGTGCGACCGTTTGGCAGGAGGGAATTTTGTGCAAATCAGATTATTTTGATTGTGTTGCAGATTTACTGCAGTGAACCACTTTCACCTCACTGTTTGTGAAAGTAATTATTCCTGAGTAACTTGCCTGTGTGAAAAGACGGCGGCTGCGTTTCGATGGAGGCGAAACGAAGTGGCGTCCGTGTGCTGTGCGATGTCAGCGCACATTAAAGATCCCCAGGTGGTCGAAATTACTCCGCAGCCCTCCACTACGGCTCCTCTTTCTCTCTATCCCCTTTCACTCCCACCCTCATCCCTTCCCTTACGGCGCGGTTCAGGTGTCCACAGAGCAAGTGTGACAGATACCGCGCCTTTCCCTTCCTATGAACCAACCAACCAACCATCATTCCTCCGCTACTTCCGGAAAGATTTCTGAAGACTTCCATGAAGCCGATGTTTTGTCATATTCTCAGTTTTCCACTTCGCAGAGAGGCTGGGAGCTCTCGTGTGCCAACAGAGTTGGTTATAGCAACATTTGCAGGGTCATCTTGCCTGTGTGAAAGCAAAGTATGGCCAATAGTAGGCGGTAATCATGCATCAGATCTTTGCACTTCCGAGTCGATTAGCTGCTGCCTTTGCCACATGCGATCACACAGCTGAAGACCCCTCTTGCCCAAAGCGTGCTGAGGATAAAATGTCCTAGACATCATTAAGCATAGTAGGTGCTTGCGTGCGGGTGTTTCAGCCGTACTGGACAGAAGGCAGAGTTCATATGCAAATATTCTCCGCGCGACCAATAATGATGTTGAGACAAGCCTAACAAAGTCTGTTGTTGCGGCGGGGGAGGAGTCTGTTGCTGCTGTGCTTGACGGCATTGTCACTACATTCAGCGATGCTTTGTCACAAGTCATTTCCGCGCAGACTGCTTCGTCGGCTATATAGGTACCCAAGCCCGTCATTCTGCCCTCCCTCCTGTGTAACTGTAGACGGCATTCAAACAACCACCTCTTCTGCGTTCAGATATGGAGGCTTGTTAACGTTGATTTCAACGAAACTGTTTCATCGCGCGAAAGTCTCACGAACTTATGCGGCCTGGTTGTGAGTTACTTGCAGTTCACATCGATCCGCAGAGGCCTTTTCCGCCACTGTCCCCTCTGATAAATATAATCGCGGTCCACAAGTGCTGGCGTCAGTGTTAGACGCCATTCGGCGATCAGAGTTTAGAGTTCAGTCAGCCATTAAAAACAAGACTCCTTCGAGCGGCTACAATAAAGAATGCGAAAAAGCCTATCGTCGGAAGAAAGACACGTGGATGCGCCTAGCACATAATCAGTGCCTAAATAACTTGATAAATTACTAATTTTTGGAGCTGCATTTAAAAGAACAATACCAATGGACAGTCCAACGATGAATGTAATGCAAATCTGAACACCTATTTTGTCTAACCCAGTCAACCGGAAGTCTTTTTATAGATACTTGGAGTGTACTTACGTGTTGCCCTCCTTTCATTACGCCCAGTCCACGGTATTGTCCCCACGAGAAGAAAAAGATCAACTGCAATTCATAACCCGAGGCCTTGCTGTGTGTTTTCAAGCTCGCACTATAGCTTTCCTTTATTCCCACTTCGTTTGGTAACAAACTTCACTGAGGTGTATGTATCTTAATTAATGCCTGTGCTTTAATGCATGCGGTCTGCTATGCCATGGGGTTTACAGAGTATCAGTTATCATGCTGAAAATACTAACGCAAGACTTTATACATCGTAAAAGCTTGGATACCACAAGATTTCAGAACAACGAAAATAAATTTACTACTAAACACCAAGGGAACGGTTTTTATTGCGACAATATTCAGCCGATTTCTCTCACTTCAGGTTCAGTTAATCTTGTAAACTTAGTATTCTTCTGCCGTCCCACTAATCACGTTCTTACTCTTTAATCCTTTAGTGAGGCCCAGATTTGTTTTCGGCGTGGGCGTTCGATTTGAATTGTGCACAGACTTAAAAAAAGCGTATTAGGGTTGATATGAGGCAAAAAGAGGCACCAGCTCCAGTTATGCTGGATATAACAAAGGCGTACAAAAGCGTAGAACACAATATTGTGCTCCACAAACTAGGTGATCTACAGGCTCCCTTCGTGAGGATAAGGGAGTTTTAAGATCACTTTTTTGCATTAATGGTACGTTAAATTCTAGCACTTATGCCCAGTCTAGAGGTTTACCACAAGGCTCCGTCCTCTCGCCGTTAGTGGTTATTGTACTAATACATGATATCCCTATTCAGCCGGCCGTCAAAATTTACGTGTACGCGGACAATATTGCTTTTCTATTTTCGCTTCTACCTAAAATATTCGCAACCTGTTCTATTTGTTGCAAGAGGCTCTGAAGGATATCTAAATTTAGCTAGACAGCCTGAAGTTCGCTTTAAATGTCAATAAATATGCCGTCCTCGTTTTCCCACAGGCATCCTCTGTTAACATTTCTTTGCCGTGTCATTCTGTCCTAATCCCGCAGGTTGATTCTAATAAATACTTGAGTATAACATACGATCCGCTGTTAGACTGGTGGCCCCAAATTAGAAGCATTTTCCTTAAAGGCCCACTGTCCACCCTCCGGTCGAAAATATTTTTTTCCCCAGTGACTGTGAGACTTCGCCCCCAGAACGCAAGGCCGCAAAATGTTTTTGAAAAGAGTAACTAATAACGCAGTTACAGCCACCCCAATCACCCGATTCTGCCGTGTTTCTCTCCTTCCATTCCTTAGAAAAGGTTTTTCACTCTCCTACACGGTCGTCTAGCCTCCGCAAGACAAATTCCCCTTCCTCCTCCGCGTTTGGCGGGAGGTGGGGCGTGGCACTCCGCCTGCGCGAAAAAAAAAAAAAAGAAAATAAGAAAAAAATAAACGGGCGAGGGAGCGCGCCCCTCTGGATTCAGTCGGGCCGTGGCGAGAGAAAAGCGCGCAGCGAGCGATAGACACCCATCCTTCACCCTCAGACAGCGAGACGGACCAATGGACGTCGTTCTCGGGAATTACGTCATAACTGCGGCTCGACAGGCCAGCACAGGAAACGGGGAAGCTGGCTTCCCGAAGGAGAGCATGAGAGAGCTTTGATTTGTATTTTCGTTGCTTTGCGGGGCGCATGTCACTGTAGCATTTTGCACAGACTATCTCCGGTACCTGGTCGAAACACTGGGCTCCTTCGCCTAAAAGGTCCATTCCTGGATAGTGGCCCTTTAAGGAGAGCGCGCCCTGGGTTGCTTGGCTAGGATCAGCAACAAAAAATACGGTATGCGTCGAGACTGTCCTTTTTCTTTATAAGACCCACGTTCGGCCAATACTTAAATTCGGCTTCGTTCTCTTTTTTGGGTGGGTGCCCAAGGTGCAAGCTTGAACCTCTGTTTATTTTTGGAGTGACGCATTGTGCAGCTTTGTTTAGCTCTGCTTAAGTACAGTACAGCACAGCATTAGCCACCGATTTGGGCAGATATAATCAAAGGCGCAGAGCTCATCTCTCCAAAATAAACAGGTCTTAAGCTTGTACTTTGGGCACCCAGAATAGAGAACGGAGCCGAATTCAAGTATTGGCCGAACGTAGGTCTTATAAAGGAAGACGAGAGTCCCGACGCATGCCATATTTTTTTGTTGCTGATCCTCACCAACCAACATCTACCTATATATATAATTCTGTTTGGGCCTGCCCAAAACCACCTGGCGGCATTCCATCCATAACTCACCCCACTCTCTCCTCTTGAGATGATGGCTTGTCCCGCACGGAGGCGACCGACCAACGCCGGCTAATCGAGCGGGCCGAGAGCATTGGAGTGGCCAGTGGAATTATGGACTGAGACGCATTTATTCCTTCCCGAGACCGCTTCACTAGCACCAACCCGCAAGACCAGCGACAGCTGCTCTGACGGGCCTGCAGGATTGAGGCGGCACATGGAACGCTGGACTGAAGGCTCCACTACGATCGCTACCATTCGCGTTTAGGTACAAGAATAAAATATAAGTTGGCATTGCGTAAACCAGTAATAGTTTGTCGGAGCTGCAGCGAGTAAGGGCCAGCTCTCACAGCGTTGAGGTTACAACTGACGCGCTTTAATTTCCGCCACTCGCGGTGCGGCGCCTCATTCCCACTTCGTAGTCGGGCGCCATGCTATGGCTTGCGACCGAGCGTGGCGCGAGGGGCGCTACAAGTTCATTTACTTAGTGCAGTGGGTGCATATTTTTGTGGCGCTTAATTTTTGAAGCCGTTAATAAGCCCTGAGTGCAAAGTAAAGGCGAATATGATCAACGCCAGGTAAGAGATTTCAACTTCTACCAGCGAGCCTTCGCGGCCTATGAGGATTGTGTCTGTCTCGCAACATGAAGTCCTGGGTTCCCCCCCCCCCCCCCTATTGACTCAGTTTTCATTTCCGCTCAATTATATACCTTTAGTTATGAAACTTCCCCAATACATTTAGCATTATCCTCAACATTTAAAACTGCTCCTGAATTTTCCATCGATATTTTTCGTTCACGACAAATAAGAATGGTGATTATTCCAACTGCGACAAGGGACCCTTAGCGACATTGCATTAAAGTCTTGTAAATTCGGCCTATGAAGTGATATGCCTATAAGAGAGCGGTGCTGGCACGATGTAACGGTGGGTGGCACGGAATGTCTCATATATTTAATCGAAGCGCGTCATTATGAGCACATATTCAAGGAGCTTGCAAAGTAAGGGCAGGGTAAATGAAAAAAAGAAAAAAAAAGCAGCGATTCTTCTGTTAAAGTAATTCATCAGTTAATGCAGTATACCCATAGCAAAACAAAGCTAAAAAATGCAGCCGGTCATTTAGCGTTTGTTTGTAGGAGGCATCTAGCGTTTGTACGCATTAGTTTCTCCTAGATGGCTGCGAAATCATCAATGTTTTCGCCTCTAAGCAAAGGCCGACCTTAGCTTTATGCTTTAGGCCGCCGTAGAAAAATCGGCAGAAGCTGAAAGAGAAATCGTCGCCGCGAACATCGGCGGCGATTTTAAACCCCTCATGTAAAGTCCCATGTTGGGGCCTTTGAGGAATCAATAAATAAAACATAAATCCTCGCAGCGACTCATGAGCAGCCGCACCTCGTAATCCGGAAGAGCTTTTGAGATCGACCGCTGTGCAGCTTTCAGTGGCGCCCCTATTGGCGATGCACGGGGCTTATAGCTCTATTTTTCTCGCTCATAGGCTTGATGAGTCCACATAGACTGCACTGGCTCTGCAGGCCAGTGTTCGTGCAGAGCCGCGGCTCCTCGCCGAGCTGTGTAGCGAATCGGGTGGACGTTTTTGGCAAATGTACGAATTGTTAAATGGGATTGAATTGCTCCTTGAGTGGAGTGCGTGAGAGTGAGGGAACTCTGTAGAATTGAGGCCTAAGGTGGAGACAATGTGCCTTTCAGTGTCACTTTATTGGCTTAAAAACCCGCAATTGGGGATATTACATTATTAGGACTACCCACCTATTCGCACTTACCCGCTAGTGATGGTAGCCTGCGGCTAAATAATTTTCTGGTGAAAACTAAAAACCCCCAAGGAAGATCTCCTAAAATTCTCTTTGGAACTGAACTCTTAGAAGGTATTGAGGGCCGCTGAATGAGTGGAAACCAGAATGTCAGCGCGGCAATCGGTCTGCTCATTCCATGCAGGGCTATTCAGTGCCTATGAGAAGAAATGAGTATGATTCCGGCAAACACTTTTTTTGGTATTCACAGCATATAAACACTTCTTGTCTAGCTGTTTGAGCTTGATTTCTGCGGAGTGACTTGTGATATTGTCCGTGATATTTTATTTTATTTTTTTTTTTGTATGTCTTTCTCGCTAGAATCCAGAACTTGCACTGCTAATTATAGCGTTTTCTGCTTGTCACAGCGATGCAAAATTACTCACAATATGTTTTAATCCGTAGTGAAATTTTAATGGTTGCTATATATTCGTGCGCTGTCTAGAAACAAATTCAAAGCAGCCCGAAAAAAAAAATTAAGCAAACGAAAAAAGACGCAGCGCTAGCACTTTTTCGCTTGCAAATCCAATATTTTTTATTTTATTTTATTTTTTTGCATTGTTTTGTAACCGAACCAAAATGTACAAAACAAAAAACAGCCGTATGGGAGTCATTCACAATGTAATAGGGAAGTTTAGAGTGTTTACTAGAATTTCAAGAAGCCATAATTGTTGCCTATGCACTGAATAGAATGTTTTTGTTGTTGTTGTTGTTTTTTATTAGTGTGAATCCCATCGGGGATTGTAACAGGAAGGGCTGTGAGCATATGCACATTAAAGCATAAAAGCATACATAATAATCCATGATGTAGAGTATTACATGCAGCTTACAACAATCGAAGAAAATAGGATATATTACATATATTAATTACATGATAACGGATGATAACTAGTACAAAAGGCTTATGACAAGAAAACTTTCAGTCGCGGTGTCAGCAAATGGATCAGTAGTAGTTCTAATTAACAGTCAAGGCACAATCAAGTTTTAAAATACTAAAAAAGGAGAAAATCGACTATAATGAATTCACAACTTGAATCAGGCACAAGCAGGCAAGTAAAAATAACAAGAGAACAAGGAAGCATAAAAATAAGGAATACATTGTTACTGCAAAGGGTATAATCCATCTGCAACAAGAGAACTAAATTCAGCTAAGGACGTGCTGTTAGTAACGCGCGTGTGTAGATTGTTCCATTCTCGTGTTGCCCTTGGAAAAAATGAGTGTTTGAAAATATTAGTATGAAAGAAAATTTGCCTAATGTATGCGTAAGGTTATACCGGGTTAATCTGTTCGAGGACGTCGGCACGTACTTTGTAATAGGCAGTTTTAGTTGATTGTGTATTACCTGGTATATGATTTTAAGTCTTGCAAGATAGGCTCTGTTTTACAAGGATAGAAGTTCTGCACGTTTGAGTAATTATGCTGGTGAGTCTGTAATGGAGTGTTATTATATATAAATCTTAGTGCCTTTCTTTTTACTGCCTCCAGTTTTTTAATGAGCTGTTTAGTAAACGGGAACCAAACGGTATTAGCGTACTCTAGTACCGGTCTGATAAGTGTTTTATATGAAAGTAACTTTGTTTCAGGTGGTGCTAGTTTAAGACGCCTGTTAATAAAGAATAGCTGTTTTAGAGCAGTTGACGTGATATTGTTAACGTGAGAGTTCCACCGGAGGTCAGACGTTAGTGTCACACCAAGATACTTATGCTCATGAACAGATCCAAGGGGAATGTTGTTAAGGGTGTACTGAAATGCTTTTTCCTTGTTATAGATAAAAGAACAGATTTATTTAAATTAATATTCATTTGCCAGTCCTGGCATCACTGATATAATAATAATAATATAAATTGTTTATTTATTTCAAAAAAAAAATACTGTTGTTATGGCGCTGTTTAAAGTTAGATGATCATCAATGGAGTTAATTTCCTGATAGAGAACGCAATCATCGGCAAAAAGATTAATATTATGTGAAGCTAAGCTGGTAAGTCATTTATAAAAATTCAGAATAATACTGGGGCTAGGACACTTCCTTGGGGTACTCCTGATGAAACAGAAATTAAAGCGGATTTCTCGTTGTTAATTTCAACAAAATATGTGCGATTACTAAGATAATTTTTAATTCAATCTCGAAGAGGACTATTTCCTAATGTTAACTCAAGTTTTACTAGAAGTTTTGTGTGTAATACGCGGTCAAATGCTTTAGAAAAGTCTAGAAATATGAGGTCTATTTTTTTCTGGTCATCAATGCTGAAGGATATATCATGTGTTAATTCAAATAACTGAGTAATAGTGGAAAGGCCTTTATGGAAACCGTGTTGACAGGGAGTTAAAATATCATTTACTTCTAGGAAGGCATTTATGTGCTTTAAGATAATATGCTCTGGTAGCTTGCATACTGTGCTGTTCAATGATATTGGTCTGAAATTCGAGAGATCAGATTTATTTCCCGATTTATGTACTGGGGTTATTTTTGCTGATCTCCATTCCCTGGGAAGGGTGCAAGTGGATAATGATTTGTTAAAGAGTAGAATAAGGAATTCAGCCACCCACTCAGCATATCGATGCAGGAATATGCTAGGAATGTTATCTGGCCCTGGTCCTTTCTTAGTGTCTAAATTTAGTAAAAGATTTAATACTCCAGTTTCTGTCATGATTATAGGTTTGACCTTCATACCTGTGCTAGAGCTCATTCTGGGCAGTTTTCCATTATCACTTGTAAAAATGGAGCAAAAGTAGTTGTTCAGAGTAATCGCAGTATTTTTGTTATCTTCGGTAGATGTTTGTCTTGTATCTCGTTTTTTAGGGTTTAAATAACGCCAGAATGTTTGGGGAGCATTATTCAGGAAATTGGGAAGTGTTTTTGTAAAGTAGTATGGGGGAAAGGGGGGGATTTGGCCCTCTTAATCTTTGATTTCAAGTCGTCAATGGCGGAAGTTAATTTTTGTACTGTGTGTTGTGACGGATGGCTTTTTAGGTTTCTTCTGAGCCGGCGAACTTTTCTTTTTGCGTGGATAACGGTTCAAGTTATCCAGGGGCTGTGTTTATGCGTTTTCTTAGTCTTCAAGGGGACGTAGTTAGCGATGCAATGTGACACAATTTATTTGTGCCGCTGCCATGAAATTTATATATCTGTGTTCGCATCATGTGAGAGTTCATTGAATGACGACAGTTCAAGAGGCAGTGCATCAATAATGCTTGTATCGACCGCTCTGCTGTAGTCTTTGTATGTTTTTGTTGATTGTGAAGGTAGCGAATCGCGATATGGTACCGCACATAATACTATTTTGGGGTCTGACAGGCCGGATGACACTTCGATATTAGCTTTATGACTGGGAAAATGATAACTTAGAAATACTAGATCTAAAATGTAGGAGCTGGATCCTTGCACGCGAGTGGGTTCAGTTACTATCTGGGTTAGATTAAAAGAGAGCATGGCGTCAAACAAAATATCTGCGCAAGGTGAGCGGTGGTGTAGTGTGTGCCAGTTGATATCGGTTAGAGTGAAATCGCCTAGTAGTATCACCTTGTTTCCCTTCACATACTGCTGCATATACACGTGCAATGATTGTAGACATTCAGATCAGGACTACGATAAATGTATCCCACAATCAAGGTGCTACTAGTAAGGCAAAGTTTGCAAAAAACGGCTTCAACTCCTTCGACTTCAGGCAATGTAATGAAAGGGATTTCTTTTTTTACCAGTAAACAACGCCTCCGCCTCGAGTTGATCGATCTTTGCGAACAATGACGTAGTTTGGGTGAGTAATTTCGAAATCTTTGATGTCTTTGTTTAGCCAGGTTTCTATTACGCCTATAAATGCCGGTTCGTAGGCTATAAATATTGATTTGAGGGGACCGAGTTTACCAATGACACTTCGAGCAATAATATTAGCGAAACTTATTTTGGACGTTGCGTACGGCGTGGACGGAGGGTCCGTGCACCGATGTCCTGGTTTTTGGGCTGTTTGAATTTAACGTTACGGGTGGCACGTCATTTTTTTCCTCGTCCCAAAAATAAAGACAGCTATTAATCTTTAGTTATTCGCACACCAATGACACCTTATCACCGGAATCCTTCCTTGGTTTTCCATATTTCCACAACTTCTTCCTAATGCTTCGAACATGCGGTGAAAAGGCCTCGCTGATGGTGTAGGAACTGTCTTTGAGTTTGCGACAGTTTTGCAAATTTTAGTTTTCTCTCGGAAGTCTAACAGCTTAAAGATTACTGGCCTAGTTTTGTTTGCCATTGGTTTTCCTAGCCTATGTATACGTTCAATAGACACTTCTTCTAATGGCAATGTAGGCTTAACGACCTTTTCATTCACTGCGCGCTCCAGAGATTCGTAATTTTCTTCCTCACAATGAGGTTCGATCTTCTGGACCGATTCTGTAGATCGTCTAATCTCAGCTCTAAGGAAGTTACAATTTTTTGCAGGCTAGCGACTTGTTCAGTGCAGGTTGAAACATTCTCTTCAAGGCATGTTAAGCGTTCTAGTTTTTTATCGATAGATGTCAGTCGTTCTTCCTTTATCCGCGATGCAGTCACAAGCTTTAATAGCCAGTGATAGCGAAGGGAATAAAAAGGAGAAAATAAGCAAAACTCACGATGAGCCATTCATGCTTTCGCCTTTGCATACGGAAGCAGTGTGAAGTGATCTCCATAACTTTTTATAGCGTGAGCTACACTGGCCGCACTCTCGCTGGCTTCGCGTGGTTCTACGGCGACCGTACTGCGCATGCTCGAGGAGCGAGTGACGTCATTGCCTCGCCGTCGCTGTCGCTGCCGCCGCGGCCGCTCGCCGCAGCTACGAGGAGCCGGATGACGTCAGTAGTCGGATGACGTCACTCCTTCGACGCCACCACTTGTGGAGCAGCAGGGATACGCGCTACTGCGCTTGTGCAAGGAGGTAGCGTCGCGCGTATAAATTTGGGGCGGTGAACGTAGCGAAGGGTGGCAGTTCCTGGCCCTACGGGGCTGGGACGGTAGGTCAACGCCGCTTGCGGCGGGGGCTAGCCAGCCACTGATGTTTATTTGTTGTAGGCCGTCATTGCACCCGCCACCGCTTCGGTGGTGGTGGACGACGGCTGTTGTTGCGGCGCGCGTCTTTCTCTCCCTCTTCTTTTCTTTCTTGTCTATTTTCTCTTCTGTCCGCACGAGGCAGCGGAGGTGACTCAGCTACAGAGCCAGTAACAGGCCCATGCATTTTCTTTTTTTTCTTCCTACAGCCACAACAACAACAGCAGCCTAGCCCGGAGTTATAGTATACCGGAGTTCTCCATGGAGAGCGATGTTAAAGAAACTCAGGCCGCTGCTAGCGGCGTAAGAGATTCTCGTCGGACGCCGAGGTTGTCACCTGGCAGTTGGCCGTTGAACGTAGGTAAAACGAAAAAAAGGCTAAGCGTGCGGCGGAGACACCGAAGCAGAGAGGAACGCCTAGCCAACAGACGTCGTCACTCGTCAGGAAGCGGAGCGGCGTGCCCTGGCCTCGCAATGGGTTGAAGACGATACAAGCCAGGACAGCGTGAAGAAACACAAACAGAAGCACGCCTTGCCAAGCAGCGCGCCAAGATGCAGAGCGCAATAATAATAATAATAATAATAATAATGATAATAATAATAATAATAATAATAATAATAATAATAATAATAATAATAATAATAATAATAATAATAATAATAATAATAATAATAATCAATCAATCAATCAATTTTTATTTAATGTGAACCGGAACAACCATGTTGTCTTCGTGCTGCAGCACAAACTAAAAAAAAGAAAAAAAAAGAAAATGCACACATGTTTTACACACACAGATAGAACACAAAAAGAAGAAATAAATAACACATAAAATGAAACAGACGAAAAGTGTCACGGAAAGAAAGAAATCAATGAGATAGCATATTATATGTACACAGTGAGAGAATTGTTGAGCACATCACGAAAGAAAAAAAAAACAATGGATAGAGAGAAAAAAACGACAGATAACTGACATTAATTAGAGTAATATAGAAATTTACATAAAATAAACAACTATTTCAGGCGCAACAAGTGCGTGGTACTTGAAACACAGGCTATAAATACAGGAAAATACAATAAAGAAATAGAATTCAACGAGGGAAAGTAAAATTTGAATATAAAGTTTAAAGTTAAAATATAAAAAAGAAACGGATAAAAAGTAGTTCAAGATACAGACAGCATTGAACAGGAGAAAAAGGAAAAAGTTTAGTAAATACAATATTTTAGGCTAGAAAGCGTTAGTTATATGTGATAAAGTACTATTTAGAATACAATGCTACGAACATCTAATATAAATGAATGGAGCGAGTTTTGGAAGATGTCAAGGTGAGGACAAAAAGAGTTAAATAACCACCGCATTCTGTCCAGAGGGAAATGGGAATGAAGAGACGGAGCAACTTGAAATGGTCTGAATTCCCTCATGCACTTTCGCGGAACGCGCAGTAGGATGTACTCTAAGAGCTGAGGGCACATAATGTGGCCATGAAGGAGTTTGTACAGAAAAATGATATCAACTCTGACACGACGGCAGTGAAGAGAAGGAAGATTCAGTTGGGTGCTCCTGGTGGAGCGAGAGGAGGAAGTTTCGCAAGAAGAGCGATATCGAAATATCCGTAAAAATTCTTTGTACTATGTCAACCTTGTCCAAGTTCGATTTGCAAGTGCCATTCCAAACAACCGACGCGTACTCCAAGAGCGGCAAGCATATGGACAGGTACAGTTATAAGAACGGAAGTAGAATACGGAACTCTCTCGAAAGTCTGCAAACGAATCCGAGTGTGCGCATAGCCCGCTGAGCAATGCCTTTAGTATGAGAGGAGAAGCTGAGGGTGCGGTCAAAAAGTACACCAAGGTCATTAATTTCATCAACCCTGTCCAACAGCACAGAAACTATGTTTAAGAAACTCGACCATTATGGCATACGTGGGCACGCCCTCTGTCTTATTAAATCATATTTCAGCGCTCGCTATCAGTATGTGCTTATAAATCAGTTCCCTTCTGATATGGTTCCAATTAGAAATGGAGTACCCCAGGGCAGCCTTTTGGGACCTCTTTTATTCAACATACATATCGATGACATATCCAACATAAGCAGTTTAGTTAAATACATCATATATGCAGATGACACAAGCTTGTTCTTCTCTTCGCGGGACATTAAAGACCTAACCTACAACGCAAATACAACTTTGACGTCATTATCAGACTGGTCGTCGCTAAACTCATTAAAGATAAACAAGGAAAAAACTAAGGCTTTATTATTCCATCCAAAGGGGCAACACATAATCAATGTGCCAATCCTCTATTTAGCCAACACTCCCATTGAGTATATACAAACATATACCTCACTTGGTGTCGTGTTTTCAGCCACTATATCCTGGGATGCCCATGTGAGCAAAGTCTGCACAGCTCTCTCTAAATATGTCGGGATTATTGCACGGAATAAGTATATTCTTCCTGTCAAGACAAAGCTGCACCTTTACTACGCGTTCTTTTATTCCTATGCATCGTATTGCTTCCTTGTTTGGGGAAAAACTACAGCTTCTAACATCCAGAAGATCCTAATTCTCCAGAAAAGAGTACTTCGTGTAATTGCCAACGTGAAATATGCCGCACATACAAGTCCGATCTACCTGCACTACAAAATAATACCGATCTACAAAATGTTTGACTACAGGTTTGCATCCTTCTATAAAAAAAACAACGGCCAATAGCAACACATTCTTTTCTAACATAGTGGTACTTACACGACACCAAACGCCGTATACGACACGAATAAGCCCTACCTACTCTTTACCGCGATGCCGAACAAATTACGGTCTTTCTACACTAAAATATATACTCCCCAAGTATTTAAACACACCGTTTTATGACCAGTTGCAGAGTATGTCTTCCGCAGCTATTCGAAGCACATTCCTTGAATAAATTGATTGTGCTGTGCTTCTGCAAACATGTATTGAATTGTAACGTTATGTAACCACTATGTTTCTTTTCCCTTTCTTTTTCTTTTTCTGTCTTTTTATTCCTGAACTTCCGATGTACCCTGATAATTTTGAGTGTATGCGTCAGATATACCCAGATAATTTTGAGTGTATGCGTCTTTTACCTTCTATTTCTTCCGTGTGTAACAAGTGTATATCAATCTCGCCCTTTCAGTCACTACAAAACTGCCTCTTTGTAGGGGTGGCGAGGCTTGTCAAGCGGTCGTAATGACTGCTTTTATCTTGCCGCCCCCAGTTTTTTGTAAAGAAAACTGGAAATAAACTGATTTATTTATTTATTTATTTATTTATTTATTTATTTATTTATTTATTTATTTATTTATTTATTTATTTATTTATTTATTGATTGATTGATTGATTGATTGATTGATTGATTGATTGATTGATTGATTGATTGATTGATTGATTGATTGATTGATTGATTGATTGATTGATTGAATAATGGTAGAGAAACCTGTGTGCTTTACGAGTAAATGAGACAACCCTAGTTTTAGAAGAATTGAGGGTAAGTCGATTCTTCACACACCAATAAAAAAAATCAGATATGTCCGATTGCAACAACAAGCAATCTTTAAAAGAATGTATTACCTTGAATATTTTTATATCATCAGCATAAAAAAGAAACTGGGAGTTCTTGATCGCCGAGGAAACATCAAAAATGAAAACGGAGAAGAGGAGCGGGCCTAATACTGAACCTTGAGGAACTCCACTGGTTACAGGATAAACAAAGGAGGTCTGTCCATTGACACTGACAAAGCAGGACCGATCAAGGAGATAGTTGCGTAGGAGGGCTACGAGTGAGGCTTCGACGCCAGAGAGTAGAATCTTTTCAAGAAGTAGTGAGTGAGTAACAACGTCGAAAGCTTTGCTCATATCACAGTACACAGTGTCAACTAGACCTCTCTGAAGGACTGCTGCAGAGGCATGTCATAAACGTGACTAGGTTGGTAGAAGTAGAGCGACACGATATGAAGCCATGTTGATTCGGTACTATGACATGTTTGGGATGGAATGAAAGTACGTTGTGCAAAGCTAATCCGAAAAGCTTAGAGGTTGCACATAGAAGAGAAATCGGACGATAATTGGAAACATCAGATTTGTTTCCTGATTTCAAGACGGGAAACACGCGTGCCATTTTCCACACGCGAGGAAAAGCAGCACTTTTTAAACAGTTATTAAATACGGCAGTCAATACTGGTACAAAAATACAACTGAAGGCTTTTATTATGGCGGCTGGAATACCCTCAAGTCCAGGAGATAAAGATGGTCTCAGACGCTTAAGACTCACAGTTATCAACTCCTCGTCAAAGAGAACGGAATTAGATGGTGCACCAGATGGGAGGCAAATGAAATCACAGTGCGGATGTTTGTAAACGGAGGAAAAATATTTGGCAAAACTGTCGGCAACATCCTGAATTTCCGACCCCTGAGAGTCAACCAAACTGATACTCGAATCTGATTTAACGGAACGCTTGCGAACGTATCGCCAGAACTGACTAGGACAATTTGAGGCACTCCTCTCTAAAGACTCAAGGTAAGAGTCGTGGTCCCGCTTGTATAAACGTTTGCAAAGAGAACGCAAGAGGCGAAACTCATCTCCCCAATTGTCAAACCCAGGGCGTTTCGCTTTGCGATGGGCCCGTTCCTTAAGTTTTAACGCCATTATCAATTTCCTTGAAAACCAGGAAGGAAACTTCCTACGCCTAGGCGTATGCAGAGGCATGTACCGACGCATACCATCAAGAACAATTTCAGTGAAGCGACTGACTTGTCCGTCCAAATCACTAATATCATTTAAAAGTGACCAGTCGACGGAAGACAAGAAATTGAAAAGACCAACATAATCACCACATGCATACGCGAAACGGGGCGAATTCCTCGCCAGATCTGAATTAGTAGAAGGTGAGGCAGAGACAGCAGTAGTAACTAGAAGTGGAGGGTGAAATTTGTCACAGCGAGTCAGCGGTATGTCTGAACTCGAGAATCGACCACTTTCAAAATTCGATAGACAGATGTCAAGAATATTACCACAGCAGTTTTCAATGAAATTGTGTTGCTGCAAAGAGTTATAATAATAATAATAATAATAATAATAATAATAATAATAATAATAATAATAATAATAATAATAATAATAATAATAATAATAATAATAATAATAATAATAATAATAATAATAATAATACTGATAAATTGGTTCTCGGGAAAGGAAAGACTCGGTATCGGTCACACGCTCTGTGGACACCTGACACGCGCTGTAATTGAAGAGAGGGAGATGGGAGCGAAAGTGGAAGGAGAGAAAGAGGAGCCGTAGTGCAAGGCTACGGAGTAATCTAAACCGCCTGAGGATCTTTAACGTGCACTGGCATCGCTTTAGCACTCGGGCGTGTCTCTCCGTTTCGCCTCCATCGAAACGCAGCCACCGTTAGAACGTAAAAAGCGGCGCATAGCAGCTGCAGAATGAGAATGAGTAAGAAGGCGATAAGAACAGCGAAGACGTCCGAACAGAGAGAGAAACGGCTTGCCAAACAGTGCCAGACTGCTGAGCGTAACAGATGGAGCATAACCGCCGAGATGGGGCGTATGCAAGAGTTCAGTCAACGGGAACCAACAGAAGAGGATGTGACTCTGCTAAACACAGATTACCACAACAAGCTCAGCCAGAGAAACGTACTTCTCGCTACGTATATCCTGGCATAGCTGAGCTACGCAACTGCCAATTTTTTTTTTATACTACATCTTCCTATTTATCCCATTTTAGCTGAATGACACCGAACGCTTACTAGGCCGTTAATGGATCATCATCTTCAGCAATAGCTGCCTAACTACGTGCGAAAACGCAGAAGGGTTCAAGCGCTAAATCAGGTCTGCAAGCCCATGTGCAAACACTGCTCAACTCCGGCCACTCTCATACACATGGCGGGGACTTGTACACACTACAACATAGACAACTCGAACACCCCAGAGACATGGGAGTCTCTCCTCCATACTTCGGAGCCAGCAGACCAACGCCGGCCTATCCAGCGCGCGATGTAGGCCGCGACATACCAAGGGATCCGCGCCGACCTCCTCTAAGCCAGCGCAACCGGTCGCTTGACTGGTCCCCTGTTTTTGCGCGTAATAAAAGAGTTCACCCATTTCTGCAATATTTTGTCATATCCTAAACTCTGTCTGCTCTCGCTTCTTTCCAGCAGCAGCCGCCCCGCAGCCGTCGTCGTCCGACAGCCCTGGTCGGCCGCTGCAGCGGGGCGAGGAGGAGCATGCGCGTCGCCCTGGTGCGATGGCGGCGGCTAGTGTCGGCGGCAGCGCTGCTCCTGTCGCCGCTGCTGCTGCTGTCAAGGTGCGCGGGGGCGCAGTGGTTCCACAAGGCATGCCCCTCGCGGCAGCTCATCGGGCCCTCGTGCCAGTGCTCGGACAAGACCAAGGGCCTGGACGTCATCTGCGAGCGCGTGGAGCGAGCCGACCGCCTAAGAGCGTCGCTGGCCGCCGTGGCCGACGCGCAGCACCCCGTGCTGTACCTAAAGATCAAGGAAGTCAGGCACGTCATTATCCCTCCTTTGTCTTTCCTGCAGTGGTGTTTTTGAAAAGTTTCTAGTGCGAAAGCAGTCACCACAGTAATTACAAACTGCCGAAATAAATGACCATAAAGCTTTTAACAACGCACTAGAAGATATATGTGGTTGGTGCATTGACTGGAAAATGATTCTTAACACCACTAAATAATATCTTATGACAATAACTAGAAAGAAGCATAAATCTAACTTCCAGTAGTGCATTAAAGACATAACTCTCCATGTAGTGACTGAACATAAATACCTTGACTTAATAATCGCCATGACCTGATATAGAGTGATCACATGGTTGCAATCACCTCAACGGCTCTAAAGCGCCTTTCCTTTATCAGACGATGCCTCAGACTATCCCCTTATCAAAATAAGATAATAGCCTATAACGCATTGATTGGATCTGCCCTTGAGTATGCTAACTCGAAGCAGCTGAGAGGAAAGCAGTCAATTCATATTTAACAACTATAAAATGACCGATGTGCCAAGAGAAATAATGCAAATAGATGGAATACAACCACTACAATCTCGTGCTAAAATCGCCCGGCTTGAACTCCAGTTCCAGTTAGTTCATCATCGCCTTAAGCATATACTACTACTATAAGCATATTACCGTTTCTGAAACAAGAGAAACGCGTCATAAGCACTTTCATATATGAAGTGGATACTGTTTTCATACTGATTGCTTTAATCATTTTTCCCATTAGCGACAAAAGAACGAAACAGCCTGAGTCCGTTTATGAATAATAGTTCATCACTGACAAAATTTGTAACTGCAGTGTATCTTCTCATTATAGTCAATCACTACTTGTTCATGAGCGCCTGTTTCGCTATAATTATACTCTTGATTACATGTTTCACATACGACTGTAGTTTTATTGCACCTATGCCATAATACACAGTCAACCATCAATACCACGTTCAAGTCCGTAGACAATCTTTATTGCGTACAA
Organism: Amblyomma maculatum; assembly: GCF_055883805.1. Lineage (NCBI taxonomy): Eukaryota > Metazoa > Arthropoda > Arachnida > Ixodida > Ixodidae > Amblyomma > Amblyomma maculatum. The sequence continues at coordinate 215,702,856 of NC_139346.1, read as the reverse complement.
CCCATATATATCTTATCAAGCAGTCTTACAGTGTTTATTTTATGAGCGCGTCTTATAACTTCTCTACATCATGTTGTATTTTTATATTCCTATTTTCTGTCATTGCGATATACCATATTTTTCTGTATACTAACATGTTGATTCGTTCAATTTTCTTGTTATTTATGGACTGTTGTCTTGTATCCAATGTTGTCAACTGTAGGCCGTTATTCTATTAGCCACATAATGCCTTCCTCCTACAATTCCAGATATGATTAGCAGTATGTGTAAATGAAATAAAATAATTAACATGCAGTCATAACTACTACATACCATCAAAGACCACTCGACATAGATACAAAGCCGTGGTATAAACAAGTCGCATGCGAAAGTGCCTGCATGACTAGGCGTAGCGAGCCTAACGTGGGATCCAAGCGTCCCTGAAGGTTCGTTTTCCATCTCACCCTCCAATCTCATACATGGTAAAGGTGGCCCTGGGTGGCTGCTCCTACCAACTCGGCTGTGTCATGAGCTGTCTTGTGTCACGCAACCCGCCCAACAATCACGACAATGTCATGTCCTCTACCACCGAAATGAGCATTCTTTTCGTACGCCACTTTCGGTAGAATGGGTCTTTTCACGCTGTCACGTTAAAACATTTCGAGTAAGCAACAACGAAACAAATGGGATTAGAGACGCTCTTGTATCCGTCACGATATGGCGGCACCCGATCAGTGGGATTTATGTTCTTCTAGCGCGATAACATTTCACAGTCGGCATTGTGAGCCACGAGAATATAACTAGGGCCGTGAACTGATCGATCAGTGGGTCGTGTGACGTCAGAAGACTATGTGACATGACCGATCTAACAGCTGCTTATCAGTCTGGTTTCGCCTTTAAGGTGGGAGGGTTCTATCTGATTACAGCCCTCCTGGAGGCTTGGATCAGGAGATAGATTGCCCCTGGGCCACGCAAACACATTCATACAGGCTTTATATCCGTCAAGTGGTCCTTGATATATTCTCATGATTACGACTCAATGGTAATGAGTATGCTTGGGAAAATAAGGGCGCAAGTTGAAAGGTAAGTGAAATACCTGTAGCAAAGTACATGTACCGGTGCGGACAAAATATTGCGGAGCACGCTTCTGGATTTTGAAAATCTCTTACGCATTCCGTGAAGTAGCCACGATGGATAATTGGGAGTGCATGCGAGCGCACCTGCGACATGTGCTAAATATGTATGGGGTACATCCTTATATTCTCTAGGTAATGCATGGCACCAATTTTTACAACCGAAGCGTCTTCCGTAATATTATGGCCGGGGCTGTGACGAGTATCCGTCGCAAAAGGACCCGACATAAGGGAACCATTAACGCTGCCACATTATGCTCGTATTTTAAGGGTTCCACATTCTAATGTGTTCGTTTCCTGTTTCCGCTCTGTATGCTCGTCGCCCTAGAGCTCCTGGTTTCTCCCTTCTTTCCTTCTTTTTTTCCCGAACACAGTCTTGAGCGGTTCCCTCCCGGCTTGCTGGACGGCCTCGAGATTTCTCACCTGCTCATTCACCACAGCAACGTGTCCGAGATTCACCTAGACGCCTTTCGAGGGGTGGGCGACCGGTTGGAGTCACTCGACCTCTCCCAAAATGCCCTCGAAGAGGTAACTGCACGTATTCAGAGTGGGAACAAAACACGGGGGCAGGAAACACTGCGTCGGTTGAAAACTAGATACTTTTTGCACAGCGCTAGTGCTTACCACTACCGTTCACCGCTACTGGCAACAACACTGCAGACAATCTGACCCCGGTGTGCCAGGTTCACGGCATTTGGCATCTGGGTGCCATGTAGCGCCTTCTTAGCGATCTGCTCATGCGTATTTAGGGCGCGATAGCGGCAGACGGTGGCGGCAGGTGGTAGCGCCATGCTAAAACTCTTTCTTGAGAGACTGTTGAGGTAGCAGGGATGCTAGGGCTGCTCTGTCCGCATTAAACATCACTGGGAGTCGACAGCTATCTACCCTCACCTCCCTGTACCTTTAATGGGCCAGGTGGACGGTGGCAACTTTACCGAGTGGGTTATCAGTGAACATAGTTACTTTCGAATGTTTTACCGAGATGTACTTATGAATAATCAAGCACAGTAAACGCTTCTATCACGAGCCTCTTAGCATGGGACAGAACCCGCCATCATGCTTTCAAGCGCAAACATTTAACAAAGTTACTCAAACTGCACCGCGCAAAGATTGCCAAAAAACGCGTTAAAAGAAGCGGGGGACACCAAAGCTCCGCCCTTAAGTGTGCGACTGAACCGCATCAAGGGCTTCCATCTACGACTCTCTTTGCGGATTCCCATTGTCGTACATGTACTTACCACTCGCGTAATCTCCAATACTTTAATTTCTGCCTACATTATCTCACGCATCCTCATTAGCATACAGCCATAAGAGAACACTTTATGTGCGTGACCACCAGACTTAGTATATACCCCCGAATCAAACCGTACAAACGTGGCTGCGCCGCCTATGAGCAGAAGTGTCTTTCTTGAGACCGTTGCATTTCAAAGGGCTAGGAGCCACCGAAGCGGCCATTTTTCTTCTCTTGCGTACCATTTACTCGTACGGTATCAACGGACGGCATCCTAACGTGAAAGGCAGATGGTAAGAGCTGTCGTAACACCCGAAGAGCGAGCTGCGTGTCTGGAAGCTGGCCATAACTGAAAGCCTGTTTTTAAAGCGCTCTACAACCAGAACGCCGTACCGGTTTCGCACGACCATTGGTTTTGCGATCCTTAATCATTTATTTTACCGAGAGCCACTGGCGTTGATGCCTTTCGCTATAACTGACCTTGCTTATACGAGCAACTTGAGGCTGTTATTTAGCACAGTATTGGAGATGCACTCTGTTTTCTAGCCTCCCAAAGCCTAATGGAGCATCCATCTGTTATGCTACCAATTTCAACTCGTCTTACCACTGCACCACCGCGGCCAAAGTAGGAAAAAAGCTGGCAGGAGACAAGGCAGTGCGTGACTATGCCATTAGTTCAAGGAATAAGCAAGGGGGAGTTTACTAGTTGAGTTGTTTGCAGACCGCAATAAGTTAAGAATCATGAATGCCTTCTTCAGCAAACGGAAGAACCGGAAGTGGGCATGGAAAAGTTCAACGGGGAGACTAAATATGAAATTGACTTCTTACTGTTTTCTAACGCCGCCATTATGCAGGGTGTAGAGGCACTCGGGAAAGTGCAATGCAATGACCACAAGATGGTAAGGTCTCGAATTAGTCTAAATCTGAAGAGGGAACAAAACAGATTAGTAAGAAAGAGGTCCAACAACGAATTAGCGGTGAGGAGGAGAGCAGAAGAGTTCAGGATATCGCTACGGAATAGGTATTCAGTTCTAATCGAGGATGACAACATTAGCCTACAAGCAATGAACAATAATTTCAGAGATATCGTTACTGAGTGCGCTGTAGAAGTAGGCGGTAGGATAGTTTTGATTTGATTTGATTCTTATTCAGAAAAAGTCTCGGATACAGAGGGTAAAAGCGGGACCCAAGCACCCGACACAATGCTCACAACAAGCAGCAGAAGCAAGAACAACATGCGTTCTCATCACACAAAGAACTCACGCTTATGCAAAAAAAAAAAAAAGATGAAAGTTCACAGACTAGTAGTGACATAATTATACATTGAATATTTACAAGGCATGTTTAAAATAAGCAATGCAAGAAATTTTACAGTTAACAGAACATCAAGGACATAAGGAATTTCTGCATGAAACAACCCTTCAATCACCCGAACAAGAAAGAAGGTAAGCTACAGCCTTCTTTTTGAAGGCTTTCTGGGAAACATATTTCTGAATAATTTCCATGGCCAGTGTGTGTTTATTAAGAACGCTGGGAATTAAAAACGAAAGCATTTATGTCCCGTAGTTAGTCCGAAGAAGTGGTACTCTGTAACTGATGTGCCTTAATGCATAAGGCGCATTACTGCTAGTCTATAATTGCACATACTTAGTTGGATTAAGTTTCAAATCGGTAAAGACATAGCAAAGCAATTTAAACTCAAATAATTTGTTCAGTGTTAGGACGGAATGCTCTGAGAAGTAAAAACCTGTATGGTCATTGTACGCAAGGTTTTCGACATATCGCTTTGCTTCTTTTTTTTTTTTTTGTGACACTATTAGCCTCGAGAGATTAGTTTTTGTTGCAGACCCCCTACCTATAAACAATAATGAAGATGTGAATGAATTAAGGTATAATACAACTGCCACTTCAACCATTTCGGAACAAGTTCTCTGATATTGTACAGTACACAAAGTGACCTTGATATGTTGGCATGAATCCTATTAATATTCGGGGCCCAATTCAAATGTTCTTCAAAACTGACACCTAAACATTTGTAGCAAGAAACACGTTCAATTACATTGTTTTCAAATGTAAGCTTTGTTTCGAAGTCATCAGGCTTGTTGCGTGGCTTAAATACAATAACCTTTGTTTTATTACCATTTAATTCTAGCTTGTTAATATTCAACCATAAAGATAATTCATGTAACCACGCATTTGCCTCGACCTGAATATTACCAAGATGCATGCCAGAAACAAAATGCACTGGTATCATCTGCATACAAGATTATTGCTGGAGAGGGGATAACGGTAAGCTGACTAAGGAGATGAAAGATTTGATTAAAAAACGCCAATGAAAACGCCAATATGAAAGCTTGCTGTCCAACAGACTAGACAGAATTGGCAGAGGTATAAAAGTTATCAATAAGCGCAGAGTGGCCGATATAAGGAAGTATAACACGGTGAAAATTGAGAATGCTGTAAAAAACGGGGGAAGCCTTAAAGCGGTAAAGAAGACATTGGCCACATCACATGTATGTGCTATAGGACAAGGTAGCCAACGTCCCGAATATGGAAAAGATAGTCAAAGTAGCCGAGAGTTCTATACCGATCTGTACATTAGCCAAAAAAGTCAGGACAATAAACAGATTGGCAGTAGGGAAAATCAGTTGACGTTCCTCCAGTGACAAAGGACGAGGTTAAGAAAGCGTTAGAAACTATGGAAAGGGGGAAAGCAGCTGGAGAGGATCAGGTAACTCTAGATTTGTTGAAGGACGGAAAGGTATCGTGCTAGGAAACCTGGCCACCCTGTATACGCAGTGTTTGGTGTCACCGACTGTACCCGAATCATGGCAGAACTCAAATAATATTTTAATTGATAAGAAATGGGACGATAAGGAGCTGAAAAAATTAGACCAATCAGCTTACTGTCTGTTACGTATGAAGTGTTTACTAAGATAATCGCTAATAGAATCAGGACTACCTTAGACTGCAATAAAGCAAAAGATAAAGCAGGTTTTCGGAAAGGGTGCTCTACTATCGATCATATCCATACTATCAACCAGATTATAGAAATATGCTCGGAATATAACCAGACCTTATACATAGCATTCACTTATTACGAAAAAGCCTTTGACTCAGTAGAAACTACGATGGTCATGCAGGCATTGCGAAATCAGGGTGTAGACGAGCCGTAGGTGAAAGTACTGAAAGATATATATATAGCGGCAGCACAGGAACCATAGTTCTGCATAAAGTAGCAGACTTCGTATAAAGAAAGGTGTTAGTCAATTACACACAATCTGACCAGTACAATTCGAAGCTTGCTTAGAGCAGTTATTTAAAGACTTGAAATGGGAGCTGTTAGGAATAAGGTTAGATGAAGAATACTTCAGTAATCTGCGATTTGCTGATGACATTGCCTTGATAAGTAACCCTGGAGATGAACTGCAAGGAATGATTGATGAGTAGACAATAAAAGTATAAATGGAGGCTTGAAAATAAATATGCAGAAGACTAAGATACTGTTCAACAGCGTTGGGAAGGAACAGCAGTTTACGTTAGGCAGCGAAGCACTGGACGTAGTAGACGAATATGTATACTTAGGACAGGTAGTAACCGCAGATCCAGACTATGAAAGGGAAATAACAAGGAGAATAAGATTGGGATGGAGCGCATTTGGCAAGCACTTGCAGATTATGATTAGCAGTTTACCGGTATCGCTCAAGAGGAAAGTATACAACAGTTGCATCTAACCTATGTTACCTATGAAGCTGAAATATGGAGGCTAACCAATAGGGCTGTACTTAAGTAACAAAATTCCCATAAAGAAAGGAGTTAGGCAAGGAGACACTATCTCCCCAGTACTATTCAAAGCTGGCTTAGGAGAAGTATTCAGAGACTTGGAATGGGAGCAGTTAGGGATAAGGGTAGATGGAGAATACCTCAGTAATCTGCGATTTGCTGATGACATTGCCTTGCTAAGCAACTCGGGGGATGAACTACAAATAATGACTGATGACCTAGACAGGAAAAGTAGAAACGTAGGCTTGAAAATCAGTATGCAGAAGACTAAGGTGATGTTCAACAGCCTCGGGAAGGAACAGCAGTTTGCTTTAGGTAGCGAAGTACTGGAAGTGGTAGGCGAATATGTCTACTTAGGACAGGTAGCAACCGCAGATCCGGACCATGAAAAGGAAATAACAAGAAGAATAACATTGGGATGGAGCGCATTTGGCAAGCACTCGCAGATTATGACTAGCAGCTTACCGGTATCGCTCAAGAGGAAAGTATACAACAGTTGCATCTAACCTATGTTACCTATGGAGCTGAAATGTGGAGGCTAACCAATAGGGCTGTACTTAAGTAACAAAATTCCCATAAAAAAAGCAGTTAGGCAAGGAGACACTATCTCCCCAGTACTATTCACAGCTGGCTTAGAGGAAGTATTCAGAGACTTGGAATGGGAGCAGTTAGGGATAAGGGTAGATGGAGAATACCTCAGTAATCTGCGATTTGCTGATGACATTGCCTTGCTAAGCAACTCTGGGGATGAACTACAAATAATGACTGATGACCTAGACAGGAAGAGTAAAAACCTAGGCTTGAAAATCAATATGCAGAAGACTAAGGTGATGTTCAACAGCCTCGGGAAGGAACAGCAGTTTGCATTAGGTAGCGAAGTACTGGAAGTGGTAGGCGAATATTTCTACTTAGGACAGGTAGCAACCGCAGATCCGGACCATGAAAAGGAAATAACAAGAAGAATAACATTGGGATGGAGCGCATTTGGCAAGCACTCGCAGATTATGACTAGCAGCTTACCGGTATCGCTCAAGAGGAAAGTATACAACAGTTGCATCTTGCCTGTACTCACCTATGGGGCTGAAACGTGGAGTCTAACCAAGAGAGTTCTACTTAAGTTGAGGACAATCCAGAGGGCTATGGAACGAAAAATGGTAGGGGTAACATTAAGAGATAGAAAGCGTGCAGAGTGGGCCAGAGAAATAACTCAAGTTACCGACATTCAAGTGGAAATTAAGAAGAAGAAATGGACATGGGCAGGACATGTAGTGCAAGGAGAGGATAACCGATTGGTCGCAGAGGGTAACAAACTGGATTCCAAGGGAAGGAAAGCGTAGCAGGGGGCGGCAGAAAGTTAGGTGGGCGGATGAGATTAAGAAGTTCGCAGGGGTCAAGTGGATGCAGCTAGCACAGAACCGGGTTAATTATATGGGAGAGGCCTTCGCCCTGCAGTGGGTATAGTCAGGAACCAAGATGGCGCCCAGTAAGGACGCATGTGCGCTGTGCTCCCGCCCGTTTTTTGGCAAGCAGCAGTTTTTACGATGTGCCGACTGTGCGAAACGTGTTCACACGAAGTGCGTCACCTGGGCGGATGACGAGCTGCAACTTCTGAAGTCCGGCTCTCGGCCATTCTTGTGTAATTTGTGTGCGTCGTCGTCGTCTGACGGTGTTAGTCTTAGCGACGGTGGTGCTAGAGTCCCTGGTGCCCCGCTCCTGCCCAGCCACCCGACCGGTTTTCCCCCTTCAGCCGCGACCGGCGAACATGGCGGTGAGTTTGCCTCGCTACGGGCTCTCCTCCTCGACGCGCTTGAGGGAATCTCTTTTCTGAGCGATGAGGTTGCCCAGCTACGGGAAGAGAACGAGCGCCTTCGTGTAGAGAACTCGCGGGCTTTCGTACAACAAGCCGAGGTTATCGCCTCTTTACGTGCCGATGTTCGCGGCCTACGCCAGGAGCTTGTGCGGTGCGCTGCTTCGCAGTGTGAGCGTCCTCTCGTCGAGCGTCCTCTCGTTGTCTCCGTGGGCAATCCTACCCGTGAGGAGCAGCCATCTGTGGACTACTCCGCCGCTCTTCATCGAGGGATGACTCCTGGAGATATTCCCTGTTCATCTTCTGCCTCTGCTCCTCGCCGTGCGGTTGACTTACCCAGTGAGATGAAGAAGCACCGAAGTCGAGCCATTACTGGCGCATCGAGCTCATCTGTCCTGAACGTTGCCATTTACCAAAAGAAGCGTCCGAAGACTATTTTCGTCTCTAAACTCAGTCCCGATACTACATCGGTAGACCTTACCAACCATCTAAAATCAGTGAATATTACTCCCATTTCCTGCCGGCAGCTGAAAACAAGGTACGACTCCTACTCGTCCTTCCATATTGAAGTTGATGAAGAATCCTACAGTAAGCTTGTTGAGCCTTCGATGTGGCCGATGGGTTGCATATACAAGGACTTTCGTGGGAAGCTTTACGACGATATGCTTCATCCCTCTGAACTGACGCAAAATTGCAGTGGCCCCTAATTTGGATATCTATTATCAAAACGCCCGAGGTCTTCGGACTAAGGGATCAGAATTTTTTTCTAGCGTCTTGTCCTCTTGTTATACCGCTGTTGTGGTTACCGAAACCTGGCTGTCAAGTGATATTCCTTCCAATGATTTCTTTCCAAATAATTACTCTGTTTTTCGTAGCGACCGCCCTGAAACAGGTCCCAAATCAAGAGGAGGTGGAGTGCTCATTGCTATTGACAGTTTTGTGAAGTGTGTTCGACGTTCCGATCTGGAAACTGTTGAAGAATGTGTGTGGCTCGAGCTCACTTTAAATCGACATGAAAAACTTTTACTTGCAGCTTTCTACATTCCTCCGAATCTACCTCCTTCAGCCTATGATGATGTTCTGCTCTCAATCGAACATGTTATAACCCGTCATAGCAAAAACAAACTTCTTATTTTAGGTGATTTTAATACTCCTGGTATCAACTGGAACTCACTTATTTCTTCTCACAACAATCATTACATATTAAGTAAGTGTAACGCTCTACTTGATTTCATAGCCTTTAACTCTTTGCAGCAACACAATTTCATTGAAAACTGTTGCGGTAATATTCTTGACATCTGTCTATCGAATTTTGAAAGTGTTCGAGTCTCGAGTTCGGACATACCGCTGACTCGCTGTGACAAATTTCACCCTCCGCTTCTAGTTACTACTGCTGTCTCTGCCTCACCTTCTACTAACTCAGATCGGGTGGGGAATTCGCCCCGTTTCGCGTATGCACGTGGTGATTATGTCGGTCTTTTCAATTTCTTCTCTTCCGTCGACTGGTCCCTTTTAAATGACATTAATGATTCAGATGGACAAGTCAGTCGCTTTACAGAAATAGTTCTTGATGGTATGCGTCGGTACATACCTTTGCATACTCCTACGCGTAGGAAGTTCCCTTCCTGGTTTTCAAGGGAACTAATAACGGCGTTAAAGCTCAAGGAACGGGCCCATCGTAAAGCGAAACGCCCTGGGTTTCACAATTGGGCAGATGAGTTTCGCCGTGTGCGTTCTCTTTGTAAACGCTTATACAAGCGGGACTACGACTCCTATCTTGAGTCTTTAGAGAGGTATGCCTCAAATCGTCCTAGTCAGTTCTGGCGTTACGTTCGCAAGCGTTCCATTAAATCAGATTTAAGTATCAGCTTAGTTGACTCTCAGGGTTCGGAAATTCGGGATGTTGCCGATAGTTTTGCACAACATTTTTCCTCCGTTTACAAACATCCACATTGTGATTCCGTTTGCCTCCCATCTGGTGCACTATCTAATTCCATTCTCTTTGACGAGGAGTTGATAACTGAGAGTCTTAAGCGTCTGAGACCATCTTTGTCTCCTGGACCTGATGGCATTCCAGCTGCCATAATAAAAGCCTTCAGTTATATCTTCGTACCAGTACTGACTGCCATATTTAATAACTGTTTAAAAAATGCTGCCTTTCCTCGCGTGTGGAAAATGGCACGCGTGTTTCCTGTCTTCAAGTCTGGAAACAAAACTGATGTTTCCAATTATCGTCCGATTTCTCTTCTATGTGCAACCTCTAAGCTTTTCGAATTAGCTTTGCACAGCGTACTTTCCTTCCATCTCAAACATATCATAGTACCGAATCAACATGGCTTCATGTCGGGTCGCTCTACTTCCACCAACCTAGTCACGTTTATGACGTATGCCTCTGCAGCAGTCCTTCAGAGGGGTCAGGTTGACACTGTGTACTGTGATATGAGCAAAGCTTTCGACGTTGTTACTCACTCACTACTTCTTGAAAAACTTCTACTCTCTGGCGTTGAAGTCTCTCTCGTAGCCCTCCTACGCAACTATCTCCTTGATCGCTTCTGCTTTGTCAGTGTCAATGGACAGACTTCTTTCGTTTACCCTGCAACGAGTGGAGTTCCTCAAGGTTCAGTACTAGGCCCGCTTCTCTTCTCCGTTTTTATTAATGATGTTTCCTCGGCGATAAAGAACTCCTCGTTTCTTCTTTATGCTGATGATATAAAAATATTCAAGGTAATACATTCTTTTCAAGATTGCGTGTTGTTGCAATCGGACATATCTGCTTTTTCTGATTGGTGTGCGATGAATCGACTTACCCTCAATTCTTCCAAAACTAGGGTTGTGTCCTTTACTCGTAAAACACATAGCTTTCTCTACCATTATTCTGTCAATTCTGTGCTGTTGGATAGGGTTGATGAAATTAATGACCTTGGTGTACTTTTTGACCGCACCCTCAGCTTCTCCTCTCACACTAAACGCATTGCTCAGCGGGCTATGCGCACACTCGGATTCGTTTGCAGACTTTCGAGAGAGTTCCATACTCCACTTCCGTTCCTAAAACTGTACCTGTCCATATGCCTCCCGGTCTTGGAGTATGCGTCGGTTGTTTGGAATGGCACTTGCAAATCGAACTTGGACAAGGTTGACAGAGTACAAAAAAAATTTTTACGGATATTTCATTATCGCTTTCCTTTCGCAACTTCCCCCTCTCGCTCCACCAGGAGCGCCCAACTGAATCTTCCTTCCCTTCACTGCCGTCGTATCAGACTTGATATCATATTTCTGTACAAACTCCTTCATGGCCACATTATGTGCCCTCAGCTCTTAGAGTACATCCTACTGCGCGTTTCGCGAAAGAGCATGAGGGAATTCAGACCATTTCAGGTTTCTCCTCTTCATTCCCACTCCCCTCTGGACAGGATGCAGTGGTTATTTAACTCTTTTTGTCCTCACCTTGACATCTTCCAAAACTCGCTCTGTTCATTTACATTGGATGTTCGTAGCGTTGTATTCTAAATAGTACTTTATCACATATAACTCCCACTTTCTAGCCTTAAATTGTATTTACTTCACTTTTTGCTTTTTCTCCTGTTCAATGCTGTCTGTATCTTGAACTACTTTTTATCCGTTTCTTGCTTATATTTCAACTTTAAACTTTATATTCGAATCTTACTGTCCCTTGTTCAATTTTACTTCTTTATTGTATTATTCTGTATTTCTAGCCTGTGTTTTAAGTACCATGCACTTGTTGCGCCTGGAATGGTTGTTTATTTTATGTATATTTCTATATTACTATAATCAATGTCAGTCATCTGTTTTTTTTTTTTTTTTCTCTTCTACCTACCGTTCTTTTTTTTTTCTTTATTTCCTGGTGTGCTAAAAAATTCTCTCACTGTGTATATAAGTGATGATACTCATTGTTTGCTTAATTTCCGTGATACTTTTCGTCTCAGTTTCATTTCATGTATTATTTATTTCTTTTTTTTTTGTGTTCTCTCTGTGTGTGTAAACATGTTTGTGCTTTTTCATTTTTTTTTGTGCTGCAGCACAAAGACCACATGGTTGTTCCTGCGCACATTAAATAAAGATTGATTGATTGATTGATTGATTGATTGATTGATTATTATTATTATTATTATTATTATTATTATTATTATTATTATTATTATTATTATTATTATTATTATTATTATTATTATTATTATTATTATTATTATTATTATTATTATTGTTGTTATTGTTGTTATTATTATTATTATTATTATTATTATTATTATTATTATTATTATTATTATTATTATTATTATTATTATTATTATTATTATTATTATTATTATTATTATTATTATTATTATTATTATTATTATTATTATTTGAGGGCGCACACACTCTGGCCTTTGTGTTCCTGCTGTATCCAGTCTACTTGATAATTCCCTCTAAGCAGCAGTTTATCTTTGTTCTTCCCCGTTACGATGTATCACGACGCCGTAACCGTTTACCTCAAGGGTGTCATCGTACAACCATCTCTGTAAGAGTGTCCCATGCCCGAAGATGCGCGAGCACTTACGTCGCCTGAAAGAAGCCACTTATTCTTCGCGCGCTGCCCACACTGGAGGACGGGCCCTTTGAGGGTTCGGTCAGCCGCGTGCCAGAGCTGACTACGCTCTTCTAGCGGACGCTACCCTCCTTTGTGATCGTTAGAGAAAGATCCATGTCGCTCACGCTTTCCCTCACCCTCACGCTACCATCTGTATTTTTCTTTCTTCCTTCCGCCAGGAATAAAGCGAAGGCAGCGAGAGAAAATAGAGGAAGGGAAGAAGGGTATACTTTCATCATTCCTCTTCTTCCACTCGGCAGACAGGCCCGGTAAGACCGGGCCTGTCCGCCTGAGAATGGGGTTCGGCAGTGTATACCTTCGGCACTCCCTCGCCACACCAACCACTGGTGGCGGTCTTGTTCGTCTCTTCTATACTGGTATACCCGGACGGGCTTCGCTCTCGGGCGACACCTTCTTTTATTTCGGGGAACTCTAGGGCCAGGCACGGAAGCATCCATCCATCCACTCCTGGCTGGACGTCTTGGGCAGACGGAAGAGAATAGCACAGGGAGAAAGGGTAGCGGGACCTGCGAGGGGGGTAGACCACCGCCGCCGCCTCCACCCGCTCCGGGTCCCCAAACCATCATCGATCTTGGCTCGCTGGCATTGAATCGGATGCCTAGGCTTGCCGAGTCCCACATAGACGCCCTATGCTCCTCCGACGGCGGGTGGCTCGTTTGGCAACGGCATCGTTTAGCCAGCTGCGTCTCTTCGCGCCGACCCGATAGAAAAGCCGAGGAAAAGTTTCGTCCCCTCTCCCGTCCTTCCTTCGTCGCTTCCAGAGTGCCACTCGCTTCGGATCGTTTTCTCGGAAGTGAAAATATATAGAAATATCTTCTGCTAGGCCTCCGCGCGAGCTGTATGGAACAGCGGCAATTGCCACTTTCGCGACATTCGCACCCTTTTCTTTCTGTTCGCTCCACGAGCCTGTTACCATTTCTTTCGTTCTCTTCCTTTTCTTTTCCCCCTAGGTGCCACGCAGTCTGGATGCCGCTCTCTCCATAATTCCTTTTTTCTTTTTTTTTCTCTCTCTCTCTGTCTCTTGGCTTCGTAAACGCACCCCTCGCTGTTTACGAGTCATTATCGCGTTCTCGCGTGGGAGTGCTCGGGGCCTCTCTCTGGGATGGAGACGTCGCGAGACGCAGGAGAGACATAGAAGGGAGGCTCGGCAACCGCCTCGAGGCCCTGGGTTGATGAGGAAGGCATCTGATACGGCAGCGTGAGCGAGCGGTACGGCCATGCTCCTGACACGATAAGGCGGCACGAAGGGACAAGTCGAGAGGAAAACAGCAAAGTTGTTTGGCAAATACTTATTACTGGGTGTTGCGTAAACATGAACGGATGAAAAGGCAGCTGCTGTCGAAGTAAAACATTTACTGCACGAAGGAATACTACGATGAGTGTTGTGCCGCTTACAAGTACGAAACATCAAGAAATACATGCTGCTTAGCTATTTGCCTGTACTGTAAAGAGCACTAATATCAAGTTAAAGGAAAAGGCAGGTACGTGGCGCTGAACCTTCCTTTTGCTTCGACTGTGTCCTCTGGGTTTTAGAAGTCTTTTTCAAGCACGGACGGAATATAATAAAAACTCGTTGTCCTTCGTTCTCAATCAAAGAATTGTTACAGATTAGAAAAAAAAAGAGACACAAATGTGAAGGATTTTTTAGTAACAAGAAGAAGCGCACGCGGCGTAACTGAATCTTGTCACGATAGAAGGCAGCCATTTCTCACCATCTTTGCAAAGCATACGGCAGAGTGAAAAATTTATTCACATTTAAGCTGCGTCTTTAAGGATATGGGGCGACAGCGTAAATGGGTCCCATTAGCGGCTCCTTATTCGCGTGCACTCGCAGCTCAACAATATAAGCGAGGGCCGCGCTTCCAGTGATAAATGAAGCTGTCTGTTCAAATCTGACGCCTCGCCGTTTTCTTTTATTTTGCTGCATGATTACACGATGTACTTCCAAGCACGCCACTTATGATTAACGTTTTTGGCCCAAATCTCCCACAATTTAGGTATTTGCTGCATGGTTGCGAGATAACGCGTGCACACACTCATTTCTGTAGATTCGTAAGCTACCACACTGCGTGAAAATCAACATGACATAGATCCAGATTTACCGTAACGGTACAAACGATCTATAGCGTGTTCTGCTTCGATTCCCATCTCATCCTTTGTAAATTTTCTCGGCGCAACTCGTTTACTTTTCAATTCCGCAGCTCGCTTGTACCTTTCGAACCCTTTCGGCCAATCCTGATTTTCTACTTGCACAAAATTCGGCGCCGCTGTTTAGCGGAAGCCTTACCGCTGCCACTGCAATCGCCCTTTCTTACTGCATCCCGCGAAGTAATAACGACGAATGTGTAAAGAACCGAGACTAAAACGGGTAGCTTGTGTTATGTAACTGTTTTTCGGGACAGCACCCGTGTGTTCAGGTTGGTTTTCTCGGTCGTTAATTACATATGACATATGCCTTCGCTTAATTTCTAACCAGCTTTACAGTAAGCGGTAGTGTAAACCCGGTTATGTTCTCAGTGCGCTTACTGTATTCTCGAAATAAAATACTGAATATCTGAATGCACGCGGGGCCCTTACGGCAAACCATTTGCGAGATTTCCCCACCTGCTATCCGACTAGCTGAAGTTAGGAGCTCGGTCAGGGGGTCTGCGGTAGGAGCCTTATTATTCAAAGAGCTGTAATATTTGGCGCAACAGACGTCGTAGCTTTTCTGTGGCTTAGATGTCGCGTGATATCGCTAAAGCCTAATGGGGCCTTAAGCACAAATCATGACGACGGGCTCATAAACACACAATGCGAGGCAGATAAATGGCGCCGTATAAATTTAATGCTTGTTTGCACAAACAACATAAACTAAGTCGAAAGAGCACTGAACAAGGGTCGAGGGGAGCCTCAATTCGCAAGCCGAGCCAACGTTTCGACAAGGGGACTTGTCTTCGTCTGGGCCCAGACAAAGACAATTCCACTTGTCGAAATGTTGGCTCGGCTTACGAACTGAAACTCCCCCTCTATCCTTGTTCAGTGATTTTGCATACTATGCAGCCACCTTCTTCCTATCGTTCTACGCTGGATCCATAAACCAATCAGGGAGTATTGCACTGCCACACCGCAGTGGCGGTTTGCTAACACCGATATGACATTATTGCGCTCACCACGATTATTTATAACTGGCCTAGTATAAGCAAAAATTATCGCATCCTCTAAAATTAAACTTACCTGCATTATTAAGCAAAGATGAGCTATCCGGAAGCTTCTTGCGCCACTCACTAACCGGCTGTAACAGCGGGGGTGCTCCAGACGCCATGGCTTTTAGTCCGGCTCACATAACGAGTCTTTTTACCCGAGCGTATTCTTGGTTCATCGTGTTATGGCTCATATTCAGACTGAAACTCCCCGTGCCAACTCTCCAACTCGTCCATTGCGTGTTTCCTCAAATTGTAGCGTCTGACTCAAGCACAACGGAAGACAACGCAACCCCATGTGCATTTTGTACTCACAGCATGGTCAATGGCTATGCCATGATCGGAGCTGATCGACAGATTTACTGAGCAAGCGTAGTGGGAGAGTTAAGGCCGCCGGTGAAGGCAATTTGCTATTGTCTTGTTTTCTTATCATTAAAGTTGTTGTTTTTTTTGAAAGCCTAGTGTAAATTGTTATTTTCCTGCAGTTATATCTGTTCATTAGATCCTTATTTCTTTAGTCTGTTCTCATGTCTTTTTTTTTTTTTTTCATGATCGTGGTATAACAGCAGCCCATTTCGGATAGCTAAAAAGGGTAATATTCTAAATCAAACCCTCAAGAACACGTTTTACACTATAAGCTTAAGGCCGAGTCATCTAAACGCTTGGCAAGTGGCTTTTGAACAACAGTTTTTTTTTTTCTTTCTTGCAGCTTTAGTTACCACTGCAGGGTTACAACAAATAGATGTAGGGTGCTTCTAGTGAGGAGCATGCATTGCCTTAGCCCATTTTGCAGTACCACGCGTGTGTTTTAAACACTCATCAAAAGAACCCCAACCCCGACGGGGTTGGTGTTCTGGATGCATTCGGAATTCGATTTTAACCAATTGAAAATGATGATGGGCTAGCGCTGAACATTATCATGTTATTGGGCCTGCACAGTATCTGGCGATCCAGAATGTCTTTCAGGCATGCAGACGTTGATGCGAGGAAAATACGGTTGCCAGTGTTATTGAAGTTTTCAAGACACAAGACGAAGTGCCTGAGTGACTTCCGGGAATGGAAGTGTTGCTGCAAATGCCTGATTTGTAATTCCTGATCACGCAGCCCAAATCGCGTCGTTTTAACCCATGTTGTGTGTATTTGTCGCGTAATATTCTGTGTGTGCGTGTGTGTATGGAGTAATGCTCTTTATGTGTAAAATTGGGTAATACATTTGGCAATAAAGAAAAAAAAGGTGAAGCAGTGGTTACGGTGCTCGACTACTGTTCCCTGTTCCCAAGAATGCGAGATCGAATCTCGGCCTCGGCGGCCGCTTTTCGATGGGGGCGAAGACAAGGCGCCCGTGTGCTGTGCGATGTCAGTGCATGTTAAAGAACCCCAGGTGGTCGAAATTTCTGGAGTCCTCCCCTACGGCGTCTCTCATAGCCTGAGTCCCTTTGGGACGTTAAACCACGGAAGCCAAACCAAACCAAAATAACGCCAAGTTTTAACTGATTTATGGCATTATTTCAAATGGCAGAAAAATTCTGCTCTAATGACATAGCCTCAAGGAGGCAACAGAGATATATATTGAATTCATTATAAAGAGCACCTTTCGTTGAGACTAGTTAAGTTTGAACCGTGTCTGTATAAAACTAGTCACTAACTAGTTTGGCGATCTCGTGGAAGCGGACAGCTTGAAACTGGTGAACAAAGTATTCCGTACCAGTGGCAAAACACCAAAACACACCTCCTTCATTGTTTTCTTTTTTTGTTTTCTTCTAGAGGTAAAGCACGCAAGAACTTTTTTCACGCTGTACAGATGCGGACTGTAATGTTTTTAACATCCGCCGCGCTGCTGTCGTTGTTGCCGTTGGTGGCGGAGTGTGGCGAAAAACAAGATCGATGCTTTCAAGTCAATGTGGACAAATGCGCTTCTTTTAGCCTCTCTTCTTCGGAGCCGTCGTTAGCGCTCGTATACAGCGCAACGTCCTCTTCTTTCATTCCCCTCGCTGATGTTATTTATTATTTTTTTTTTTTGCGAACTGTGGAGTTCTCAAGAGGTCATCCTCAGAAAACACAAAACACAGCCAAGATGCCGCCCACGACCAGGAGGATACAACATTGAATTCTCGTCTGAAATTCTATTTTCTTTTTTCTTTCGCCGGGCTCCGATGTATTGTTACGCGCTGGGTGAGTCACTACTTCTATTTTGCCAACCTTTCGCTCAATCAAAAACTCTGAAAGCAAGAGAAGGCATGCGGGATGAAGAATAAGATATATTTAAAAGTTTGTTCCGGGCCGATGTTGTGTATACGGGCGCAGGGAAGGAAAACAATGCTCCTCCTATCCTTCGCGAATTCTTCGTTTTCTATTTCCGTTTTTAATAGTTCTTCGTTTACTGCGTGTCTTTGGAGGGCAGGGAAGTTGTAGTCAGCCAAATAAGAGTGAAAAACATTCTGACGGTCTGCTACTTAGTGTGAAAGCGTTTCCAGGCTCACATCTTGGTCACAGCCGGCTGAGTTCCCTTGCAGGCGTTTGAGCTCTCAAAAGAAGATTGCGACATATTTTCTTTCTTTTTTTGTTATTTCTCGGGCTCTTTCTTTTTTTTCTTTTTTTTTTTTCCCCAAGAGCGCAGCGAAAGGGAGTCGGCGGCAGTGTCTTATATGCGGGAGCCTTTATTCCGAGTAAGTTTTTTTTTTTCTCATATTTCGCGTTTATTTCGCTTGGACTTTGCGCGGAAAGTGAAACTTTTAATCCCTGCATTACCTCGTGGCCATCTGAGCACCGGCTGAGCTGTCGGCTATCTATCCGCGGATGGCTTGTTTCTTTCGCCGGCGTTTTTTTTTTTTTTTTTTTTTTATGCTCACATTTATCCAAGAGCACCGAAACTATTCTGCAGTAACTCCGGAAGTAGGCGTACTGGACAAAACCTCGCATTCATTTCGGCGAGGACAATACAACAAAGGTACCGTGTTACAAGAAAAATAATGCATTTGCATGATAAATGGGCCAGAAAACACATTAATATACTTGTGTACGCCTTGCTTTCGTCAAGCTCAAGGCATTTTAAATAAGACGTTTAATTACTTCAAGTGACCACCCGAAGATCACATTACCACAAACCGATTGCGTGCCTCGTACAACGCTTTTGATTGGCTTTCAGCTGGTGACGTAATCGTTCCCGTTGCTCTTCAGCGCTTCAGGTTGCTTCTCAAAACTGTGATGTCATCACACGTGAACCGCTCTCGCAAGGTCCCAGAGTTTAGGACGTCATCAGCAAGAGTACTTGTTGGACACTTGAACACTGACGTTTAGAATAAATGTGAACAACCTAGGAATATTTGCGTCAGAAAATAGTTATGCCAAAACTGACTACAGCTAGTACTGACTATATTTCACAAACAGCGGCCGCGCTCTAATAATGCTTTCCCGATGGCCGTAAACATCCTGGAGTTTTATTTTTGTTTTACGCTTGCCTTTTAAAGTGTCTGCCGCTCTGTGCATGACAGCTTAGCAGCGAGGACAAGGGTCTAGTGGATTATCGTTCTCTTCTTAAATTTCCACTTTATTTGACTTCGTCGGGCAATCACCAATTTGAGGTCATCGGGCCACCAAACTAAACACGGGACCACGCTTGCTGTGCATAAAAAGGGCTGAGAATTACGCTCACTTACGATCTTCCCACAGTCCGGAAAGACTGTTGCTGACAGGACTGTGAATAGGTCTACACCTCTGCAGTTTGAAAAAGATGGCCTGCGGTCACGAAATAAAGGCAGGGCAATTCTGTCCCGTCTCTCATAAGGCCTCTCGCTGAAACCTGAATGCAAACACGCTCAGTGAAGCATCCTGCCACTTAAATATATCCCCACTTTTCTGACCTCATTAGGTCACCTCTTGACAGTGGTGAGAACGCTAACTATACCAATTTATGCCGCCCTATAAGCAGCCATTCTCGTCAGCCATATCACCTATTCTTTTATTATTATTATACTACGGCTTCTTTGAGTTAACTCCGTCTACCATCGGGCGGTCTTCTTCCAAACAACCCCCGAACAGCATCCCATTGGGACTATAACGGGTCCTTGTTCTTGCGCGACCCGACAGGTCTTGTTCGTCTGAGCCTTCTTTTTTTTTTTTTTTTTTTTTGCTGTTTTCGTATTTCCCCTGCTAATTAAGGGGACTTAATTAAGACCACGACTCCATCTAACAGCACTTCACTCCGGCGAGCGGCTACGGAGGCACCAAGACAAGCGAAATATGAAATAAACAAAGAACTACTTCCCCCAGTTGTGCGAAGGAGTTCGCGCTTTTAAATGTTCTGCCTGCTATTCCTGTAGCGCCGACTCTAGTGTCACGACAAAAGAAGTTCGGTTAGAGGGGAAGCATTTTCTGCAGCTCGTTAGTTGCTCGGTTTACCAAGAGTTTTCCGCCGCGCAGCGCCCGGTCGGGCTTTCTTACCATTTTCTTTCCTCCTTTCTTCTTATTTCTTGTCTTTTTCTCTTTTTCCCCTTTTCCTTGCATTATTTCTTTCCTCATTTCTCGGTTTGAGCTCGGTGTCTTACAGCAATATGTGCGATCTCTTCATCTCGGTTGTTAAGAAGCTGGGGACACCTTGAATGCGGGCGACCTTTCTGGGCTTATCTTTCCGCGTATACGTTGCGTTTCCTTTTGTGGCTCTTTTCCCTGAATTATTAAAATGAAACAGAACTATCTTTCATTTGTAGACGTTTGATTCCGTGCCTCGACTTTTCTGAGGGGAGAAAATTGCGGATAGGACCAGCTCGCTGAGAGGGGAACAAAAAAGACATGAGGAGAGGGGTGTGATTTGTTCAGGGCTCTGTTCATACACAGCGAAGATTGTGGTACTTTTTCGAGTGTCGTCGTCTTGGATGTGACGCTGCGCGCAAGCACTTCGTCCAGTGCGCAAGTATGAAAGCAGCAGAGATAGCAGTCATGAATGCGAATTAGCAGCTTCTTGAGCGATCTTCATTCTTTCAAAATATCCGTTATTGCGCCTCAATCTCTAGAAAACTTACTTGCTCTTTTCTTTTTGTCCTAAGTTTTCCGTATTTTTTTTTTTCTTCTCTGAAGCGCGCGCTGGCATGCACAGATTCCGAAAGGTGCGTGCTTTTATTTTTGTCAAGAGGAACTTTGCGCAGCAATGACAACTTCTTCGCTATTTTTCGGCTTAGAAGAGCTAGTTCGCATGACATACCGGGGTTTTCGAAAAGGTAGTTTGACCTAAGTGCAGTCCTGTCACTTGCTGCTGTGTCATGCCGTGTCATTTCACTGCCTGAAGTGACAAGTTATGTGCGTCTGAAAAATGAGCGCGCAAATTTGTCTTGGCGAAAGAACGGCATGTATGATGCGCCATTCTACGACACCCACAGCGTAGCAGTGTTGTCGATGTGGATATTGCGCGTAAATAAAAGAGCAAATAAACAAATAAATAAACGCATGCTATTGCCGATGCAGTTTACTTTTTTTTTTTTCTCACTGTCTGCCTCTTAACGCCACCTTCATCTTTGTTCTATGGGTAGCATGGAATTTGACGAGATCGTCGCAGCATATCCAGCTTCTTCGCCATCGTGCTATCACAAAAATTCTGTCTATTTATGTGAGTGCCAAAACAACGATCATTGGCCTCTTCTTAAGGGGAGCCCGCTGGTAAGAACCCCTACAATCAGTGTCCTCTGCAAATGCTGGTCGTCTCCTTCTTTTTTTAGTTTGGGTGTTGACACTTGACCGGCATGAAAGATGCATTCCTTACAAATTCACTTAAATGTTTTTCCGACACTCGAATCAAATATGTTACGTCCTCACCGACAAGGGTTGGCTGCTGTCGGTTTCAGATGCAAGGCTGCGAAGCCTGGCCTGTTGCGTCCGTGGAAAAAAAAAAAAAAAAAAAAAAAAAGAAAAAAAAAAGTCGGCGTCAGCACGCTCAATTTATTTATGCGATTGGCCGCTCATGCCAGAACCTGTATCTCATTTTGTGATCTTTTCTGGCGTATCAAATCCCCAGTTCAAATGAAAAGAGACTATATTTTGTTGAAATTCTCCATGTATATACATATATATAGTATCGATATTGTCACAAAGAACTTCTCATAAAATTATCTCATAAAAAGCCTCATAAATATATCTGTAGCGACTATACATCGCATAGATGTGCCTTTAATATTCAACCTTAAATAATTATTTACTTGGGTGTCGCTAAGGTGGAACCGGTTCCAGCAGTACTAAATAAGGCTGGCCTTGCCTGCATCATATATACCCAAAGCCTCTTATTACAAACATGGAAATGGGTGCCAGCTTATATACATAGCACGTTTTGACTCGTCGAGCATCGACGTAGCGCAGTCATCAGTAACAGGCTGACCTTCTGACCCTTGAGGCAGGCAAGCTTCATGCTGAAGTCCGATTTGCTAGCAGGTATTGCTTACCTCCAAGTACTCGCTTGTTTGTTTGTTTTTTTCCCGTCCGCAAAACACACTAACATGAAATAAAGTCTCGCTTCAAACGTGCAGTGTTAAATAATGCCACTGACCAGGCCTTTTTAATTTGTTTTTCAAATTAAGCAAAATCTAGTAAAATTTACAGTTGCCAGTACAATTTATACCCACGCTAAATTATAAATAGGGCCTCAAAGGCGGCGTTTACGTCCGTGCCCTGGCTTTGAATTTTCGGCAACTATAATTATTTAGTACCGCATGCTATAACTAATACTGTGTAGTTCTTTTTTTTTTTTTTTTTTACTTTTTGTCACACCAAATTTAAGGCAGGTAAAGGAAACTTCGTGGTTCATTTAGTGAATTTCCAGCAACCGAAAGTCCATCGTGCGCTTTTCGCTGGCACTAGAACGCACATGTTCTTGGGTTTCGTCACCGGCAAAGTGCATAACGCCGCATCTGGCCAGCAGCGTTCCTAAGCAAGTGGCTTCCGCGCATAAAAGTTAAGTTTGGGATTGCTTCGTGAGAGCGAGCGAGCAGTCGAGCAAACGTGCCGGTGCCTGTCCGTGCGTGCCGCCTGTGTAGTGTGCAGAAGCGCTAATCGAGCGTTTGCATTTTCGCCAGACTGATGGAAGGCGCTACCGGACCACCGAGCCTGACGCTATCTCTACCGGCTATACCCCGTCTCGCTAAACGGTGCAGCTCTTTTTGGAGCTTTGGGACTCTGTGAAGCGCTTGCCATGCGGCCTAACTTGAAGCATGTGTCACCCCACTTGGACAGCTTTCGGGAGGCGCATACTGTTGCATGCGAGACAAATCCTTTCTTTTTCACTGAGTTGATAATGAAGGCAGATTCGGTGTAATGTCCGAGAGGAATCTTTATTTTAAGGAAGGGCAGAGAGGGAGAAACTCGCCTCTGGCCTGCTACTGTACACTACGAGAAAGGGGCACGACAAGATTTACAGTACGCATGAGTAGGGAGGCTTAGAAGAACATCTTGTTGGGCTAGTTGGTGCATGGCTTTATTGTTATTGGCGAGTTGCGCACAAATAAAAACGCTCTTTTCATCTCCTTTGTTCTCTTCCTGTGTTTGTCTTTTGTGTGCCCAACTGGTCATTAACAAGGAGGAAGGTCACTGCCTTCACACGTATGCCTCAATCATGCGGTCACTTTCGATCCTCATTAAACTCGATCTGCATTGAGGTTTTCAAGAATGATTGAAGCATATCCCGTACTACACGAACGTTTTCAATGAGCATTGAGAAAATTTCCTCGTGTGCGCATTAGAGCTCACTAAGGGTGTCGACGACCGCTTTTGAGTGTGCTTGAATTCTCAAGAGTGCTTGAGGAAGCAGCTTGAAGACAAGCAGGATCGAGCTCGATTGCACTTGACCTCGATCTGCATTGAGTCGAATGCAGATCGAGTTCAATGAGGATCGAAACTGTCCGTGTGACAGGGGTATTATAGCCATCTTCAACCATGCACGCCTTTTCAGAGAATAATGTTCAGGCCTTCGTCGGGAGCCTGTCGTAGACACCTCGAGCTTAAGTATAGCGTTTCGTGCTTGCGTGTTTGCTCGTCATTTTTCCGGTCCCTCCGCTCTTTTTTATGCAGAAGGCGCGACGTGTGTTTGCCTTGTGCCTGTAATTTCGTCTCACTTGAAAATACCCTTTAATGTACGTTTACGCCCGCTAGTCATTGTCTACTTCCATTCAGCCGAGTAATTTTCAATATGCATGCTCTGTTAAACCTGCTTGGCTGACGGCAGCTTCGTAACACTAGTAACGTACGCTCCATCGTTTTATAACATTTATTGGGACAAGGCTGCCATCCAGCGGCTTCGTTAGAAAGCATTAAACCTTGCGCTTGAATACAACACTGATATTCCTCTAGCGTCTATCCAGTTTTCCGTTCCCTCCCTCTTGTCCCGTTTCTTCTTTATCAGATGCACCGATGTCCCATTTTCTGAGGAAGCTGGATTGAAGTAATTAGCAAATATTTAAGGGGCCTATGTTTTCCAGGCGTAGTCGCAGGAAGGCACTAACGCGTAACTGAAGAGCAAAAGCCGACTGCTTAGCTTGGCTGACCCCCCCACCAACTGTGAAAACGAACAGTCGCGTTGTCGTAACGCTCTACTTTATTCATTAGACTGGCCCTTTGAAACCTACTGCATCTCTTTCTCTCTCTTTCTCTCTCTCTCTTATATATATATATATATATATATATATATATATATATATATATATATATATATATATATATATATATATATATATATATAATGTGTACTTGCCTGGACTAGCCGAGCATGGTGGAAGCCCGGTATTGCCTGCGCCTCTCCAGACGACAAGTGGTGCCAACTCCAGCCTTTGGCGTAAGCTCTACGTTGGCGGTTTCCGGTTCCTAGATCTCGACGCAAGCAATTCCGGACTTGCGCCGTACTTAAGAGTCAGCGAATAGTACTCTTTTTTTTTTTTTTTTTTTTTTGGGGGGGGGGGGGGAATTTGATGTAAATATTGTAGCTTTACTTCAATATAGCATTGACCTAGGTAGAAAAAGCGGAAAGATCGGCCTAAAATGTATTATGTAGAAGATTAAGGTAATCTTCAACAGCCTCGGGAAGGAACAACACTTCGCAATAGGCAGCGAAGCACTGGAAGTGGTAGGAGAATGGGCTTCCTTAGAATAGGTATAGTAACCGCAGTTAGAATCATCAAAGAGAAGTAACTAGAACAATAAAAATGGAATGGAGCTTCGCATTTATGCGTGTTGCACAAGCTTCTGACTCCATCAGAAGCTTGCAAGACTCGCAGAAATACTCCCAACTGACAACGAGCCTGTTTTTGTCACTTCTTATAATACGCACTAATGGCGGCGCTTTAAAAAAGAATCGGCTTCAATATGCCTTTATGCACTTTGTCAAATTCTTTCAAATGCTCGCTGACGATTGATGCATATCCTCCTTCTTACCGTGTAAAACGAAAAACGTGTTGTTGTTGTTTTTTTTTAGCTTTTTGTTCACATATGTTTTATGGGCTGCGCTTCCGCTCTATGCCCTCAGCTGGGCATCCTTTGATGAATCTCGCACCCATGTGTCGCAGAATTGTGGAACGTAAACTCCACATCTGTGCCAAACCTCAAGGTCATCTGGAGCGGGCTGCTCCAGCTGCGGAGATAGTTACGAGGGACAACGAGGACGGCGACGACTACGCGAAACCCAGGAACGGGCGCCAACGAGCTGCGCTCTAAAATGAGGGACAGGCTGCCGAGACCATCGAACAAAGACAATCCAGACTACTGCCGAGAAGCGTGCAGAGCGTGGAAGCGAGACAAGATCGAAGCGGCAGCAACGACTGCGGCTACGGCATATGGCTTACGCTCTTGAATCTTGTTTTAATGATATTCGAACCTCCAGATGACTCGGTTTCTTTTCTTTTTTTTTTTTTAATCCCGTCCACAGACAGACTTTCCGAATTCGGAAGGAGAGTGTCATAAATGCGATGTAAAATTAAAAACGTGTTTCGAAAACTGTTTACACACATTTCTGTGTTGCGTAACCTATAATTGTTACCCCAGGCAGCACGTTTTTCAAAATTACCTAGATGAAAAATTGCCTCCACCATTTGTGCGATTCTCATAAAGAGCAGTTCTTTCAGCACGCGAATGAAGGGATGAAGAAATTTCATGTTTGGCTTAACTATTATCGGCCTGAAAGATAAATTCTGCCTCGCAATAGATCGATTTGCTTTAATATTGCATTTACCGTTGTTCGATAAATATTACGCAGGTGAAAATTTGATTTCTGGCTGGTGGGGAAACTTTCAAACATTCGTTCATGAAGAGTCGCATTGTGCGGCTGAATCCACATTTTACTCCCAACAATAGCCAAGCCGAGTTCTAAACTACATCGTCCCAGAATTTCGGCGCATTTACACGGTCGATCAGCTACTTCATAGACACTTCTCCATCTAGATAAAGCTGAGAAACTATCCCTAGTCGTAACCAGCTGTCCTACAGCAGCGCCACCGGATCTTGCTTATATACCTCGCAGATTATATACAGGCCGGTTACCAAATGCATCTTGTGAGTTCCGACCCCTGCCACAACGATTTCATACATCGCACAGAGTGACGGAGGTAAAACAGGGACCGTTCGAGAGGGTAAGGTGGCTAAGTGTACGGGAAAAATGGCGGTGTTGTAGAAATACGTCGTCGCACATATCGGGAATAGTTTAAACGTTGTCGCATCATGTATTATCACGCACGCGAACGGACGAGAACGGCGGTTCAAGCAGTAGATACCGTTCGTTCTTTTTCTAAATGCAAAATCATTTCGTGAGTCGCATCAGCGCAAAAGAAATCAAAGTCCTTTTTTGAGATATTGTAAAGAGTCAGAACGCGTTTAGTTACTCGCAAGTGAGACATTCGCTATCTATTATGAATTTTGTCGCAGACACTTGAGTTACAAAGGATTTAATTTGAACGCCAATATGTCTTAAACTGATGAGTTTTTCACCTGCGTGTTAGAGAAACGCTTTTTAAAGCGGCCGTTCCTAGTAAATGTTTCTATGCTACCTTAAATCATCGCGGCACGCAGTTGGAGTGTCAACCGCAGTTTCCACTTTTTGTCTAAAGTTAGAATTGAAGTCAATACACAAACTTCTTACCAGTGAGCTGGTGGGCAAAATTTACGGTCAAGTTTAGATCTGTGAGCCTTTGAACGGCTTTCCGACCACGGCCATATCCCAGAATGACCAGCGCGGTCGGTTGAGCGCACCTGCGAGTGAGACCTCAGAGTAAACTGACCGAATAGAGGAGGTGGAGGAGAAAAAAGAAAGCCTAGCGAAAGAATTAAGATGGAGTGTCTTGGCAAGGTCAATAAAGAGACCTCCTAGAACGACACGATGAGCCAAGAGAAAGAAGCAAACGTCTAGACTGACCGAGACAAAGCAGCGGAAATAAGCATAAGGGCCAAGAAGAAGAACGGGAGAAAAGAAAGCTCCGCTGTGGGGGAATTGAGAAACGTCGAGCCTTGAAAACAACCAGAACGGCGCGTCTAAAAATGCGCGCACATAGGAGAAAAAAGGGCGGTTTCGGCTCATTGGCTCTCGCGGAGGAGACTTTATTTGATTACCCAGAACGCCGAGAACTGCTGCCCCTGCTGGCGAAATGCTCCCTTCATTTCGACCTGGGCTACGCACAGTGAACCTTTGTTTTTATTCTCTCTTTGTTCGCTCCCCGCGAGCGGCGCTTTTAGAAAGCTCCCCAGCGAGACACCGCAAGCCTCCCTTGCCCGCCATCCCCACATCTCACTCAACCTGACTCTGCTGCTTGTGTGGAAGCGTAACCATCAGCTGGAGAAAAAAAAGGTTTGGAACCGAGGGGAGGAGGGGGCAAGAAAAGACAGCCATTAGGAGCGAGTCGAAAGCAGCACTGTGGACTCAGACTAAACAAACCTTATCGACGAACTGGAACGCAGCCCCAACAAAGAGAAGCGAGGCAGCAATTTGGCCTCCGCCAACCTGGCGGCAAGGTAATGAAGAGGCCGGGGCACTCGGCACTGGGGCCCAGTGGAGTCGGGGTGTAGCGTGTGCGACTGTGTGGTTTTCTGCGACCACGGGTCGGTGTACATGGTTAATTTTCACTGCGCTTAACTATGAAACTTAAAAACCGATATGCCACGCACCCTAATCGCTTTTAAGCTTCATTAGTGAAGGCCAACGGCTTTCGAGATGAGGATAGATGAACATTTAGCATGCGTGCTCACCACGCGCTTTCGTTCTTTCTGGACTTTTCAGCGCTATATTATAAGCTCTGTCTGCTGCTCAAGCAGTCACCAAAATGCTAATGACTCCAACAAGCAAGCAAGCAAGGTGTACGAACATGGGTGTGTCCCACCACTATGTTCACAACCGCAGTGGCACGTTCTCGCGCAAATTTCCCTGCGTGCATCTTTGCAGTCCACTTATAGCGGGGCTTTGCATAAAGCAGACCATGCATCGCTCTCGCACGGCGCTACGGTGCATCGAAATGCGGTAGGGACTGGCTCCACGAACTTGAGGCCGGGCAGCCGAGCGTCAGAGCCAATGACCATCGCTGTGGTTAGGAAAAGGGAGCGAATAGAACAGTCTCGTTTGCCTACGGGAGGCGCTAAATAAGGGACAGCGGACACCCTGCGAGCAAATTAGGATTTCATACAGAGGTCAACGATAAGAAGCTCCCGGGAAACAGGAGGATGAGGCAGAAACAAAGTAGCGAAAAGTTCTGAAGCAAACAACTTTTCGGAAGCAGCTGAATGAGACATTAAGTGTGCCTGTCGCTCACAACTTTTATGGCATGTTATGAGAAGCGATGACACTCTTGCACAGCCACTGTCCCTTTTCGGAGGTTCGCACCTAGCTGCATAGTCCCGGCAAAGCATTTAGACCGCTTAATTAACATTCGAAAACGCCTAAGGTCATTCGCTGCGACACTTAGACATCAGCCCTGCTCCAAGTTAGCAAAGTGGTCAGTTGAAGAGCGCATTTTCATTTATTATCACTATGGGGAGGGAATAGTAGCAGGGTCATTTGGCGTGTGTGCGTCACATTCTTCATCAACATCAGTTTCGGCAAAAAAAACTTGGCCACTGCGTCTTTGTGCGTACATGCGTACTGCAACACACTTTAAAATGAGGAGGAATATTCCAGAGAAGACGAGGCCCAAAGAGGGCCTTCCTTAAAGCTCCAAAACACCACCATTTTCGAAAATTGCCCCAAGTATAGGCAACCACCTTGTTGAACTATCGGCGTGAGACTGCTGAGTGGTGCGGCTGCTTTGGGCAAACGCTTCCTACGGTCTTGCCCCCCGCAGCCCTCCTAGCAAGAATCTTATCGGCAGTAACGAAACTTGCAGGCCCGCAATGAATTTTACGTCTGGTGTGGTTCTTCCCGAAAAGTTGTTAGCAGCGACGATGATAATGGAAGACGACGACACTTGATGGGAGCTAAAGGGTTATGTACACAACTATACAATATTTACAACAGCGCCGCCGCCGGCACCGCATCCTCAGGCCGCAAGCCGCACCGGAAGGACCGTCGCCTTCGAGTGCCGCCCGTCTGCGTCGTCTCAGTGATGGACTGCCGCCGCGCTCCCCGGTCAATTGTATGTTCGAAACTGCTCTGAACTTTATTTCCCTTACTGTTACTTGAATTGTTACTTCCATCCCGGAAAAGCGCGAAAGTATACGTAATTCGAACTATTTAATTAGATTGTTCCTTCACTCATGTCGTTGCCTTTTAGAATGTTAATTGCTGCCCTCTAAATGTTTTGTGTATTCCTCGTTCTGAGCCTATAAACCTCTTCTTATTGTTGTTTCAAGTCAACGCGTCTTCGTCTCATTCTCCACGTTTGCTTACCGGCTACGCCGGGCATCGAACGACCACCCCCCTCCTTTGTCATGTCTCGGTGATGACCTCCGGTGATTACCGAGCGCGTGACAATCATGCACAGGCCTGGCCGTTCCAACTTTGTCTCGCCAGTCGTTAGACCCTTCTATGCCCCTGACTTCAACAGCTTTCATCGGTGCCGTTCACCTTGCACCGCGCGAATACCTCAGTGCCGACAGGCGTCTTTGTGCTATGTATACACACAGGGAACCGCTGCTATACCGGTGGCTGATGCTTGACAGTGTCTACAACGTTACCACGGGCCCACCGTTACATCCGCCTTTAAGCGTTGTTGTCGGCGCCGCTGTCGCTGCTGCGAGGTCTTCCTCGCCTGCCGTTCCTCGATATTGATACGCAGCGGATAGCATTCTCACCGTGCTCAAATTCGTCTCGTCTACTCCGACATGGGGCCATGCGAGTGCGGCAAGCATTCCCAGCACCGCCAATGCTGCGCGGAAGTTGCGGCGTGATTCGAGCGCGGTTATTTTGAAGCAAGAGCTTTGCTTGGCTTTGTTTTCGAAAACGTGTCCGCAAAATGCGGAAACAAAACGTTGAAGCGAAACATGAAAACAAAATATGCAAGCAAAATGCAGCGTGCAATATGACGTCACATTTAAGATGAGACTGATAGTCATGAATGTATATCTAATTACAAATGGAGTACAAATGTCATGTCGTGCCTAGTCGTGTAATGTGAGTCATTATAGTTTTGTCTTAAGACAGTCTAGTCACTTGTCATGAATCAGTCAGATCGAAGATCTAATGTGCATGACTGAGTCCATGACTTGTGTGAGTCATTTATCGTGACTAGTGTCTAGCCGCCATACTCTCCAAAGAGCAGTCATGAGGCTCAAATGTGCTGAGCCTTGACACGGTGAGTCAAGACGCTGAAAGGCGTTGAAGAGGCACCAAAGACGACTAGACGCTGCTAAAGGGCAGCCTACGCACATGCCTTCGCATTTCGCCAATGCAGCAGTGCTCTCAAAGTTTTTTTCAGCTTGTTATATCGTTTCGTCGGCTGTCCGTAGAGAAAACCCTTAGTTTCTTCATGGTGAACATTCTAATTTTGAGCAGCAGCCTTGGCCTAGGTGATGAGATTAAAACGCCAAGCTAGGAGCGAAATAGTGAGGACTTAGAGCCATTAATGCCCTATGGCACTTGTGTCAGCGATAAAATCACGTGAGTTCAGAAGCACTGGCAATAGTTAGGGGCAGGAGTGATAAAAACTCGAACGTTCCTGTCTCTCTTTTTTTTTTCTGTCTTGTTTTGTTTGTTTGTTTATTTTAAAGCACGAGTCGTTTAGAGCACGAGCCCAGCACCTCCACCAAGGTGTTACGGGGTAGTTCAGCTTGTAGCAGAGGGCGGACACGGAAGACAAGGCTTTCAAACAGACGTTTTCTGCAGTCACCAGCCGACGCTGTTGAACGTCGTCTTCTCTCAAACTAACGAGAGTATTCTTCTTCTTTCCTTATGCGTATGCACCGCCTAATGTGACAATATGGAGCGGACGACGAGCCTGAAGTTTGTCCAAGACAAGCGATCGAGTCTCCCAGGAAAGAAAGATGAAAGCGGAGATTGGCAGATACAAAAGGAAGAAAAAACATTTTCCGAGATCACTGCAGAATCTACACTGGAGAAACGCGTAAGCTTGAGCGTTGCTGTCCTTTCTACGACTTTTGCAGAGACATTCCACTTTTGCAGTGGCACGCCACTTTGACAATTGTCGGGTGTTGCCAACACAGCAACGCTCAGGCTTCCGCATTTCTCCAGTGCAGATTCTCCAGTGTTCTCGGAATATGTTTTTTTATTCCAGTCTTCTCGGAAAGCGTTTGCAGTGACTCGCCAACGTCACACCCTATGACGTCACATGACGTCAAGATAGCACTTTCCACACTTCACGTTCACTGAGACACGTGGCCGGAAGCTGAAATCCAAAACCGGAAGTTGGCTGGCGGCCATCTTTACTCCCAATTACACACTTAATTGGCTCTAATAATTACCTAATTAACCCACATCAACAATTCTGTCACTTGGACACTTCTCTCTGAAGCTCTATCCGATGGTACCATTCTTTTTCCGGCATACCAAGTAGTTCCTCTTTCACAGCTCCAACAAGGTCATGCGAAACCTGCCTACGTAGTCATACAATGCTTACGCTATAATACAGTAGGGGGCGTAGAGGCAGAACGACTGAGGGACACTGTCCCCGATAGATAGGTCACTTTCGCGTATCGCTATATCTGCTATATCAGGCTCATGGGGATGTCGCTGACGCCAGGGCCGCAAGATGTTTACTGCCGTCGAGCTTGGCCGCCCCACCCCTACCTTTGTCTCAATCTTTTTATCACCCATGTAGGTGGCTGCAAATCAGAAACAAAAATGCTTGGCCGGAGGAAGCACAGCCAAGGTGTGGTTTGCGGGCGGCAGGAGAAATAAAATGGCAAACCGCAAAACCAGTCCGTGTAGATTTCTCAGCAATTGCTACGTAGAAGTGATACGATGGATGACCGGGCAACGAGCTTTGGAAGCTTCACGTTGGCGTACAGAGGCAGGGCCACGTTGTTTTCGTCTCCAAGTTAGAAGTCGATCGGCACCGCATTAAGAGGTGCAGCGGTAGATGCGAGCAGCGCCGGCGGCAATGCATGGAGGGGCGAACCTTCAGCTTTCCGAGCTGGCTGACGAACTCTTTACCAGGAGGTAAACGGTGGAGCAGAGGCGTAGGAAGCGTTAGCGAAAAACAGCCACCGCTCACCCGCTCGCTCACGCCGACTGTTTGTTACAAGGCCGTAACGTATTTTCGCCTTTTTTTCTTATTTCTACCTCTCTGCCTGTTGACAGGGTTTCTTCATTTTTTACTTTCCTTTTTCCCTTCATGGCTGCCTTTCACAGTAGTCTTATCACTCTTTGCTGGCCGCTTATTTAGCGGTCATGAAAAGGCCTCATCCACGTGACGGATCACAGTGTGACTTAGTCCATGAAAGAGAAGTAGGAGAGGGGGGGGGGGGGGGGGGGGATATTGAGGAATGCAGGGGCTGATAGAAAAAGAGGGACAAGACAGCAAGGTTGGCAAAAGGGAAAGAAAACAAGAAGAGGAGAAAATGAAGCGATGCTGTTGCAAGCATATGAAAAAGCAAAATTCAATCAACCAAATTTCAAGCTGCCAGGGTACTTGTTACGGACGAGGAAGAAGCGGCCACTGGCGCGGGCAGGAGCGCTCGCGCTAGGCCCGCCGCGATTTATTAAATCATCTCTCAGTGACCGACCATCTTCTCTCTGTGTGTTCTCTGCTTTTCTGTTTTTATCGGCTTGCCGGCCCGTAACAATATCTGTGAAAGCTTCCATGCGCGCGCCGCTCCCATTAGGAGCCGCGAAGGCCATCGACCACGTGAGCAGGCGAACTCTGTGCCGGTGATTTCGATCCACTAGGCTCCGCTTAAAGGCTAACACCTTAAAAAAAAGATGATGAGTGAGATCGCTATCGATAACACACTGTGAGCGCTTAGTGTCAATCCTGCCTGCGTTTCACGTAGTCTGCCAGAAAACCCAAGTGTCGTGGTATGCACCAGCAATGTACGCCGTGGATGATCAGTTTTTTGGACTAATGGAGACCTTAAACAGCGCATGTCTGTTACAATTTTTCTGTATTTTTTACGCGATAGCGTTAAGGATCTCGCGTCGCAGAAAAGCCGATGTCGGCGTTGAGGTTGTAACGCGAAAACCAGAGGTAAGCAAAGAAACAATAAAAGAATTGCGGATACGCATGGAGCCGAACTCGGTTCTTTCGCAGTGCGAGGCGCGCATGCGCCATAGAGCAGCATTGCTTCTCTTTGAATGAAGGTTAACCTGAAGTATGCATTGCCTTAAGACTTTCTGCTAATTTTGGGTGCTTCATTAGAAAGAAACCAATTACCGAAGTAATAGTTAAGCGAGTAGCAAAGAACGTTGCCGCTTTGCTTACCTGTGATGCGACGCGCACTGGAAAATTCCTTCAATCATACGGCGCTACCGCAACAAATGGCGCGAACCGCCACCCGATTCGAAGCCTGATACATCCATCCATCGTCTCAAAGCATTCGGGTTTAAGGACAGCGAACGCGGCTTGATAAATCTTTCGCGTTGAACTCTTAAAGGCAAAGCTTAAGCGCCCTCTACTATTTTTTACGTAGTATTGTCACAGTGGCTTCCCTTAATCATTGGCAATTCCACCTTTTTTTACTAATTTTTCAGCAGCCGTTTAGTTGTTCAAAGAGCCTTTACCCGATCTTCCTCTCGACCAGTAATCTGCATAAGAGCGGCTTTCTTTCTTTCATTTCCTCTTTATTATTTATTCCTTTCTCTTCCTTTGTTTATTGGATTTCTTTTTTTCCCTTTCTACATTTCCTTTTCTGTTGCTTTCTTTCTTCGCCTTTCATTCCTTTCTTCATTTCGTTTTACTTGTTTCTTTTCTTTTTCTTCCTTCGTTCCTTTGTCCACCCATATATATATTCTCCTTTACCTTTCTGTTTCTTTGCTCGTCTCATTTTTCTTATGTATTTGATTATTCTTATAGTTGCTTTCTCTCTGGTTTGTCGGACACTTCTTTTTCTCGCTCTTTCGTTAGTGCTTCGTTTTGTCCGTATAATTTCTTATTCGTTAGCATAGTGGCCTCTGTCGGGTAAATTTTTTGAAACCCTTAAGATCCGCTTTAAGGATGTAACGCCGCAGGCTAATTGCTCCCTTCTACGCCTACCCTTTGAACCCACGTGCAGGTGCATGTCCTTTGCTACTCGCCTAATCATTATTCTCTTAATTGTTGCTCTTTTATCTTTAACGTACTCATTAGTATACAGTCATAATCTGCCCTATTATGTGAAAGATAATACGACCTAGATATAAAGCACCGGCCCCTTTAATGAAGCCGTACGAACGTGCCTATGTGGCCTAGAGAAGCATGTCTGACACGAGATCCGAGCACCGCCGGTTCGACTGCCATCGCGCCATCCGTAAAGCTCCTGTCAAATAGTTTATATCATGTGGTCGTGTGACGTCCCAGCCCGCCGACCAATCAATGCATTGCCTTGTCACCTGCCCCCTACCGTGCTCCGGTAAAAAAGTCCGCGGCAAAATGGCCCCGGAGTAAACGTCCCCGGATAATAGAGCCCGGAAAAAACGTCCTTGGAAGAAAAGCCCCCATTTGCGAAGTAGGAAAGATCACCCCAAGCGAGTGCAATGAAACGTGCTGTGACGTCAAACTTCTCCAAGCCTGATGCCCGGCTTATGAGAGGCGAATCGCTTTTGCCATCACCGGCTTTTACTGATTTTATTTTTACTTTCCTTCCTTCCTTGATGGGTTAAGCTTGAACCTTATTTGTATTTTGTTCCCATGTTTTTTTGTTTTTGTTTTTTCAATTCCATCTGGTGTGGCTGTTCATGCACTTAAAGGCCCACTGTCCACCCTCCGGTCGAAAATATTTTCTTCCCCGGTGACTGTGAGACTTCGCCCCTGGAACGCAAGGCCGCAAAATGTTTTTGAAAAGAGTAACTAATAACGCAGTTACAGCCACCGCAATCACCCGATTCTATCCTGCCTCTCTCCTTCCGTTCCCTCGCAAAGGTTTTTCACTCTCCTGCCCGAGGTCGTCTAGCCTCCGCAATACAAATTCCCCTTCCTCATCCGCGTTTGGCGGGAGGTGGGGCGTGGCTCTCCGCGAGCGCGAAAAAAAAAAAAACGGTCGAGGGAGCGCGCGCCGCTGGATTCAGTCTGGCCGTGGCGAGGGAAAAGCGCGCTGCGAGCGGTAGACACCCATCCTTCTCCCGTCAGTCAGCGAGACGGACCAATGGACGTCGTTCGCGGTACGTACGTCATTATCGGGGCCCGTCGGGCCAGCGCAGGAAACGGTGAAGCTGGCTTCTGAAAGGAGAGCATGAGGGAGCTTTGAATTGTATTTTCGATGCTTTGCGGCGCGCGTGTCGCTGTAGAATTTTGCACAGACTATCTCCGGTACCTGATCGAAACACTGGGCTCCTTTTCTTAAAAGGGCCTTCCCTGGACAGTGGCCCTTTAAGGCGCAGATTGCGTTTTCCTGTGGCGTGCTGCAGTATTGTATGCTACAGCGCTCTCAATCGTCGGATTCTAAGTGGCCAAACATCACTCTTATGCGAAGTGTTGATAAAAACAAAATGATGGCAGCAGGAAAATATTGGTCGATAGGAAGTTCCTCTCTGGATTATTTTGTGCTTCAAGGACATCACTGGTCGAAGTGTTTGGTAGTGTTGTGTTTTATCACGTGACTTGTGCTGCACTGTCCTGGTGTGTTCTGGCACTCCAACAGTTGTCCCATCAGCAGCGCCCTCATCTTCGTTTTTTTTTTTTTTTGCGAGATAAAGGGTGCGCTGACCACCGGCTTCGGTGGGCCGGAGGCTAACAGTGCTTCAGAGTGGCTATGGTCAACGACCGATTAAGGCTGGGTTTGCCTACCCTAGTAAAAATTTCCATCACCACCGTAAGTGCGGTAAGGATTGTACACCGTTGGCATCGAAAGGACTGGCGCCCATCACCAGAGAAACTGCCAAGGGGTTTCAGTGAAGCCTTCTGCCGTGGACTGTTCCCGAAAACACTTTGACCAGCCGACTATAGATTCCTTAAATATGATATTAGACAGCCGATGATACCTGTCTCAATGAGTGCCTAAAAAGCTGGGGAGCTGAGAACCACACATTGTTTTCTTTCGTTTTTTTTTTTTTTTTTTTTTTTTGCCATGGGCGTTCCGCAACAAGTTATTTTCGCGACCAATTTTCGGCTCGGGGAAGTTTTTTTCCCTAAGGAACGATTCCTCAGGGGCCTTTTCGTCCTGGGATGTTTTCACCTACACCTGCCCACTGTCACCTGCCAGCGGTATTCTCGGTATTTTTCTTTCACAACGCCGACAATCGTCTGTCTGCGGTGTTTTCAGACGCCTCCGAGAACCACCTGTCATGATCATCAGGTGACAAACTGAATATATGAGATATCTCTCATTTTAGGGGAGGTAAGGAAGAGTCCTCAAAAGCGGAAGGTAGCTGCCAAGGGAAGAACCGAGGGGCAGCCTGCCGTGCACGGAGGAGGTTCTCAAGTGGGTGCAGAAATGCCACGGAAACAACCCGGATGGTGAATACGGTGGAAGTCTGAGGTTGACGAGTGATGGGAGCGGAGAAGAGGAATGAGGATACAAGAGCGCCGAATGTCACTGTGCGGGCGAGCGTCCCTTGAAGGTTTAGCGGTGCTTTGCGGTGTTTAGACTTCGGTGAATGGCGTACAAATCTCTGAGGACGTGCGGTCAGCCTGACGAGCCGAGCAGCAAATCAATAGGAGAGTGCGTCAGCGACATATTGGAGATGCTGCTCTTGGAGGAAAATCAAGTGTATAAAAGTATATTTAAAATTCCTGCAATAGAACATTGCTTCTTTTAACCTTTTGACTTAAAAGATATAGGCGGCAATACAGAGTGCGGAGAAATAGTTTTTGCAAGGAAGATGAAAGGTGAATGTAAGGAAATGTGTGTAAATGTCGAGTCATGCAAAACACAGAGAAAATAAGGCTGTACCTTTCCGCACAAAGGGACGGGTCATGCTCCGACTTACACTCTCGGGATTGCAGATGTAGCGCAAGATTAGAACTCGCCTTTCTCCCAGAGAATTAGAGTGCTCCGTCAGGCGCACTCTAATTCCAACTGTCCATCTCGCTCGCCTGTCAGAACGTGTTTTAACACGATCGAGGAAGAGTAAAACGGTGCAGGGTGATGTTGGTGTGGCGACGCGGCGAAAGAAGGTGGCTGCCATACCTTACCTCCACGGCGTTTCTCACCGACTTAAGAAACTGGCGGCAAGGTACGACGTTGACGTTGTATTTACAGCGAGAAACAAGATAGGAGGCTTGTGCGCTAGAGTTAGAAAGGGGCTCAACAGTGTACCTCGTGATAGTTTTCGTTGTGCAGTGTCACATAAGAAAAAGTTCACCACCTGCAGAAAGAATGTGGTCTACCGCGTTCCGCTGAATTGTGGCCGCTGCTACTACGGGCAGACAGGCAGATGTCTAAACGTGCGCCTGACGGAGCACTCTAATAATCTGGGAGGGAAGGCACGTTCTAATCTTGCGCTACATGTGCAATCCCGAGAGTGTAAGTCGGAGCATGACCCCTCCCTTTGTGCGCCTGACTTCAATAATACGGGTGTAGTTTACAGCAATGGTAATCAACTCTGCAGAGAGTTGGTTGAAGCATTTTACATTGCTAAAGCCGAGGACAAGTGTGTGGCTAAGGCGTCGGTTAGCCTTCATTGTAAGGAATTTGAACTATTAGAAAAGTCGTTACTTAGGCCTTGACTTTGAATTGGCTTTGAATTTTCTTCTTCATCTTCTTCCCAATTTTCCTGCCATTCCACCGGTTGGCTTGTGCGCGAGCTTTTCGAAAGGAGTCTTCGTTGTTTTCTTCTGATCAATAAACATTCAGTTGATAGTCCAGCCTTGTCCTGTCCTCCTCTTTTCTGTACCTTTCCGTCAGATCGGCACATCGACCAGCTGTAATTTTTTTTTTATATTCAGTTGTGCGTTTTCCAATACATATATTCAGTTTTATATTCAGTTGTGCATTCCTGTCCACGTTCCTGTAACTCTTATTTATTTCCGTCAAAGTCTGGTCACTTGCCGAATACCCCTTGACGTAGGTATGAACGCTGCGAAATCTTCCTCTCCGGACTTAAACTAGAGTCAGGGTGGTATAACAGCGCTTGGGGGGGGGGGGGGGGGGGGGGGGGGGGGGGGGGGGGTAACCTCAAAACCGGCTTCATGTAGGAAACCTGTCTCAGACGCCGGATTGCGGTGGTGGAATGATCCAAGGGCTGAGGGCCGCATATTCGGCTAAGAGCGTGTGCTCGCCCTCTACGGAAGCCCATATGAGAGCTCGACTCGAATGTCTGTCAGTCAAAATCCTACGCTGCCCACATTCCACCGTGCCAGGAGGGTGGCAGGTCAGAGAAAAGAAGGCCTGCGGTGCTGCCCTACCTCCACAGCTTTTCCCACAACTTGAAGAATGTGGCGAAAAGATACGACGTGCCGGCGGTGCTTTCTGCACCGTGCAAATTGGCCTCGTTATGCCCGCTTATTATGTCCGAAGAGAAAACTACGCAAGACTGCGTGACCCGTCATGCCAACCCATATGCTAGTTGTCGGACGGGCGTTGTCTACGAGGTTCCCCTAGCCTGTGGAAGGGCGTACATCGGTCAGACGGGCAGATGTTTAAATGACCACTTAAGGGAACACCAGCTTTCTATGAGACCAGGTCGCACGCGAACTTGCCGAGGCGTTTTTCATTGGTAAGCGTGGAGATGATTGTGTAAGTGACCGTTCAATCAACCTTTATGAAAAAGACGGCACATTTCTGAACTGCGCATGGGTCTAGATATGACGCTTGAAGGCATAGATGTGTTTCCTTCCATATGAATTTCAGTCGCTAGTCTGCGCTTGTTGTGTACCTTTCTCGTCCTTGTTTTTTGTGTGCGCAGTATACCTTGGGGGGGGCCTTACAACCCATCCCTTCCGCTACTTCCCAGGTGATATACGTGGGGTCTCCCTGGTGCCGCTTCATCGGCTGTGGGTCGCGTTAGTAGCTGCCCCTCCCCCCCCCCCCTTTTTTATTTAATAACTTCCAATCAAAAACTTTTGCCCGGATGGATCTGTTCATTTATATTTCCAATTGCGGAACTTTCTCTACCCGCGATTCATTAGTTGTGCGGGTGGAGTCTGTCTTTGGACTCCATCTTACATCCTGCGTTCTCTCGTGTTAGGTAAACTGCATGTTCAACGCAGGCCTCATGTGAATGACGTCACTGCAAACTCGATGAAGCGGTCTTAAAATCGCCATAACTGCTTTGGTACGCATAGTGCCAATCTGTCTAAATCTGTCTGCTGCTCAGCCTAGCCTTGAAACTAAAGTTAGTTTTATTTGATTAGTTAAATAGATTTTATCACTCTCTTTATCTTTCTAGAGTGCTATAGCCCCTAAGGTGAAGGTTCCTGGTAGCAACCTAGCCGGTTTTTGTAGTCACAAAGTGTCTGCGTCAAGCACATTGCGTAGATAAGATTGAATGAAAAAACTTTATTTTCCAACAGATCAGAATGGGGTTACCCATCCGCTTAAACGGCGGCTCGATCTTCTGGGGTTCGGGCGGCATCTTCAGTCACTTTGATAAGTTCATGTCTTCGGGTGCGAGCTGAGCATCATAGACTCCCAGGAGGCCTCTGTTCGATCTTCCTGATGTGTCTGTGGTATGTTTGGGCATGTCCAGATCATCTGAACCATATCTGCTGTGTTTCTGCAACTTTCGCATGTGTCTGTATTGCGTTGAGTACCACCTGCTCGTGAGCAGGGAGTTGGGATATGTTCTTTTTTTCTTATTCGTTTCTGTGACAGTGTCTAAGCGGAGGCCAAGGCTAAAGGCTAAAAGCCTGACGAGGCCTTTGCCTCGTCAAGCCTGGCCCCTTTTACAAGTTTTTGCATCAAGAACAGAACTAAAGACAGCACTTCGCTCAGTAGCAGGAATACAACCTAACAAACTCATTAAAAAGGGAAAATAGTACCGCCTTATTAACAGACTAAATGACCCAAGATTGTGGATGCACGAAAGAAAATGTGGGTTCTTTGAACACGTGTTCGAACAAATTTTCTTTCATTTCCTACTGCTATCACCATAGCCGGACAGCTCTCGTACTCGGCTGCGTCGACGTAGACAACGTCCGTGCGACCACCGTAGCGCTTTTTTAGGGCCTCGGCTCTTTTGATTCTTCTATTCTGTTCTCGATGAATGTTTTTTTTTTTTTTTTTTTTGGGGGGGGGGGGGAATTGGGGGGTATTTTTAGCAATTTCTTATCTCTATTGGTATGACTGTTTTCGTGCCACTTTGTCCCTCAAAGGATATATTGAGGCCCTTTAGTATGTTTCTCCCTGTTTGTGTTCTTCTGAGCCTTTCGTATTGCGAGACCTTGCTGTTATTTTATCCGTGTATTTGATACACCGAGCTTCATGAGCCTTTCTGTGGGTGTGCGGTGGAGAATACCTAGAGCCTCCTTGATACTAGTGATTCCCTTTATCTTCTCTTTTTCGCATTTAGTGAGATGCAGATATTGTGAAGCGTATGCTGTTCTGCTTATCACAAAAGCATGCACCAGACTTGATAAGTTAGCCTCTTTCATTCCTGTTCTCCTGTTGGCGATGCGTCTAAGAAGGAGAAAAAAATTAGCTGTGGTTTAGCTTGTGGGTAAACCTGAAGTTATGCTAAAGCAATCTGCATGGCTACGCTTAGGTTCGGCTTCAAAGTAAAGACATGGCGTTTCCACATAGTAGTTTATTCTATAGTTTCAGCTTTATTTATGCCATAGGGGAATCACTTCACGCATGAGCACCCCTTGCCTCTCTTCGTTGACCATTCTCATTCGGTTGTAGGAGGCTTCAGTGGTATGACATCGTCTCTACGTCGAACTCTGTCCTAGCGCCTCGCTGTTGTCTTTCGCCTCTACCAGCTACCGAGCTATTTGTCTTCATCATCATCTTCTTCTTCTTCTTCTTCTTCTTCTTCTTCTTCTTCTTCTTCCTCTTTTCCTTCTTCTTTTTCTTCTCCTTCTTTCTCTTCTTCTTCTCCTTCTTTTCTTCTTCGTCTTCCACGGTGCCACGCCGACGGCTTGAAAACCTAGCACAGTGTAACTTTCGCAGCAAAAATAAAAAAGAAAAGGCATATAAAGGAACGGTTTGACCGCCTCAGATGTTCTTCGCAGGGAAGGAAGGACATGTAAGGAACGGCGTAAAGCGGAAACGAGATCCACAAACAGACCCTGCACTCTGCTCAGCTACTGAGCAGAGATCTTTCTTGTTGTACATTGAGCGCAGTGTTCTTCGAAGCGCCCGCCATATAATGTGATTGCGAGCAAAGCCTGTGCAGATCGCGTTGCAACTTCGACAGTGTGGCAGCCACATAGCTACTAATCCGTTTGTGGGATGTGATGGGATTTCGAAAGAAGATGATCGCAGCCTCTCCAGAGAAAACCTAGCACAGTGTAACTTTCGCAGCAAAAATAAAAAAGAAAAGGCATATAAAGGAACGGTTTGACCGCCTCAGATGTTCTTCGCAGGGAAGGAAGGACATGTAAGGAACGGCGTAAAGCGGAAACGAGATCCACAAACAGACCCTGCACTCTGCTCAGCTACTGAGCAGAGATCTTTCTTGTTGTACATTGAGCGCAGTGTTCTTCGAAGCGCCCGCCATATAATGTGATTGCGAGCAAAGCCTGTGCAGATCGCGTTGCAACTTCGACAGTGTGGCAGCCACATAGCTACTAATCCGTTTGTGGGATGTGATGGGATTTCGAAAGAAGATGATCGCAGCCTCTCCAGATGATAGCTGTCATGATAGCTTCACTCCACGCGCATTGCATTTAGCCTAATCCAGACCCGCCGAGGGCAGGGCCAGAGCATGGGGGCACAGAGGATGAATGAATGGCACTGCGTGCCCGTAACGAGTGCTCGTCTTTCGCATTACCATTCATGTCGTCTTCATTGCTCTTGCGTGAAAGCGTACATGGTTCGTTCGCTAGAAAGGGCGTCGCCGTAGCCAAAAATTGAGGAAACCGTGTCGCCGCGTGATTTCATATCAAATTTGCGGCGCAGTCGTTCATTGCGCAGGATGGTGTCATATTATTTTGCTTCCCATTCGGCATTCATCTTATATAGCCAAGATAGAGGCTCGCGATCGGTATTCGCAACAACGACTTGCGTACCTCCAATTGTATGTCGGTAATTATAAGTGTAGGTGTTCACCTTGAACTGAGACATATACTGCAACTTCCTTTACCCAAAAACCAGCCAAAGAAGTTTAACATCTTGGGAAAGCATGTCTCTCAATGCCGAAAATTCGTGTAATGAAAAGGCGGTGTTAATTAAAGGTGCTATCGCGCCTACTCTAAAGGGGAGGCTTGACCGTCCTCGTAATTTTCTTCACACTCAGAATCCTGGTGGTCGATGTGCTTGCTCGCATGTTCAAAAACGATTCCGAGCATTGCTTACCACGAACAGCTCCGCGAGCTGTACCGGGGAAGACGGCGAAGAGCACAGGCCTGACGATAACTGCGGTGCCTGTAGTCGCGTACGTCTCTATGAGTTAGGGTCTAAAAAGTAGTAGGCACATTGCCGCAGAACTGCGTACTCCAACGTCGACAGAAACCCCGGGCCAGGTAGACAGAATAGCTGCTGCAGAGCAGTCCATGCTGGAAAAAGGTGTCACCCGGAATGTCAGTGGCCTGCTGGGGGTATAGCTTCGGACACCTGCATAAGGGTGCAGTTTCCATGAACCGGCGTGTACTAGCTGCATTATTTTCGCGGAAGGAAATCGATGGGGAGTGACGAGGTAGACTGTGTTCAATACACTCAGTGCGTTAGATTTAAATGACGAGTTATATTTCAGGCGTTTCTAAGGCCAAGGCTTTTCTTGGTTCATATGTGGCGTACGCAGGCGTTTTCGGTCAGGTCAGGCAGATTTAAAGTCAATCCAACGCAAATCACGTAAAAAGCCATACCAGAATATAGTCCATAGCCAAACAGTCCACAATCCAATACATTAGTCCATAACCCAAACGAGAAAAGAGTTCATACTACAATCTAAAGCCAATGCAGTAAATCAATTAACCTTTAAGAATTAATCTTCGTCCACTCGCAACCTAACTCGGATCCCTCTTATCTCTAACCAGCCGGACGCGTTAACCAACTCGCCCTCTCAATGGCGCTATGCAGGACAGGAAGATAAAGTGCTCCAAACAAAGGCACGGAAACACAAGAGCCTTCCTGTGTGCGTGCGTGCGTGCGTGTGCGTGTGCTTGTGCGTGTGCGTGTGTGTGTGTGTGCGCGCGCGCACTGAGGGCGCTATACGCTCTAAACGATAAGGCAAACGGTCTTGCGTCAGAACCAGAAAAGCCGGCCTGGATGGGCTCCCTGGTACAACCTCTTGCTGTAAAGAGTAAGCGAAATTTTTCACAGGCATCGTTACACTGTCTGAATGCAGAAGTGGACGCTTAAAGTTGGGCCCGTGTCTGACCATTATAGCGGCCCTTCCTCCAGCGCTCATAGGGAAGGGATAGCGACAAAGTATAACCACCTCCGTTCCTTCGTCGAACTGTGTCAGACACAAACGAGTCGAACGTGGCTGGGGGCTTGTAAGTATATAAATAGCGAAAGTTCGCAACGCGCTTTCACGCGCAAAGCGAATGGAACT
Organism: Amblyomma maculatum; assembly: GCF_055883805.1. Lineage (NCBI taxonomy): Eukaryota > Metazoa > Arthropoda > Arachnida > Ixodida > Ixodidae > Amblyomma > Amblyomma maculatum. The sequence goes on along the minus strand of NC_139346.1, from coordinate 215,659,006 downwards.
AATGGAGGTCGGCTCGGCGCGGATCTAATAAATCGCTTAGCAAATACGGCGCAGAGATGAAGGGAGAGCCTACAGACAAAGAGGGGATCGACGGAAGAAGCTAGCGGCTGCTAGGCGCATACGGCCTGCACACAAAACAATAAGCCACATGGTTGGCTTTTCCTTTGCTTTCAGTTCTCTCGCTCTTTTCCTCTGCCTCCCTAGTCACCGGTATTCTTTTCTCCCTCTCTCTTTCTTGCAAAGAATCGGAAAAGGAGAAGAAAAGATTCAGGCAAAGTCGCGATCTCGCTTGCAGGTGGCAAGTAATGAGTTTTCGGGGCGCGCGGAGCGATAAAAAAATCCAGAAGAAAACATGGCTGGATGAAGGGAACGTGGGGAATAAGAGACGCAGAAACAACGGCAGGCCCGCTAATAACAAGAGCGCACGCCGAACCGAGGCGTAAGCCGGTGGGAAGCGAAAGGGGAGAGCGAGGCGGACCGAAAGGTATCAGGCGAGGTGACATCCTCTCTCGGTGTGCGGTCTCCTTTCGACTTATTAGTCGTCGCGATACTCGTCTCTCTGGCATCCTTGCTTCGCCTACAGCCCTCGCTCTTCTTCCCATGTTCGCCTTCTCTGGCGAATTCGATGAACATGAAGCATCAGCTTCCTGCTTGCTTACTTGCTTTTTTTCTTTCTATATTTCTATTTTCTGCCTCTTGCTTCATTCTTTCAATGTTCCTTGTAGCTTTCGATATTGTCAAGAAGTTGCGCCTATTCGGCACAGCTTCCCCTGGTCGTTCGTTAGCGCGCAAAAGAAAGCACGGAGTTTGTACCAAAGGCGAGCTTAGGCACCTACATATTCGCGAGAGGAGTAGGCAGGGGGGGGGGGGGGGGGGGGGGATATTCTAAAGGCAAGCATGCGCACTAACTCATAAAACAAGAAGACAGTCGGCGGGTTGCGTATATGAAAATATGAAAGCCATATCGTCGAGCAAGGAGACACTGAGGGATCATGCTCAGTCGCGCTGAAGAAACGACGCACAGGCCGTGTTAACGTAAGGTGCCCTGAGAAGGATTCCATGGAGGCTCCAAAGGAATGTGCAGCGACACCAAGCAGTTACAATAGAGTGAACAAAGGAAAAAAAATGCAAGAGACGTAAGGTATTAAAAGTAGGAGCAAGAGCAGCAGCTCTGAATCGCACCTGCCAAAAGCGTCCGCAAGCAAGCTTCTGGAAGCCCTACAGAGTCTTCGCTTATTGTACTCTTTCTTCCTGTCTCGCCGAATCCTCGTCACGCTCGCAGGGAAGAAAACTGGGAAAATGGGAGCTACGTCTTGTAAGGGGATTAAAATAGATGACGATGAAGGAGAAAAGAGATAAGTCTAGATGAACGGCTGCGTAGGTACAATGCACCCTGCACACACAGACACTTTCGCAGCACCGTCAGCCTTCGTCATGGCCGCTTCTGTATAGTGCACGCACTGCCACATCGTCGTGACAAGTGTCGCAATACGGGGCTCCTCGAGCGACGCACGCCGATATGTTTCCCCGAGGACAATCTGGGCTCCGTCTCGCGCTTGGCTCTTCGCAATTGATGAACCGGAGATGCCTTTGAGCGGTTCTCCTCCTCTCCGCAAAAAGTAACTGCGCCTCGAGTAGGACGTAGAAGAAATACAGAGCTATGTTACGAAATGAGGCAGATAAATGAGATTAGCGGCGTAATACGAGCCCGCGCTTCGTTTACCTTCGGGTGTCTTGGCGGCGGAGGATGAGGGGGAAATGAATTGTAGTTCGCGGCGTCTTAAACCGGTGAGTGCATAAAAAAAATTAAAATGCGAAAATATAGCAGAGCTCCTGGTAGATTTGAGTACCTTGAATTGTAACATTTAAAAACGCACAAGCGTATCTCGGAGGAAATGGCGCCACCAATAGAAAATGGAGGCCTTTGTCAGGAAATGGCGCGCGAAACTGCTATAGTCTCAGTGAGAGACCGTGCGAGGTATTTCTTTGTTTACATATTTCTTTATGTGTTCCTGCTCGTGCGTTGCGCGCGAGGATGCGGGTTTTAGCAATTGGTGCTCAGTAATATTTATTCATCGAGTTGGTTGATATATGAGGAAGAAAAGAAAACGTACGGTAAATGACGTCTCCTTGTTAAACGACAACAGCTCTGTGCTGCTTTTTGCTCCCCTCCAATAGCCCGGGAAAGAAGCGATTTTGAATATTCTCCTTCGGGCGAAGTGCCGCGGGGGTTCGACGTCACTTATTTTTTATTGATTTATTTACTTTTGTTATTGCCGGAGTTAATTTGCATAGTACAAGTTAGTCAATCATAAATTCCAGGGAGCAGCGACCAGAAAGAGCCCCTGCATTTCAACACTACGGTTGCAGGTGAGAGAGGCGTGGCCATTTACCTTCGCTAAATGAAGCAGGATGGGCGCGGGTAAAACATTTATTCTCGAAATGTCGTTAATTAGCAAGCCGGTCACATGGAAAAGTTACTGCCGATTTTGTTGTGCAAACAACCGCCAATAGCACATAGACGCCGGTGCGCCTTCGTAACTTCCGCGCAAATATAAATAGCGGACACCATCTTTAACGACAACGATATGTGTCGAATAAAATAAGCCTTGCTGATAGTGTTGGACAAAATTATTTTCTTGTTTTGGCTTCGGGAATCTGCAGAAAAAATTATGTATATACGTACAAAATGTGAAGACCCAGTTTAAAGGCATTTGGATTAAAATGTAATTTGCCCGTGGAATGCTTGTAATTCACTAGCTCACTTTCGGCATGTTTAAATGGACATACTTTTTTGTGTGTCCCCTCCCCCCGCACCAACCAGATTGATTAGGCAACCTCACGCGTGATTATTGTGCGTTACAAGTAAATAGGAGCGTACACCTGTACTGAATGCGTCTTGCTAGTTTATCGCGTGTTGTTAACATGTTTTTTGATCATGCAAACCAGCCCATGTCCGTTCTCTCGTTGGAATGTCCGAAGCAGAAAAAAGCTCTTGCATGCGAATTTTGCTGTCGTTAAGTGCACATCATCAGGAGTCATAAAGTAGCGGGCGGCATTTCCGTTCCATATGTTTACTGATATCCAAGCTCTTGTACACTTATCACTACTGTATTTCTTTCTGTAAACTGTCGCAGGCACATATGACACGTAGGTAAACGGATGTGTTCATTGCTAGAAAAGACACAAGGGTTGGCCAGAAAGTTTAATATCTGGTCTTCACAAGAGAAGGGAAAGAAGAAAAGAAAGAGGGCCATGATCGTAAACAAATAGTTTTTGCTAGCCATTTATGGGTTTAAAAACAAGTTTTCTCCTCGTGCCAACAGCGCGCAAATAAATACGCTGATGACTCCACACACCCGATTTAAGAAGCACTCACATTATAAATATACTTCAGTAAGCACTGGTCGTGCCATCGGACGGCTCCTTGACTACCACCGAGCGGGCACCTGGGAGTGTTACAGTATAGACACTGCAAGCAGGCATTTAAGAGCCAACTAACCCAGCTCTTGATGCCTGGCCCAGACTTTCTGCAGTACTTAGCCCATCAACTACCCGAACAATGTGTGTCTTGACTCCCCGCCGCGCTTGTTTTGTTGGCAGGTTCCTACGGATTCCCTGCAGGCTTTGCGGTCGCTGGTCACCCTGAACCTGAGCTACAACCGCCTGCGCAACGTGGGCGCCTGGGCCTTCCGCGGCCTGGTGTCCCTCCTCCGCCTCTCGCTCTTCGGCAACCGCATCGTCACCCTGGACGCCATGGCCTTCCAGGGGGTGGGCGGAAACCTCACCGTCATCAACCTGGGCGGAAACCTTCTCGAACAGGTACTCGCCAACTTCCGAAAAACGTTCTTGGTAATATTAAGGAAAATCGTTTAAAGTGAAAGGGACGATTTCGGCGACCGCCACTCCAGAGAACAGATCGAGCTTTGTGAAAAACACATGTTCTCCCGTGTGGCCTGTTATTTTCTTCTGTACGCTAAATAATCTGCCTTTCACGCCTTACCTCTTTGTCCTCTTTATTTTAGTTAAAATTTCTGAGCATTTGAGTGACATTCTAATTAACACTACCGACACTGTCTATATGAGCAGTGTTCTACGTCAGCCTTTAGGAGCACAACCTGCATTGGTTGAGGCATTTCTTATACTCCGATAAATGTTTTCCGCCAAGCTTCGGTTTTGTTTTCCACACTTTGAAGCGTTTATTCCTTACTGGCGCCTGATGGCGTGGTCACGTTTTACTTATAGTAAAGTTGCGCATCTTGTGTCCCTGTGCTGAGCTTCGCAGCTAGTATCAATCCCGAAGAAAGCTAGTTGGGACACTTTCTAAAGCCGTTGCGTGTACGTAACTGGGTGTTTTTTTTTTATTTATTTATTTATTAGATAGCTGCATCGCCCGTAGGGTACTGCAGCAGGAGAGCTACAGAAGTTAACTCTAACTTTACATATTATTTCAATGCATGTTACAAAGTTTCGGTCATCGGAATATACACAGCGATTGATGGCAAACTGTTTCATTCTGGCACAGCTCTAACAAGTAAAGAGTGAAGCAAGACGTCCCCCTTATAGGAAAAGTCCCTGACTTTTAAATCGTGGTCCCATCGCTTCGATATATAATTTAGTGTCTGCATATACTTTTCGCGGTTGATGCCTGTTTTAGAGAAATATGTGTTACGAAAAAAATTTAATCTAGCATTTCTTCTACTGCCCTCTTGCTCTTACAATTTAAGTTCATGTTTGCTTTCTGTCATGATAAGTTTCCGGCTGTAATTTCCAAGAACAAATCTGTCTGTTCTTCAGACATCTTATAGTAGCGCGAAAAAACACACACAAGACAGGGTACAGGACGAGCGCTAACTGCCAACTGTTTATTGGAAGGAAAGAGGAAGATAAGAGGGACTGACTGTATCAGTGAGTCTTCTGTAGTGCTCTACAGCAGTGAGGTATCTTTCCTCGATAATATGATCTGAAATGAGTATTCCATTGTCCACTGTTTGTAACCTGCTTCGGACGACCTGTCTTTGGTATTTGTGGCGTTTTTTTATATTTTTATATATACATTTTTTACCTTGTTTAATTTTTAGGTTTTGACTGCTTTTGCTTCGTATACATGACACTGCCTTTGCTACGAGATATTGACTGCTATTGACTGTTGTTAAGATCTGTATCGTTTATTCACACATGCCTAGGATTGTCATTGATGAATTTTGATACCGGGTGGGGTGAGTGCGATTGGGGCTATGAACACCTGAGTGGCCGAGGGTTTAAATATACGTTCCTCTTTCCTTCCAATAAACAGTTGGCAGTTGGCGATCGTCCTGTACCCTGTCTTGTGTGTGTTTTTTCGCGCTACTATAAGATGTCTGAAGTACTGCACCAACTAGGCCGACAACACATCTTACTGAAATCTGTCTGTCCTGTTCTGGATTTTTTCTAATTTTCCTGTAAGCTCAGTTGTGTCAGGGTCCCAACAAACACACGCATACTCAAGCATTAATCGAACATGACTGAAGTAGAGCTGGGTTTTTAAGTTACGTAGAAAATGACTAAAATTCCTCCTCAAGAAACCCAAAACTGATGCTTCCCTATTTCTAATGCCTTTTCTAGTGCCTGTTCCACCGTAAATAAGGCGTAAAAAAGACTCCCAGATATTTAAATTCCTTACTTGTGCCTAAGATATTGTCACCAATTTTATACCTATACAAATGGCAAGCGCGTTTTCTTGTCAAGGTGACGTGAACAGTTTTATTTATATTTAATGAGATGTATTAACGCGCACACCAACCTGCTATTTTAGCTAAATCATCTTGCAAGACTTGTGAACTGGCAGTAATTACTTTGTTAACAACACAATCATCAGCGAACATTCTAAGTGAAGACCGTATACCAATCGAAATGTCATTAATATGTAACAAAAACAACAGGGGTCCCATCACAGAGCCTTGGCGAACTCCCGAAGGGACGGGTGTGAATTGAAAAAAAAACACCGTTCAGAACAACAGCCTGTTTTCGTAGTCTCAAAAATTCGGCAATCCACTTAATAATATTATTGTCAAGCTTATAAGCTTCTATTTTGGTAAGGCGGAGGCTAACTGCAGCGAATGATTAGGGGAAAGCTAGGAAAACACAGTCAGCAACCTACTGCTTATCGATTGCCAAGGCCAAATCGTGGGTAAACTCTACCAACTGTGTATCACGCAATAAACCTTTCCTGAATCCATGTTGGCTGGAACATAGGAGATTATGTTTGGTTAAATGCTCCATAATTGCATACTCCGTAATTTTACAGGGGATACTAGTCAAGAAAACGGGTCTGTAGTTATGAACGGAGTTTCTCCATACCACTCTTATAAATAAGAACAACTCGCGCTAACTTCTAATCACATGGCAATACGATTTCATTGAGAAAATTTTCAAACAACCACGCGAAGTAAAAGCATAACGTATCCGCGCAATTTCTTACAATTTTTGTTGGAATATCATCAGGACCACGTCTTGGCCTAGTTCACATCTTTCAACAATTTACAGACTCCACTAGCGCAGAAAGTAACTTCGAGCATACGGTAAATTTCTACAGAGAAAGGAAGAGAGACCTCCCGTGAACTAGATGAGCGTAAATACAGATGAGAAATAACGGCTAAAATATTCAACTTTCTCCTCAATGTGATGAATGATTTCTGCACCATTTTTTAAAGCTGGTTCAGAGTAGTTTTCTTTGCCATTATCTTTCACATACCTCCAAAATTCTTTGGTGTCCTTGACAAGCTTTTCGCCTAGATTCGAAAAATACAACTCTTTTGCGATGCAGGATTTTCGTATGATTTAAATTTTTATTCTTTCCAGCAAGGCCGAGCACTCCGACGAGTTAGATTGCTTGTACCTCTGACACAATTGGCGCTGCTTTCGAATTAATGCGCGTAACTTAGCGTTAAACCGTGGTTTGTCTCGAGCTTTCTTAGATATCATTCTGGGCGGCACAAAAGCTTCGCGTAGATAAAACAGTTTGTTTTAAAATATTCCATAGTTTTATATTTAGGTTATCCACGAGGGCATCAAAAGTTGAGAAGTACGTCTCGAAAGCGGCGTTGATCGCCTCGTAGTTCGCCCTAGCTTTCTCTCAGGTGTTTTCGCAACCTTCGCATATATACAGCCATCAAATCTGCGGGAACAATATTGTGGTCGCTCAGCCCTGGCAACACCCGTACATTGCATACGTTATCAGGCAAGTTACAAAGCAAGAGGTCAAGTACATGGCCAGTTCCGTCAGTTCGCGATGAGTCACGAACATACTGAGAAAAGCTATTTTGGTCCATTATATCAAGAAATATTGAATATAAACTCCCTCGAGCTGTTTCTCTTGGTTCGTTAGTCGACCATTCAATATCCGGAAGATTAAAATCCCCCCCCCCCCCCCCCCCCCCCCCCCCCCCCCCCCATCAGTACAAGACAATCGTTCTTAATAGTTTCAAGAGATTTAGATAACCACAAAATGACCCAAGAACCAGTGTTTTTTTTTTTTTTTCATAAGTCTACAAAATATCAGTTCAGTTTCATTATCAAACAATTCCAGCCAAACGCATGGGATGCTGTAGTGACCAAGTATGTGTACAGCGGTCTCTACGAGAACACTGATATGTGCTAAGAAATACCTCAGTACTGAGGATAGTCGATCCAAGCCAAGATTCGGTGTCCAGGATAATGGTCGGTTGAACGGTATCAAGAAGAAAATAAAAGTGAAAATGAAATGAAATGAAAGTGAAAATGAAATGCCGCAGTTGATGAACAAAACGCTGACAGGGCAAGTCACGGCATGCGCTCTACTTCGTCATATGTCCCGTACAGATCCCATTGAAAGCGCCCGCTGCCCATGTGAAGCGTATCGTATTTCACGACCGGTTTCACTTATCTTCCTAATTTTTCTTGGCTTAAAGCCATAGTTTCTTTCTCTTATCTCGGACAGTACGAGAAAAGTCTTCGGATATTGCAACGTTCGATCCCTTGAGCTTGTATGCCGTTGAAAGCACAGCCTGGCGTGCTTTAAAAGATCTAAAACGTACAATGATAGGCCACATTTTTTCTTCAGAGTGTGTACCGAGCCTTTGAGCACGTTCGATGGATACCGAATATAATTCAAGCTTCATAGTACACTGATCTATGATGAGCTCCTCAGACGTGGCTGCCGTCTCATTAGGATCAGAATGAATTTGGCCATAAAAAATCAAATTATTGCGACCTTGACGGCTTTCAAAGTCATCTATTTTTTTTTTTTTTAGTAATTCCTGTCAACATTTTATGATCGTGTCGTTGCTGATCTTCAACACTAATTAAGGCTACTTTGATGATATCAATATTCTGCAGCTTAGTTTCCAGAGCTTAGTTCCCATAAAGAAAGGTGTTAGGCAAGGAGACACAATCTCCCCAGTACTATTCACAGCTTGTTTAGAGGAAGTATTCAGAGACTTGGAATGGGAGCAGTTAGGGATAAGGGTAGATGGAGAACACCTCAGTAATCTGCGATTTGCTGATGACATTGCCTTGCTAAGCAACTCGGGGGATGAACTGCAAATAATGATTGATGACCTAGACAGGAAAAGTAGAAATGTAGGCTTGAAAATCAATATGCAGAAGACTAAGGTAATGTTCAACAGCCTCGGGAAAGAACAGCAGTTTACATTAGGTAGCGAAATACTGGAAGTAGTAGGCGAATATGTCTACTTAGGACAGGTAGTAACCGCAGATCCGGACCACGAAAAGGAAATAACAAGAAGAATACGATTGGGATGGAGCGCATTTGGCAAGCACTCGCAGATTATGACTAGCAGCTTACCGGTATCGCTCAAGAGGAAAGTATACAACAGTTGCATCTTGCCTGTACTCACCTATGGGGCTGAAACGTGGAGGCTAACCAAGAGAGTTCTACTTAAGTTGAGGACAACCCAGAGGGCTATGGAACGAAAAATGGTAGGGGTAACATTAAGAGATAGAAAGCGTGCAGAGTGGGTCAGAGAAATAACTCAAGTTACCGACATTCTAGTAGAAATTAAGAAGAAGAAATGGACATGGGCAGGACATGTAGTGCGAAGAGAGGATAACCGATGGTCGCTGAAGGTAACAAACTGGATTCCAAGGGAAGGAAAGCGTAGCAGGGGGCGGCAGAAAGTTAGGTGGGCGGATGAGATTAAGAAGTTCGCAGGGGTCAAGTGGACGCAGCTAGCACAGAACCGGGTTAAGTGAAGAAATATGGGAGAGGCCTTCGCCCTGCAGTGGGTATAATCAGGCTGATGATGATGAGTTTCCAGAGAAAGAAACCGAGCTTTCATGTCAGTCACGTCTACGGTAAGCTGCGATAATTTGGAAAGTATTGCACTTTGGTCTTTCAACGGCTATTAAATTTGTTAAGTTGATGAACCTGGAATACACTCAACATCTCCACCACGCAGCATCAAAATTAACATGTAAAATGCCGGGCTACGCAAAAGCGAAAAATGTCTCTTGGCACTCACATGATTCGACCGCGTGAAGCCGCGTCGCCGACAGTCAAAAGTCAGGTAAAACACTTCAGGTGGAACCGGCAAAACGTAGCGGGACGCTTTTAAAGGCAGAAAGAAACCAACGTGCGTGAGCAGTTGAAAACCTGTAAGGCTCACTGCCATCTCGCCGGCTCCCCGCCCCGCCGTCACAGTGCTGCAGAATTGAAGGATTCTACCTTTATATATCTTTTTCTTTATAATTAGACCACTATCGAGAAAAAGCAAAGCATAGTCTGACGTCCTTGGCTTAACTCTGGAACGCAGAAAGGAATGCAGAAGCGGAACATGTGGCGACTGAAGTCTGAAATACAGGAAAGCGAAAAAGTGCAAGCTTTACGACTCCTCAAGATTAAAAAATATGCAAAGGTCAGAAGAAAAATTCTCGAATGCGCGCTCAGTAATATTGCAGACTAGGAGGTGGCTGCACAGAGGCAAAGATATTGACCACTCCACGCAAAGAAATGTGATTAGAAATTGATTAATTGCGCAGCGCGCGGTAGGTGCCACACGTGTGCAGGAAATAGTTTGTTACGTTTAAACTGTTGTGCATTACAAATATATTCTAATTTGTGGAAAAGGTAGATGCGCCCGCTAAACGTGTGGTGCATGTACAATTAGTGATGGATACAATGCTTTCTCTTCTGCTTTTTTTTTTTTCAGTTTAAGAAAGGGGGAGGGGGGGGGGGTGCAGAAAGCCATATTGATACATTGACAATATAATCTGTCTAAGCCGTCTACCTCAACCTCGTCTATTGTTTGTTTTCTTCCACGCTCATCCGGATAGCATTCCTTCATAGGGCACAAAAGCATTAGAAGCATGTCGTGTACCTACGCGGCTGTGTATGCAGAATTCGCTTTAACGACATATGACACCTTGTCCAGAGGACCCTTGGACCTTGTTACTCGCTGGGGTGAGCTCTGGTGTGCAAACACGCACTGACGTGCGCAGGGATGTGGGAATCATACGTAATGCAAACGTGAATGACGCGTCTCATGTACGCCTGTCCGAGGCACGCTATAGCCTGGAGAGACCTCGCATCAGATCAGGGCTGTTGCCAGCACCCCACGGTACGCGCTCTTGCTGCTTCCCTTCTGCGGCAGGTGCCCTCGGAGTCGCTGCAGGGGGTGGCGGTGCTGCAGCAGCTCCTGCTGCACGAGAATTGCATCGGCGAGCTGCGTCCCGACCGGTTCCCGCTCGAAGGGGGAGCCCTGGACATCCTCAACCTGGCCGACAACCAGATACAGGCGCTGCCGGAGGCCGCCTTCGTGCGCCTTGGATCGCTCGTGTCGCTCGAGCTGGAGCGCAATGGACTGCTCGACATCCACCCGGACGCCTTCCTTGGGGTGCACGGTAAGGTAACTGAAGTACCCATTGCCGACAGTGGAGGCTCAGGCTCCTTGAAATGCGAGATACACCGCGATTTCGAAATATATTTAAAAATTCGAGGCCCTCCACTACGCATGCTTCATCGGCCGCAATCCGCTTTAACACGGGAAAACTTACATTCCATCGATCGAATCGGGCACCGCCGCGGTAGCTCAGTGGTTAGGGTACTTGACTGCTGATCCTGAGGATGCGGGTTAGATCCTTACCACAGGCGAAGTGCTAGGCATCCGTGTACTGTACAGTGCATGTTAGAGTTCCCCAGCTGGTCGAAATCCCGGCGCCTTCCACTATGGCGTTCCTCATAGACAGGCCAATTCGGTGGGTTAAACATTGTAAACAAAGCGAATACGCTCACTAAAAAGCAGTGCCGAATAGAGCATTTTCGTGTCGTTTCTGCTTGAGTCGTAAATCACTTCATGCGGGTTCAACGAGGACAAACATTTCTGCCACTGTGACAAGGACAGAGCTCCCACCATGGCGTACATTGACCGAGACATCCGCTCGTCTGCAAAGCGCCACTGAGTAAATCACGAAAATAGGCGGGGGAGTTCTAAGCACTCACTTCCTTATTCCTGACACAAGCGCAGGATACGTCGAACACTTCAGGGCTTGCAGTGATTAACTTGCTTCTGGCGTCAGTGTATCGTTAGTTATCCGCATTTCAACACGTGTTGTACTGCGTCGTTAGTCACAGAGCTAATAATAGTGCCTCCGTGCCTCACAGGTGCAAAAAGTGAGCGGCACCCCAAGCACAACTTTCTTTTCCACGGGTTTTCTTCGCTAATTTACACACGTGGGCTCCGTCTTAGCCCCAGCAGTGTTAAAGCGGGCTTTATCGCTTATTCTCCGCCATTTTTGTTTCCGTATGCACGACGCATCCATCAACAGTTTCTACAATAATGGGTTAATTGCTCATTGACACCCACCCCAGCGCAGCCATACGGCTACAGAAGAAATCTCTACAGCTTTCTCAGAAACAACGTAGTTAAAGAAAAATTGATCCTGGTCCGGGGATTGACCCCAGGACCACCGCCATTCCGGGGCAGTCGCTCTACCAACCCTGCTCAACCTCGGGAGATTTCTCTAAATACTCAACCAACACATTTTTAGAGTTATTGATCAATTCACTCTCGCCCTAACATTTGGTCTGCTGACCGTCCTGGTTAGCTCAGTTTGTGAGCGACTGCCCCAGAAAGGCGGTGGTGCCGGGCTCGATCCCCAGACCAGGACGAATTTTTCTTAAACTACGAAGTTTCTGAAAAAGCTGTATAATTCCCCTTTTGTACGACTACAAAGGAGACATGGAGTCCAGATTTCTGGGGCCGCCTTTCAATTGTAATCAGGCATGGCAGTAATTTATTTACAAAATGAAATTACTGTAATTTAATTACTTTTCCGGTAATTTCTAAAGTAATGAATTACTTTTAGCAGTAATTTTGCTGCAGAAATAATTAATTCCTTTCGCGACTACTTTTGCTAAAGTGTACCACTGCTCTTTCGTAGACAACTCTGAGAGAGAATGCCGCGAAAGCAGGAACGACGCGCGGCGAGCCTGGGCCAGAGTAACGAATCGGCAAAAAGAGACAGAATTGAGCAGAGCTCTGCGTATGAGACCTCCTGTGTCCTGTGTAGCCGGGTAACAGGAGCTATCCTATGCAACCATTTCCCGAACAGCACGATGTCACGCATCAAGGGTCGCAGAAGGGATAAAATCGTCTAAGACGGCCGCAGTTCAAAATTATTTGGGAGAGTGCAGTGACACTCCCTGTTGCGTCGGCTAAGGCACAGTGGTGCCTGGTTGCGCTCGTCACTGCGAGTGAAAGAAGATGGGGGAGACTGGCGAATGACGTGAGCATTGCTGAGCCAAGCTGCCGGCGTCGGTTCTTGGGATCACGGAAGCAATACATAACGTAGCTTCTTCGCAGCTTTCAAACGGCGGACCTCTGGGACAGCAAGACTCTGGGTTCGTCGCTCATTTCACGAGCGTTCAACCACGCTTCTGTTTTCGTCGTTTTTATTGCGTAAGCAATACTGCACCAGGTTTCGTGCCGTCGCGTATCCCCGGCGGACGCCGTGCTTGACCTTGAACCGCAACTGCGTCGACGCTTGAACCGCGTCTCACGCACTTCGCAATCCTGGCGTTCCCCGGATCGCACTCTCGCCGCATGCGATGCGAGCACGGTCCGATGTTGCATGCGCGCGTCGAAATCCAGGCACGTGCGCCAAAGCGGTGGTCGGGACGCACCCCTCAGGGTCCAAGGGGCGGACGGCCGCCGCCCAGGGTAAGGAATTGCGCATTAATAAAAAGAAGACGATTGCTGACAGGAGTGAAAGTAGAAACAGAGAAATAGGAGTTCGCGTCGGGGTAAATCAGTTGCTATGCGGTCTTACAAGGAGAAGCATCGGCGATGCGCCGAAGCCAGAAAATGGCAACGGGCTGAAGAGAATGCTGAAGAATGTGAACAACGGCTAGCAAAGCAGCGAGCGCAAGCCGCTGCTAGACGAGCGCGTCGTGCACCTCTAGACACTTAAGCGCAACCATTGCAGTATTGCTTGCGCAACTTACCAGCTTTAACCAGAGCTAAACTACTGCCAATTTTTTGCCGTTCTCTTATTTTTGTAATCGTACGTGTTTTAGTAATGAGGCAGAAAAAAGTTAGCTGGGGCGAAATTTAGCAGGAAGACGAAAAAATGTGTGCGTCGCGTCTATAGAGAGAAGTTGATATTTTTTTCTAGCTTTACTTCGTTTTTGCATGTATGAAAACTAAAAGGAATTTGAAAGTAATTGAATTACTCAGCAGAAGTAACTGTAACGTAATTTTGTTACCTTGGGCGACAGTAATTAGTAATTTAATTTGATCACATTTATGCGAATTTCAAGAAAGTAATTCATAATGTAATTTAATTCCTTTTCAAAAATAATTTTGTCATGTATGATTGTAATGCGACTGCGGGATAGTGTAACGCACATGTTGTTAGGACTTATCCAAACTTCCGATGTAGAGCGAAAAGTCTTCGTTTAATTTTTTTTTCTTTTCTTGCGCTCGCATCGAGCAATTAAAACTGTCACGAAAAACCAATGAGGCTGCGTTTCCAAAACTAATGGTGAGACAAGTGTGCAATATTGTGAGATACTTTTATGAACATAATACTCCGATGTGTAACCAAATTTTGCTTTCTAACCTTTTTTTTTTTTTTTTTGTGCTCGCAAGGAGCATTTAAAACTGCCGAAAATATGGGATGCGTTGTTGAAAATAATTTACGGAATAATATTATATATATATATATATATATATATATATATATATATATATATATATATATATATATATATATATATATGATCTTAAGAGCAGACAGATTGAAAAGGTCTGAGCTTCAGATGTGAGCCAAAATTTTCCCTCGGAAGTTCATCTTGCTCTAACGGGTAAAGAGACTGCCATAAAAACTAACAAGGTGCGTTTTTGAAACTAAATATCCAATACTGCTGTCAGGGCAGGATCTGCGGATTTATTGATTGTTATGATACTACTATACAGTGTGTGACGAAATTGCATTCGAGACCTATTTTTCAAATATTATTCAAAGATCAACCTTAACCGAAATTTTCACGGACGTAAGGTCTATTTTCAGAATAGCAGTGTTTTCGTAAACAGAAATTGTCTCTCTCTATATCTACTATGTGATGCTTTTGCATATGTGGCCATTACGTTTACGGCATCCAAATTAAACGTATCGTTGAGCCAGTTCATCAATTTGGTATTGACTCGCATCGGCTAACATGCTCACGGAGGGATCGGAAATCAATAAATCGCTCTTACATCCCACTTTTTTTTTTCTTGTATAGCGCTTGCTGCTTTAACAACCGCATTATATTCAGTACCGTTGTGCAACCGCGTGACTAGCATCTGATTCCATTATGGTTCGTGGCGAACTCCAACATAAGCGGCTATAGCCATAACTGCTAGGTCTGAACCTTTAAACGACTTCGAAAAACTATCTAGGATAATTGGTATTTAGCACAATGAACATTAGGGAAAAACAAACAGGTCGAATGGCTCTGAGAGTATGCACTAATAGTAATGCGAAGCCATTTTCTTTTGTGTGTTTCTTTCTTCACGGCATTCTTGCAAAAGTGATAAACGAGTACCTTTTTTTTCATGCTTGAGCAGGCCACTGAGTGCGAGTCTCAACTTGTCAGGCATAAGCTAGACTCACCACGTAAATTTCTTCAGTGCGCACAACTATTGTTCATACAGCACCCACATTGTATTCGAGTGACGAATAGAATACTTAATCATTTTCACCATTTCGGCGCATCGCTATGAGGCTGTACAAAAGGCCTCTGTGTTTCCTCCTTCCGTCCGGCACCCGAAAAAAAAAAAAAAAAAAAGAAAAGAGAGCGGAGGTATAAAAGCATAATTAATGGGCAAGCCTAATTAGTCTCCGATTTTCTCTTTCCTCAGAGCCCGCATTTAGTCTTTCTGTGCAGCTGTATCAAAAGTTCCAGTGCTCTACAGCCAGTAAGTGTGCGATTAGAAGCTCTCGCACGTGTATTCTCAATCATCGCGGTAATTAGAGGAGGGCGCTACGCGCCTTTCGTGCTGCGGAGTTCGGCTCCAGGTGATTATTTTGTTTGGCCGCGCGGGGCAATTACGCGGTGGTGTCTCCTCTCATCTTCGCTTGGGCGAGCAGGGCAAAGTTTGCCCAACATATTCGACAACAGACCTCTATCTTCCTTTTCTCCTTTTCACATATTTCATTTATTTTGTCCAGAAGCGATTGAGATTTCAAAACGAAGAGTGCACGCTTCTTTATCTTCTCCGCATCTTCCTTCTTGTAATTTGTCAAAAATTTCAAGCGGGCTTTCAAGTGACGCATGCGCTCTCCTTAAACACACTTTCTTGACGTACGGTAATTATTTTGTATACCAAGCTCGTTTCTTTTCTTTATCACGCATAAATCGCAATGTATTTATAGCCTTATGCTTTTCTGTTAAATTTATTATTTATTGCTGCTGCGTCTGCACTGCGGTATAAATTATTCGTGATGATACGCGTTCATTATGGACGATTCTATCATCACGATTATACCAGCGCCCGTGCTTGTGGATAGCTCAGATGGGAGTGGCTTTCTGGTTGAAAAAGCAGTGAGAGTTTGCTTGAGAAACAAAAACTGGTTATTCTGTTGACTGCAAAACAGCGACATTTTCGTTATTTACGTGCACCAAAGCCTCAAAACATCTCCACACTTTGCTTACTATCGGTTCTCTCGAGGTGATCCCTCGAGTCAGAAATTCCTCAAAATAGTGTTGAGCTCTCTCCCTCTCTTTCTTTGTTTCTTTGCCTCTTACCTTCGCTTAGCTTGCTTGCTATTCCATCCTGACTTTTGAGCGCTGTGGTGTTTGACTGTTTGTGTGTTATCACACAATCACACAATCGCTTTTTACATTTTTGCGAGCTTATGTATAGACAGTCCGAACACTCATCTAACCTGGGCCCTTTATAGATCATGCGAAAAACATCGATCTGCACGCTGCTTACACGCGTTCGCCCCTGCAATGAGTCAAACGTGCAAGTTTCAACCGCCCTGATTGACGCAATATTTTGTGCTCTTCTATGAAAACCGCTGCGTTACTCCACAGTGAAAGAGTCGTTTAAGAGAAAGACAGCGAGGACGAGAAGTGGGGAAATCGCGGAGAAATCAACGAGAGTTTGGCATCTGTTTACCGGCCAGGCAAACCCAAGTTGTCAAAGGACATCGTTCGAAATCTGTTGACAAGCGCTGTATGCTGCTGCTCATCACCAACAAAGAGGTCATAGACTGTCGGTGATATAATTACCACAATATGCCAAGTGAAGAACCGTTGCTGGCAGTGTACGTCGTGCATTGCAAGCCGGTAAATTGCGTTGGCTTGTACAGTCAAGCAATGCAGGCGCTCAGTGGGCTGCTATAGATATCTCGCTTCGTATTTTAGTTGTTTTACTTTTTATTCGTTTTATACGTTATATCTGTATTAATAACACGCTGGAATCTCATCTTAACATTTTAGAGCCTACTAAAGGTGTTTGCTAATCTAGTTCATAACGCGTACTCTAAATTTCTAGTCGTTAACATTTTACAATAGATCCGTATAATTAGCACAGGGGCGGATTTTTTCTCCTATTTCATGGAGAATTTTATTTGTTTTTTTTCCTGACGCGCGTCACAAAGACAAATTCGCATCACGCTCTCGTCATTCAGCCGAGTCGACTCATTTTAGAGTGACAGAGCACTAGCGAATCTGCATTGTACATGTGGTGGAGTGGCGCGCAAGCCATCACTGCATGTTCATTTCTTCTCCACCTGCATCTACGGTGTTTTGAACTTGTTTAGATGTTATTTCAGTTATTTACGCCCGGTGTGGAAAAAGAACATTATAAGGAAATGCAGAACGTTACTATATTTGCGAAAGGAAAAAACTGAGATCCCTCCTTTTATATTATTTTTTTTTATGTTCTGACGTCATCACTAAGCACACATCCAAGTATGGCCTACTTTAGTCTCCTCCAATGGCAAAACACGAAGATTAACGAGTTTCCGCACGGAAGTTCAAAGACGCTCTGTGTACCGCCCGATGCTAAGCAGTACTATCCTCCCGAAGCTTTTTTTTTTTTTCTTTTGCAGACGACATACAGACATTGCGCATATGTTTTTGAACATCGCCTCCGAAGAAGTGCGACCGCAGCAGCGAAGGTCAAGCAGGCGAACTCGCTCTCAACAGCCGAGCAATCAAATCAGATCGCTCAGATAATCCATCTGGTTCGAGTGAGCTGC
The DNA here is from genome assembly GCF_055883805.1 of Amblyomma maculatum. Classification (NCBI taxonomy): domain Eukaryota; kingdom Metazoa; phylum Arthropoda; class Arachnida; order Ixodida; family Ixodidae; genus Amblyomma; species Amblyomma maculatum. The sequence continues at coordinate 215,641,276 of NC_139346.1, read as the reverse complement.
AGAAACGGCAGCAGCGGGACATTTCATGAGCTTGCATCATGCCTTGTGAGTGAGGCCTGTGCCTTTTTCGCAGCGACCATGGAGTGGCTCAAGCTTGGCTACAATAACCTGGCCGCGGTGCCCAGCGAAGCCCTGCAGAACCTGACCGCTCTGCGCGAGCTCGATCTTCGGGGAAACAACATCACGGCCATACAGGGCGACGCCTTCGCGGGATTTGGAGTATCGCTCAAGTTCCTCTACCTGCAGAAGAACAGGCGAGTACCCATACTTGATCACGCGCCGCCGTCTCGAGTGTTTTGATTCCCGGACATCCGGGCAATGCTCTCCCGATCATCCGCGCTTTTATTTCCTTCTTTACGTATATCGAGTGTTTTTCAGTACCTGCCATTAAAAGTTTCGTTCACAAAACTAACCTCTCATTTACTTCGTTAAACTTAAGGCCAATCACTTTCTTAGTGTTCGTACCGCCGCACCTACGTCACATTAACGATATAAATTGTGAGATAATTTTTTTATCTCACTGAAATGAAAGCTAGGAGGACGAGATGGATATCTTCCAGACGCTCTCGAGTCATATCTCCGCCGTGTCCGAAGTCCTTGTCTAACAGGCCGCCCATTGCGCTGACTGCTTTTCGTGGGGCCGATATTGTTGCGCGAAGCGATTTTAGGCTGCGTTATCAGTGCCTTTTTTTTTCTCTCTTGCGGTTTCCTGGAAAATGAATGAAAGAGGGACGGGGGAGGAAGGTTCGGCTGTGAGACTACAGGCTGATTGTGGCGCAGTCCGCCATACTTGAACCGGCTTACAGACGCGCCCATGCCCCGTTGTACTACCATCTTCACCGCCACGATCTATCTGCCATCCCGTTTCAGAGCCTTGAAACACCTTCTTCGAGAGTGTTCTTGGGACAATTTCTCAATCCACTCGTCAATCAAAAATCCACTCGTCAATCACCGAGTGGATTTTTTTATTAATAGTGTAAGCCTTTTTCAGACTCATACAGGAGTGGGTCAAGTCACTCGTACATAGCAACATTACAGACAAAAAGAAACACAATGGAACTGGAAATCACCGACAGTCAAATAACATCATTTTCATTGGCGAAAAAGCGTTCAATTTATAAAAAAAAAGAAATCAGGGATAGCAATGTTATCAATTTCACTTGGTAACACAATCCACATTTCGATTGCCTTAGAAAAAAAAAAAACAAGTATTTAAACGTGTAACAACGCGCCAAGAGGGGTCTAATGCAATAATTATAGTTGCCTCGGGTGGAGTGACGCTGGGGTGTTTTCAGGTAGTCCTCCTTAATTATGTTTAATCTGTGATGATAAAGATTGAAAAGGAACTTCATTGCAGCCGCTTTCGGATGTTTTATCTTGTTCCGCTTAAAACCACACTTCGCGATAGACGCTGCTGCTGCCGGGACCAACTTGGGGCTGCTGAGCGCTGGCAGCGAAAACCGGAGCGTCCGCCCCCGTCCCTGCCAGACAGTCCGAAGCACTGAAAAACCTTAACGGCGGCAGCCGATTATCATAATTTAGACTTGGCTGCAGCTGGCGTGGACGAGCTTCCTCCTTTCTACCTGGCCGAACCTATACAGACCCGCAGGCTTCATCCACTCACTGGGCGGCTTTTTTACTCCCTCTTGTGCTCACGCTATAAAAAAATGGGCATCGCTAGAGCGTTAAAGTCTGCGTCGGCAATCAGCGTCTCGCAAACAGCTTGAACATTGCATAAGTGAAATCCCCTCGGCCGTCACATAGTGGCTGTGACTGCATCACTGAGAGGGAAACAGCCTCAGTTTCAAGTCGGTTTCGGTCAGACATGGCAGTAGTTGAATTACAGTATTGAAATTACTGTAATTTAATTACCTTTTTTGGTAATTTGTAATGTAATTAATTACGTTTTTCGTTTGGTAATTTAGTAATGTAATTAATTACTTTTGGTAGTAATTTCGCAGCAAAAGTAATTAATTCCTTTAGAAATTACTTTTACTGAAGTGCGTCTGGTCTGTTCCGGTTTTTGCTCTTGTCTTGTTTTTGTAATGGCAAGTGCTATAGGAAAGAGGGAAGGAATAGCTCTCTGGGATGGAATTTGGCGGAAAGACGAAAGAATGTGTGTGCTTCGCGTCTGGAGAACAAGTTGTTTTTTTTTTACTAGGTTTACTTGGTTTTTGCATAGATGGAAACTAGAAAGTAATCTTAAAATAATTGAATTACTCAGTAAAAGTAATTGTAATGTAATTTCATTCCTTTTTGGGAGAAGTAATGAGTAACATAATTTAATTACTTTTCTGCAATATTCAGCAAAGTAATAAGTAATGTAATTTAATTCCTTTTCAAAAGTAATTTTACCATGTATGGTTCCGGTACAAGACATACCCGACTTGCGGGCGGCCGCATTGTTTGCGAATGGCGGCGCATCGCTTCACAGCAAGCCTCGCCTGTGATGTGTTCATGTGGGCTTTCTGAGGATTTTTAAGCAGCGAATGAAACGGTCGCTTTGCTTACGGATAAAAAAAAAATGCATCTAGAAAAATTTTAAAAATAGTTTCCTACTGTTAAAAAACTCGGAGAAAGTTGGTTCTTGTGGTCCTGATTGTACGAGAGAGCTGTCCCTTTCAGAGTGCTGAAAACGACTTGTGAGATTAGGAAAAGGCTTTCTCATCCATGCATGCGGTTCTTCACACTGGCAATGCTCTTTTTCTTTATGGTTCTCCTATCAAATCCGGCTTTTCTTTGCTTTCTTTAAGCTTACACATGCACAAATAAAAGGTACCGCACGCAAAGAACAGGACACTAGCTGGCTTTTCGAAAGCTTTACTTGTATATTTCCTAGTTTGTACTTGCAGATTATATTTCCAACAAAAGCGCGTGTGTTGTGTCTCTTCGCACGTGTTTGTTGCGCCACATTTGTGGGTATTTTGCAGCCCCTCAAGCTGTTATTCTGAATGTTCAGGGGCCGCTTGCTGCTTCCAAGCACTTGTCTATGATACGGAAGCGACGTCTAATGGAGCCGTCCTGCTCGCATTTCAGATAAAATGCTAGAACATGACGGTGACGTTGTCAGCATTTTCTTATGAATTTTTCTTCTAGCTATGAGCACGCTTTATATCTCGTGGGAAATGTGCATCATAATGGTATCTGAAATGTATCAAACTGCGATAATTTAAGGCAATTCAACCGGCCTTTAAGTTGGAACCATTCAATGCCTTCCCGATTTCGTTGTGGATAGCTAATTAGGTTCATAATCAGATAGACTCCATGTGAATCAATGCCGGCGGCCATGAGAACTATGCGGCTACTTCCTGTTAGCCTTCTTTCAGTTGATCTTTCACTTTTCTAATTTCTTTCTTACAACTGTCCTGTATTCTCTTACCTTCTCCACTTCTTCCAGGCGGCAAGGACTAGCCTTGTGTTGAAAAACTACCATGAGCTCTGCCATGTTTGGTTATAGTCCCGGTGTACGGCTGCCGTAGACATAACTATAATATCTAAGTTCTTGTCGCGTCCCTTAGTTGGGCTTCATGGTGGGTGGCTGCCACTGTGGCCGGACACAATAACTCTTTTTATGGCTTTTTCTTATTTTCGGGCCGACGTAACTGCAGAGTTTTTGCCCAAAATAAAAAAGGTCTTCCCTAAGTATACCAAATTGTTCATAGCGAACAACCTCATAAACCTGCCAGGAAAATTTCCCCTTTCATCGCTGAAAAGTGCCTCAAAAAAGTCCTAGGCCCCTTTTACAAGGCTAGTGGAGACTTGCTCCTAGAGATAAACCAGAAGCACCAAGTGTCCAAACTGTCTAACACCAAAGCAATCGGAGACTAGAAAGTATCGATTACACCCCATAGGTCATTATATACAGTCCGCGGTGTTATCGCGGAGATTGACTTTATTGAACTCAGGGAAGAAGAAACCAGGAAGGGCTCGCTGACCAAAATGTAATCAAAGTTCAAAGGATAAAGATCCGGAAAGAAAACAAAGAAATTCCAACCAAACATTTTGTTCTTACGTTCACCAGTTCCACGCTCCCAGAATCAGTTGCAGTGGGCTACACAAATATTTCTGTCCGTCCATACGTACCAAACCCTCGTCGAGGTTACAACTTCCAGAGATTTGACCATGGATCCCAAACTTGTCGCGGCCACCAGACATGCGCCAAATGTTCTGTCAAAAACCACAGCTCAGAGAACTGCACAGCAGCACCACGTTGCGCTAACTGTGAAGGGGGGCACCCAGCCTATTCTAGGTATTGCCTGTCCTGGAATAAAGATATAATTACACTTACAACTACAGACAACATATCATATAAAGAAGCTAGAGCACGCATTGCTACCTCGAAGACATTTTCTGAAACTCCGAACACTAACTTCGCCGGTGCATATCTATGGAGCAATGCATCGCACCGGGTTTCGACATCTGCACAGACCGCAGGGCTGTGGCAGGGCCATGCTCGCTCCAGGTGGAAGCAGTTAATGCTGCCTCACCGCCTTCAAAGCAGGCCACGTGGCCCCCAGGGTCAGCAGACCCCAAGAACTCGGCCTACGAGGCAAGGTCTTCTGGAAATGACCACGTGCAACATGCACGCACGTCCAGCGTCTCTGATGACGCAATGGGCACGACCCAAGGTAGCTCTCTGTTGTCACAAAGACGGCAAAACTTCTGGGATCGACCAAAAAAAAAAAGAACACAAGGCCCGAATCAGAGGCCCTGAAACAACATATTTCTCTTCATACGCAAAATATGGCATTCCTAATTCATTGGAATAGTTGAGGAATTCTAAGTAAATTAACTGGCATAAAAGGCATTTTAGCATCTTGCAAGAAACAAACTTAGGCCCGAAACATACATAAAAACGGACAGCAGAGGCGAAATTTTAGAGGAACTTATTCTTTCCAGTAACGTTTGTTTGCTCAACTCCGGTAAACTAAGATACTGCTCTACATCACCTGGGTAAATGAGCTGTTTAGATCTGTCATTTACTTCACCATGTGTTTTTAGCGATTTTACATGGGACGTTTTAGATTATCCATACGGGATAGACCTCTTGCCTGTTTTTATTAATTTATCAGTATCACCTACTGCCATCCCAACGAAACCGCAGCGTTGGAAGCTGGATGTAGCTGGGAAACTTTTAAGGGAAATGCTAGAATACATGAAATATATTCACAAAATTTTAAGGTTGATGAACCGAACGAAAAATTCACAAATTTTATTCTCGCTGCACAACAAATTGCCATCTCACAGCCTTCCGGAATAGTGAGGTGCAACCACAACGTTTGGTATAATAAAGAATGGAGGGTGGGGGGTTTTAATAGGGGAATAAATGTTTTCCCCGCTTAGTCGCGTTTGACAAACCAAACCGAAGACCACACCCAGTGATCGCGCACGCCGACCACTGCGGGCCTTGCTCTTGGGAACAAAGGTACAACAGGTGGTGACAGCAAACAGGCATTTATTGCTGCAGTAACAACAACGCCAGCTAGTAAGAAAACAGGTCGTTTAATAAATACAGGTCGTCTGACTCACCAGCAAGACAACAGGCGAATGTTCGCCAATGCTAGGGCAGGGGATAAAGTCCGAGGCCAGACAGGGCGAGCAGGCGGGAAACGTCCCGCTAGTCGCCTCGCCGGCGACTGCGGGGTCGCGCGATGATGATGAAACAACTTCATTGCCTAGGACATGGTCGGTTAAGGCAGGTGGGCTTAGTGTGAAGATCGTCCGCTCGCGCTGAGTTCCCCATGTCGAAGAGACTTGGATTTGCCCGCGTGCGCGGTGTCAAGATCAGGTGTGGGGCTTGTGCTGCCGTGACGCTGGCGCCATCTCTCGATAGTCAATGTTAACCACCACTGTTGGCGTCATTCCGTGATAACTAGAGTGACTACCGCGGGGGAAAGCCGACCTTAAAGGGGACGATGGCAGATCGTTCCCCACATCCCCCCAATCTTAAATTGACCTACGCGCCTGCAAGTACATGCTATGGAGATGTCTTCATGAACTTGCACTTGAGGTAGGACCTTCCAGCAGACTTCCACGGTGCGCCAACGGTAGCGTGAAGGTCTCCGCAGGATGGCTGGCATGTCACGTGGGCTTCAGTGTCTGCAAGTCGGAGCCCGGTCGAAAACTGCGGCCGGGAGTTCGTAGAGGCGGCGCTGCTGCCTGAAAGACAGATGCAAACGATGCCAGATAGGGTACCGAGCCAGGTGCTGGTACGGCACAACACCAGGGATCGCGGTTAGTGGACCACGTGTCCACAGGGCCCGCGAGGGCGGCTGAAAGCTGCAGGCCAGGACAGCAGCAGCCAGATGTGACCGCTGACTGGTCTCGCCACGATGCTCCAGGTGGATGCGCTGAACAGGATACAGGCAGCTCCGTCGCAGCAGGCAGCAGCGAGACGATGTGCAGAGGCCAGTAAGCCGGGGCGGCTCCGGTAAACCTACATAACTTCCGTAACGCTCTCAGCAAGCCTTACTGTGAGTCACGAGAGGCGGCACTTCGCACAAAACTCGCTAGCAAATTTTGTCATGCGGCTGTAAAACGCAAAATTCAAGTGAACAAAGGAACAAAGTTCTTTCGTGAGTTGAACGAGGCTGAACAGTTCGTGCGAGAACACTAAAAAAACATCAAGTGGGCAGCAATGTGCTCCCACTCTACAACACCACGAACCAGGCGGTTCTCTCTTTTGAAGTGGTGCAAGCAGCTATACAAAGCCTTAAGCCTAACATCCACTATGACAAAGACCGCCTTCTAAAAAGAAAAGTACCCGTAAAAGAAATACGCGCACACCGCCGCGAGGAGGCATCACCACGATGGGTTGGTCCTACTCCGCTCACCGCACGAAGTGGATTTGCAATCGGCGTCGACCGCCCCGGAACGCCCGGTGCCGAGCTGCAATACAAGCAAGCTCATGGTGGCACCCGTGGCCCCAGGCCACTCGGCTCCCAGAGGCCGCGACTCCCAGAGTCGCAAAAGAGACAGATGAGAAAATATGCACAGAAAACTCGGATCACCCACGCGGCTTCCGTATTCACTCGCTACAGGCTTGGCGACAACGCGGGTGCTAGGCCTCGCGCTCCCTCGGTGTGTACCATGTGGTTTTAAAACTGAAGAAACTTCTCCAAAGGGCACAAAAAAATGCGCTGAGCATGTCGAAAAGTTCAAACATGCTGCAGCGGAAGTCACCTCGCTCTCAAGAAAGCATGCGGAGGAGCCTAGCGATCAAAATTCACTCAAGGCATATGCACTTGTTATGTCCGGACAAAGGAAGTTCTTTGCCCCGAACAAACAATCGTCCAATGTTCCAAGATCAGGCCCCACGTTGGACTGCCAGATGCGGGGTTGTAATACGGTGATAAATGCGTTTTCCCCGCTTAGTCGCCGCTGACAGTCCAAACTGCCGACCCCACCCATTGACCGCGTGCGCTACCGAGAGCACGCCTACCACTGCAGGCCGTGACCTTGGGAACAAAGGGACAACAGGTGCTGACAACAAACAGGCATTTATTGCTGCAATAACAACAACGCCAGCAAGCAATAAAACACGCTAATGAATCTAGGTCGTTCGACTCACCAGCAGGGCTACGGGCGAATGTTCGCACACGCGAGGGCAGGGGATAAGCTCTGAGGCCGGACAGGGCGAACAGGCAAGAAAAGTCCCGCGAGGCCTTCGCCTCGCCAGCGACTGCGGAGTCGTGCGAAGATGCGTCCGCTCGCGTGGAGTTTCCCAGGCCGAAGAAACTTGGCTTTTCCCGCGTGCGCGGTGACAAGACCAGGGGTGGCGCTTATGTTGCCTCGACGCTGGCGCCATCTCTCGATAGTTAATGTTAACCACCAATGTTGGCCCCATTCCGCGATAGCTAGAGTAACTACCGCGGGGGAAAGCCGACCTTAATGGAGACGATGGGAGATCGTTCCCCACAAGGGAAGCAAAAAAGATGCAAAATAAAGATTGGGGAACATTCAGAGGCTACCCAACCTATGATAACCTAATAAACTTTAAAAAAGAAGAGGAAAAGCACGGCACATCTGAAGAAAGGCCGAAAAAAACTCGTGGAAAAGTTATGTGTCATCTATAAACAGATTAACTTCGTCAAAAAAAAGTGTGGGCAAAGGTGCAGAAGCTAAATGGCAGGTTCTCATCATTTACAATTCCTCTATTAACAGCACCTGGTATCCAAACAACTCTGGAGGCGCAGGCAAACATATTGGGAGAACATTTCGGGGCAGTTTCTAGTTGTTCGCACTACACGCAGTCATTTTTAGGATACAAAAACATCTCGGAAATACACAAACTTCCAACAACTGGCAGCACAAGTGAGCTCTGCAACAGACATATTACCATCCATGAAATCAATGGAGTACTGTCTGCCGGAAAACAAACTTCCCCAGGGCCCGACAAAATACATTATGAAATGCTGTCCCATATTTCCTTTCCGCTGTACGTGCACGTTTGAAATTGTTTAACAAGATATTCATGTCAAGAAAGGTAGCAGAAGCCTGGAAAAGAGCTGTTATAGTCCCATTCCTTAAACCTGGAAAGCCATCAAGTTCTCTTAGTAGCTACAAGCCTATAGTCCTTACGGGTTACCTAGCCAAATATTTTGAAAGCGTTTTAAACATTACCTTTATTTTAGAATCACGCAAACTTGTGGACATTCATCAGTGCGGTTTTAAAAAAGCATGCGCAATGACAGGCCATCTTAGATTTGAAAATGTTGTCCGAGGGGCATTTACCCACATGCAACATTGTCTTGCCGTCTTCATCGACATGGAGAAAGCCTATGACACAACCTGGAGGTTCGGGATTCTGCGTAACCTAGCCGATATAGGTATTCGTGGCAGGATGTTAAACTGCCTGAAGGACTTCCTATCAAACCGTTCATTTAGGGTGCGTTTGGGCTCAGCCCTGTCCAGGAGCTTTGTTCAAGAGAACGCAGTTCCCCAAATGTGCATTTTAAGTGCTGCTGTGTTCGTTGTAAAAATTAATTCAATAGGCAGAGAAATCCCCAAATGCATTCTGTACTCCCTCAATGTTGATGATATCCAGATTGCATGCACGTCCACTAACCTATCAACATGTGAGCGGGAAATACAGCTAATCATAAATAGACAAGCTACATGGGCAGATAAAAATGGTTTCCAGTTCTCCGCACAAAAATCAGTGGCTGCCCTGTTCTCGCTCAAACGAGGCTTGCGTTCCACCCCAAGCCTACACTTAAAAAAATCGTACTTCCCGTAAAAAAAAAAAAAAAAAAAAAAAAAAAAAAAAAAAAAAACATAAATTTTTGGGGATTACCTTAGATAAAAAGTTAACATTATTACCCCACATAAACACCCTCAAAAAGAAAGCATCTCAGTCTTTAAACATACTACAAGTACTCTCAAGAAAACACTGGGTGTCCCACAGGACATGCCTTTTACATATCTATCGATCCGTAATACGCTCTACCTTAGATTACGGAAGCATAGTCTACGGTTCAGCGAGACACTCGTATTTGAAGCGCATTAGATCCAGTATGCAACATGGGATTGCGCTTCTCTACTGGCGCATATAGAACATCTCCAATAAATAGCCTCTATATTGAAACAAATGAGCCACCCCTTGAAAAGAGGAGAACAATGCTGACATGCACATATGTACTGAAAATAAGGTCCCTACAGAAGCATTTATGATACTCTATAGTCACAGGCTGCCCATCTAAAACATTCTTTAATAACAAACCCCAAGCAATCAAACCACTAATCCTCCGTTTTGAACAGGCATGCCAGCAAATAAACATACTTGATCCACTTCCAAATATTGCCCGGGGACGAAGCCCACTGCCACCCTGGTGCCAATTCCCCTGTGTACGTGAGTTAACACTAACCCACTTTCGTAAAGAACAAACAGCGCATGAACATATAGTACAAGAATTATTCGCACTGAATAAAAAATAAAAGATTATAAAGCATTCTATGCAGATGGTTCAAAGACAGCAGTTTGCACTGGATTTGCTTTAATACAAGTGGGAGAAAATAGTACGATTCCCTAAGCGTTTATCGGTTTTCACAGCTCACTGTCATGCCATTTCTAGGCTTTAGAAGAAACATTAAAGAAAAGTATTGGAAAAAAAACATCATTTACAGATTCCCTAAGCGTAATCGTAGTACTGCATCACGGAAATGCTACGGAACCTTTAATTGGAGACATAATACACAATGTAATAGATGCAGAAACAAAGGGTCAGTCAATAAAGTTTTGCTGGGTGTCAAGCCATGTTGGAATCCGCGGCAACGAGAGAGCTGACACATGTGCACAACAGCCCGTAACGTTGAAATAAAACTCGTAAACATGCTACATAGAGATGCTATGATGCTCATTAAGGAAAAACTGAGAGGAAAATGGCAGGCTTCATGGAACAATAAAGCAAACAATACACTAATCTTTGTCAAACCAGTCGTCGAGAAATGGACATCCTGCAGCCATCCAAAACGCTTTTTTAAAGTCATTCTATGTTGCCTGCGCATCTGACACACGCACCTAGCACATGGCTTCATTCTAAAGAGAGCAAACCTTTATGCGAAAGGTTTGGAGATGTACTAAGAATAAATCACATTTTACTCTCATGCACTAAACTAGAGAAATTAATAAAAAAAATATTTTGCAACGTTTTCAATTAACAGTTCCCTTTCCATCCCAGCCATGCTTTTAGGAGAGGATGCACTCGTTGAAATTTCACACATTTTTGGGTTCTTAAAAGAAGCAATGCTCCTCAACAAACTATAAAAACTTAAAAAAAAATATATCCCTTTAAAGAAAGTAAAAACAAACCACCCTGTTCTCGGCGCATGATAGCCTCAGTTGCTTATGCGCCAAAAAACTCAACACAACAACACAACCTTCTTTCAGTTGAGGTCATGCCCGCACCTTGTTGGTATCCGCAGCCAGCATAGCACAAGCCTTAACTAGGTTTTACGGTTACACGCTATAAATCAGCCCACTCACGGATGCGCTTCGTCAAATGGCACGAATCAGTGCCTACTGGCGCTGTAAATGTGCGCTGAAATAAGTGCGCACCTCTACGTTGACAGCTTGCGAAAGTGCGTGATAGCGTGGCTACATGCATGAAGCATTGCGTGCGGACAGGGTGTTGCTTCTCGGCATGACGAGCTGGTTCGTTAGGCTCTATTCGGTGCTGCAGTGCTCGTTTGAAAGCGCCGCTAATTGTGCTCGCAAGAGCTGAATGAGCCTTTGCGTACGCGTATGCGGCGTAGGTGCCGTTTCTCGCACTGTTGATGCGGTGTGAGATACGCAGAAAAAACAACTTCGCATTACGTGGTGGCTGTCGCTGACTCTTTTGTACACAGTTGTTGGCGTTTAGTCGCTGGCTTAAATGAACCTTCGACGATTCAGTGAAGGGTGCAGTGTCAAAGTGCCTACAGAAAGTGTTGGGTCATTTGGTGTATGGCTGAAACGGAAAGGAAGCTATGGAAAAGCCAGCTGCCTGAAAAGTGTTAACTTCACAGCAGCAGCGGATTCTGCAGCTTGTGCACGCATTTCGCACAAATACTTCCTTCTGCTCGCTCATAAATGGTACGCTTGAATAAGCACGGGATTGAAGGCAGCGAAAAAAGCTATTTGTAGCGCTATACAAGAGGTAAGAGCCTCGTGGGCCGAATCAGAATGGCACGCACAACAGGGATGTGTTCCTACCACATTCTGACATCGTTGTCCACAGGCGCGTACAGACACACAATTATGTAGTGCATGCGCGCCATCCTCACTGAGCCTTGTCTCTCTTACACTTTCGAAAACAAAAGTTCGTGGGCTGGAAAGCAGAGAGGGCTGGCGCAGATCAGACGTGAAGGAGGGCTGCAGGAGGGCGCACAGCTATAGACGGGAGTGCGACGAAGCGACGAACTAACACTTGCGTCGGAGCCGCCGCAGTTGGGGTGAACTGAGACGTGCTAGAGGGAAAGGGGAGCACAAAGGGGGTAGCAGTAGGGTCCCTAGTGGGGCACAAAATCAATAAGACAAGGTCAAGCCGGAAATTAAAAACGAATTTGAAAATAAATTAATTAAAGGCATGCTGCATCCCCCTGTATGATCTTCTGCAGTGATTTTCTTTTTTTTTTCTTTTTTTTTTCCTTTCATAAAGACAAGTTGATGTTGATGCGGTTTCCTACTGAAACTGAGGCCGGGGCATATGTTTTTGCTGTGAAAAAACAGTCCGAGGTCTTCCTGACGATAGGCAAAGCAGTCAGCTAAACTTGTATTCATCTTATTTACAGGAGGTAAGAAACACAGCGCGCAGTACAGGCGCTTCTTAGCGAGAAGAGAGCTCAAAGCCACGCAAGTCAGCACTCTCGTGATCAAAAACAAAATGGACGGGTCTATCGACTGGCTCTGGCTTAGCCAATACCACTGCCATGTGCAGACATAGGAACGGTAAAATAAATACGAAAGGGAAGGTACAAAGAAGAGACTCGCGTCGCCACAGTTGCATTCAGCAAAGCTGCGAAAACGAAGACGGCTTCAACAGCAGGTACCCTTGTGGCAAGGAGCCTTCGCCACAATCTGCGAAACACCTAGATTAAGCATCGAAGACCTGTGAACGACACCCGTGTGGCTCAGGCATTAAATTTTGGAGTTCGTCCCTAGGCGTCCCTAAAGTTCATTGCGTACTCAGTAATACAGTGAGGTGTTCTCTTTGGAGCGCTTTCAACGCACGCTGCCAGCATGCATGCGTTCCTTACACAGCATCAGCCAGTTCCTGCTTGCACGCGTTCGCTGCGTTCGTGGTGAACGACTGCATTCCGGTGTCGGTTGTGCACTGCAGCCGTGTATGCAATGAGCGGCTCTGCCGTATCATCGCGTCTCTCGGTCCTCTGAAGGCCCGTTTATAACAGAGCTATTTCTAGCCACGGGGGAAGGGTATCGAAAACGCACTAAAACTGGTTTATCATGATAAATTACAAAGGACTTGCGAATAGGACATGGTCGAAGAAATAGCAGAAAGAAACAGGACGAGCGCTGTCTTTCTCTGTTCCTTTGTCCCTGTCATATGCGCTACTGTTTGAATATATCATGAGACACCAACTAGCCCACCTTTCTGGCATGATTGGTTTCTTAGCCTGAGCAGTTGAATTAAATACATACAAAGAATGCATTGCAATAAATTGGGTAGCACAAAGCACATTGAGAAAAGAGAACAATTAGGTGACCACAGGGGCACATTCCTAGAAGAAAATTTAACAAGATCGAACAAAGGTATACGGCGACATAGCAAAAGCTTAATCTAAAACCAGGTCTGTCACATAACCGGGTACTTTACGGTTAACATCAGTCTGAAAACAACGTTCTCGGCTCATCGACCAGATATTATATTGCACGTATACAGAAAGAAAGCACAAGTCAGCGCAGATATATTGCCAATATGCGACAAAGGAAAACTAGCCTGATAATCGCCAATAATATTGCTGCACGAGTAGATTAATGTGCCCTATTTCTAGTGTGCTGTGTTCAAGAGGGCTTTTATTCCAATGATTGCCTATTTTTGGAGGGGGGAGAAGTTATAGTCTGATGCATTGGTTAAAGTTCTGAGCTCATCTGACCTATGTTATTTGCGAGGACTTTCGTGTACCGGAAGTTAAAATACGGAATATGTTTTTTCAGTAAGGCAAAAAACATGGCTGGCTTGCCGTTTTCGCTGTTTTTAAGCAAATCGTGATTTTCTTCCTTTATACCTGTAGCGACCAATAATGTTCGTTCTTTCAAACAGTAGTGAGCATGCGCGGTCACGTACGCGCAGGGGCTAATGATTTCCTGCACCCGGCGTAATCGAACAGCGGCGTTCTCGTATCCAGTGCTTGGGGCAGCCGTTCAACTAACAAATATATACGTAAACTTTGCCGGAAGACATTCGAATAGCACAAGTGGTCCCAGCAGAGCTCTTATTGTATTTTGGTTGTGTTTAACCAGTTATCGTCTTCCTGTTTATTCATTTAAATGCCAGCTCGCTGACCTGAAAGCCCGCGGGGAGGCCGGAAATGGTATGCAGATGCCGTGCTTTAGGACTTTTTTTTTTTTTTTAGACTGTGGAAAATGGATATAGCTGTACGTATGGTCTTCTAACAGCGAATCGAATATCCTGTCGTTCAGTCGTTCGATTATATGAAGGAACCAGATATGCGTTCTCAAATGTATTCAGAATGAATCAAATATCCTTTTAGAATCAAATATATGTTTCAAAATATGCGTTTCAAACGAATCAAATATACGTTTTCTAATAGTCTTCTAATAAACGCCACAAAGTTCGAGTAAGGCAAGCCGTAGTTTTATTAGAGCACTATTTCGAAAAAAGTGTTCACTCTGTTGTCACACAATAAGCTGTCGCATTTGGTGAGGAAGATGCAGTGCCTCGACATCGTTTGTTCATATGGTGGAGCTCGTTATGCTCAGACATGGCCTTGGGCCTGAACGAAAGTGCTCAGCCGAGTTTATAGAACACTGTCCTAATGACAGAACTCGAATGTCACGCCTTATACATAGCTCTTGCCCCTATCATTTACTGAGATTTCGATAGTTTGTTGCTGTTGTCACCGGTATAGCAAACGGCAATATTGATACATATATGACGGTAACGAAGTGAACATACTGAATTTGTATATTCACAGCCCCTACTGGACACCACTGTTGCGTCTTTTCAGACTTATAGTGACAGCTCCATACAGCGCCTTACTCCTGCGCCGCCACTAACAATTCACTGTTTTGAGTGGCCGATAATTGCTTGATGTGACATTCGAGCGTACACCGCTGAAATTTTCTATTCACGTTGCACTATTCGTATTCGATTCTGCAGGTATTTGATTCTGGTTTGAAAAGGTAATTTTCCTTGTTCTCCAACGAACGAAGTAAGCTCGAAGTACTTTTTCCTCCCTCACGCGATAGATTTGCACCTCCTAAGCAATTGAGACCGAATTTAATTGTCAGTTACTGCTAAAATGGCGAGAATTGGGTCTAGTTGGTTGTGTTGCTCGGTATTGCGCGCTCTGTGTTGTGTCTATTGTCGTTCTAGGTGTTAGCGCGGTGAACCACTATTAATTTTCAAGGTTCTGGCTGCGTCCAGCATGCTGAAATGACAGGAAAGCGACTGCATTCGTTCGATGTCGCTTTGGTCCTCGGCGCGCGTGCGAATTTTTTTAATGGCATCCGTAAAACGCATCGTACAGTGCTTCTTCTTGCTGTTTTGTGTCCAAACCTACAAGGTGAAGGATCGTTAAACGTTCGTATAAACTTTATAGACTAACACGTGCACTACTAATAGTCCTGGAAAAAAAAAAGCAGAAAAGGAGCTAGAAACCTACCGCGGCATGCATCTATCGCCTTCAAAAATAAAATCGCGTCAACTTCGAGGCAGAGCAGTGGTTGAAGCAAGATGATATTTAACAACCACTACAATAAAGACGAAACTCAAAATAAAATCACGATGTATGTACATCCAGCGTGTGTAAACCTTTGTAAAAGCCATGCTGTCTAAGAAACTGTTAAATGCATAAAACAAAATCTGAGCCTTTATATATAAGTCAGCGCTTAGAGGTTATCTTTCAAACAACTAAAGAAGAGCATTGTTTTCAACCCTCTTTTCACCACGCAATTTCAACAACTTACCAAATGATGTTCTATGGTGAAAGTTAAGCGAAAACTCCTTTCCTCGTGAGACGTAAAAATTGAACACTGCAGTTTCGAAGCAATGGGGACTGATAATTTTAATTCGGCACTGAAATTTTCACGCAACAAACCGAAGCGACATCTTGCGATGAAACCTTGCATTAACGGTGTACTCCAATAGGTGATCCCATATCAGTCAATTATTGCTTTCGTCTTGGGAAGTGCATAATATTGCTTTTCAGAAGTGTTCATGATATTTTACTGCAGCTTACGCTCCCATTAAAGCGGCTTGCAATGTACAACAACCCCATTTTGTCTCGCCAACGAAGCGTTTTGAAATTTTGTTGCCAAATGGCTCCACAATATTTTGCACTTCTTGGTTCAAGGCGTAACCGCAGTTTCTTATTACTGTTATTCACCAGTACATCTTCGATGGTGGAAACGCGGATCGACCCTGCGCTGTGCTAAAAACCGCCTGAACATGGGACTATATCATTCATTAGTGCGTCATGTTTTCCGCCGTATAATCCCTATCTCTTGCATTGATCATGGTTTCCAGCTTTTGAATACATAAGAACGGGCATCCCACCATAAAAAGGTTATTGCTAAAAGTCTAGTGCTGCGTTTTTACTTTGCCAACTTGGTCGCGCCTTCGCCGCAAGTAATTCTATGTGCCAAAAAAATGTGGTCTTATGGATTCAGTTGCATCCTCTTTAGTGCGTCTTCAATGGCTTCGCATGATATTTTGTAAAAATGCAGGATAAATAAGGGGCACGCGAGTAGAGTTTATGTAAATGCTGACAATACACTTGAGGCCATGTTCTCATAGCCATGTTGCTGCGCAACATTTGAAGAGCATTCATAAATTTATTTGTCTTTGACCAGCGTTTGGCTTCTGGCTGGCTTAATAAATTCACGAGGCAGCTTAGCTAGTTTCCAGATATTTAGGTTCCGGTGACCTTCTAAGTTTTAGCAGGGGCTTTCAACCCTTTTCTGCAATAAAGCAGCACAGGCAGAGCCATTATATTTATGCCGCTTTCTGTATCCAAAACCGCCTACGCCGTGACATCACAGATCAGCCGCCTCCACAACGTCATCTTGCACCAGTGCTCTTTCGGGTTTCCCCTTTTCGTGTGTGTTATTTTTAACTTTTGTCAAAAACTACAACAGTCTCAACCAAGACAACGCAGCAAATTTCGCTGCCCTAGAGCAATTTTCATGACTGTATTCATATGAGTGTTTTCTTTTTCATTCGATCGCTTTTATGAGATTTTCTTTTCTTTGGAGCGCACACGTGTCGAACTTCCCACGGTTAACTCAAGCGTGAAACTTATTGCACCAATGAAGAACAGCGGCCGCGATGCCTGGGCTGATTCTAGTCGAGTTTCACTTCTCATGTTCGCTTTATATTTCTGCAACATTCCTCTCCCGCGCAACCGCGAGAGAATAAACCAAAAAATAGAGCACGCGAGAAAATCGTGGTTGTTGGTTCCTGGTTTGTCCTCATTTTATGGCTATCCATCAAAACCTGTCAGAGCGTGAGAGAAAGGAGAAGCGAGATCTCTGAAAAGCAGGGAAATCGACCCTCAGAACACGAAAAAGAAGTCGCGTTATTGCCTATAAAAAAATAAACAAAGTGAATGACACTCTAGAAAATTGGTATTTTATCTACATCGGCGGCTTCCCACTGACTGACGCGCGCGTATGACGCTGAGGACCACACTAACCGCGCCTTGCACCGATGCGTGTTTTGTGCGGCAGAGCGCGATTCAGGAGACGGGCAAAATCGCCATATTGGTTCCGGTCGACTGGGAGGCCTTGATTTCGTTCTTGCTGTGCTTGGAAGCGCGATAAGCGCTAATGGAAAGAGCCCATTCTGAAACCCAAGCGCATCAACATAGTACAGCCTTTTCAACGACTCTTTCTGCGCTCCGGCGACACTTTCTGTCGGTTTCCACGCAAGCATGAGGGCAGGTGACTTGGACACGGTTTGTTCAAAGGCAGAGGCACGTACCCACGAATCTGATTATTATGCGGTCGTGGAAAGTGTGGAGGTTTTTAAAATCTTGTTTCAGTCGGAAGCTTTGTGCCTCCTGCTCCCCAGGAATGAGGCAGAGAAGTGCCGGAACTTACGCCGCACTCCTGCATCTGTAGTCGTCAATTTATCGGCTGCTGAAATACAGAGGAATCCAGCAGCCTAAGTTACGACGCCAGCAGTTACAAAGGCCGGCATGGAAAATAAAAAGGTAGCCACCACTGTCTTTTGAGTCGCGTTACGCTCTTTAGTAATGGGCAGAAATAATGCTTACTTTTGCTGGCTTAGTTATAGAGTATTTGTTTTATCTCTCAACAGAAAGAGCAGATCACGGACAATTGCTTTTCGTCCGAACTTATTGTCATCTTTTCCCTCCTCATTCTTCAACCAATGCCATCGAACTCTCTGGCATACCCTTCTCACCTAATAAAATACACTCATTGCAAAGCTCATTCAGGGGTCACAAAAGCTGTTATCAGCGCCGTATAAAATGTTAAAGGGGAAAAATATAAATTTTAGAACGGAAGCGAGAATAAACGTAGGCTTTTTTTTTTTTTTTTCGAACGCACGCCGAATACAATCCAATAGGTTCCGCACACACTTCTTCTTGAGTGGCAAATAATTCTCTGTGGTTTATTTCACATTCGCGTTTCACTTGGCATTGGTTTAAGTACTTTGATGTCGCCCATTTCCCGCCCTGCCTAACACGGTGTTCCTCTTCAGCCTTTTAGTAAACGCGAGATTTCCTTATTGGGGTGTAATACGAGCCCGTTTTACCTCAGAGAAATTGCTCACATGACTAACGCTGTAAAACAGGTTTAACGGCACTCCAACAAGCTGCAGTTTACGAGTTACACGGTATGTAAAAGGCTCCCTTTTCGATCATCTGAGGTTCTTATAGTCCAAATAGGAAGCTACTTACATGGTCTCCTCCCCTCACATTCATAGAAATGAAGCTACCGCGACCAGGTATCGGAGCCGCGAATTCATGGCAGGCTGAGAAAGCAGGACATCTTACCGAATTAGCCGTCATGGCAAGTTCTTTAACAATAGAACGCCCTCTTAGTTGTTGTTTGCGGCGTATCTGACAACACATCACGCTCTCTGTTTTTATTCGATTGTATTTTATGCTTTTGGTAGTATTGGATTATACTGCCTTCAAATGTTCGAGAGAGGTGCCGTAAGTCGCGATGAACTTCTTGTGCTGGGAGAAGGCTTAGGTAGTTAAAAGCATAAATATTCCTTGGATCGCATCTATCTTACCAGGTGTCCGAAACATACTGTCGCTCACAGCAGGAAAATTAATTTTTCTTTTCACAATCTGCGCAGCATGTCGAGAAAAACGTATTCATATTATAGCATTTCCGAAGTCAATTATCTGTAGTAACTCCGACATCTTCAACCAAAACATTGTTGTATACGTAAAAATGAGGCCGAGGTGGCGTTAGTCATTTCGCTCATATGATGATTAATTTGGGCAGTTTCAAGGCCTTGTTCAGTGAGCAATGGTAGCATACCTGGGCAGGGAGCCCCAAAAGTTGATTTTTTTTTTTTTTTTTGCTACCAAAAAGGTAATCATGATGCTTTGTTTGTTTGTTGGTTTGTTTGTTTGTTTGTTTGTTTGTTTGTTATTTATTTATTTTACTTTTCTGGAAAATCATTGGCTATCATTCTCTTCTCACTCGTTTTAGCCTATTACCAAAAGTGACAACTACATTATAACTACCACTACCATGGCGTTATCGCTTCACGCGGCCTGGCGGTATTTGACCTTCTGGCGAGTTTCTACAAGAATTATAATAAGATTAATGTGCAGTGCAGGCGCAGATCATCGTCTGCCAAAGTCGTCTTCATAAGCTCCTAACGAAGGCGTTGCTAGCGCATGGCGAAACCGCGCGGGCTCCATTTCCGAGTATAAGAGAGAAATACCATGCGCCGCACAGTTTCGAAAACACGCACTCCCTGCCAAGGGCGACTCTTCCATTTTTCAAAATTTCCTGATCGGAAAACCTCCGGACAATTACTTGAGCTTAGAATGCCACACGCGGAACGGCGAGTATAGAGACATGCTCGATTCGCCGAACGAAGCCGGCTGCGCCGCTTCGGAACGTCGCCTCGGCATTCCGTTGGCGAGCGTTTTTCCGCGGCGCTGTTTCGACGAGGCGATGGTGGCTCCCGGTCCCTTATCACTCGGCTGCGGAACGATCCCAGCTGGCAACGCAGCCACCTTGTTACCTCCGACAAGTTTTCCCACCTTGTGTTTCGGCCTACACGGCGATCGCGTAAAGCGAACCCGCATCGGTCCAATAATCGCGCTTCTTCAGAATGAGTACCTGCGGTGTCTACAGGAACAAAAGTACAGGTCTGTCTCTGTGGTAACTACGTGTCATAAAATCAATGCACGAGGACAACTCATTCCTTCTGCTTTGTCCCTTGCGTCGATGCTGTTCTCACCTTGTCAGCCTTGCTGTCTTCCGGCGCTTGCGTGTTTGTCACACACTCCTTGATTCTACGACCTCAGGCTTACACAGCAGGGCTGGTTGACATGTCAGCCATAGGGCACTTTGTGGTAAAATTCATGCATTTAAGTAATCTTTAATTGTTCTCTCAAAGAGTCTCGACTTGTCGGCACAAACTTTCAGCAAGGCGCATTGCTCTTCGCGCCTCCGGAACTTACGTGATGCCTCCTGCAATCCTATTATCCCGGCTGAGGAAGACATTCAGGGTGCAGGCAAAGTTCGCCTTAAGGGAGCCTTTGGAAAGACAGTCCCAGCCGATTTGATATATGTCCCATTGAGCCTGTCTGCTAATGACGGGGGCGTTTCCCCTCAGCTGGTGGCACAGTGCGCAGTAACGGACCATTTGGCGGAAGGGATAGATGCGCTTCTAACCCCAGATTCATTTGATGAGCTGAGGAAACTGCAGAGACAAGCCACTGAGCTTGTCTTCGGTTTCAGCTGAGTAAGAAAGTTTCATGCTACTGACGACGATGAAGTATTGGGTGCCAGAAGAGAAGGAAGAGTCGTTGGTGTTTTGGGAGGTGTTATGACCTTGCATCGTTCGCACTGGCGCGCTCTATTGTTCGCCTGTGGGCATGGATATGTGCTGCTGGTGCAAGGGCGCTAAGTGAGCCTGTTTCCATGAATCCTTTTGTGTAAGCCTGTTTTGCTTTGTGGAGACCCTGCAAATGCCAAATTGGCCCTGTCAAGGGAACGTCTAGAAAAATACTACCTTTCCACTCTCTTAACTTCATGCGAAAATGTGCAATGTGGACGTTTCAAAATGGGTGCTCCATTCGCGCCTTGGGCGATTGCTTTTCTTTGCAGTCTACCTGCTGTCTGCCTGCTACCTTTTGCGTGCGAAGAGTTTGGAGAGAGTGGAAATGCGAGATGTGTGTGATTGCGCGCGCAACCACTTACTGCTTCGTGCATGATATACTGTAACATGCGTAGGAGAGGGCATATGGGGCTCAGTGATTGGCCAGCTCATTTGAAAATGTTGCATGCTATTTATTGACCGCAGAGTTGCCGGTCTTTGGATTATAGAAAAGGAAGGAAGCACTGGAAGTAGTAGGCGAATAGACAGGTAGTAACCGCAGATCCGGACCATGAAAAGGAAATAACAAGAAGAATAAGATTGGGATTGAGCGCATTTGGCAAGCACTCACAGATTATGACTAGCAGCGTACCTGTATCGCTCAAGAGGAAAGTATCTTACTTGTACTTACCTATGGGGCTGAAACGTGGAAGCTAACAAAGAGGGTTGTACTTAAGTTGAGGACATGGCAGAGGGCTATGGAAAGAAAAATGGCAGGGATAACGTTAAGAGATAGGGGACGTGCAGAGTGGGTCAGAGAAATAACGCGTCACTGACATTCTAGTGAAAATCAAGAAGAAGAAATGGGCATGGACAGGACATGTAGCGCGAAGAGAGGATAACCGATGGTCGCTTAGGGCAGCAAACTGGATTCCAAGCGAAGGAAAGTGTAGCAGGGGCCGGCAGAAAATTAGGTGGGCGGATGAGGTTAAAAAGTTCGCAAGGGTCAAGTGGATGCAGCTAGCACAGGACCGGGTTAATTGGAGGAATGTGAGAGAGGCCTTCGCCCTGCAGTGGGTATTGTCAGGTTGAGGATGATGGTGATGAGATTGATTGATTATTGTTTTGAATATTTATGAAAACAATAAGCAATCATTCCTAATACCAACGAATAGTAATAATAATAATAATGGACCTAGCAGTAGAAGTAGTAATGCACGAATAATTTATGCTGTTCTCTCTTTTTTTTTCCTCTTCATATTTTTTGTTCTCTCCCCCTTGCAAAGCAGGGCTGCAAATGGGTATTTACGTATAACCTAGGGATTTCAAACACGTGGCTTGCTGCCCACATGCAGCCCGCCTATTCCAAACATTTCAGCTTTTGTTCCAAAAGCTTCACGAGTCGGCCTTACCACCAGACTGGTTTTTCAACTAAAATGCATCGTCCCCAACGGTGGAAAAGAGATGCCTTTAATCTGCCTGAGCTTTAAACAGATGTCAGCTGCCTTCAACTGTCAGGCTCCAGACAACCTCTCTTTCATCTCCAAGGATTATTTTTTCTTTTTTCGTTTAGATATAGGTGACTGGGGTATTGATTCAACGTTGTACCAATTTATTAGCGCTCTCGAAAACATACTCAAGAGGTGCCCATCCGAGTCTACCATGCGCTGCTTTTCTTTTTCACGAAGACTTAGAGGTGCTCTCTTGGAGCAAGATGTTTTGATTTTATTGCAAATTTAGTTATTACTTTATTAATGTTTGTTGTTTTATTTCTTTATTGATTTCGTCTGTTGAGTCTTTTTTTTTTTTTTTAATTCCTGCCACGCAAGGGACGATCTTTTCTCGGTGCGGCCAGCATAACAATGGGAGTTTGAGACTCCTGGCATAGCCGGTCTCCTTTTCTTCCCTCTAATTTTCACAGGAGGCAGCGCATTCTAAGCGCACATATCAACAACGACCGCGTGGTTCAAGCCGTGCCAAATGCCGGCATAAATTAATCCGCTACCTGTGTCTGGCTTTACACGCCTATGTATTATTTCCTTAGCCAAAACAGCTGCTTTATGGGTTGAAAAAACTGGAAGCCTCTCCGCTCTCTCTCTCTCTTTCTGGCCAGCTCTCTGATGCTGACGCGAAGTGCCTCCTCGGCGCCACTCGAGGCTCGCATCTTGAAGCGAGCCCAGCGTTCCTTTGTTGCAGCATCGTGTTTATTTTTCGATACGGTGAAGGGGTGAGTAGGCCGCTCGCGTCAGACAGGGGCTTCGGTGTGGAGTGGCGAGTCTCCCTTGCTTTCAAGCGCGTTCTCTCCTTCGAGGGTCCCGCAATAGAGGTCCCCCGGTACCGCTGCGGATACCGCTCTTCACCGCCCCGCGTCGCCAATCGATCTTCGTCTTTCCTCCAGACGGAATTCGTCGACCCCTCCTTCTTCTTCCTGACGTGCCGCGCGCTGACACAGGTGTTGTGAGAGCGCTCGCGTGAGCACTCCTCCACCGGGAGCAGCTTTGGTGCTTCTGCATATGTCTGTTTGTGTATACCGGGCATGTTTACATTTACCTTTTTATTTGTTCAGGCACTTTCAAGCCCGCACTCCAGTACTGCTTTCACTACCACTACTGTTACTTCGCTATTATCATCGTCTGCTCCAGTTGCCAAGACATCTACACCCTGCCCCCCAACTTTCCCTCTCTCTCTCTCCCACACACACACGCACACACATTTCCTCTATTGTAGCCGCTGCTAGTCCAGGTTTGCGCGCTGCGTTTTTACCCTAGCACTCCCGCCTTTCGGTTTTTCTTGCTGTCCTCTCAAGCATGCTTTCGCTGTCTACTCAGGTTTCTTGTTGTTTTTGTTTTTTTGTTTTTTTTCATCCTCAGTTCTTGAGCCAACCTATGCTGGCCTCATTCTCTCTTGTCCGTTTATCTCGGAGTTGCCGTGCGCATGAAATATCCAGCACAGACCCGCTGTGGCTTTCCCATTGTGTCCCGCCCGTCACTTTTCTTTTTCCCGCCGTCTTTTCATCGGCGGCACTCTTGCCAAAAAGTTTGTTTATGTCGCAAATGCGCTCTCTATGTTGAGCCTTGCTCGCTTTTCTCATGCGTGTTTTCACTTCTTTACTAGTAAGCTCTTTCTTGCTTTATTTCAGCCTAGAAATTTGTCGAGCGGAAAAGATGAAAGAAAGAAGGCACGCGGAATGGATGCACCGTACCGAATTCCCTCCGCTCTCCCCACCTATACTTCGCGCCACCTACAGCAACGTTCTTCCTCCACCCTCTTAGTGGTGGTCGAGTATTTCTTGTCCTCTTTTCTCTGGCGCATATGTTTCAGTAGTTTGTTCCTGTCCAGCGTCCTTTTATCTTCTATAACTGCATTTTCAGTGGCCATTCATGATTTTATTATGCCTGAAAAGGAAAAACCTTGTGGTACCTGCTCTATTCAGCCTATGTCATTCCGTTGTTTGTTCCTTGCCTTTGCATACCACAGTATTTCCCACTGTGCACGAAAGCAAAACTCGGAGAGAAGTACCTATGTTGTGAGATGCCTTTGTCTAAAGCTGCTGCTTAGAGGAAATTCTGGTATGTGCCACAAAAGCAGCGCGGCGTGATCTTGGTGTGCGTTATCACTGCTGCCATTTTGCCTTTCACCGTGGAACTAAGCCGTCCTCAAGCACTGCAACTGCTTGTCGCTCCATTGTTATCTCTTGTTCAAGGGCACTGACGTTATTATTTGAGGCTCAAGAGAAAACGTTACACCACGGATATCAAGTCGACCACTTATCTTCTGGCACAGCTGTCCTGCAGTGATTCTGAGAAGGCTTCAATCAGTTAGGCGTAAACTATGCGATGTTTCGTCTGCCGATGACTGCATCAGATTTGCGGATCGTATCTAGCCTTAAGCTAATTGATATCTCGTTTTAATCAAAGAGCCTCTCTATCGTCCTCTCTCTTTCTGTCTTTTTGGCCTCACTAGAAAAACAACTGCGAATTTCCGACGCTAACGAGCTGATAAAATTTATTCAATGAAACGTGGCTAGAGGCGTCCGGTGGGGCACCGTGGTATTCATTGCGCGTTCACTCGCTTGCAGCTGCAATCCAGATCAGCACTTTCGCCCTTCTCTTTATTATTTGCCTTTCCTTTGTTTCTTAATAACTTACCGTAAAACTTCTTAAAATAAGAGCGCACCACCGATTTGGCGTTCGACTGAAGAGCGACGGTATATCGTCATCCTAACTCTGGTCAGCATAGGAACGTCCCGCCTCCGCGTCTATCGCCGTGCATGTGATCATAGAGCTTCTAATTTTAGAAACTCTATGATCACATGCAGGGCGATGGACGCGGAGGCGGAGAAACTCTGTGCATGCGATGACGCGCTCGTTGCACGCGTTGCTTCTTTCTTCAACGCGACGAAGTGGCATACCTCTGCGATGAAGTGGCGTCCCTCTCCGGTCAAGTGGCGTCTCTCCGCGACCAATGGTTCGGCCGCCACGGCTTTCCGAAGGTTGCCCTCATTGCGGTTTCGAAGAAGAAATGTAGTCGTTGTGACTCCGTCACACACGCTGGGTCTTAACTCGGCTAGTAATTCCGTGCTTATACCTATCCATGACCGCTACCCTTGTTACCTGATGACGTCACGACAAGACCGTTATCACGTAATTGGGGTATGTATATCACACGACAAGACTACCCTTGTCGTGTGATATACATACCCCAATTACGTGGTGACGTTACAACGTTATGCGTGAGGCGGTTCCGTGGCTGCAATGGACTAGAATGCTGCGGCAGTTTGATGACGTGGTGTTTCGGATCGACGGTCGGCAGCGAAAAGTACGAACGAAAGTAATAATAGCTTACGCTCATAAGACTGCGATATTGCGATCGTATTCTGTTAATTTTGTTTCATTTTTATGTCCCTGCTTGTTTCGTTCCCGAAGGTAACGGACGGACACTGCTTGTGAAGCTTACAGCGACTGCCTAATTTTAAGGCGAACGCCTCAATTGAATCATGAGTAGCGTGCAACGAGCGCGTCGGCAGAGTGTGTGCACGGACAGAGCATGTCGTCAGAGCGTTTCAGCACGAATTGTCAATAATCCCTTGCAGGCGTAATTAATATAACAAGAACAAATTTGGTATCCAAATTAATTAGAATATGGTCAACTCGATGATGATGGATCACCCAAAAAATTAGGCCGCCATCCCTGAAATTCAACCTCATCAGAATTTTACCAAAATCATTGTCTAACCTAATTTGAGTATCGCCAATTCGGTAGTGACCTCCAAACTTGGGTGGGCCATCGTCGAAATTTCGCCTCTCTGGATTACTGAAATTTGACTTCGTCCTAATTTGACAAAAACGGGTGCTTAATATAGCTCCAATATCGCCAGTTCAATAGTTATCTCAAAATTTAGGTGAGCCAATGCCAATATTTTTCCTCCCGGACACCCAAATTTGATTTAATCCCTCTTTGGCCAGAATTGATGTCTAACCTAATTTAAATATGGATAACTCAATGGTGACTTCCAAATTTGGCCGAGCCATTCCTAAAATTTGGTCCCTTGACCCCCCAAATTTCACTTCGTCCAGATTGGCCATTAGGAACGGCAACAATACTGAGCAACGAAAGGCGGAACTCACAACGGAACCAGGCAGTAAACTCGAGATACTTTCGCATTTGGGCACCCAAGCACTCTTAAGTGCACCCCTGTAGTTTTTTCTACCCAAATGGAATAAAGGGAAGAAAAAGTAAACCGCTAGTCATTCTTGTTTTATCGAGTTTTCCGTTGCATCCTCATCTCACGTGATATTCAATGTTTGGTTTGGTTTGTGGATAATCAATGTAGCTTCACTTGCTTCCGATTACTCGTAGCGGATGTATAAAGACAAGCTCGTCCAAATCACCTCATAATTTCAGATGGTAGCCTTAATTAAAGTTTGGTTTGGTACAACCTAAGATTGATTAAAGATCTAGATTTTCGTAATCAAACTAAACGATGGCCGGATTGGATGTTTTGTCTTTTGTTGAGATCATCGCCGTATGTCTATGTAGCAGTTAAATTTACGTCCGTACAAGCGAGCTTTCCTCACCGAACTATTGGGCAACTCTTAAACACCACCTGGATTGATTTTTTTTTTATTTCTCGCAGTTTTAAAGGCCGTTTTAATTAGAACCCATTTTTCCTGCTCCAGTGATGCCCGCTAGAAAAAGCAAAGGCAGCAAAGGAAAGGGGAAACTTCTAAGCAGACGAAAAGGCGTTAGCAGAAATGTTCGTTTCATCTGCTATCGCCCGTCCCTGCTCGCTGCCGTTGTTTCCTTTCCGGGGCTTAACATTTATGTCCGAGCGGAAGTGTGTCTTCGTGCCACCATTCTCCATCTTCAGTCCGTTGTTCGTTCTCCCCTTCGTTCCCCGGCCACACTCACAATTACCGAAAATCACATCCCGTTAACGAGTCCGCATCAAGCCGCAACGCAATTTGTTACTTTCTCCGGAGTCACCGCAGCACTCTGCTTCGCCATGCCATTCTGTTGTCGTGCCCTCGAGCCTACCTCGCCTTTTACTTCACTTTCAGCCCTCCAACTTGGGGCTGTTGCTGTTTCTATTATCGATTCTTTCGCTGCTACTTCTCCTTGTCCATGCTTCGCGGGCACTCCTTTTGGGAATTCATAGGGACAAAGGACGCCGGCTGTGGGCCTTATTTCTTCCTTAGCGCTGCAATACCATTCCTTTACCGCCTTCCCCGCCCTCCTCCTCTTGTTCCTGTCCCTCGCCGGCCCGCCCACAGTGCGGCGGCCGCGACGACGAACGGGGCATTCGCGACAAATCGACAAACGGCGCTGCGCGGTAGCTTCGAGACGATGTCCTGTCTTTCTGCTCCCCTGCCTCTTTCTTTTCCTCTTCTGTTGCTCCTTGTTTGTGTTTTTTACCCTACCCGACACAGCGTCTAAGAGCGAGCGAAGGAAGAAAAAAAAACGCTGCGCAAAAGTACAGGCCGCCGCTGCTGCGGCTCCCTATCGTCTATATATTTCTACACTTCCCCACGGACCACCGTCTCGACAACCGCCACCGTTTCCTGCCCAATGTATAGCAGGAAAGAAAACCCGCCTTATTGTTTTTTTTTTTTTTCGCTACTCTGCAACCTTTTACCCCTTTCTCCCCGCCGTTCTACCGTTCCTCCTTGCCTCCTTCCAACTCCCGCCTTTTGAGGATGTGGAAGAAAACACGAACGAAACAAGGTAGGACAGGCATTTTCCTTGTGTTGCTTAGTTTATTTTGATATTTTTTATTGTTTACGTTGCCATGTGACTCCTTTATGCCAGTGTTTTCCTACTTCCTTCATTTCCTTGCCTTCTCGTTTTTTCTTCTCTTTTTTCCTTAGGGCCCGACTCCTTCCTTCCGGCGCGGTTTCGTGCGTCAAGCACACCGTTGTCGCTGCGTCGAGATCTCGCCGCGTCTCGATGATCACAGAGGTTCTCACGGGATTCGGCAATAGCGCGCCTTTCATCTCTCTCTCTCTCTCCGCCTTTCGCTGCCTTAGTGAAAGGGCGCTGACATCGCCGTGTAAGAAAAATAAAACCAATCAAGGAAGAGTCGGCCGGCAATAAAAAGAGAATTGCATACGTCGGGATGGAAAGTAGGTCGCAGAGAGTGCCAAACGAACCGGAGTTTCGGGCTTATTCAGAAACATGGACCTTCTTTAAAGCTGTACAGAGATTGTTGACGCCGCGTGTAGTCTAATGCCTCGTTCACACTTGAGCATTCGGCGGAGCGAGCGAGCGAAATCCGCTACCGCCAACACGCTTCTTCGTTCACACTTCTGAGGCAAGATATCGCCGCCGTCGCCGCTTAGACTTCGAGCTCCCGTCAACCCTGACCTGACCGCTCGACTGCAGATACGAATCCCACGAGAAGCATACAGTTGGGCTAGGTGCTCCACGCATTATTACTCAATTCTTCACCAAATCATGGCAGATTTTACCCACGTAATGTAGCAACAAGAGCTTCAACGTGCTATTTGCAGGCATCGTTAACAAACGGGACATATTTGCCGCTCACACCAAGGACAGCGGCGATCTTATTCCAGTTGCGTTGGTCGCCCGGCAAGAAAAGACCTCGGATAAAAAGTAAAACTGAGAGGTAACGAAGCACCTAAATACATTAAAAAAGCTTTAAAAAAAATCAATTTGTAAAAGAAAAAAAAACGGCAGCGCCAGCGGGATTCGAACTATTTATCTCTCGCTCCATATAGCGTCCTGCGCTAACCACTCGGCCACACCAATTGTTTTTTTTTTTTCCTGTTAACAATTATGTTTATAGAGGGGCGAAGTCAAAGCATAATACCACAAAGAGCTCTAGCAAAAGTAAGGGTTCACAAAGTTTCAAAAACGCTTTAGGTTAGCCA
Organism: Amblyomma maculatum; assembly: GCF_055883805.1. NCBI lineage: Eukaryota > Metazoa > Arthropoda > Arachnida > Ixodida > Ixodidae > Amblyomma > Amblyomma maculatum. The sequence continues at coordinate 215,612,166 of NC_139346.1, read as the reverse complement.
GCTGGCTCAAAACTAGCATCCATTCAGGTTTCTCACTTTGGGTATTATAGATGGCGGTCAGGTTGTTGATACTTTCAATTAAATACCCCATCGCTGAACGAGCATCCACGTCCGCGTGTCTCACAGCCATTCTTGTTTTCCATACACGGTGGAGGCAAAGCAACATGAATAAGTCATATAGCACACCCCCTTTATTATGGTCCGTATACCATAGGGTGTAATTGGCAAGTCCTTTTTTAAAGTCCTCTGCAGGATATCTCACAGAAAAACTGCATCCTAGCAGTCAAGAAAAATATGGTCTATGGTTTCCGGCTTATGACAAATCAAGCAGTCCACCGGCCATGGAGCAAAGACACCTTTTCCCTCAACCACGGTTTAACAGGTAACGTACCACTGTGTAATAGGCAGAAAAACTTTTTTGCTGACGACCGTGCTAGCATCTTCGTAACGTTTTTTAGGACATCCTTACCTTCCTCTCCACAGCGTAATAATCGATACAACGGCATTAGCATCATTACATCAAGCAGGTCCTTATACAATTGCTTTTGGATTATAGCGCTTAGGTATTCCATTGGGAATCTCACTTTTAAAATGTTAAAGGAAGCCACTACCTCGCGCAAAAAGCACTCAGTTTTCTGTGTTTAAAATTGCTAGAGGACATCGAAAATTCGGGTAAGTCTTGGCTCAGTCTAACTTGAAAAACTGTATGCAGAAAAGGGTCAGTTTGGTTCCGTAAGAACATAAACCTGGGTACTATCTGTCGTAAAAATAAATGAGCCGAACCAAGTCCTCCACTTTATTGCTAAATGTACATAATGACAAAATATTTAAAAGGCTTGCAGGCCGCTTGCCGGCCGCGAACAATGCAGTCGTTTGATTTGTGCAAGATTTCTAAACACCACCTCAATTTGAGCATCACATCCTCTATCTTTCAAAGCATCATGTATTTTCACAATACTCTCGGCAAAATATTCATACACGGATCTGGCACCATTGTCAACATGACGGTAGTCCATAGCACTGAGCTACACAGAATGCAAGCCCAGCAGGAATATGGCATCTATGGTATTACATCGTCTTGAACTGGCAGAAACCTGATACCTTGCGGTGTAAGAGGAAGATCCTTCTGAATGGTACGCTGTAACACGTCCCAAAAAAAAAGATTGTATTGTTACACTCAAGGAACATATGTTCGATTGTTTCTGTTTTGTTACATAAAAAACAGTTTGTCCCCCATGGTACATATATGCCGTTTTTATATAACCAAGTTTTGACGGGTAGGGTACCAGTGTGTAAATGGAAAAAGGTCTTGGTTGCGGGCATGACCCACATCTTTCTCACCCTTTTCAACGCATCTTGACCAGCAGTAGCCTTGAAAATTTGTCGGTACAAGGGAACTGAGAACATCGTGTCAATCAGATTTTTCGTAGGTTGTTTTCTTTTTACTGTGTGCAAATACTCCCTGGTAAAACGCATGTCAAGAAAGCGATAAGACGCCACCACCTCTCGGAGGTAGCGCGACACACCATATCGTCCCCCTTCGCTTGATGGAACTATTAAATCTGTGAGGGCGTTGGACAGCATCTACTGAACATAAGAATGGAGAAAGGGATGTCGTATGCGCCGAAACATAAGCGCAAAAGTATCTGTTTTACATATAAATGACAAAGGCCAAGGCCCCCGTCACCTACTCTTCGAAAGAGGCTCGTTCGGGGCATTCGCTCACAATCGGACCCCCCAGATGAATGTTGCAAAAATGCGATGGAATTTTTGGAAATTCCCCCGCGAACAATATAAGTATTGTAAGATATACATAATTTTCGCAACATGAAAACATTGCACACTGCAGCCCGCACGAATACGGGCAAGCTGCGGTCACCCCACTGAGTCGTCAGCTCTTTAATCTCAACTACCTTTCTGCTCCAGGTAGAGTCGCTTTTCCGGTAGCATTCAAGCGGCAGCCCGAGATAAGTGCTCGGTGTAGCAGACCATTCAACTTTCTCAGACAGCTGGTGTCTTGTCCCATGAGCCATGCCACAATCCCACACACTTAGTTAAATTCAGCATGCTGCCGCTTTTGGCACAGTAGTCCTGCGTTATGTTCAGTATAGCCCTGATACTATCTCTGTCCCGTGCAAAAAAAAAAAAAAGCAACATCGTCGGCGTAGGCCAGTGCTCTGACTTGGAATGCCTGTAAACTGAAGCTTCTATCTTCCTCACTCTTCAACACTTTACGGCACAATGACTTCAAAAACTGATTTGATCTTCTGGCAGTCCAACGAACTCTCAAGAGTCTCCGCCAGCACCACAATTCAAACGCGTCAATTCTTCTGCGGTCAGCCTTCCTCACAGTCCAACTCTCGCATCCATACATCACAATTGGAAAGACCATAGCATGAGTTATACGGATCTTGGTTGGCAGACTAATGTCTCTGTTCTTTACTAGGCGGTCAAGGCTAACCATGGCTCTCTTTCCCAGAAGCAGGCGTCTCCTAATTTTAAGACTGCAGTCTCCTTTCGGGGTAATCTTGGAGCCCAAGAAGAGAAAATCTGTCACAGCTTCCACTTCTTGTCCCTTGATGCTCCAGGACGTGATAATGCAAGACGCCATGATCTTTGTCGTCTTTTTAATGTTCAGTTTAAGCCCAAACTTCTCACTTACTTCTTGTACGCGCATCAGAAGTCTCTTGAGTTCCACTTCACTTTCTGCCATTAAAGTGGTATCATCCGCATATCTAAGGTTGTTGATACGTTTTCCAGCAATCCTCACTCCAGCTGAAGTCTCGTCCAGACCGGCCTTCCTCATGATGCACTCTGCATATAGGTTAAAAAGGCAGGGCGACAGTATGCAGCCTTGCCTCACTCCTTTCTCAATCGGAAACCAATCAGTAAGACCATGCCCAGTTCTGACTGTGGCCTCTTGCCCTTCATACAGGTTCCTGAGGAGACAGATGAGGTGAATTGGAACTCCCATCTCTTAAAGAGCTTGGCATTATCTGCTGTGATCTACGCAGTCAAACGCTTTCGAATAATCAATAAAACAGAAGTAGATTAGATGGATTTCTGGAACTCTCTTGCTTTTTCCATGATCCAGCGAAGGTTGGAAATTTGGTCTTTAGTTCCTCTGCCCTTGCGAAACCTAGCTTGCACGTCCGGAAGCTCCCGATCCACATACTGCTGCAGCCTACCTTGGAGGATTTTCAACATCACTTTGCTAGCATGCGAAATAAGCGCGATCGTGCGGTAGTTGGAACAATCTTTGGCACTGCCTTTCTTTGGAATGGGGATGTAAACTGACCGCCTCCAAACCTGTGGCCACTGCAGGGTTGTCCAAATCTTCTGACATAATGTATGCAGAATGTTAACAGCGTCATGGTTGAGGTTTTGAAGCAACTCAGCTGGAATGCCATCAATTCCGCTAGCTTTGTTCTTAGCAAGGCTGGCTAAGGCCCATTCAACTTCACTCTTCAGGATGCCCGGCTCGAGATCAGTAATCACAACCGTCTTATGTTGGGTTTGCACATTCGGGTCCTTCTTGTACTGTTCTTCTGTGTATTCCTTCCCCCTCTTCTTTATATCTGAGGCTTCAATGGGGTCCTTGCCTTGTTTGTCCTTTATCACGCCCAGCTTAGCACAGAAGCTTCCTCTGATATCTTTGATTGTCTTATACTGTGTTCCTTAATTGGCTGCTGTCCTCAACTGCTTGGCACTGTATGTTCAGGAAGGCATTCTTATGTCTCCTTGCTATTTTCTGAAAATCCCCCTTTATGGATCACTGCCTTGTCGTGGCGGTGGGGCTTGCGAAACTCGATGAAGTCGTGATCTCTGCTGTGTAGGGCCACCCAAGATAGACAGGTCACGGCAGAGTTTTGACAAATTGTGATTCACTGGAGAAGGTAATGGCAACACACTCCAGTACTTCCTGCCAAGAAAACCCTATGGCCAGTCACAATAGCATTGATGATATGGCGTCGAAAGAGGAGCCCCCCAGGTTGGAAGGCGTCCCACATGTTACTGGGGATGAACTAAGGGCGATTCCTAGTAGCTCCAGGACGAATGAAGCGGCTGGGCAAAAGCCAAAAGGACGCTCAGTTGTGGATGTGTCGGGAAGAGACCGGAAAGTCCGATGTTGCAAGGAGATATATCACACAGCAACATGGAATGTTAAATCTATGACGCAAGGTAAACTGGATGTCGTCAAGCGAGAAATGGATAGATTGAACATTGATATCTTGGGTATCAGCGAGCTCAAGTGGACAGGAATGGGAGAATTTAACTCCGGCGACCATTATGTCTTTTATTGTGGGCACGAATCCAGGAAAAGGAATGGAGTCGCTCTCATAGTAAACAGAAGAATGGGCAAAGCAGTGCTAGTGTACAACCCCAAAAACGACCCAATATTCACTTCGGATCCAAGGTCACCCTTTAAACATAACAGTTATCCAAGTCTATGCATCGACCACTACTGCTGAAGAAGCTGACGTTGAGAGATTTTATGCAGACCTACAATGCCTTTTAGACCGCACCCTATCATCAGACATCATTTTTCTCATAGGAGACTGGAATGTTAAGGTCGGGAGTGAAGAAATATCCGGAATTACAGGCAATTTCGGTCTTGGTGAGCCAAATGAAGCTGGGCAGAGGCTAGTAGAGTTTTGTCAAGCAAACAACCTGACCATAGCGAATACTCATTTTCAACAGCACAAGAGGCGCCTGTACACATGGGCTTCACAGGACGGTCTGTACAGGAATCAGATCTATTTTATTCTTTGCCGGCAGAGATGGAGAAGCGCTATACAAGCAGTAAAAACAAGGTCTGGGTCAGATTGTGGCACCGATCATCAGCTTCTTGTTGCCAAATTTAAGCTTCGATTGAGGAAAACGCAGAAAACTAGATGGCCTTCCAGGTATACCATCAGAGTATGCTGTGGAAGTGAGGAGTCGTTTTTAAGAATTAGATCTAGAAGACAAAGAGCCCGAAGAGATGTGGACTGATGTTCGTGATATAATACAAGAAGTTGCTACTAAGGTAGTTCCAAAGCAAAAGAAATGCAAGAAAGCAAACTGGTTATCTGAAGAGACTTTGCAAATAGCTGAGAATAGGAGGATGGCAAAGGTTATGGGGGAAAGAGAAAGATACAAGGTTCTCAATGCGGATTTTCAGAGTACATTTATACGTCTTGGTAATTCTCGATTTACGATCAAGCTCGTGGGCTATTTTTACTCCTTCGCATATCACCGAACCTAAACCTACATGATTCATCAAAAGAAAAAGTATTTCATGCGGCACTCTATTGAAGGTTTTCGCCAAATCAATCTGGAGCATAGCAACCCTGAGGAATTCGCTGTCACAAAGCTCTAACACGCTTCTAGCGACGTGAATATTCGTGTGTATAGTTCTGTCCTTTATCCCACACGTCTTGAGAGGTACGATTAAATCCTTAATTACTGATTGGAGCTTTTTCGCGAACACCTTCATGAGAACCTTGCAGTCGACATTTGTCAATGTGATGGGTCGATATCTCTTAGCAGTACGAAGTGTAACTTCATCTTTACCTTTAGGTATTAAAACGGTGTGGGCATGGGTGAACGATGACTGCAATTTCTTGCGTTCGAAAGACTCTGCGAATACCATTTGTAAGGCAGCAGCCGTGTCATTTTTGAACTCCTTGTAGAAAGCAGCACTCAGACCATCCGGACCCGGTGACACTCGGCCACGCCGATAAATCTAGGAAATATTTTTTGCGTTTTATATCAAGGCCACATTTATAATGTTGGAACTTCACGTTTCGAGGTGTACAGGCCATTGCTGCAGCTCTAAAAATTAAAACTTCTTGACCATCGAAGCTTGCTGCCTGCTCTCAGGACTTGCAACTAATGTTCTGGATACCTATGCGCACTATATATTGTGCCAGGACAGCAGCTTGAGCATATTGGTTATTCATTCTTGATGGAACAGCGCAAAACATCGGGACAAGAGACAAGCGCTGACTTACAACTGGTTTTTATTTCGAAGAAACATTGCTTCTTATACCTTCATCACCCTCTCAAAAAAAACACATGCGTCGCAACCATATCGTTCAAGCGTCCACAAAAAAGCATAAGACACATAATCGCAGATATTTATAATCACATTTTTAACATGTCAAATTCTTTCTTAGTCAAAGCAACGGACGGTGTGCTGACACAATCGTCGCGCAGACTCGCTATCGAAGCTGCCTCGATTATTTCCCGGACTAGCTGGTCTTTGTGATTAGCCAAAGCTTTGCATTTTTGGAAAACCGGTACACAACTAGTTGAAGGGCAATCTCTACAATGGATTCCCGGGTTCCTGCAAGCTTGCTCGAAATTATTTTTGTGTTCTAGCAGCCTTTCATTCATGCACCTGCCAGTCTGCCCAATGTACTGTTTACCGCAAGTCACTGGCAACGAATAAACAAGGCCTTCGGTGCACTCCACAAAGGGGGTTCGATGCTTTATCGTGCATCCCTGCTTCTTTTTGGTCGGATCGGAGTTGACTCGTCTGCACAGACTTTTGAGTTTATTAGGAGCAGTCATCACTACATTCACGCCAGCTTTTCGACCTATGCCTTTCAGGCGATGGGAAATATTGTGAAGATACGGAATTGCTACTACCGGCCTCCTTTCTTTCTGTTTCTGTGCATCATCTTGCTGCTTGGGCCTAGCCTGCATCAGGTGCTTTTTCACCTGCTTGGCAACAGATACCAGCAAGTGCGAGGGGTAACCCGAGTTGCCAAGCCGTTCCGCCTGGCGACGAAAGCTCACATTCATTTTGTGAACACGAATGCCTTGAGGAAATCCTGTGTTCACAAAATGAATGTGAGCTTTCGTCGCCAGGCGGAACGGCTTGGCAACTCGGGTTACCCCTCGCACTTGCTGGTATCTGTTGCCAAGCAGGTGAAAAAGCACCTGATGCAGGCTAGGCCCGAGCAGCAAGATGATGCACAGAAACAGAAAGAAAGGAGGCCGGTAGTAGCAATTCCGTATCTTCACAATATTTCCCATCGCCTGAAAGGCATAGGTCGAAAAGCTGGCGTGAATGTAGTGATGACTGCTCCTAATAAACTCAAAAGTCTGTGCAGACGAGTCAACTCCGATCCGACCAAAAAGAAGCAGGGATGCACGATAAAGCATCGAACCCCCTTTGTGGAGTGCACCGAAGGCCTTGTTTATTCGTTGCCAGTGACTTGCGGTAAACAGTACATTGGGCAGACTGGCAGGTGCATGAATGAAAGGCTGCTAGAACACAAAAATAATTTCGAGCAAGCTTGCAGGAACCTGGGAATCCATTGTAGAGATTGCCCTTCAACTAGTTGTGCACCGGTTTTCCAAAAATGCAAAGCTTTGGCTAATCACAAAGACCAGCTAGTCCGGGAAATAATCGAGGCATCTTCGATAGCGAGTCTGCGCGACGATTGTGTCAGCACACCGTCCGTTGCTTTGACTAAGAAAGAATTTGACATGTTAAAAATGTGATTATAAATATCTGCGATTATGTGTCTTATGCTTTTTTGTGGACGCTTGAACGATATGGTTGCGACGCATGTGTTTTTTTTTTTTTTGAGAGGGTGATGAAGGTATAAGAAGCAATGTTTCTTCGAAATAAAAACCAGTTGTAAGTCAGCGCTTGTCTCTTGTCCCGATGTTTTGCGCTGTTCCATCAAGAAGGGTATATATTGTGCACTGGAATTATTTTAACATGTGGAGTTTCACAGCTCTAGCAAATTTAGGAACGTCGGCTCTTCGGTCATGCTCTGCTACCGTGGACGCAATTTTCGCTGAACACGGAGATAGCACAAACATTCAAAGAAAAAAGTGCGATGAAGCTCCAAAACCGGCAAGCGGAGCAGCGAGTACGCTAGTTTACTGGTAACTAAATCTGATTTGTATGTAAACATTTCGGGAAGCGTTGCGATGACCGAAGTATTGGTTTGTTTATACGCAGTGCAAGGAGGAGCGCAAAAGCTTGCGAAACATGTAAAGTATTGTGCCTTACAAGCGCTCTATGTTGTTGTTTTTTTTCCTTAATTTGCCCCTCGCTCAATAAATTACTCTCTTCCTCGTTTTATCTATTTTTTTTTCTTGATGTTTATACTGGGCCACGGTGCGGGCTACGCTCTCTGATGCGTAGGCCCTGTTTTGAGCCTGCAGTGAACATTTTGGCAGTAATCATCGTGTTAGAGTGGCCTCAAGAACAGCTGTGAAGATTTTTATGCATGTAGACCACATTATTCAATTCCAGATTTAGTTGTACGTTAATCGCCAGTATGTTATAAGACAGAGCCGCACCGACCATCGTCTCTCTCGAAACGCTCGAAACGACGTAACGAAACGTGGAAACTCGAAAAAAGATACCGCCGAAAAAAAAAAGATACGCAATATAGCTTCACGGAGTCACGGCATCGAAAGCATTTCGACTGTGGCCGTCACAATTATCGTGAGCCGATGGTCGATTGCGAGTACGCTGTTGCAATGTTGGCCCCTGAGGGATGCTAACCGGTCGGCGCCGCGGGGAGCGCCGGCTCAACTTCCTCGCCTTCCTATTGGCTGATGAATTCGGCGGCAAAAAAAAAAATCCGGCGGCGAGAATCGGTCCCTGACCGATTTGGCTTTCCGCCGAGATTTCCGGCGGATTCTCTACCGCGGCGGCGGAATTCGCTCGCTCTCGCCGCCGAATGCTCAAGGGTGAATGAGCCATGAGACAGCCCACTGTATGAAATAGTGGCGACTTCATACGTAGTGGACAAATGTTTTTAGAGGTTGCCGCCACACGTAGATATACAAAAAGAAATCTGTAAGCATCGTCCTGATATTCACGCTGGCTGTTCTTGGCAGCTTGGGTGGTGGTTGAGAATGTGGTGAACTGCGAACACCGGTCGTAAACTCTGTCGTCCATGGCGGAGAGTCAGTACGCGGAAGGAACTATATATGTAGTAGCTCAGAGCCAGAAAACTGAGCTGAATGAATCAAACGCGAGAAAACGTCGTTTTACAGCACACTAACTAGAGCGTGACATCTACGCGTCTCATCACTATTTAATACCACATACCAATGACAATGAGCGACAGTTGAGAAGTGGTGCACTAAAATCCCATTCGAACCTTCGCGAAATCAGTAGCATGCAACGAGAGAGGAATAAATTAATCGTTCAAATAAGCTTCTCTCTGCGTTTCCCGAAACCAAAGCAGGAAACCTTTAAGTACATGCTGTATTCATTTGCTTGTACACTGGGCAGAGATGCATGACACGCCACGTTTTGCGAAACCGATTAGCTGTACTTCAGTTGTTTTGCAGGGACGCTCTAATAACGGTTTCCCCCATTGCACCTTGAACTTGCGCAGCCACCTCCTTTAATTCGCTTCATTCTTCTACCTAACATACTCGCTTTTCTTAACTTAGTGAACACGGAAAGCCAAATCTTTGGCTTTCCGTGTTCCGCGATGTTGTGTGTCGCCTAGGCGACACACAACATCGCGATGATTATTCCCATTCGACAGAGCAGTGCAGCATATCAGCAGGACTATTGGCTAAGCTTTTGTGCAATATTTCGCTCTGCCGCTGTTTTGTTCGGTTCACCCCACTCCCAAAGGAGGATCAAGATCATGTATCCGATCCGTATTCCAGATACCTCCTAAATAAAGCGTAGGAGTAACGCAACGAAAGCATCTGGAGTCATGTAACTCGTTCAGAGAACAAACACTGCTTCCCGGGGAACCCTATAGGGAGACACGTCTGGCAACGTAGGCATTTATTCCTGGAAGGTCTCTCTCCGTTCTCTCAATGTCGTATCTGCAACACGTGTTGCCCCTGTCAATAGTTCCGGCGATGCACACGTTCGCTTCGTCTGAAGTCGAAAGCAGCTTGCCTGGTCGCTTCTGGCCGAGCTCTTCTCCCTGCTATCCTCAGTTGGCGGTGCTATCTCATCTTCTCGCGTATCGAAAGAAAAGAAACGCCACCAAGGGAAAATGAAGAGAGGCTCTATTCAGATGATCGGAGAAACTAAAGCGATGAACAAAGATATCTATATCAAAGAACGAAAGAATGAGACGAAAACCGCGGAGGAAGATGGAAAGAAGAAGACTCGCCAGTGGTTGGTCGACGGCGCAGCGGCGCACGAGAGGACAGACCACAGCGTGCAGCGTAGCAGAGCAACGCATTTCGCTTTCCTTTGATACGCCAAAAGGCTGCGGCAACGGCCCACGAGAAGTGCACTCCATGGACGACGTCTTTTCTATTCACCGTATCGATATACAACGCTCCCTACTCCAACTCCGCCTTTTGCTGCCTCCCCGTTTACTCCTTACCTCCTTCCAACAATGACAAAAACCACGGCTGCTTCGTCCATAGCATCGCTTGTTACGATCTCTGGCGTTGCGCCGCCGTTCGCTGCACAAAAGCGGACAGCAGCCGCCGAAGAAGCAGCGTCTGTCGTTGGTTCGTCGTCGGCTAGTCCCAAGCCGCCTGCACTCTTTCTGTTTTCTTTCTCCGAGTTCTTTTTCTTCCTCGATCGTTCCCTCTCGAGTCGCCCCGCGGCCTGGCCCACTGGTCGGTCAGATCGGTTCGTCGAATTACCGTTTCCTTTCCTTTTGTCTGCAGCGTCGCGGCTCCGCCCAATCCGGTCCAGTTGATGCCTTTACTCCAGTGTGGGCGCGTGCGAGCACAACGTCGTTCTTCTTTGTTCACATCGCGCGCGCGACCATTGTCTTTGCGCGCTGCGGCTGACCCGAGACTCGTGTCGCCGTCTCACTTTTTCTTCTCAACTTCACCCTTCCTTCGCCTAGTGAGCTCCTTCGCTTTCAGCATGCCTTTATCGAACTATCTTCTTCTGCATTCGTTACACTAAGCTTCAAGCTTCGAAAGAAGAAGCCAAAAAAATTTGGGAAAACAAAGGGAGAAGAAAAGACAAAAATAAGTAACATAAGGAAAGAAGGCGATCGTTTATGGAACATCATGCGGAGATAACGCTGGCCTCTCCTTTCTTTCGATGCCGGCAGCGAACTCCTTTCTGTTCGCTGCGATGCTTCTTTTTTTTTTTTTTTTTTACGTTCGCTTTCTTTTTTCTTTTTTTTTTTTTTACTAGTAGCTCTGTGTATTTTTTCTGCTATGGACACCGCAAGACGACACGGAGCTGCTTTCCCTTATTGCGCCATGTTTGATTCTTGGCTTGCCTTTACCGGTACATAAATACAGCGTTTTCTCTTCTCCCTTTTCGACCTCTTCCTCCTTTCCCTTGGCTTCTTTGTTTAACTCCTAACACTGTAAAGAAGGAAGGGAAAGATAGGAAAAGGCGCTGGCTCCCTACTCTCTTGCCTCTTACCCAGCATTAGCTTTCTCCTCCAAGTCTCCCCTCCTCCCTCCCTCTTTCCCTCCATTTCTTCCCCCGTCCTCACTTCCCCTGTATTCTCTTTTGTGTGGCGTGGGTCTGGAGCATTTTATTCCGTCTTTTCTCTTTCTCTTGTGGGCCATGTAAGCAGTGGCACGTCGCCTTATAGACCTCCAGTTCATTTCACCACAGCAGCTTCCGCTTTTCTTTGTTAATTATTTTGCGTCTTTTCTTTTATCCGCTGGTTCTCATCAACTGCGCTGCATAGATACCCGCATGCTGTTTCCTCTTCACTATGCATCTTGTCTAGCCCGCTTCATCCGACTTGTGTTCGCCGTAGCCCTTTCTCCTCGGTCACTTGCTCGTTAGCTTTCTCTCCGAGATCGCGATGCCGTTCGTAGCACATACGCAGTACACAAACCGCTCCTTTCTATCTCTTTCACCTTCTCCCCCATCTCCTCGAATGTCGTCCCCTCGTCCGCTTTGTATGCGCGCTTACTTTACCCCCTGCTTAGGCGCACCAGAGTTGTGCTCTCCGCCATCACCTTCGAGCTCGTTCCTTTGTTCTGGGCTGCCTTGTCCGTCTATCCCTTTGTTCTACGGAGCTCTTTGAGGCAACGAGAGAGAAAAGGGGAGCTGGGCAAGGAAAGGGTAAGAAAAGGCTGCGCGAAGCACACTGCGGTTCACAAATCCAGTCCCTTCTCTTCGGTTAAGCAAGGGAGGGCAGGTAACGGTGCGAGGGTAGTTTCTAAAGCTCTGAAAGGAGAACGGCGGACGCCATCTTCCTTGCTTGCATGTGCATCTCCCTGCTTGCTCTTATTGTGCTTGTCCTCTTTCTGAGAATCTTCCGCGATCCACCCGCCATTAATGCCTGCTTCATTGTCTCCCCTTATACTTTCTTTGTTCCTCTACGTTGTTAAGAAATGCGCCCGACGAGACCTCTAGTTGCGGTAATAACTTCTCTGTTTTGTGACCCATTAATCTCTGGTCAGCTTCCTTGTCATCTGACCGCGTTTATTGTGCTTTCTTTTATCTATTTCAATCAAGTTCAATGAGCGGACGCTTTTGAAGAAAAGAAGGCGAGGTGGAGGGCGAGAGAACTGTGGTTGAGTTCCATATGGCTTGTGTTTCCTCGGGGCCACCATGCTAAGGCGGGCTCCAAATTTCGTAACCCGCTTATGGGATTGGAGGTGACCTACTGCAGAAGGGTTTCCAGGAGTTCTTCCTCTGCTGTCTTCACGCAAAGCAATCTCTCTCTCTCTCTCTCTCTCTCTCTCTCTCTCTCTCTCTCTCTCTCTCTCTCTCTCTCTGGGGTACCACTGCCGCTTCTCTGTGTGCGCTTGTCTAACAGTGTTTTTAGCGCTAAGATCTTGCTTTACTAACCGTCAGAGCGTTCAGGCTAAGAGTTAATGGTCTCTAGAGGGCCTTTGAAAGCACGAATATGAGAGGTCTGCTCCGCGCAAGTGTTAGAGAAGCAAGTAGCTGCGTCTATTGTTTGGCTTGGTTTCTCACCCGTTAGAATTTTCTTCGACCGCTTTAGGGGGATTTCAACTTCAGAGTGATTTCAATGTTCACCAAAGGCTCGTAAAATACGGAGACTCTCATAAACCTGTGGCAACCCAAGCGAAGCATCCCGAAAGCGAATCAAGATTAAGAAAAACACACGTTCATTTTCTTGCTGTTCTTGCTTTCAGTGCGGCTGTGAGGCTGAAACAACTCTTCTCTTCGTAGCTCCCGAGGAGGCAAGAAGCTCCTCTCTCCCCCCGTTCTGTTTTTCTTTTTTGTCGGAGGGTAAGTGTTGTGTTGCTCGCTCAACTTATGAAAGAAGCCATGCGCCTCCATAAAGCGCAGTTTGATAGCAAAGTGAAACAGAGAATGCTTTGACTTCAGGCAGAAAGGAGTCGCTATCACACACAACCAGAAACTTTCGCCGTAGTTTTCACGGCTTCGGTGCGCGCGCACAGAGATGGGGCGAGGTTTTTTTCTGGCAGATACGCACATGCCTGAGCTCTCCCCCTTTCCCAGTCAAGTCTCCTCGTGGGACTAATCGCCATCTTGACGACGACTGTGCCATCCCGAGATTGCGTCAGGGTATGGGCGTGAGCCTGGAGCAAGTTAGAAAATGAGAGAGCCGGACCTGGCCGTCTGGTACATAGAAGGTGTTACGCACAAAGGGGGTGAGAGGATAGGGAAAATGAAGCCGAGGCGAGGGCGCAAAAAGCTACCATGTTAATCGCAAGGAAACTGCAAGAAAAACAAGCAACGGTAGCGGGGTGCACCTTGTGTTGTCCGCAATTGTTGGTTGGTTTGCTTTATTCTGGCGCTTCCTCTGCAGTTTAGTGGAGCGGTGTTTCCCCGGTCCCAATACCCGCTACTCTTCTGTTCCCAGCTTGAATGCCGTGCCTTTCTTCACTCTGCCTTGCAGCGTCGAGGCAGTATAAAAGAGTGTACAGTGAAAGGCAAGAAATTGGCGGTCGTCGCGGTTGGCTGGACTCTGACGCAATGTCTTTTTTGTTACATCGCTCGTCGCCAGCGCTCCAGCCTCCACCTTTACCCGCTTCTGCCACTATGGTCACAACAAAGGGAGGTTAGAGGAAATATAAGATAAAAATAACAAGAGTAGTGAGTGGGCAGTCTGGTCATGAAGAAACCACCGCCGCGCACCCCCGTTCGGATTGAAGTTATTGGTCTGGAGAGAAATTTGTTACCCAGTAGCGTTGTTTCGCTGTCTTTCCCCGCGCTGAGCTCGCCGACTGCACTCGTAAGGAAAGCTCGTTTAATTCGGGCTCTTTTTTGCTCTCGTCTCTGTGTTCAGTGATCTAGCTGGCCCCCTCAGTGAGGCTGCAGCTTCTCCGATGTAGCCCCTCCTGAACTTGTCTTTCCTGTCGCGAAGCAGAGCTGAAAGCTGGAAAGCGCCAGCAGGTGTCGAAATTGGACGCCTTAAACGTTGTCAAAACTTGGATGAGCAATTTTGGTGGCACTAACAACAGTAGAGGCTAGCAATTTTTGTTTTCTGTTCTTTCATTAACATTTACTCACCAAAATAATTCTCTTTGCGAACCTACATTGCCTTGAAGTTGGAGAAAACATCCTACATCTTCTAAGACTCATTAGTCGTTATACTGTATTTATACATAGCATCAAACATTACCGCAAAGTTAATAAAATCAGGCCATGCGAACATGCAAAAATATAAATCTTAATCTTCTATGAAGCCGTATAAGAAGTACAGCAGACTGCTCGTCGTAATTACACGCTTACATGGCCTGATAAAGCGATTGATTTATTTTAGTGGTAGCATGCATGTTTATTTTACAAGCAAATTGTGCAATATTTTTTCAATTTTTCTTGTTCCAGCTCGTTTTCTTTTTTTCTTTTTTTTTTTTTTTTTTGTAGGCACCCTTGTTTGGCGGCTGGTTCTGCTGAACCCTCTCTTATTTGTCGTGCTTTTCGGCATCGTATCCGCTCGGATACTATCTTAATGCGCTGATCGTTTAATTTCTAGTCTAACCTTGGCGCATCCATTGTCTTACAAGCGTTTTTATTTTCGTCCTTTTTCTCCATCTCCGAAATTGGATATATTTACCGTCCAATGTATCCCGTGCCCTATGATATTTAATCTGCATTACCACATGCATATTCTACCTGCAGTGAAGCACACTTTACTAGCAGAATTAAAAATGTATGTATATCTTCGAGTGCATTGCAGAACCTGCAGTGGAGAATGCGAAAGTATCAGCGTTGCTGCTGCACACGGTGCATCTCGCACCCCTTTTCGAACGATGCCACGAGAAGAAACCGAATGGTGACTATCATAAAATCACAAGTTTATAGCACGGCTGTACTTGAGTGGAGGCGGCGGTGGCACGCGCTTTCATACGGCCTGCGAACTGGCTGCATGTTACAATGGAAGCTCTTCTAAGTGAGTTGTGCTATCTGCCGCTGCCGAGGGCGCGAAGAACCCACCCTCCGTGGCCGCTCGCTTCATCGAAGGCGATCAATGCGCTCCTGGTTTCTCGTCTTCAAATGCTCGTCTGTGAGACTCAGGGGGTCGAAATCGAGCCAAACAATTGTGGAGAGTGCATGTACTTCATGAAGTTAAAAAGTGATAACATGTTTGTTGTTGTTGTTGTTGTTGTTGTTGTTGTTGTTGTTGTTGTTGTTGTTGTTGTTGTTGTTGTTGTTGTTGTTGTTGTTGTTGTTGTTGTTGTTGTTGTTGTTGTTGTTGTTCAAAAAGCTAGCCGCTAAAAATAGTAAAGAGGAGAAATCAACCTCCCGGTTCATAAACCTAGGCAAAGTATTATAGCATAATGTATATTGAGACCTTAAATGAAGCAGCTATCATTTATTTTGCATGCTGGTCCCTCGCAGCACCTAAATTGGACGCGAAGGTTCGCTCATGCTGGAAAGGACAAACCTTCAAAGCAAGCTTAATTAATCGCAAGCTTCAGGGGATTATTGAAAACTCAACAGGTGCAACATTTGGCTTCCGCACTAGCCGCATCGCATGTGCGGACTTTTTTAAGAGTGCGCTGCATCGGCAGTATATAATATTTACGATGAATGCCGCAACAAGTGACTTATGCGAGTTAATTCTTCTGACACAGCTCAAGATTGGCACTTAAATATTTCGGATACTATATCAATAAAAATAGACGCCAGTGGTTTACCTGAACATGAATTTCCTTTGCTCTCGAAATATGTTCAGTTCACGGAGTTACTGACATTCACAATGAACTGCGTGTAGTTCTAATTTTGTACATTTATGGCAGTGTTCAGATTATGATAAAGCAACGTTATAGGCCCTCGTTATTTTTCAAGTTTAAGACTTCAAGACTTACGTTAGAACGCTATCTTAAAACCCAATTCTATGCAGTACTGTTAATGCATCGCAAGCAGAGGACATTTTCAGCGCACTTAGTTTTAAGTTAACGTGAGCCCAGTTAGGTTGCCCACGAGCCGTTTTTTCTTCGAGCACCCTGCTTCCTCTATAGTTTGGGGGTTCTCACGGAACTCGGGCTCCGCTCTCGGAGCCAAATGCCTCGCCGCTAGCTCGGGACACATCCGCAGCCTTGAAGAACACGGCGAGGCACAGCCAGCGGGCCAAGCTGTTCATTGGGAGTTCCCAATGTTCTTCCTCGGTCTCATAGCAGCATCCGTGCGCTCCGGCGCCGCAGCATCTCTCCGCTGCAGAAATGTCTGTAGAAGATGAAAGGGGAAGAGGGATCGCCCGGCCCACTACGGCAGTTCCTTTCGCCCCCCCCCCCCCCTTTCCGCAGCAGCTCCGGGGGAAGGAGGCCGGGAGGGGAAGGAAGAGAGTTCCCGTGAAATAGAGAGAGAGAGTGTTCGCCGCGTCGCGCTGGCGAGGGGAGTGTTGAATTCTCGCAATAGTATGAGATGAAAGCGCGCCATGTAACAAAGTTTAATGACAAGACTGCGCAAGCATACTTATAAAACACGAACACTCTTGGTCTTGCAAGCCCGTTCGCCGCCGAAAACGGAGTGAGCGCGTTGTCTGGCGTTTTCGTTGCATTTATATTTCGATGGCGTGCATCGTATTCTGCCAGTAAGTCTCAATTAGTGGTCGAAGGAGTACTAGTTTCACCTGCGTGCGGTATCTTGCAAGGTGTCGTAACGACGGCATCGTCTCACCTTTGAACACATTTTTGTTTACTTCTGCGCACATACCTCACTCTCGGCTGGCTTCCCGTGCCTGTCGTAGAGGCATCGTGGTCACTGACCCGCTATAGGTTCCGTCAACGCGAATGTGAAATATCCACCCTCTTCGCACTTTGGTGCAGCTCCTGCGGCGCGTTTACCGTGACTTGCAGCCTTCCTGTTCTGAGGCGTGCGTTTCGCCTCGGGACAGTACACAGCCTTCATTACCCTTCTCACGCGGGGTCACAGTTGAGTAACGCATAAGCATGCGCAGGCCTGAGGCCACGGGCTTGACATAAAGTGTGGGATGAGGACGGTAAGACGGGCAGCGCACAGGGATCACGCTCAGTTGGCGCCGGCTTATAGGCTTATGCATATCGCGCATTAGAGAAGCCCACCCACGTCGTCAACTTGCCACTCGATACGAGGTCGGCGTGGCATTGTACAGCGCCGGTAGGTGCGCGTGTTATCCTGCTAACGCTCAAGAACTAAGAACTGTCAGTTGGAGACTAGTCGGGAAAACAAAAAGCTTGAACTGCACATATACGTGTCCAATATACCTTAACATATCGCAAAATCTGGAGAACTATGCTTAAATTTCGCATTACCGAGTAATCGAAAGCGTTTCTTTGCAACACTAAGCATGACGCGAATTGGTAAGAGCCATCAGTAACTTTCCATAAGGTTATATTTTAAGACCGCCCTTTATATGTTGCTGCCTGCGAGAAATATTGCGTAGTAAATTGCTTGGGCCGATTGCACGCTTTGTTGCAAGTATATTTGATTTTTCACATAGTTGTGAGCTGACTTTACTTTTTAGTGAATACAGCCTTGATAGAATAAATGAGTTTTATTAGAGCTGTAATCAGTCGCCAGTGATAAGCGCAGCTGCGGAGGATTCATTTTTACATTTCTACGACAGTGGCGCTGAGTGCTTGTTGTTGTTGTAGTGGTTGTCAAGTAAGGGCTGTACATTTTTATTTTGTTCGTCTTTGCAGGGTGCAGTACATCGAGGCCGGTGCCTTTGATGAGATGAAATCGCTGGAGTGGCTGTACCTACACTCAAACGAGATTGTTACCCTCAGCTACGATGTGTTCAAGCCTCTGCTGGGCACGCTATCCATACTCGACGTTCATGGTACTGAGCACCGATGTGTGTGTGTGTGTGTGTGTGTGTGTGTGTGTGTGTGTGTGTGTGTGTGTGTGTGTGTGTGTGTGTGTGTGTGTGTGTGTGTGTGTGTGTGTGTGTGTGTGTGTGTGTGTGTGTGTGTGTGTGTGTGTGTGTGTGTGTGTGTGTGTGTGTGTGTGTGTGTGTGTGTGTGTGTGTGTGTGTGTGTGTGTGTGTGTGTGTGTGTGTGTGTGTGTGTGTGTGTGTGTGTGTGTGTGTGTGTGTGTGTGTGTGTGTGTGTGTGTGTGTGTGTGTGTGTGTGTGTGTGTGTGTGTGTGTGTGTGTGTGTGTGTGTGTGTGTGTGTGTGTGTGTGTGTGTGTGTGTGTGTGTGTGTGTGTGTGTGTGTGTGTGTGTGTGTGTGTGTGTGTGTGTGTGTGTGTGTGTGTGTGTGTGTGTGTGTGTGTGTGTGTGTGTGTGTGTGTGTGTGTGTGTGTGTGTGTGTGTGTGTGTGTGTGTGTGTGTGTGTGTGTGTGTGTGTGTGTGTGTGTGTGTGTGTGTGTGTGTGTGTGTGTGTGTGTGTGTGTGTGTGTGTGTGTGTGTGTGTGTGTGTGTGTGTGTGTGTGTGTGTGTGTGTGTGTGTGTGTGTGTGTGTCAGCTTAAAAACAGTCAGAGATACCTCAATGTGGCCTAGGTGAGTTAGTTGCACAGCAATGCAGACATTACATAAGTGGTAGAGCTGAACTAAAAGACGATTTGCTAACTAGACTTAAATCATCAACTTTCAGATTTCTGGTTTTATGAGCAAATTGATATTGGGAAATTCATGTCCGTCAACATAAAAGGCGAGCCTAGTCAAAAATATACTTTTCACAGTCGGCTTGGTTGGCTTTTCTGCTTTGCAAATTTAAGAAATAGCGTCGATGCGTTTGGCATCGTCAAAAAATCACGTTAACCTGTTTTACACCAGAATGTGCACAAATGACGTCGTTATTTAAGCTTTAAAAGGTCCAATTTTAGCTTTCAATATTTATAACCACAATGGCGATTGAGATAATTTAAAAACTGAACCCTCTTTTGATACTGGCAGCTTTCAATTTCGCAGCATATTCTTGTAATCCAAAACCAATACCAAGAAAGTTGATGATTGTTTTGAGTAATTAATCGTGCTTAAATTGTGTCAAGTTCCCGTACATTAGGCATGCCTCACACTGAAATCCACCTGCAAAGGTGACATCAAAGTGTCCTCCACTATTTTCGAAATAGCAATACCTATCGGTTTAGATAACCCACCTATGTGCAGTTGCCAAGCTTGCTTTACATAAGTATACCAAGTATTAAGCTGCAGTAGGAAACGAGTTGATGCACTACACCGATTGCCCCTCGCAAACGGGAGAAAAATGCTTACATCTGCATGCGTGCTGAAAATAAAATCCCTTCCAGTACACCTATATTACTGCAGTGTCACTAAGCGCACATTTAGAACACGGTTCAATAAGAAACCCCAATTGATCAGGCCATTGCTACTCCTCTTTGAAGATAACTGTGAATAATTAGGATTATTTTATGCCCTACCTGATGTCCCAAAACGTGGGCCACTGCTTCTCTGTTACAGATTTCCCGTTATGGGCGACTTCACGTTAACGCACTTTTGAAAAAAGGCAATCACCACACGAACAAGAATACCTAGCTCTGAAAGAAAAGTATGCAAATTGCACAGAATTTACACAGTTGGCTCAAAAACAACAACGCACGTTGGTAGTGACCGGTGGCGCAAGTGAGAAAAAATGTTAAAGTTACCGAATTGAATATCAAATTTTGCTTCTGATTGCTGCACGGTGTCTACAGCCGTAGGCAAAGCAGTAAATGAGAAGATCGGTAACACTATAGTCCACACTGATTTGACGAGCTTATTCAAGCGCTACAGTCCAGGAAAGAGGTTCAGCCCTTGATCGGAAGCGTCGTACACATTATAGAAAAGGTTACGACACGAGCACACAAAATAATATTCTGCTCGGTTCCGCGCCACGTCGGTATAGATGGCAGCGAACGAGTTAAGACATCTGCTGCACGTGCCCGGGTCACTGTAATAAAAAATAGTTAACATACCCCATAAAGATGCACGAAGTTAATACTCAGTAAACTGAAAGTTGAATTGTAGGACTAATTGCAGGGGGCCTGAAACAAAGAACTAAATGAATAATTTCCTTTCGTGAAACTCATTTTAAGAGAATGGAAGTCTGCAAGCACCAGGAGTGTTTTACTAAGTTAAATTAATGCCACATTTGCTTGCGACACACACGCAGCTTATGCTTTTCTTGCTGACGAAAAGAGAAAAAAGGCGAAGATGAGCTAACAGTAAATCATATTTTATATTCATACACAAAACTAAAGAAAGAAAAATATATAAATCAATTTTACACTGACCGCTTTCTGACCTGACTGACCTTTTTTACTTAGGTTGCTATTAGATGAACACAGAGTTGTTGACTTAGGCAATCATTCTAGATTTTCAAATGAAGGAAATGTCCTAAATAAAATATAAACTATATGAATAAAGTCCTGTGAGCACCACCAACAAACTACTTAACCTCGTGTTTGGCGCATGATCGCCTCACTTGCTTATGCGCCAGTAAACGCAACAGAACACAACAAGCAAACATCATTTCTGCACTAAACATCAATGAAACGGTTCAACTAGAGGCATCTCTCCTCCCCTCTAACTTCCTCATTCCCCCTCCCCTATTTTGAAAAACAATTTGCAGGCTGTGAATGCTGTGATGTATGCTTTTATTTTGCCTGAGCACTAATGTTTTGTTTCATTGGTTATTTGTTATTTTTCTTCGTTTTGTAAAAGCCCATTTCTCGTGACTATATGTGTTTCGATATATGTAGAACGCTTTTAATGTGTCATTCGTGCCTTTCCACAGCTTGATTAAGTTAAGGTATGCCTCAATTCGTCTGATATTGCCGAGAAGTGCAGCTAAAAGCATATCATGCTTTTAAATAACTATCAGCCAATTGCGCTATCCGGAACGGAAGTGCGACAACGGCTCTAATTCAGCAGTCGCGAAAGTGACTGTCGCATCTAAGTTTTGCAACTCTTCAAGTATGCTGTACGGTTTCGAGCTAAGAAAAACTGGAGACAGAAAGGTTTTGCTGCCTCGGTCTAGAGGCTTCAGTGCTTTGTCGATCGCGTTTGCGACGCTCATCCACACAAATATGTCGAGGCAACACATTACAGCGTCGCTGTCATATTTATTTATAGCACGCCATGATTGAAGGCCTCAGTTGCCAAAGTGACGCAAACCTTTCTCTCAGCACTGCCATTCGCAGTTTGCTCGAAGATCGTAAGATCAAAATCTAATTGCGTTGGCCATATTTCTATTCAGGAAGAATTCAAGGATCCCCGCCCGATGTGTTTCAAGTGCCAGTTAACGTATCCGATGTGGCCAGAATCAATTTCAAGTTGCCCACAACGGCATCCCTAACAGCCCGCGTGCAAATTCGAGACACTAACCTCCACATGACATACTACCATAATAGTATTATCATCGTTTTGAATGAGGGTCCTTAGTTCGCACGCAAATGTATGCGGATCCAGACACGGAGGATATGAATAAACGCAATTTCGTGCTTAGCATTTCTGGATGATCCCTGCGTTACGTCCGCTAGTTCATCCCATGACGAACCGGAGCAGAGGCTCCAAAAGGTAACGCGTTTCTCCTGCTGCCTCGCCCTTCTACCCTCTTGGCGCAGACAACCCGTTCCACTGCGACTGCGAGCTGAGCTGGCTGCGGCTACTGCTTCAGGGCCAGAGCAACATCGTGGTGAACCAGCCCCGAGAGACGCGCTGCGCCTCGCCCGAGGAGCACGCCAGCACGGCGCTCGTCCAGCTTCCCGGCATGCACTGCGCCGCGCCTTCATCACTGCGCCTCTCCTCGTCGTCGCTGCTGCTGCTGCTGAGGACTGCGCTGGCCGCGCTCGCAGTGCTCGGCCTCGTCGTCTCCTGAGGCCGGCGCGCTTCGACGCATGCCCCGTCGCGCCTCTCTGTCACTCCGCCGGTAGCCTCCTTTTCCCCCTCCTCTTCACTTGAGGCCTCGCCACCTGCGAAACTGCGACCACCGCAATCTTTGTTTCAAAAACCGACAAAGGGAGTGCCTCTCCTGGCTCTCCTGTGTGGCCGAGAAAACAGTAATTCACAACGTTTTGACGTCTTTCTAATTGGCCATGTGATCGAGACTTGCCATCTGGGATAAAAACCAAAAGTTGATCGGGCGGTCCTCTATAGAGGTCTTCACAGCTCCACCCAAGACCTTATTCGTTAGACAAGGTGCTTGAACATGCAGAGTCAAGAAATTTGGGCTCCTGACACGTTTGATGTCTGCGATCGAGGGTTCATGGAGTGAAACATGACAAAAAAAAAGAGGGGCGTGTCTGTTCGCATCATCTTTTTCTTTAGAGGTAATCACTTTCCTAACATCACATAACTGCAGATGAAGTTATGTGATGTTAGGAAGATAGAGAGAGACCGGAAAGCGTGGCGTGACATGGTCCATAGGGTCACGAAGAGTCGGACACGACTGAACGACTGAACTAAACTGAATCACTTTCCGGCTCAGTTGATGACGGTTATCAGAACTCTGCATCTTATGGTACAGAAAACCACACGCCAGAAGATGACGGACTAAGGTTAAATGCACGGAAAGAGAGCAGGAAGGGGGGGGGGGGGGGGGGGGGGGGAAGGGGAGTAGCTCAATGCGGACGTTTTAAGATCAAGGTTTGTCGAGAGGTAGCCTTTATTGATCTCTTAATTCCTGTAATTGACATTGTATTATGTAATATGTCAATGGAAGCCACAGCATATCAGTTATTAGCGCGTCGCGGTCGTGCGTTAAGTTTCGCAGCTGGCAGGATTGGAGGGGAGAGGCGGCTCCATTGGTTGACAGATGCCTAAACCGGGCCTTGTGCGCGTTCGTCTCTCGTGCTGTGAGTGGTCGGTCGAACCAGCTCCCGTGACAGCCAGCAGCTCGACGGCTGTGCCTGCCCAGCAATGCCGTGGTTGGGTTCCAAGGTTAATGCATAGGCCTACTGAGGCCTATAGTTACAGCGCTAATCCTAGCCTCCCGGCCATTACTTGTGCTGGCGTGTCCTCGTGTGTCGTCTGCGCGTTTGCGCGCTTCGCAAATTCGACGTGATGATGCAGTGACGCCGACGCATGGACGAAAGGGGGTTTTCGGACTTTTTTTTTGCCCGCCTCATCTTTCCGACGGCGTCGACTCTAGAATGAGACATTAAGGTGTGGTATATTGGCCGCGTTCCCTGTTACGGCGGTGTCTTCTTTTGCGTCAGTGGTGAAAAAAAGGAAAAAGAACCGCCCACCCAGGAGTCGTTCTGTCTGCAAGCACCACCATCACACTTTCCCAGTCCTGGTTGCATATGCGTGGGCTATCGCGGCATCCGTTGGTGTGCGAAGCTCAATAGCAGTGTCGTTAAATTTGTGCGAAAGAAGCGGAAGAGTGCGACGGGCGGACTCTCATGTTGATGACGGAGGACTCCAAGCAAGCCCGATGCTTACCGCTGCTACCGAACAAGCCTCCTTATCGCGAACATCGCGCAGTTCGAGAAGCTTCTGTTCCACCACGTGGCAGGGACTCCCAGATATTTTTCGGTTTCGGAAGTAATGACTTGAAAGAAGTGTTTGCTATGCCGATGCGCTGTTACTGTCAAGACAAGGAGAGATTTTTTTTTCTTGCCAGCGCAAGAGACAAGCCTGTCTGGATGCACAAGCGGCAACTGTTTGCATGTGGCGCGAAAGATCAGGTATCGCGCTCATTGTTGTCGCGTGCTTTCCTTTGCTTTGTTTCATTTTTCCTGTTACGCAAACATGGCTTGGTGCTGACGCGCCAGAAAGACAAGCGCCTGGAATGTTGGCATATTTTCATTTCAGACAAGCTGGCATGCTGCCGACACGAGCGAAGGTGCCGACCGGAAACGGACGTTCGTAAAAGCCCAGAACATGGAGGAAGGAAAGATTAGGAGAGGCCCTGACGTCATTTTTTGAAGCCGGCGCGGCCGCGCCGCGACAGGACACTGCAACGTCTCTCCTCCTTCATTACCCTTTCTCCGCGACGCTCACGTACCTAGGGCCCTTAGCAACGCTGTTGCTAGTGGCCCGAGTTTTCATAGCAACAGCGTCGCCGTTGCTAATGGCCCGACTTGGCTAACCCTAAATTTTGTCGTCACTCCCACCACACTATCTCCAATGCATTGAGAATGGCAAGGGCTTCTCCTAAGTTGTTTCCTTCCTCCATGGCCCAGAACGACTGTTCAAGTCATCTCGCTCTGCCTGAGCAACCCGCGACTCGAACGGCTGCTTTCTTCCCTCGCAGTGAGAGAGAGAGATGGGAAGAGGCTAAAAGAATACCCGAGAGAGCAGTGCGTCGCCTTGCGCAAAACTTGCACGAGGGAACCGACTCGCTTTTAAGGTAATTTGCCGAGTGACCCGTTTTCGTTCCTGATGTCATAACCAGACGCGCTCTGAATTCTAGGCACGCAACAAAGAATCGAACGCCGGCTTTTCTGTCAGCGTATGAATGATTTTTTTATTCCTTTAAAGAAAGCGTCGAAGCTGCAGGCAATGGCAGTCAAAAGGTAAAAATAGTGGAGCCGCGGCGAAGGGTTGGTGTGCTTTAAAAGACACAAATATCTTGTTCTCGGTTGCCTCCGGGTATTCCTTCTTCTTGTTTTTTTTTTTTTAAATTCGCTCGAGAAATTGCTTCCAGCAGCATATTGCGTATGTCGAGATACTACGTGACGAAGAATTCACCTGACTGTGCATTGTGCATTATTCTTCGAACACGTTTATTGTTGAGCAATCTCGTCTCGTTTTGCCAAGAAAGTAAGTTCGTTTGTCAAAATGGCAGGTACAGCACGACATGGTAATTTTATTTATGTATAATCATGTGTCCGTCAAGGATATGCTTTAGCTATTATACTTCTGTTCAGGACTACAGCCCAGGCAAATGAGAATCGAGGACGACAAACTCGTTCTATAAAAATAAGCGGACACTTACACGTTAAAAAGCCCTAGGGGGTCGAAATTACTCCGTAGCCCTCCACTACGGCTCCTCTTTCTCTGTTTCCATGTTCACTACCGCTTTCCTCCCTCTCATACGACGTGGTTTACGTGTTCCCAGAACAAGTGGGACAGATACGGCGTCTTTCCTTGAACCAAATATCACTTTTATTACCTTTATTATTATTATTATTATTATTATTATTATTATTATTATTATTATTATTATTATTATTATTATTATTATTATTATTATTATTATTATTATTATTATTATTATTATTAGTTTGCTCCGCCGTTAAGGGTATGACGCGATCGTCTTTCAGACACACGGACCAAGGTTCTCGCTTCTTAATTTTATTATTTTTTATTTTATACACCGATAAACATTGCCTTTCCATTCTGAGCAGTTTGAGACCTTCGAGCGCATATCTATCTTCAATTAATCGTTAAATTACACTATTTTTTTAATTAGCATTATTAAGCATTGCCTTTTCATTCTGAGCATTTTGACGCCCTTGAACCCTATTTTTCTCATTTCTTTGATTTTTTTTCTGTATTCCAATGATTGAGTTGATCATTATACACTCAAGTTTCGTATTTGGTATCATCAAGTATTGCCTTTTCAATCTCAGCATTTTGACACTTTGAACCCTTTTTAAGTTTTTTTTTTTAGGTATTTCAATTATTTGAATGATCAGTTACACACTAACCCTTCTTAATTATCGTCACGAACATGGCTTTTTATTCCTAACATTTTGGCACCTTTTTGACATCGTTTTGACCACTTTTACCCGTTTTTCATTTCTTCAATTCTTTCATTTAAGTGATTGATCGGTTACATACTCTAAATTTTCGTAATTAGCATAATCAAGCGCTGCCTTTTTGTTCCGAGCAATTTTACGCTGTTTTAAGACGCGTTCTTGATTTTTCACTTTTTGTTGTTTCAGCTTTTCGTCCGAACAACGAACAACGCCTCCTGTATGTAAAATGGACGAGGCGCTGGTCCGAACGTTCTAAGCAATCGCTTAAAATGACGCGACATCGACGCATCGACGAATGTCGAGCGTTAGCTCATTGAAAGCTTGTAGCGCACAGCATTCCGCCGGCGTTCCCAGCCAGCGAAAGAAGAAAATAAAGTTGAGCGGCGCGTGCTCGGTGCGCAAGCACGGCACGGGCTGTTCGGTACGAGAAGCCTAGTCGTTTTGTACTGGTGCTCCGCTGCAACTCCCTATAGTGGTGACTCCTGAACCGCGCCGTAAGGGAAGGGAGGAAGGTGGGAGTGAAAGTGGAAAGAGAGAAAGGGGAGCCGTAGTGGAGGGCTACGGAGTAATTTCGACCACCTGGGGATCTTTAACGTGCGCTGACATCGCACAGCACACGGAAGTGGCGTCCGTGTGCTGTGCGATGTCAGCGCACGTTAAAGATCCCCAGGTGGTCGAAATTACTCCGTAGCCCTCCACTACGGCTCCCCTTTCTCTCTTTCCACTTTCACTCCCACCTTCCTCCCTTCCCTTACGGCGCGGTTCAGGTGTCCACAGAGCAAGTGTGACAGATACTGCGCCTTTCCCTTCCTGTGAACCAACCAACCAACCAACCAACCGGCCAATGAAATGGCCGACCCCAGCCACCTACCAAACTCAGGCGACCTTCCGCGTGACGCTAAACTGCGCCCACGGGACGTCGCAGCTATCCAGCTCCGCCTGCTGACATCCTGGACCAAGCATCCGCAGATCTGGTTCACCCAGGTGGAAGCCATCTTCAGTCTGCACCACGTCACCTGGGAGGCATCTCGGTTTCATTAATTACTTTCCAATTTGTCTCCTGAGGTGACGGATGTAATCCTTAGACCCTTGGGCGATACTCAGTCATCATCATCAGCAGCAGCAGCCTGACTATAATACCCACTGCAGGGCAAAGATTTCCTCCATATTCCTCCAATTAACCCGGTCAATACTTCGTACCAGCGACTTAAGCAGTGCATTGCGGAGAGCTGCTCACCTGCGAAGAGCTTGGAGACCGCCCCCCCCCCCCCCCCTACCAGCTACTCAGTAGCATGCGGCAGCTCCTGGCAACGCCGACTAGAATGGCGCACTGTTGACAAAGCTCTTCCTGCAGCGCTTGCCGCAGTCCAGCCACCTCATCTTGGCTGCTGCGGAGTGCTTGACCTGCCCGCCTCGCCCAGCTAGCTGATCGAGACTCTAATACCCAGCACAGCTTCTCAAGTCCTCGCCGCCGATCGTCTGCGCCGATAGGTTCGCGCTTTTCCAGTCCTCGCAATCAGCGTATTTGCTGATATTACCCCACTTTTAAACACTGAGCCCGCCAATGCGCTCCATCGTGCAACAAGGTCGGAAAACGCGCTGCGAAATGACGCGGGCATGTGACCTCACCTTTCACCCTAGCCGCCTTCTCATAGTCATGGACCGCATTTCCGACCTGCGCTTTCTCGTCGATACTGATACCGAAGTCGGCGTACTGCCATCCACCAAGGCCACTATGTGAGCGTAGTTCCAAGTCACATGTACTTAATCATGTGGCCAACACAACCTCCATCACCACGTATGGTCACCGGTCCCTCACTATGGACCTTGCACCTTCGCCGACGTCCATCAACCCATCCTCGGATTCGACTTGATGAATTTTGACCTGAACCTCAGCATGCGTCGCTGTCGTTTCATCGACAGCACGACGCGCCTTTCCATCACTGGCCTATATCGGCTGTCGCTTCCACTGGCATCCGCATGCTGATCCCGTCATACACCATACGCAGAAGTCCTCGCAGACTTTCCCGAAATTGCGAGGCCTCGTAATATCCACCAGCTACTCACGCATAATATATCCCACCACATTGTCACGCGTGGTCACGCCTCTTCGGTGAGTGCCTGACGATTTCTAAACCGGAATGCGACCACATGCTCCAACTGGGTATTATTCGCCCTTCGTCCAACACTTGGGCCCCACCGCTCCATCTGGTGCCCAAGAAATAACCGGGTGGCGCGTCCATGCAGCGGCTACAGGGCTCTCAACGCTCACACGGTCCACGACAGCTATCCCCTTCCACACATCCAAGACCTCACTGTACTTTCGGACAAATGCAAGATCTTTAGTAAAGTGGACCTTGTAAAAGCATACCATCAAATCTCCGTTGAACTGGCCGATATCCCGAAGACGGCCATCACTACACCCTTCAAACTGTTTGAGTACGTGCGCGTGCCATTTGGGCTACGCAACGCAGCTCAAACTTTCCAAAGACTCATTGCTGAAGTGACGCGCTGACTCCTGGCTGTATTTTCCTGCACAGACATCCTCGTCGTGAGTCGTGCTCTACAAGATCCCGAGCTTCACCTCCGGGAACTCTTTCAACGAGTTCAAGAGTTTGGCTTAGTCGTCAACGCCCAGAATTATGTTTTCGGCTCTTCTGAGGTTGACTTCCTGGGCCACCACAACTTGGAGCAGAAAATTCGTCCATTGCCTTCTCACGTCCAAGTTGTTATACTTACCAGCACCCAGTATCCTACGCAAGCTCTGCAAGTAGTGAATTTTCCTGACGCTTTATCCCGCACTGCTTCGACCTTCACCCCCTGACCAACCTTCTTCGTGCAACAAAATTCTCCTCCGTGATTTCCTGGTCTCCCGAAGCTCAGGCTGCTTTCACGGCTACAAACCAAGTCCTCGCGGATTCGATCGTTCTCATCCGCATTAGGACTTGCGCTCCCACTCGTATCGTAGTGGTTGTTTCCAGCGTGGCCATTGGTGCTGTTCTCCAGCAGAAAATCGACTCCTAGTGGAACCCACTGGGTTTCTTCTTCTCTCGCAAGCTCCAACCTGCCGAAACTCGCTATAGCGTATTCAGCCGTGAGCTGCTCGCCATCTAGTCCACCATCCACCATCACCGCCACTTTTTAGAGGGCCAAGCATTTTAAGTTCAAACTGGACATAAGCCACTGGTGTATGTGCTCCGTACGAACTCTTCCCAGTACGTCACCCGCGAACTTCGTCAGCTGGCCTACATATCGGAGTTCACAACAGATATCCGGCACATCAAAGGCATCGACAATGAGGCATCTGACGCACTTTCACGCATTACGTCCATCGGCATGTCTACATCTGCTGTGCACTGAGAATGTCTGTCCCGTGCAGCTAGAAGACCCTGAGCTTCAAGTGTTGCGTGACCACCCCCGTGCCCTCCGTCTGCTGCTCATGCCTCATCCGCTTCTGACCGGATTGCTTTGGTGCGGCATGTCATCGGCTCTAGTGCATCCATGCAACCCGGAGGCCTTTCGTCGTGCCATTTTCTATTCACTTCACGACATCTGCCATCCCAGCATCAGAGCCACACAGCACCACCAAACGGTACTGTATTTTCCAAAAGTAACCAGGCGGCATATTTTCATTCTCGCTTGTTTTCTAAAGCCAACACGAATTCCATGAGGATCATAACTCGTTAAAAAGGGAAGACGGGAGCTCGCCTTTACTTAACATAGATTTACAACTTCAGAAGTGGTACGGATTCTCTACTACCCTACTGAGAAGTGGAACACGCAGCCTGGTTACTTTTGGCTAAGACGTCTGGCCTAACATTAACACCGACGTTCGCCGGTGGGCCTGCTTGTGCCTTGCTTGTCAACTCGCCAAAGTGAACCGCCATACAAATACTCCACCCAAGTCTTTCCAGCCATCTGGTTGTCGCTGTTACCACGTTCATTTTGACTTTGTTGGACCTCTACCTCCCTCTAGGCTGCCGGTAGTAGTCGTAGAAGACTTTATTCAGGCACAACACTTAGGCCTGCTGGACGAGCAGGCGCTGTTCTTCCTCACCCTCAGCACCAAGCAAGTCCACCCAGTTCCGCATAGTATGAAAGGAGGTGGGAAAGAATCCCGATTGCAATGCAACCGGGCATGAAAATTGGCAGTGGGAAAGGTTGGCATAAAGGGAAAGGAAGTTAGGGCATGATGGATCACGACGGACTTTGTACAGATATAGCCGTGCAGGGGTTATGAGTGTATTCAGCTGTATCTGCCGAAGGCCATGAGCCTCCCGAACGGAGATTAGGATGAGGGTCGGTGCAGAGCTTGCGGTCTAAGCGAGCAGCATTGTAATATTCGCTGATGATGGCGCGAAGAGACAGTCTCAACCCGCCCTCCAAGGATCTTGGCCAGGGGATGAACGGTGCCCGGTTACGCGTTTCACGGGCGAGCTGGTTCGCCAGCTCATTGCCGTCAATCCCCGAGTGTCCAGGGATCCATCGGAGGAAGACGGGGAAGGGTTGCAGCGCAACAAGTGCCGCCTCGAGCTCCGTGGACAGATGATGTGAGACTGAATGGCACGGATAGCAGCCTGTGAGTCAGTGTATATAATATAATGAGGTGCAGGTGGGACAGAATGGAAACTTTGAATGGCATGAATGATGTAGAGGACCTCAAGCGAAATAATATCCGGAGGGTGGAGAAAGGGACCGCTAGTGTGTGTGACAGGGGTAGATAGACGAGGATGAAAGAGGACCTGGCTTCCAGACCAGCGAGGAGCCACATAAGAGGCATCCGCGTAAGCGACTCCATGGGTATTGGAGGGCGGACTATGATGAGATGTACATTCTGACGATGATCGAACTCTTCAATCGTTGACTCGAAACATCCATTCTGGGCATTACTGTGGAAACAGTTGACAAAGCCTTCGTTTCAGCATGGGTTTTCCGCTTCGGCTGCCCCGGCATTGTTATCACGGATCGCTGCCTCCAGTTCGAACGCGCTCTCTTCACTTTCCTGACCCGTCTGCTCGGAACTAAACACTGCTGCACCACAACATACCATCCATGTGACAACGGCATAGTCGAGCGGCTCCATCGTCAGCTCAAGACTGCCCTGACTGCTCGCCTTGATCGTGAGCACTGGGCTAACCACCTTCCTATTGTGCTCCTTGACCTACACGCCGTTCTTCATCATGACCTTGATTGTTCGACGGCCGAACTCGTCTTCGGTGCACCCCTGCGGCTTCCCGGATACTTGCTCGTACCTTCGGCTTCCTAGTCCCAACCCCTGCAGTATCATCAACGCATTCAGGACTGCATTCATCACCTGCACCGAGTTCTGCCTCGATATGTGACATTTACGTCTTCGTGCACCCAGACCTTGCGTCCTCAACGCATATTTTTCTAAGGCGAGAGGCTGTAAAGGCGCCTCTTACCCTCCCCCCCCCCCCCCCCCCCAGACCCATTACGATGGCCCCTACCGCGTCTGCAACAAGATGACAAAATCGGCGGCTATCCTGCTGGATGGCCAGAAAGAGATCGTCTCCTTGGATCGCCTCAAACCCGCATACATGGAGACACCTCCCCAGAACTTTGCCTCAGATGTTGCTGGCTTATCTGCAGACCTGCCTGCAGGGCTGGGCAAGGTACTTCAAAAAATTATCTTCGACACCGATACTCGATACTATGAAAAATTGTATTTCCGGTACCGATACGAGATACTGAACCGAAATCAATTTCCGATACAGATACTCGATACTGTATCTTCGATACTTCGATACATCTCTGAAATCCCAATGTGAAAGAGGCGGTAATATTATTAGCGAAGCTGGAAAATTTTACCATGCTTTCTAGAACTATCAATGGTATCTATATCACAGTGTTTGTTTCTCTGAAAGGGCTTAAACAAATTTGACAGCACGGATTTATTGAAGCTCCGCTGTCTGGGCAGCTGGCCTTGTCAGAACTTCACATTGAATTGAAGCCATGGTTACAAAGCTTCCACAAGCAGCCTAGCGAACAATTTCTTTAAACTAGTGTTCTTCATACGAACCACCCTATGAGGACTCGGTTACGTACAATTAAATCTGCAACAATTATTTTCTGGCTTTCCATTTCATATAGTACACGTTAATTACCCGATGGCACCGTCCGTTTTCTCTTTGCTATAAGGCTCAGTGCTGCGTGCGCTTAAGGAACTGAGCAGGTATTTTGATATTAGTGTGATAGCAGACTTTTGAAGCTCGCATTCTGTGTTAAAAGCTAGAGGATAGCAAAATAAAATGGCTGAACGTTTTTATTAGTTCCGAAATAGCCCCATCATGTGGCCGTTCTGTAAGCGAGGAAGATAAAAAAAGCCTCTCTATATAATTGGTTTGGTTTGGTTTGTGGGGTTTAACGTCCCAAAGCGACTAAGGCTATGAAAGACGCCGTAGTGGAGGACTTCGGAAATTTCGACCACCTGGAGTCCTTTAACGTGCACTGACATCGCACAGATTAGTCGAGCATGCCGCACTGTTACATTTGATGAAGGGGCCCTTTACCAGAATATGAGTGAAACATAGCCGCGTCAACTCGAGGATCTTGAAGACAGTTAACAAAGTCAAGATTCACTAGCGTCTCTTTACAACTTTGTCTGATTTAGATAAAATTAAGAATTGTTCTTTTTAAGAGAGTGGCTAATATGACGTCAATCAATTCGCATATTTCAAAAATATTTTAACAGTGTATTGCTTTATGAAACAAGGATATCTTCACAAGTATTATTCACATTTCGCTGAAATGCTTTCAGCAAAAAAAAGTTCTTTGACCGTGCATTTGTTATTCAAATTTAGGAAAAGTGCAGCTACATAGCTTCTTCGTCGCGTAATATTTTAGACGTAATATTTTTTACAGAAAAAGCCTAGTGGAAGCCTCTTCTCGGCGAAGTTACAAAGAAAGGTGTTGAATCAAACGCTATAACAAGAACGGCGGTTAGCCGACTGCATCGTGGCCGACTGAGGCCTTAGACGCTCTTGTTCTAGCCGCCACGCAAAGCAAGCATGCGAAGCTCAAGGGTCTGGAGAGCTATAGGGTCGTGCATCAGTACACTGAGTTCGTCAGTGCACTGAGCATGCTGCTTGGCAAGAATCACGTGCCTCAGAGACGGACAAGGAGGCGGATTGTAATGGGTGGGAGAGCAGCTAGGGATGAAGTGGTCACTACTCCCTGTTTCTCTTCTTTGGTGTTTCAATGTCGATTTTGTTCTTTGTTTCTGCGTATGTGTTAAAGGCTTAGCGGCTTCGTGGTACGCACCCGGTGCTCACAACAACCTCATGAGCGCTTACTTGAAATTGGCGCCTTCAGTTTTAAAGAAAGGGAATATGGATAGATGAATAGATGGAAGCTAAGGAGACGGGTCGTTTGAAGGAAACTTCGAGCAGGAGGGAAATCAGGATGCACTGCAAGCAGATATTTCTTCCGGTTTCTACCAGCGCCTGAGTGAGTGCCGTCAACCAAATGTCTGACATACAGTGGCTTCAATATTTTGCGAAGTATCGAGTATTGTTAAGATACGCGATACACCAAAAATGTATTTTCGATACCGATACTTCGCTACTTTCATTTTCAGCACTCGATATCGGATACCGATACACAAAATGTATTTCAAGATAGTATCGAAGGTAGATGTATCTTCGATACTGCCCATGACTGCTTGCCTGCG
The DNA here is from genome assembly GCF_055883805.1 of Amblyomma maculatum. NCBI lineage: Eukaryota > Metazoa > Arthropoda > Arachnida > Ixodida > Ixodidae > Amblyomma > Amblyomma maculatum. The sequence goes on along the minus strand of NC_139346.1, from coordinate 215,578,526 downwards.
CTTCGCTACTTTCATTTTCAGCACTCGATATCGGATACCGATACACAAAATGTATTTCAAGATAGTATCGAAGGTAGATGTATCTTCGATACTGCCCATGACTGCTTGCCTGCCGCCGAGGCACCCTGCCCCGCCGGGGTGGTGCAGTGGTAAGACGCCCGACTACTGTGCCGGAGTTCCCGGGTTCGAACCCGACCGCGGCGGCTGCGTTTCGATGGAGGCGAAACGAAGTGGCGTCCGTGTGCTGTGCGATGTCAGCGCACGTTAAAGATCCCCAGGTGGTCGAAATTACTCCGTAGCCCTCCACTACGGCTCCTCTTTCTCTCTTTCCACTTTCATTCCCACCTCCCTCCCTTCCCTTACGGCGCGGTTCGGGTGTCCACAGAGCAAGTGTGACAGTTACTGCGCCTTTCCCTTCCTGTGAACCAATTTGACTTTGCCGAGGCACCCTCATCCCTGCCCCGTCGGCGCGTATACGTTTCGCCGTTCCGTCTGGGCGGGGGGCCCTGTAGCGGACAGCGTTTCGCCGGCGGTGCGCACGCACGTCATTGGCTTGTCGGTTCGAGAGGCCTGCTATGCTAGTCGTTTTGTTCTGGTGCTCCGCTGCGACCCCGTAAATTCCCTACAAACTATTCTTTGATGGTATTCGCACCAGCTTATGACAGTGGCATAACCCCGCCGTGATGGATCAGTGGTTAAGACGCCTGACTACTGAACCCGGGTTCGAAACCGACCACCCGTCACTCCGTCAGGGGGAGGAAACGTCCATGAAAGCCCATTGTCCCCCATTTAAGACGCCAATTCATTCCTAGAGACCAGAGAAAACTTCGGCTTCGAACGCGATTCGAACCGATGTTCGTAGATAAGACATCAAATATGGTGAGGTATCAAAAGGAAAGTATAATATGCCTCTGCCAGTGCCACTAGGCATAACAGGCTCAATACAACTGAACATAAATAATTTGGTCCCGAAGGACAAAATCGGTCTGTATAGGCGAAAGAGTCCAAAGGCTCCAAAAAAACGTGGGTAATTATACATAGCGGGTCACAGCCGGAGAGCGGACCCGGGGAGATTCCCCGTAACCTCCCCTGGGAAGCAGAAGGATGGGATGGGACTTCGTAAAGGGAAGGGGGATGTAGGGTAGGGGGTATGGCCGTTGAGGAAGGATCGGGGCAGCGTGGGTTTTCTCGAATGATCCCGATCGAGTCGAGCTCCCTTCTGGGCCTCAGTAGAGGGTGAGCACTCGCCTTAGCCGAAATGCATGGCCCACGGCCTTCAAGCGTATTCTCAAACCACGTACCGTTCGCCGGGTCTCCGCTACCAGAGACAGGTTGCTGGGCCACTTTGGGGTTCCCCATCCCCCAAGTCAGATTCGCCGCCCCGACTGTGCTAGGGCAACTAGAGAGGGATGTTTCGCCGTACTATGATTTTTTCGGCCCTACACCGAGGTAATAGGAAGCGGTGCCCAAAGTCCCTTCCCTGTTGTAGACCCTCACTAGTTTCCATCCAACGCGCTATCTCCAACATAGTATGTTAGACAGCTACTCGATCGTCAGGCTGGGATACCTGGCCCTATCCGGGCTCGACTGGTGTGCTTATCTTCGCATTATAGTCGTGCGCGCACCTACAGAGGTACGGCACTAAAGGCGGAGTCACACTGCGGAAACAGTTGGTCAACTCTGTCTGTCAACAGCGTGTTCGCGCAGTGTTGGCGGCCCTGTCACATCGCGCCAACACGAACTATTGGGAAACATGTCGTTGTCGCCCTCCAGCAGCTGCCGCGAACTTGTTCTCCGACAGTTGGGCGACACCGTGTCACACCGCGGAAACTTGCTGCTCGTTGAGGCGCTGATGTCAGGAGCCGCCCATTTTGCTACTATTTCGCCCAAATTCATGCGCTATACACGTGCCTGTGAAAAATTCAATAGACAAAGTGGCTGTCCCAGTTACTCTGAGCTTGCTTTAATGATGAACGAGGGCACTGTTATTGTGGGACCCTCGGTTCGGCTCTCACTCTGGTCCATCTCCTCAGGTCCCGTCCTGAGAAATGATGAGCAGTTTGGAGGAATAGGCAGAGGCTTACGGCATCTCTGCCGTGATTTATCTACATACTTACAGGAGTACAGGGAAGTCACATGAGAGGCATTTGTGAAGCCTCGACCGTGAGAACGCGAACCCGACAGACCACCACCTTGGCTTGCAACACAACACGAGTGGAATTCCTCGTCCGGACGTCGAGTCGGCGTTCTGACCGCACAACCATACAGCTCGCCCACGCGAGCTTCGCTGATCCGATCACGTCATACGCCTTATCAATAATTAACCACTCGATTACAAATACACTTCTTCGTTTCACACACGCACGTTCGCACACAGTTTTCAAACATCCGCTCTCCGTGCCGACGCACCACTCACTCCTTCGCCCATTTCTTCACGTGCCCGCTCTCATTGTCGACGCACCACGCACTGCTGCTCGGTGTCCCGTGATCGCACTCTCTCGCATCAAAGCATGGACGCTGTATTTGCTGCGCACTAAGCCCATTCCAAAAAGAAAACACCACTACCAAAACAAGGTAAACACGGATGGCACGGCGCCAGCCACCGCGGCGCCGAATCGTCGGAGGGACGCTGCAGATGGGGGTTGTCAGTTTACATGTTCCCAGGCGCACACACGGGACGCTCACGTTTGGTTCAAGGTTCACACAGCCGCCGCCAAGGCGGGAATTCCCGGCGCAATAAGTCGGCCGGCGACGTTACGGCTGGCAGGCAGCAGCGCATATCATCGCCACCCGCGGGAGACGCCGTTGCCGAAGCTCCGAGCCCATGCGAACGGGTGAATGCGCTGCCTGCAAGACGCCACAACGGGGGAAATGGTTTGCATGGAAACTCTGCAAAAAAAAAAAAAAAAGAAAAACCGTATCTGCAAGTAGGAAATTCGCAGGAATGGGTCAATCAGCTCAAATATGAGTACTTTGGTTGGTCTGTTGTCGTCCGGAAATTCGCCCGGCCAGCGAACAGGCCGAACACCGTTGACGGACACTGTTTCCTGCTTGTTTTGGTTGCCAAACACTGTCACACCGAGGTAACACTGCAGCAACCTGTTTGGCTTTCCGACTGTTCGTGCGGTGTGACATGCTGTTGGGGAACAAGTTGGTTCGGAAACTTGTTGACGGCTTGTTTGGCAAACTTGTTTGGTTGAACACTGTCACACCGAGGCAACACTGCAGCAACCTGTTCGGCTTCCCTGCTGTTTCTGCGGTGTGACATGCTGTTGGGCAACAAGTTGGTTCGGAAACTTGTTGGCGGCTTGTTTGGCGAACTTGTTCGGTTGATGTCGCTGTTGTGTTTCCGCAGTGTGACTCCGCCTTAAGGGGTCGCCACTCCCCTTTTTGGCACCGAGTCAACGAGCCGCGGTTCCTTTCGTACTAAGCGAACAGCGCCACCTGGCCTTTGGCAGTGGACTGGGCTTTCCCTCGGTCAGCACTACCACGCAGGAACAAGGTGTCTCGAACCCCTTGCCTGAAGCCTTAAGGCGGAGTCACACTGCAGAAACACAACAGCGACATCAACCGAACAAGTTCGCCAAACAAGCCGCCAACAAGTTTCCGAACAAACTTGTTGCCCAACAGCATGTCACACCGCAGAAACAGCAGGGAAGCCGAACAGGTTGCTGCAGTGTTGCCTCGGTGTGACAGTGTTCAACCAAACAAGTTTGCCAAACAAGCTGTCAACAAGTTTCCGAACCAACTTGTTCCCCAACAGCATGTCACACCGCACGAACAGTCGGGAAGCCAAACAGGTTGCTGCAGTGTTACCTCGGTGTGACAGTGTTCGGCAACCAAAACAAGCAGGAAACAGTGTCCGTCAACGGTGTTCGGCCTGTTCGCTGGCCGGGCGAATTTCAGGACGACAACAGACCAACCAAAGTACTCATATTTGAGCTGATTGACTCATTCCTGCGAATTTCCTACTTGGAGATACGGTTTTCTTTTTTTGCAGAGTTTCCAATCAAACCATTTCCCCCGTTGTGGCGTCTTGCAGGCAGCGCATTCACCCGTTGGCAAGGGCACGGACGTTCGGCAACGGCGCCTCCCGCGGGTGGCGATGATATGCGCTGCTGCCTGCCAGCCGTAACGTCAGCTGCTTACTTATTGCGCCGGGAATTCCCGCCTTGGCGGCGGCTGTGTGAACCTTGAACCAAACGTGAGCGTCCCGTGTGTGTGCCTGGGAACATGTAAACTGACAACCCCCATCTTCAGGGTCCCTCCGACGATTCGGCGCCGCGGTGGCTGGCGCCGTGCCATCCGTGTTTACCTTGTTTTGGTAGTGGTGTTTTCTTTTTGGAATGGGCTTAGTGCGCAGCAAATACAGCGTCCATGCTTTGATGCGAGAGAGTGCGATCACGGGACACCGAGCAGCAGTGCGTGGTGCGTCGACAATGAGAGCGGGCACGTGAAGAAATGGGCAAAGGAGTGAGTGGTGCGTCAGCACGGAGAGCGGATGTTTGAAAACTGTGTGCGAACGTGCGAGTGTGAAACGAAGAAGTGTATTTGTAATCGAGTGGTTAATTATTGATAAGGCGTATGACGTGATCGGATCAGCGAAGCTCGCGTGGGCGAGCTGTATGGTTGTGCGGTCAGAACGCCGACTCGACGTCCGGACGAGGAATTCCACTCGTGTTGTGTTGCAAGCCAAGGTGGTGGTCTGTCGGATTCGCGTTCTCACGGTCGAGACCTAACAAATTCCTCTCATGTGACTTTCCTGTACTCCTGTGAGTATGTAGATAAATCTCATGTAATGTCTTCTCTGCCGTAAGTCTCTGCCCATTCCTCCAAACAGCTCATCATTTCTCAGGACGGGACCTGAGGAGATCGACTAGAGTGAGAACCGAACCGAGGTTCCCACATATAACAGTGCCCTCGTTCATCATTAAAGCAAGTTCAGAGTAATTGGGACAGCCTCTTTGTCTATTGAATTTTTCACAGGCCCGTGTATAGCGCATGAATTTGGACGAAATAGTAGCAAAATGGGCGGCTCCTGACATAGCGCCTCAACGAGCAACAAGTTTCCGCGGTGTGACACGGTGTCGCCCAGCTGTCGGAGAACAAGTTCGCGGCAGCTGTTGGCGGGCGACAACGACATGTTTCCCAATAGTTCGTGTTGGCGCGATGTGACAGGGCCGCCAACACTGCGCGAACACGCTGTTGACGGACAGAGTTGACCAACTGTTTCCGCAGTGTGACTCCGCCTTTAGTCAGCAAGCCGCGGTTCCTTGCGTGCTACGTGGACAGAGTCACCTTTAGGCGGCCGGCTGGGCGTTCCCTTGGCCAGCACTACCAAACGCGGTTTTGCAAGCGGTTACCCCTGGAGGAGGTCTAAGTCAGCAGCCGTGGTTCCTCTCATACTACGCGAGCAGCGCCGTCGTTCCCTAGCCGGTTGAGCTTTCCCTCGGTCAACCGTACCTACTCAGTTTCTTGCAAGGGGTATCCACTTCTCCTTGCATGCGAGAATATGATCCATCAAGCCGCGGTTCCTTACGTGCTACGTGGACAGAGTCACCTTTAGGCGGCCGGCTGGGCGTTCCCTTGGCCAGCACCACCAAACTCGATTTTGCAAGCGGTTACGTACCCCTGGAGGAGGTCTAAGTCAGCAGCCGCGGTTCCTCTCATACTACGCGAGCAGCGCCGTCGTTCCCTAGCCAGTTGAGCTTTCCCTCGGTCAACCGTACCTACTCAGTTGCTTGCAAGGGGTATCCACTTCCCCTTGCATGCGAGAATATGAGCCAGCAAACCGCGGTTCCTCGCGTACTACGCCAGCTAAGCCATCGTTCCCTTGATAGCCGGCTGGGCTTTTCCTCGGCCAGCCAACTGACTCACATCATCGCGGGGCCCCGCTCCCCTGAGTATTCGTGCGTTCTCATTGAAGATACTGACTGTGAAGGACACAAGTACTTTAGAAACGGCACGAAATGCTTTAGCACTAAGTGCTACCACTGTTCCTTTCCCAAGTTTCGGGCTTACTAGAGATCACGAAGGCTACTCTGTCACCGTCGTTTTCGCCTTTTCGAGCCTAAAGGCAAGTTCTCCAGAATGAGATTGATTTGCCCCAGCCGTGGCCCCGCGAGGACCCGTTCTCTTCGGCAACGGAAACCAACACGTCTGCGGCTGGGGGATGCGCTCTTCGCACCGAGGGGCTTTTGAATTTGTTCTGCTTTTAACCGGATTCCACGTTCCCCGTCCGGACCCCTCCGGACGTGCCCCCGTTGCAGGCAATGGGTTACGTAGGCAGCGGCACGCTCACAATGGTGCGGGAAGTACGCTGACAACTCCCTGGAGATTCGCAACCCCACGGTATTATAGGTTCCGGCGCGCACCCATACTGACCGCTGGCCGTTGCAACTGGACAAAGCCTAGCAGCCTTAACCCATCCAGCTGGCGGGGGGGACGTCCTGCACGTCAGTTGGAAAATGGAGCTAGCGCACCACGTTGCGTTGAGTGGACCCAAAAATCACTGGCCTAGCGCCCGAGAATCCCGAAACACCTTTTTCTCATTTCTAATGTTTTCAATTAATTCACATAATTAATTAGTAAATTACAAAATCTAAATTTTCTGTTAGCATCATCATGCATCGGCTTTTCATTCCGAGCATTTTGACACCGTTCAACACCTCTTTCTGCGATTTATTAATTCATTTTCTTTTCTTTAATACATCAATTAATTACAATGATTTCTGTACCTCGCCGCCGCCTGTCACACATCAACAAACCATCAATCACCAGAACCTCAAATTACCATGATAGGATTTTTTGTACGCAGCCCTCGATTATTTCCGGCGGGCGCTTCACGACTGAATGAGGCGTTTGGTTAAAAAGCAAATTTAAGGCCTTTAGTACGCTTGCTTTTCATGTAATTAACTGCAGTTTTGTGAAATAATGATATCGAAGTTTTTCTGCCAGTAAAGTATGAGAAATGTGCGTTGAGTTCCTGTCGAGCGGAGATTGCATGTGCGCGCGCTGACCAGCCAACAGCCGACTACAACAAACGTAGCGGTGGTGCAACTTCCGGGAAACCGGCGCATGCGCAGATCGGTCAGTGGGATCGGTCTATGTTATATGCTAGTAACCCTCTTCTTTAATCAATGTAACACAAAATAAATTGCGTTAGCGTCTTTTACACGTAGTTTTCTACCCATATGAAAGCCACCGCGTCTACTGACGCGTCTCAAGCAGCTCAAGTGTGCCGTCTGCTGCCTGCCTGCTTGAGATTCGCCTGCAAACGCGGCGGCTTTTCATGCGTACAAAGCAGGTCGTGATGCGTACATATGCGTATTTAAAAAACGCGAACGCAGTTTTATTATTTGTTGCATTGCTGAAAGAAGAGTTAGTAGCATTAAAATTTTCACCTTACCCATTCACCCGCATCGGGATGGAAGGGGGGGGGGGGGGGGGGGTGCTGCGGTTGTTTCGGGATTCGCGGGCACCAGACCAACAATTGTTTGGTACCCATTTTCTGGCACGCAGAACATTGATTCAGTTGAAAAACTAGCGCGCCGCGCTGCGGGATTAGCTCAAAAACTCGCTGGTCTGGCGCCCGCGAATCTTGAAACCCGAAAGTCCCGAAAAAAATTTACTTAAATTACTAATTACTGACTTACACAATAAATGGTATTTGCTACGTTGAAGAGCACCTGCACAAACTACGCTTCATTATCTGCTATAAAGAACCCTCAGTCTGCAATTTTTCTCCCAGATAAAGTAGGAAACACCGAAAATACAAAAATCAGATGGCCGGAGAATACAATTGCGGCCTTGGCTTGGCTCGACAGCCCAATGCAGCGGTAGACCTATAAGTTGGCGATGGTTTCTTCGTCCGCGCCAGTACAACCGTTCAACACGACTGTATTTCCTGTTTGATTTTGTTTTTTGTTTTTGTTTTTGTTACAACTGGAAAGTAATGTTCCACTCATTTCTATCCTTACCGATTTGTAGCCTTTATCCGCATTGCAAAGTGTGGAGCGCTCACTGTAATACGCGCATTCATGTGCGCCAAAGGGCTGACGCGAAGCAACCATCGCCAGCATATCACCCTTACTCTGCGTGGGGCCACCCATTTTGGCGGCAGATTGTTTCGTCCGCTCAAAATCGTGTCGAGGGCAGTACAGTTACTGTGCGCGAATGGGCTGGTAACAGTTTCGGTATCTACATTAAGCGGAATTTCTCTACTAATGGGGAAAAATGTACATGTGATGTTTCCTTACCGCAAATATTGAAAAAGGGGTTTCTGAAGGTGCTCTCAGACTCTGTAAGTGCCATTTATTGTCTAAAATGAATATTTAGTAATTGGAGCGAATAACCTCAATTCACTTACTTAAAAAAAAATTGACTGTGCTGTCCTAAGTAGCTGCCCGCAATCATGCCATCGGTTTGCGTCGCACATTTCTAACGGTTTATTTTTAACCCTTGGCTCAAACTATCGAGCACAGCATGTGTAATGCAGCTTTAATAAAACCTGCATGAGATCATATGTATCGGTAGATTTATAACCATTTTTAATCCCGTCACTGCGGTCTTTCTGGAAAATTGACATTGCATACGTAACAGCGCTATATAAAGGACTCGGCGTATTAATTCAGCTCAGCAAGTACAGCTATAAGAGAAAGCGAGGGCTAGCGACACCGAAGGTGTGCCTAGCTTTCACTCGCTGTATTTGTCTGGGCATCTGAATGGGAGCGCTGCAGCCGAACTAACTTGTTCAGACGAGTAAAAGATGGTGGGCTAGGTTTGGGCCAACTGCAATTGTCGATCGTCTCACCGCCTACCATCACTCATGCGGTGCCTGCCGCAGTGGCAGCGGGAGCAGAAAAACGCGACATCGAAAGCAGACGGCATCGCGTTCATGAAGACAACAGGCGCTCGCAGAGGCTTTCGGATCACAACGCGAGCCGAGCAATGCCGAAACAAAGAACAGTGGACCATCCTCGCCAGATGCATTTGCAAATTGGAAACTCTTTTGGGCCGGACGCAGCGGAGAAAGCGAGACGCAGGCGACGCCTGACGCGACGCCGCTGGCGCGAAAGGCGACGCGGGCTCCGACGTGCCCGGTCGTGCGTGCCAGGATCCTCGTGTCAGAAAGTGAAGCCGCCGCGTCGTTTACAACAAGCTGCTGCTGTTGGTGCTGGTGGCCAGTTGTTTCGCGTCCGCTTCGCTGCATGTGCGTGTCGTTGCGGAAGGCAGAGCTCTATAGGCGCGTCGTTGTATTCAAACAGCCTGTCGCTGTTGTCGCATGCACAGTGAACGGCTCGCTTTCATTATTGGACAAGAGCGCGACCCGCTCAGAGAACCATTGTGCGCGTTCCGGCTCCGGGAACCATGTGACATTGAAGTCATGCATGCATGTAGTGCATGTTAGTTTGTTCGTTTTCTTTTTTGTTGATCAGTTTGTTTGTGTTCAGGATTATTACGTTTCTCAGTGGCAGTCCCGCCGCAAGCGACAACTGACGTCGTGGTGACTGGAACTGGTTTCTTGGCCGCTGAATACGAAGAGAAGGACCTGTCATCAAGTTTTCTTGAAAATCGACGAAACTGTGGTGGTCCTTTTGATTTCCCGCGTCGTAATAGTAACAGCGCCGAAAACATTTTAATAATGCTAACCCACAATCTTCTGTCTCACGACTTTTTCCGGAAAACTAGTCAGTACAAAACAAGCATTAGGACAAGCTGTCAATATTATATGACCAGGTGGGCATTACTACAGCATTTGCTGCACGGCTTTGATTATCCGAGCACAAGCCGCTGCAGCTCATTACGAATGCATGGCCGCCACGTTGGTGTCACTACGTCCGTAGATGCAGTATAGAATAGAACGGACGTCGGAACTTGGATGCTTCTAATGTTTGCCGAGGGTAGGTGCACACGTTGGTGCTCCTGTGGAATCACCGCATAAGCTTTTCACCTTGAAATACAAGGATCACTACTGAGCGTGTGCTATTCAAAAATATGCGTGCACCTCGCCAGTGGGGACCAAATGTAGTGTTGTAACGATTGTAATGATTTCAAATACTTGGAAATTCACTTCGCGTTAACCATGTGTTATACAGTGTTTCTGAAGAGAAACAATTGAGATTTTTGTCTAGCATACTGCACCGGCTATGGTTTATTTCGTAAGCAATACTACGCCAGGTTTCAGCCCGTCGCGTAACCCCGGCCGGTAGCCACGTGGTTCACACTGGCGACTCGCGGAGGTCGCGCGGCTCGATTCTTCACGGAGGTGGAGAACCGCGACAAGTGCCGATCGACAAGGAGTTCACACCGGCGTGCAACTCGCTTCACGACAACCCCATCTTTGAACGAGATTTGAACGAAGAGCCGACTTTCGCGCCTTTATGGCCTCTACTACCGCGCTCGGGGTAAATCGATTCGGACTCATTTCGGGCATGAATATCGGCGAGGAACAAGATCTTATGGTTATCCCCATGTTTAGGGCTGTTTCGACAGCCAACACGCTATAGTTCGACGAAGACGGAAGCGGCGGTGGTGTGTGCGCTGTTGTTAGCGTTCTCGCGAAATAGCAGATCACAAAATCGCCTCATGCCCGAGCGTCGAGCACATGACCAAGAATACGAGTACAAACGCGAATTAGTACGCAGTGATCCTTTACATGTGTGCCCAACTGCGGGCGCAGTAAGTCGATCGTGCACACGCGCGCATGCACTCTTGAATTTTCCTGTCTTGGAAGGAACCACAAAAGTTTCAGAAACACTATCACATACCAAAAATATTTGTTAGAACCCGACGTTTCGAGACCAACTCGGTCCCTTCCTAAGGGGCGACTATTATTATTATTATTTGAAACTTTATTGCCGCCGGTACAGAAGGCTCCCCTACTCAGGTTCGAGGCCCGCAGTAGCAAGCAGCGGCCTTTGCTTCCCCTTTCCCAACACATCGCAGAGTCCAATTGTGTACGCGGAGGGTAGCGTCCCCGGTTTCCTATTCACTGCTGCAACTGTCAGCCGAATGAACCACGACTCGACGAGACGTCTTTTGAAGGGATTGGTTTCCACGGCAAGGACGCTCACCTCCTCAAAGGCGATTTTGTGGTCGGCGCGTTCGCAGTGCTCGGCCACGGGGTTGCCTTCCGAGTTCATTTTCCGGACGTCTTTTCTGTGCTGTAATATTCGCTGACGGAGATTTTTGTTTCGCCGATATACGAGGTCGGGCACTCGGATCACGGGACTTTATAAAAAACGCCTGGTTGTTTTTCCCTGGGGATGCGGTATTTTTGGTAGCAGTAGAAAACGGCCGACTCTTGAGGTAGGCTTGTGAGACACACAGACGTGTTTGCGCAGAATGTGCCAGCGCCTCACTGGTGCCCGTCATGTATGGAAGCACAATGCGAAGGCGATTCATCGTTTCCGTGCTGACCAACCCTCTTGTCCTGCGAGCCCGACAGCGGGAAGCACGTTGAATAAAGGCGCGCGTGTAGCCATTTTTGGAGAAAACGGTGCCTCTTTCGCTTTTTTCTCCGCTTCAAAGGAGCCATTGTTCTCAGCTCTCCTCAAAAGAGAGGAGACGACAGAGGCCTTGTGCTAAGCGGGGTGGTTTGAATTGAAATTTACGTAGCGACCGGTATGAGTGGGCCTCCTGTACACACTGAATTTTAGGTCTCCCCCTTGTCTTGAAATCAGGACGGAGGCCTCAAGTACTGGTAAGTGATTGTCCCTTTCCCTTTCCATAGTGAACGGGATAGAAGGCTCAACCGCGTTCAGGTGCGCAAGGAAGTTTTGCTGATATTTTTATGATGCAAAATCAGTCGTCGACGTACCGAATGAAAACCTTTTGACTTTTCTTGGGAAGATTGGAGAGCTTCCTCTTCAATGGCCTCCATCGTTAAGTTGGCAGCAGTGACTGAGATCACGGCGCCCATAGCCGTGCTGCTTGTTTATTTGTAAAATTCCCCTTTGAAGCAAAAGGCAGTAAAACTCCAAGGCAAAACTCCAAGAGCAGGCAAAGTTCTTCCGAGTTCTTGGCCTCGCAGCCGCCGGAAACGCAGCCTGCGGTTGCGTTTCGATGGAGGCGAAACGAAGAGGTGTCCCTGTACTGTGCTATGTCAGCGCACGTTAAAAATCCCCAGGTGGTCGAAATTACTCCGTAGTCCTGCACTACGAGACCTCTTTCTCTCGTCATCGCCTGTCACACAACAATCAATCATCAAACATTAGAAGCACAAATTACCACGACACGAAGTTTTTCCGCAGCTCGCGATTATTTCTGACACACGGTTCCGACAAATATTACTACGACGACTTGTATTAGGCTGAACGACCTGTATGATATCAATCACAGGAGCGAAGAAACCAAATTTGAAAGAGTCTGTGCGTGCGTAAATAGGCGACACACTCGGAAATGATAGTTTTTTGTAAATGAGAGTTTTTAAAAGTGCAGGTGTTCATTCAATAGAGCAAATGAGATGAACAATATTGTTAAAATATTCTAAGCAGTCATTGTCGTGACGAGCAGTAAAAAAAAAAAATAGCTGTGGTTCAGCTCTGGTTAAACCCGGATAGAAGCGGAAGCTTCTTTTGCCTGCTACACTATTCCCCTATCACACCCTATCAGTGTAGGGTGCTACATTATTGATGACACTTAAGCTCTTATAACGCCCCGCTTTAGCCAAGCCATATGAACGTGCTTGCATCACCCTCCCATAAAAAGGAGCGACAGGAGTTGGCAGCTCCTACCCGTGGGGTGCCGTGAATTCAAATGGAAGGCGGATTGTAATGTCACCCTCCCACATGAAAGGAGAGACCCGAGTTGGCGCTCTTTCAAGCACCCGCCGACACTGGTGCTGAAGGCTCGAGTTGGCTACAGTAGCGAAGCTTCCGCTTCAGAAGGAAAAGACAAGAATAGTCGATGATTTCAATTTCAATTTCACTTCATTTTTTTTTTTTTTTCAATGTATACATGGAGAGGGCCGAGGGAAAAGGAGTCAGAGATAGTGAGTGGACGTGCTCCTTAGCCTCTACATTACAGGACAGCAGGTAGCATACACGTTAACAAATATGAAGAAATAAAAAGAGATGAAGAGATGAAAACACGTAATAATAAAAACAAAGAAAATACAGCAAAAAATATAAATAAAGAGAATGGAAAGAACTCAACATACATGGCTGATGCATGAACCAATTTAAAGTGCTGCGCATATGTTCTGTATATCTCTGCGGCATGCTCGCGACATGTTTTCTTCATAAGCCTATTTAAAATGCAGGGTTTCCTAGGCTATGTGTGCCATACGCTGCGCGTTATGATCCGTAGTTTGCCTATGTTTGGACTTTTATTGAAAGATGTGCCATGCCATGCATGTAATTTAAACTCTTTGTATCTTTCAGCAAGCTGTATACTCTATACATTTCAGATATTTCTACAGCATATATTTGACGGAATAAGTCGCATGTGTTCCCATCATTACCGACATTTATTACTGCACACATTGCCTGGTTCTGCAGAGTATGTATCTTAATTTTATTAGTACCTGTCTCCCAACCTAAATGGGCATAGTTCACGCGGGACATAAAGAGTGAATCTTACAGCAGAAGCTCATCTCTGTACGGGAGCGAGTGACGATGCCGGTTAGTGATACCCTTGACTCGATAAAGTTTACCAACGACAGCGTTAGCATGATTGTCCCTACAATCTCTTTTGTTTTGGAGCCTAGATTAAGGTCACACGGTACCGTGATGCATCTATTTCTTGACCGAAAATAATAGCCTTTGTTACATTAATTTTCAACTGATTAGCAAGTGACCATTGGTGGAGTGATCTTTTAGTGTCCTATTGGCCTGATTTATCACTTCTTCACATATGTGGTAGACGATAACAGCAATGAGACATAATCTGCATACATAACACACTACACACTCTGGTATTCATTAATGCTATCTGGCGCACCGTTCTGGCATTGGGCAAGTGGAAGACGAAGTCTCTCGGTCGGCTGACGAATACGGCGCTGAGTGCGTGGAGGTACCCTTTGATGCCCAGTGTTGCTCTGAAGCAACAACTGAAATATTTTTTTTTTTTTCTGCGGCTCATCGCGCGCTTTCGATCCGGCACTGCCACCTGGTGTAACTGTGAAGGAGCCTCTGCCTATGCATTCAAATTCAGATTGCATCACCCATCCATATTTGCTCAGAAGCAGCTCAAATTTTGGGCTCCTTGGAGCCACGTGCACGCCGCACCACACCGTGAGATATTTTGTCCCCTATCCATATCTGGAAACTATTTAAGAACACGACACTCTGTGATTCTTTTTATTTAGTAGACGTTAAGCATTCGTGTGTAGCAATATCGCAAAAACATCAATAGCCTCCTGGCGAGCGGCGTTCAAACAGCGGTGTTGCTCAGGAACAACATCGGGCATGGTGCAAACACCGGAAATGGTAGAGGCGGCAAGCCATCACAATTGATAAGCTACTTACACAGTGGAAAATTTCTTTCGATTTCCATGTTATGGTTAAATGAGATGAAAGGATGCAATTCTTGTATATAGAGATAGAGTGATCGAGACATCGGCGGAAACTCATGGACGAGGAGATCCAGATCACTTTTTGCCTATGGAGATCTCTCTGACATGGACATGGACAGGGACCAGGACGACCCAGAGCATGACCCTAAGCGAGAAAACTATTTGCTTGATCACTGCCCTTTGAAACTCATCATGAACCTTCGAAGTGATAATATTTTAGAGGAAGAGAATAACGGGACGGAGTATTTTATTAAGAAACGCCAAAGTATTAAAGTTTCCAATCCAACACACCAGATAGAAATGGCAGAGATATCAAAGCTAATCAATAAGCGCAAAGAGGCTGATATAAGGAAGTATAACATGGAGAAAATTGAGCATGCTGTAAAGAACGGGAAAAGCCTTAAAGCGATAAAGAAGGAATTGCGCATAGGCCAAAATCACATGTATGCGCTAAGGAACATGGCGGGCAATGTCATCACGAATATAGGCAAGATAGTCAAAGTAGCCTAGGAGTTCTATACTGATCTCTACAGTAGCCAAAGAAGTCAGGACAATAATTGGCGGTCAGACGTTCCGCCAATGATGAAGGACGAAGTTAAGCAAGCATTGAAAACTATGAAATGAGGGAAAACAGCTGGAGAGGGTCATGTAACTATAGATTTGTTGAAGAAGGGTGGGGATATCGTGCTAGAAAAACTGGCCACCCTGTATACACAGTACCTGGTGTCATCGACGGTACCGCAACCATAGAAGAGCGCAAACATTATCTTAATTCATAAGAAAGGGACGCTAAGAACTTGAAAAATTACAGATCAATCAGCTTACTGTCATTACGTATACGATATTTACCAAATTAATCGCTCACAGAATCAAGACAACTTTGGACTATACCCAAGCAAAACATTAAGCACGTTTTCGGAAAGGATACTCTACTTTTGATCATATCCATACCATCATCCCGGTGATAGAAAAATGCTCGGAATATAACCAGCCCTTATACATAGCATTAATTGACCACGAAAAAGCATTTGAGTCAATAGAAACCTAGGCGGTCATGCAGGCATTCTGAAATCAGGGTGCGGACGAGCCGTACGTGAAAGTGCTTGAAGATATATTTAGTGGCTGCACAGCAACCTTAGTTCTGCATAAATAAAGTAACAAAATTCCCATAAAGAAAGGAGTTAGGCAAGGAGACACGATCTCCCCAGTACTATTCACAGCTTGCTTAGAGGAAGTATTCAGAGACTTGGAATGGGAGCAGTTAGTGATAAGGGTAGATGGAGAATACCTCAGTAATCTACGATCTACATTGCCTTGCTAAGTACTCGGGGGATGAATTGCAAATAATGATTGATGACCTAAACAGGAAAATTAGAAAGGTAGGCTTGAAAATCAATATGCAGAAGACTAAGGTAATGTTCAATGGAAAATTAGAAAGGTAGGCTTGAAAATCAATATGCAGAAGACTAAGGTAATGTTCAATAGCCTAGTGAAGGAACAGCAGGTTACGTTAGGTAGCGAAGCACTGGAAGTGCTTATAACAAGGAGAATAACAAGAACATAACAAGGAGAATAAGATTGGGATGGAGCGCATTTGGCAAGTACTCCCAGTTTATGACTAGCAGCTTACCGGTATCGCTCAAGAGGAAAGTATACAACAGTTGCATCTTACTTACATGTACTTACCTATGGGGCTGAAACGTGGAGGCTAACAAAGAGGGTTCTACTTAAGTTGAGGACAACGCAGAGGGCTGTGGAAAAAGAATGGTAGGAATAACGTTAAGAGATAGGAAACGTGCAGAGTTGGTCAGAGAAATGACTCAAGTTACTGACATTCTAGTGGAAATCAAGAAGAAATAGGCATGGGCAGGACATGTAGTGCGAAGAGAGGATAACCGATGGTCGCTTAGGGTGACAAACTAGATTCCAAGGGAAGAGAAGCGTAGCAGGGGGCGGCAGAAAGTTAGGTGGGCGGATGAGGTTAAGACGTTCGCAGGGGTCAAGTGGGTGCAGCTAGCACAGGACCGGGTTAATTGAAATAATATGGGAGAGGTCTTCACCCTGCAGTTTGTATAGGCAGGCTGATGATGATGATGCGTTTCTTCTGAAGTGTTCCCAACCATTTCTTCAAATCCGAGGTGGCTAGAAAGTATAAAATAAACTGGGTGGAATTGGCAGCGGAAAGTCGAGCACAGCAGCAGGAATTCGTAACCATGCGTCTACGAGACAAATAATGCGGCCTGTAGCACCGCGGCCGATAGCCGATGTCGTACATGCCTGAACACACCACCGGCCGCAGTACAGAGAAAAGAAGAACCAGTGCAAGTTCTGCAAAACGGGCTACACGTACTTGTTCTGCGAAAGTGCAAGATCCACTTGTGCCTTATACCAGCAAAGCGACTTACCTGACTTCTATGCAAGGTAGTGCCCCAAGTGCCCAATATTGCCCAGGAACAACAATTCATTAAGTTGAAATGAATAAAACTATTTTTTTTTCAACTCTTTCATGCTCTTCTGTCTTTATTCAAACTATACTCAAGACTCATACTCAAAAATAAATTTTTGGGCATCAAAGGGTGCGGCGGCCATCGAGCCTGAACTAGTGCTACGCACTAATGTGCGGTTACAGTGTTACAGTGAGGGTTCCATCCTCACTGTAAATTCTCTGTTCGTGCTCCATCCGTCACAAATTCACCACAGCCTATCACCCCCAGACCAACGGCCTCACCGAACGCTTAAACCGTACCCTCACAGACATGCTGTCCATGTATGTGTCTGACGACCACCGGGATTGGGACGTTCATTTACCCTTTGTGACATTCGCCTACAATTCATCAGTCCATTCTACCGCTGGATACTCCCCATTTTATCTGTTATTTGGCCGACACCCGTTACTGCCCTTCGACACCTCACTACCCGCGGCAGACGCCACCAGTACTTACGCCAGTGATGCCGTAGCCCGCGCTCACGATGCCCGCCGGATAGCTCATGCCAGGCTCTCTGCATCCCAAGACTCTCAAAAGTTCCGGTACGACAGTCGCCACCGTAATGTCCACTACACTCCTGGATCTCTCGTCCTGCTGTGGCTCCCGTGTCGTCGAGTGGGCTTGTGTGAAAAACTTTTGCCCCGTTACACAGGCCCTTACCGAGTTTTGCGCCCCGTGACAGACGTCACATACGAAGTTGAATCTGTGCCTCCGAAATCCTCGTCCAGAGCGCCATTTTCTGAAATAGTGCATGTGTCCCGCTTAAAGCCCTATTATGCACGTTCTGTTTCACAAACGTAGACCGCACCGGGACTGTGCTTTTCCCGAGGGGGGGGGGGGGGGGGGGGGTAGTGTTACTGAGCGGTATTCGCTGGCCGTGCTGACGAAAAAGAAGTGCGACAGACTCCGAGAAGAAGAAGACGCAGACAAGTGCTGTGCTGTGCGAGTGCTGTGCTGTGATCATCCTCAGTGGTGTGGACAAGTGCCTTACTGTGAAT
The DNA here is from genome assembly GCF_055883805.1 of Amblyomma maculatum. Classification (NCBI taxonomy): domain Eukaryota; kingdom Metazoa; phylum Arthropoda; class Arachnida; order Ixodida; family Ixodidae; genus Amblyomma; species Amblyomma maculatum. The sequence goes on along the minus strand of NC_139346.1, from coordinate 215,560,524 downwards.
ATTTCCCGTAACAATATTATAACGTGGTAGTGACAATACCGTAGAGGACAAACGAAGGGACTAGTGTTGCATTGAAACTCTCCATTGGTCTGATCTGCGGCCGCAAGAAAAAAAAAAAAACTAAGCGAGTCGGCAGCGGCGATAACAAGCGTGCTCGTCGTTCGTCGAACAGTGAATTCCCATTCGGAAGAGCTCAATTTAAACTAGGCGCAAGAATATGTAGATAAACCATCGAAGGGATACTGTAAAGTCCGGAAATAATGCGGAAACAGTTGTGCTCGTCTGCTATCATTCCAGACTAATCTGGGCCCATCTTACGCAACAAAGAAAATGATAAGGGCGCATTTCTCGATACCGATCGAACAAACAAGAGGGCAAGATCGATCCGTTAGCCACAATCACAGTAATGTAGCCGCATGCTGGCTTCAGTTGAAAATATAGGTTCGCCGCATTGTCGTTACAATATAAATTAAAAATCAGAGGTCCAAGGATGCTGCCTTGAGGTGCGCTCGCAGTTACTCTTGTACTGACAATCGTCACTTATTAATGCTAGTTAAGTGTAACGAGCGAACGAGGGAACCAGGCTGCCAAGAGCCTAGCCAATTGTTGATAAAACTATCCTGCATTTTATAGCTGCTTTTTTGCACGTGAAGCGTAGCACCAACCCACCTGGCTACCACTGAACTCAATTGTCAGGTATAAAACTGTAATTAATTTTTAACAGGCAGTTCATGGGTAAATGCCAGGCCTTTTCCACGCTCTCTGAATAACGATAAAACACAGTCCACAGTTTGCTCAAGGCTGGAATTTCCTCCTTTGGTTAACACAATAATAAAATCATCGATATATCTAAAGAGTTTAAAAACCTTGTTATTGGGTAAAACATGCTGCCGGACTTGGTCAATCTGTGATAAATAAATATGACAAAGCACAGGTGCCACGCAATACCCAATGCATATGTCCAGAAAAAGCTGCTAGTCAACTGAGATGAAAGTAGATTCTAAATAAAACTCTAATAAATTTAAAAATATATATCAATTGATACACCAGCTCAGCTCTGAAAGGAAATCAGGTCGTTTTCTTCAACGCACTCTTGAAGCACTCCTACATAGGACAGACTGGCGTGTGTATCAATGAGCGAACGAGAAAGCATAAACGAAATGTGGAACAAATGAAGGAAGGCACGCATTTGCCGAAGCACATTACAGAGTGCTCGTCCTGTGATTGTGAGCCATGCTATTCTGACGTGAGCATTCTTGGTAAAAGTAGAGACAAGGCAGCTAGAGAACTAATTGAAGCATTTTATATCAAAAAGAAAGCCAGCTCACGCATAAGTGACACATCAGTTGCTCACTACACTGTGAAAGAGAAATTTCTTGAGCGTGGATTATCACGTTAAATTTGATCTTGGGTGACATGTCTGCGCATGTGATGATGAAGCCTATATATCTATGTTTCGTGTGTTCAACAAACTAGTTTGAAGTGGCGCTTCGTCCCGTCGTGTTCACTGTGTTTGCCCCGTGTTATTCGCGCCTTTAAATAGAATGTAACCAACTCGCCCAGGAACAAGTTCCCCTATCACCACTTTCATTACCACTAATATCTTATTAATCTATTGTCACTAACCCCTGTGTCCCTAAACATCAGCCATAACCTCCACTAACTAACCCCTTATCACTAAGCATCAATAACTAACCTCTATCACTAATAACAGACCACTAAACCTCTATCGCCAACCCTCAGTCACTAGCCCTCTATCACTAATCCCCAACCACTAATCACTAATGCCTTATCACTAAACTACGCCATTTAAACCCCATTGGCTTCACCTTTTGTGTGCACATTGTATATACACATTTCGACACAGCACCCTAGGCTTTCGCCTAAATAGGCTATATTTGAAGCAAGGGACACCAAGCATTACTAGTGTCAGCGTTGAAGAAAGGGAAGTAAAATGTAAAAAGAATTGCAAGTCTCATCGTTAATAATATCAAGCATAATTGGAAAAAAGGAGCCAAGCATGAATTAAAAACCCATTGCTAAAGATCTTCGGTAGAACACCTGCAAAGGTCCTGATCGATTTCGCATGTGCAGAAAAATCCTCCGATAAGTGAACGCCTCTATTTTTGAGCCTGTGTGCGTTTTTTAAGGCTTGTGTTTTTCCCGAAAATCTAGAAGCTTAACGGTGACAGGAAGAGGGCGGCTCCCGTCCTGCTTTTTACCTAGCCGGTGGTACCTTTCTATTTTGGAGCATTCCATCTGAATATTGTCAATGAATACTTTTGTCACAGCAATCTAGAGAGCTTTGCTGTTTCTTGGTCATCTTCTGAAAGACTGTGAAAAATAAGGTTGTTTCTGTGAGAGCGACCATAATCCTTGGAGCAAGCCTGCTGACATCATCAGACAGTGAACTAAAGTGGCGTTGCATGATGTCGTCGATCGCATTCCTGATATTTTTGGTTTTGTTTCAAGCGCAGGTACAGGTGATTCAAGCGCCTCAAAGCGCGCGTTCACTGTCTGCAGAAATGCTTTCATTTCTGCGATATCTTCAGTCATTTTTTTTTTCTGATCCACCAGTAACTTAGCAAGCATTTCATTAACAGCTGACAGATTAGGGCTTGAACAATCATCTCCAGTGATTACCGTGTGAATGGTAATCGAAGTAAAAAGGGTTACAGGCTTTTACCTGAATCGTTTTGACAGGCGCCGCGAGGCTGAATTCTACGTCTTGACTTAAGAGAACACTAGTGGTGCAAAATACAGCGACAAAGATATGTACCGGAAACTGTGATTGTGGGGACGAAGCAGCATCAGATATATGTCATCAGAGAGCACGCATTGTGCGTTTTCAACAAAAAAAAAAAAAAAAAACGTTTGTGATCACTGCAGCCCCCGCATTGGGGGAATGCGTAAGCGTTCTTTGTGGAAAAAAAGAAGAGACATGGAAGAACAAGAAGAGGCTTCCGGTTTGTGACGTCACACTATGATGTAACACCTCGTGGAAGTTGGGTGCCACGTGACTCCCCTTGGACGTAGGCATTACCCCATTGGCTATCTCGACGTCTGATTGACTTAACTGACTCTAATTAACTAACTAATTAGTGGGCATGCACTAAATATTTCCCCAGTGAGATTTTTTTATCCTCTATCTAGTGTAACCATTTGTTTCTTATCATTCGTTTCGTTTCAACGTAATCCTGCCGACAAAATTTTAGGGACACGACCTTGAAAACATACCCACTTAACGCTACGCATTAATAACACACTTGCGTGAGTGAGTGAGTGAGTGAGTGAGTGAGTGAGTGAGTGAGTGAGTGAGTGAGTGAGTGAGTGAGTGAGTGAGTGAGTGAGTGAGTGAGTGAGTGAGTGAGTGAGTGAGTGAGTGAGTGAGTGAGTGAGTGAGTGAGTGAGTGAGTGAGTGAGTGAGTGAGTGAGTGAGTGAGTGAGTGAGTGAGTGAGTGAGTGAGTGAGTGAGTGAGTGAGTGAGTGAGTGAGTGAGTGAGTGAGTGAGTGAGTGAGTGAGTGAGTGAGTGAGTGAGTGAGTGAGTGAGTCAACTTTGTTGTCCGACAGAAAAGGCTCTTTTCTACTCCAGGTCCTCCCCTCTAGAGGAGAGGCGCCTTGGGGCAGGTGAGAATCCGCTTCAGATCTTGGCCAAAATCCCTTGGATCTCAGCGGCCTCTTCAGCCAGTCGAACCGCTAGTAGCTGGTGTTCCGGAGTTGGGCGGCTTTCCAGCAAAACCTCCCAGGCTTCTCTACTATCAATTTTGTTTGCCCTGCCTGGGGAATACAAACACTCCCATATTATATGGTTCACGGTGCCACTCTGCCCGCATATCCTGCAGCTCTCATCTTCAAAATTTGGGAATATATATTTATTTAAGACCGGATTTGGATAAACATCTGCTTGCAGATACCTCCATGCCGTCATTTCTTTCCCATCTAGAGTCTTGTCTGGAGGGGATAGTTTCAAACGCTGCCTTCTATAATACTGCGTCACATCATAATGCGACAGCAGACGCCCTTCTCTGTTGTAGCCTTCCTCAGCTTGCTCATTCCGACCTGCGCGGTAGTAGAGATCTCGAGCCAGGTTGTGAGCAGCCTCGTTGCCACTAACGGATACGTGCACTGGGGTTCAAATCAGATTAATTTTCCTATCCAATTCTTTTTGTCTTACAATTTTTAGTGCCATAGGAGATATCCTCCAACTACAAAAATTTTTATTGCAGTTTTACTGTCGCTCAACACATACGTGAACAACAAAATATTGGTCAGCATCATGCGCTTGCTGCCTTTGCTGCTTCCTAGCCCACTGACGGTACAACATGGCGACTATAGGAAGGAGGAAAGGAAATTACACGGATTTCCCAACGGACTCTATAACTGAGCCACCACCGCTGCTTCGTGCGGACAAAGAAACGGCAGCGCGTGCAATCACAGCATGCACAACAGGTAAAGATGCACCGGCGGCAAGGAGCCTCCGCCGCAAAGGGCGAAAAGCCCTAGGTTCCCAGCCCCGTAGGCTGGGAGCAGCCACCCCACACCCCATGCATGCAGGCACGTTTTTTATATGAAGCTTTGCGGACGTCACATAACTTGGCCTTAGGGGGACCGGTAGTTCTAAGGGGACATTAGAGTTACTATATACTAACTCTAGGTGACATCACCGAAGGGAAACACACCTGCACTTAGTGTGTTTGCTTTTTTTTTTCCTAAACATATCCCGTGGGCCGAGTGTACCTAGTGAACTTTCCCTGATTCACGGCTCCTATTTACGTAATCAGACATCCAACGTGTTCACGGCGTCCAACGTCGACGACGACCACTACAGTGAGCAAAATAAGATTAAAGTTATTATTATGTGTGCTTATGTCTAGCTGACAGCATACCAGTTCAGGTCTGCGTCCCGCCTTCGACTCGTATATAGTACATGCGACGCAGAGCTCGGACCCATATTAAAGCTACTGGGAGTGTTCCAAACCTGGGTCCGAAAGAGAAAACGGTGACGCGACTCGGGATGCTAAATCAAAGACAGCCGTCACCATCGCCGCCGGTGACGATGACAACAGGCCGCTGCTGTGAATGCCTCCAGTTTTATGATGGCGGCTAGAGTCCCTTCAGGCCAAAAGGCGGAGGCAATAACTGAACGCCACGCTGGTCGTCGTGACGTGTGAGTGCCACTCTGGAAGAGTACGCTGAGACGAGAAAGAAGGACACATACAGGCGGGGGCAAAGGGATGAGAAAGGAGGATGGAGAGGAAAAAAACAACCTCATCTTCTGGTCAGCCGAGCTCGGAGAGCCTGGAAAAAAAACTTTCCCTTGACTCTAGCGGCGGCGCCTCTGCATGCGTATGCGCGGCTAGCACGCTTTTCCCCACTGCCGACGCTTTTCCTCGCTGCCTTCTCTTCCTTAACCAAGGCGGCGGCTTGTCCCGTACTCTCGCCGAATAGGGAAGGAAGGAAGCGGGACGCCTCGTCTTTTCGCGCTGTAGCAGCAGCAGCAGCCGCTGTTTCGCAGGAACAGCTAGCCAACACTGAGGCGGCGGCTGCTCATATTTCTGGCGACAGCTGCGCGGCCGCTTGGCGCACAAGTTAAGATTGGCCCCGGCGCTGAGCCGACGATACACAACCGGTCTTCTTCCTCCCCTCGACCGTGTATCGATTCCTTTCCCTTTCGGCCGGCTGCGCCGCATGTTTATTTCTTCCGCTCGTTTCTCTCCGCCTGTTATGCCTGTTTGCCGCCCCCTTTTTGTCCTTCCCTTTATCTAGCGTCGTTTATTTTTTCATTCGGTTGCCTCTGGACGAGCGTTTCTCCAGGTAGCCTTTAGCCGGCAGCATGCTTCCTACTCCCTCGGGTGCTTGTAATTCGGCAGGATTTCTAGACGAAGGAACGTACGCCATGCAATAGATGATGATGAATTACGCACCTTTCAGCTACAGCGCTACTTGGGGTAACGATGTTCCTCGCATCAGAAAAGAGAATTCCCGGTTGGGTGAGCGAGCGAGTTGAAGTATATCTCTGTTTGGATATAAACACCTTGACCGGCTAGGTAACTGGTCGCACTGTCATGTCAGAAGCGACAGCTTCAATAAAAATGGTTGTCTGTGCAGTATATTTATTTATTTAAAATACACCTCAAATGCCGAAAGCGACGATTATTCAGCTTCGCAAAAAAGAAAACTTTCTTTTGGTTGCGGCTCTCGAGTATGCGTTCAATACCACATTAAAGATGCACTGAAATCAATGTTTTTAAAAGGCGATATTATTATTTATTGCTGTTAACAATAGCCAAAGAATGTGTTCAGTAGGAGAATGATGAGGGAACAGTTTAATCGATGTCTTAATTATCCAAATTTATACAAGCGGGGATTGTCAATACTCCTGTCACTTTGTGTTTTCTTTCTATGCCACAGCCGTGCGGCATCCTCCGCAAGGAGACTAGCAGTATGTATCAAATAAATAAAATACGTAAATAAAATATCGTGCAAAAAAAACACGTTGTCGACTAAAGCCGGCTCCCAATTTGAATTAATAATGCTCTCCAGAAAAGATGGGGGAGCTGCGCCAAGACAACTGTGGCGGCTCCAATGTTGGATAGCGTAAACACGGTAGCCAACGTAAAAACAAAAACGGACAATAAAACATAGTTTCCATAGGACACCGTTTTTCCAGGACGTGGCTCTCTTTCTCACTTGTTAACCACGTCGAAGCTATTCATTAGCCTAACATTCTTCTGTAGTTGCCGTCCCCTCGGCTGATAACGAGCAGGACAATGTCGGGGACCTCTGGCGCATTGCTTTTACCGCACGTTAATGTGACCAGGGCTCCGTGCCACTGACAGCTCCGTCACGGAGACGCAAGCAATTAACCCAGAACATGGGCGAGAAGACCGGGATGAAGCGGGTTCTCTACCTAAAGACACATCAGACGTTCGGAAGAAACCGGGAACGAGAACTCTGCGCTCGACACGTTCTCACGCCTCATCTTGCCCTTAGAAAGCTGCTAAGGAGAGCCCGAGGTGGAACTCTGGTACCGTAGTGAGGTGCAAGCATACCTTGCTATTAGCACCTTCTTCGAGCAACCCAAGTTCTGCATAACGACGTCGTTAGGAGGCTGCGGCAGAAAAATAAGCTGCCCGAAGAGAGAAGGCGGAAGAGGAAGGTACAAAGAAACAAACCAACGTCGTCGTTTGTGAACTACTCTAAGTGCGCGAGAGACTAGCGTCTGGTGACTGAGCCTGGCTTGTCACGAAACGAGGTTACTGCTGCGAAGAGATGACCGCGCTCAGCAGCGCGCTGTCGTGTACGTACGGTGTGACCCATTTTTCGCCGGCGCACGTCGTTTGCCGCGACGCTTTTGACATGAAGTCGCATCAGGAAGTTCGAAGACTGAGAACGACGGTGATGACAACGGGCGAGTGCCGAATGAAGCGGAAAATCGCTGAACGAGCATACATTGCTTTCAGGCACCGTTTTGCCGGTTTACTCACTTTATTTCTTACGTACATATTGAGAACAGGCAATAAAAAGAAACCATTGAAATTGCATTTTGATGGCAGAATCAGGATTTAGATGCGATCGCGTGAGTTGCGCTTCGTTTCAGCTTGTGTTGGATGGTTTGAATGTTCTGTTAGTCTTATCTTTTTAAAATGCGACACACCACAGGCAAGTGTGCGAGCGCAGCCTGTATCAAGCGACATGAAATGAACTGTTCTTTTTTATGACCCAGAATAAACATACTTTGCATGAACCAGCATGCCATCAATCGACACGACTCATGCTTCGACATTAAGGGTCACGTCGCAAACTCTGGTTGTCTTTGAATCATATCGGGTCGCAAGCATCTGCGTTTCCTCTCGCCCATTATCTTTTCGTTGAGACTGTACCACACGCAAAAGGAAACCGCAAAACAAAAAAACACCAAATGCATCCATAAAAAACTTTGGGACAAAACAACGAGTTTGAGACGGTGCGTTCACGCGCAACTGAAGCGCTGACGAGTTGACGCAAGAGAGAAAGAGCAAATGTTATTTTTCAGTGAGTTTATCAGCCCCTCCATGTGGCCGGCAGTTGAAGTATGTCGGCGACCTCTGGCGCTCTTTCCTAGGCCCAGGGCCGGGACGTCCGGGTCCGTAATCCGGGGCGGGAGCAGCGCCTCCCATTTTTCATTTTTCAAGCGAGGGATATGTGACTGAAGATCTGCTGGAGGTGGATCCTCCGCGCAGTCTGTTGTCTAAGGTGGCAGGCTCGCAGCACATTTGGCAGGACGGGTTTACTATATCAGGAAAGACACTGGCATACGTTCAGGGGTTTTGCTGAGACCGCATTTGCAGCCGCAGCCACGTGGTAGCCTGCTCTCGGCTCACTCCCAGTATGGCTCCCGCGTCCACATCCTAGAGCAACTCACCAACTCGGCTGACAAATCCTCGTGCATATTGATTAACGACTTCATTCCCCGGGACGCCCGAGTCATACCAGATCCACTTTTTTCCCCAACTTTTTGGCTAAGAATTTTGTATGGAGTGGATGAGATGCGACCCCTCCCGAAGTTGCGAAGGGCCGTTTCGGAATCGTGAAAATTGTGCATGGTGTTGTTCTGAACAATTCCTAGTGCTACGGTGCTCATGGGCCGAGTGGAAGGGGCCGAATATGCCACAAATGACGCCAGTATTTTTCTTTCCTTTTAAAGTTTATCACGTCGCGCGACGGTGAAATTCTACCGATATTAGTGTAACCGAATATAGGCTATGGGGCGAGTAGACAGAAAGAACAGTCGCTTAAAGAAAAAAAATAAGACCAGGCACTTATGTAGGAGGACTAGACATTCCTTCGTTCGTTTTCTCGTGCTGCGCTCATATAATTTAATTTGAGCACCAGATATCCCTACAAACTACCGTCATCTATGTGATCTTCTGTCTCAGGACAACGCTCTTTTTATCGCATTCTCCCATATCTCGCTTTTCTCTATTTTAATAATTGTTCATTCACGGCAGCCACAACCGAATCAATGAAGATTTGTTTTTCGATTTGAGCTTCCGCTATAGCTACTTTGGTGTCAATAACTGACTTGTCTCGTCACTGTCGTCAGCATATGTATACTCAACCTAGGTTGTCTTCGGCGTGGCCGACAGTGGTACACACGCGATGTATGTACCGAAACTAGAGTACTGAAAAGTTGTTGCTATGCGCGATATAGTATTTAGTCGACATTCTGGGCTACTATTTGCTCCCGCCGCTAATCATCTTTCTACATATAAGCTCTGTTGTCTAATTCGCCACTTATATGCGTCCTCTCCGACGTCTCAAGTTCAAATTTCCCGTAGTAATTCCCTGTTTGGAAGTTTGAATGCCACATTCTCCAAGCGTCTCTTTCAGCACATAAAAAGAGCAGCGCAAAAAAAAAGAAGAAAAGAAAAAAAAACGACGACAAAGGAGCACAAAACGACAGGACGGGCGTTGACTACCAACTGTTTATTCAAAGGAAAACCAAGCAAAATATAAGACAAAAACGCGGAGCATGTGGCCATTGGGAGAAGGGGCGAAAAAGACAGTTAAATCATGTCATGTTTGTACACCGCTAGCTTTTTTTTTTTTTTTCAGAAACTGCCGAAGACACGCTCCGCACCGATCTTTGCAGCACGCGCGCGCCAGATAGCGAATGCAGAGATGAAGAGAGCAAGGCATCTGTATCGGAACGAAAAGTGGCACGAACTCAGGAAACAATGAATCTGGTTTATTCCGGTCGGTACATTTAAAAGGCCTTGGGGAGAGGAGGTTAGAGTTAACAAAGGAGAGGGAAATGAACCACGTTGCACTCGACCGGCTGTTGATAACAGGAACGCACCAGCCCTGATATGATACAGCATCCCTGAATGACACTTGAAGGGTGATTAAGATGAAACGGTTAACAACAGTGTTGCCTAAGGGCGTTCTCAAAAACAATAAAACGAAAAAACGACTAATCAGCAAGTTAATACGGCAAAGAAACAGCGGAGCAAAAGCCGAGTCACAACCTAAAAAAGTTACATTGTACAATCTTTGATGACGGCAATGATAACGAAGGCGAAATAGAGGTCAAAAAATACTAAGACAAACTAGGCTTAGATTCGGTATAACATAGGGTAAACAGACATAAATTTACAACATGCACAATCAAAGGAACTTAAAAGCAGTGAAAAATGGGTTTAGGTATGATCCAGGTAATGCATTTCTTTTTCGTGCAATGAAATCGATCGAGTGCTGACACAAGAGTCGCCCACCTTAGCAATGAAATATAAGCCTCGATCACCTACCTTTCAGTTTTGTTTTTTGCCGTCCCCAAGATATCAGAGAAGGCGAGTAACCAACGCGATAGAGGCGTTGTCAAAGCGGGAATGCGCCATGTGGACGCCACTGTTAGTAAATGCAGCCTGAAGCGCATTTGTCACTATCGTGCGTTTTATCAGCTTTGAATGTGCACTGTAAAAAGAAATCACGCTCTTTCTCGACCTTACGCTATACGACCAGCAAAGGTGGGTGTCGCTCCTGCCGACAGGAACTATATAAAGAAAGCTCCGCAGAAGTCGTTCACCCTTCTTAGAGGTTACCTTACCAAGTAACATCGAGGACATCCTGCGAAAAGGACCAAGGCATGCCTATGAGCCTTCTACCACCCGACCACAAATGCTGACAATGGTTCGAGAAGTGGCTGACCACTCCAGAGACAAAGACAAGGATAGGGGATGGTGTGGACTGCGTCATCCGTAATGTGAGTCATCGACAGAAAAGCGGGTCGCCCCTCGCAAAAGTTGTCAGATGCTTACAGCACAAAAATCTGGTTGTGCTGCAGTCGGATAAAGAACGGGGCTTCGTAGTAATTCCAGGAAATACCTTTAACGAAAAGACAATGGCTGCCGTTAAAACGAATTTTAATCATATGTCAAGTTTCACGCCTCGAAAACGAAATCTGCCCTGCTAAATCAATGCCACCTTGACCACCACCTTGACCATCGATGCCACCTTGCTAAATCGATTTTGTGAATGTGTCGTTAGCGCTTTGTCCTTTTGTTAAAAAATGCTGCACCAACTAGCCCAACAAAAAGTCCTTCTTACAGGAAGAACTTCCGTCCTGGGGGAAACAGTCATCTACTCGTTGTCCCATCGGCTCTCCGCAGTGAAGTATTGCAAGCGTGCCACGACGAGCCAACCACCGGTCACCTAGGCTACATTGCACGGATACTACTGGCCAAAACTGCCGGCGACATGAAGCACTATGTACGTACGTGCATAGACTGCCAGCGCCGCAAATCAGCCCCTGTAAAACCAGCTGGCCTACTCCACCCTCTTCAAGTGCCAACGACACCTTTTACGCAAATCGGCATGGACCTCCTGGGGCTATTTCTGGCGTCCACAGCCGGGAATAAATGGATAATTGTCGCCACCGATTATCTAACCCGTTACAAGGCAACCGAGACTCTGCCAAAGGGGTACCGCCGCCGAAGCAGCTCGGTTCTTTGTTGAGAACATTGTCCTGAGGCATGGCGCTCCAGCACTTATTATAACTGACCGAGGAGCTGCATTTACGGCCGAACTTTTGGAGACCGTTCTCCGCCTCAGTGGTACCAGTCATCGTAAAACTACAGCCTATCACCCCCAAACCAATGCGTTGACGGAACGCCTCAATAAGACCATCGCAGACATGCTTTGCATGTACGTCGACGTGAACCACAAGAATTGGGACGAAATTCTTCCTTATGTCACGTTCTCCTACAATACGGCACGCCAAGACACCACTCGTATGACGCCATTCAGCCTCCTTCACGGGCGACCAGTAACAACTATGCTGGATGCAATGTTGCTCCCGAATGCCGACACCGATGATCTCGATCAGGACGCCGAGGAATTCGCTCAGCGTGCAGAGGAAGCTCGACAACTAGCGCATGTGCGGATCAAAAATCTGCAAAAACATGATGCACGACGCTACAATTGTAGACACCGACATGTCATGTACGAACCTGGCGACAAAGTGCGAGTCTGGACGCCTATTCACCGCCGTGGACTCCCCGAAAAACTATTGCGGCGAAACTTCGGGACTTATGTTTAACCGACGTCACTTATGAGGTGGTGCCAGACGGGGTGTCGACATTAAAGCGGCGCCAGCAACAAGCCGACGTCTTCCACGTTGTACGTACGAAGCCGTACAACTCGGACTGATCTTGACCTCCTACTTCCTTTTATACTCATCGGGACGATGCTTCCTGAGGAGGGAGGCCGCATAGAAGACGACGCCAACGATGACGACTGGGACCACAAGCGCAAGCCTGGAAGAGAAGGAAGTTTGAGCGCAAGACTCGTTCTGGTCAACTATTGAAACCGTCCTATCTTTGGCCCCTCCTTGGCGTTCTATCGAGACGTGACAATATATACCAGCCATATATGTTGCACACTCTACTGCGGAATGTTCGGTTACACCAACGCTTTCCTTGTCATACCTTGCTGCAAATATCTGCGCCTTTTGCAACAATATGCAGAGCGCTTTGCAAGAGACGCTGGTTTCGTGCCTAACTATGTCTTCTTTGCCAGCCGCATTTGTTGGACTGTCAACTACACCCAAACTACAGGACTCGAGCACATTTGAGTGGCAGAGGGTGGCGAGGACTCAAAGGCCGGTCTCAAAAGGACGGCCTCGTAAATAGAACCGGGAAGATCCAGAAAAAATGCCGCTTTATAACTCTCACCAGTAGGCGTGACGTCATTCAACCTCACAAAAATCACAACATCAACTGGCCCCCCAGTAAATAGGGGTGCTGGGGTACCTATTAGCCGCCATGTTTTGAACGTGTGGGCTTCTATGAAGTCTTCGCTACCGATGTGCATCTACTTTAGCTCATACTCACTTGTAGTCAACATTTCTTCACGCAAGGCACCTGATTTGGAATAACAAAGCATTGATTATTTTAAGCATGTAGCTGCGTATAAAGTCTGCACGTAACATGAAACATTATCCGATGCAAAAAAAAATTAAGACATCAGGAATTTACAATAACAAGGAAGTGTAAGCGGGAACCGTCAACAGGACAAAACTGAATTCGATTTTCCCTTTTAACGTACGTGGCAAGGCAAACAGCGTACAACAAAAACAGATCGGCTGCTCTGATTCGTTAAACAAGGCTGAAATTCATAGTCTTGTTTAACTTCCTTACCAGTTTTGTCTTGTCACTTTAAGAACGACCGACAACTTCGACGCGGCTTATTAAAAAAATAAAATATATAACGGGCGCAACAGGGTGTTAAAACGTATAAAGCAGTATTGCGGTGCACAGGAGCATCATACATATTCAACGAGAAAAGTCAAACGAGAAACAGACACAAATGTGTTTACTCGCTTGCATTACCAAAGTTATCAGTATTCATAATATTCCTATGGCGAAGTTAGCGTCCTTTGAAGTCGTTCGCGCGGGTTTATTCGTGTCTGAAATGCAGCTTATCTGGTTCGTCCATACCCGGGTCACGTTGTCGAATATGCAGAAGTTTGTTTCTGACTCCATAAAAAGGGAAGCCTGGTCTTTATATTTCCTTCCCTTCTCAAAAGTGGTATGGGTGTCTTTAGAATTGAATTTTAAATCTAATTTGCGTTGCAGCGGAAGAGCGCAACGGAGCTCCCTCTTCCGTATTTCATGCACGCCGACGTATCTATTGCAAAAAGGACATAGAAAAAAAAACATTTATGCAAACATGAAGGAAAGTTTGAAAACAGAAATTTCTTCTTCCGGGAGTTTCTGGTATCAGAAAAGTCGCTTTTCTTGGCGACCGTTAGCCCCAGTCTTGTTTTTATTGACTAATTGTTGGGCAGATAGCATGCAGGATTGACCTCGAGTGAAGAAGATTTGTGTTGGTTTTCGTTTAAGTCGCAAACAAAAAAAAAATCATTGGCAGAGCCACTTTAGAATGCTTAGGCGGGAAAATGCGAAAGCGTGAACACAACTGCAAAGGCCCCAGGAGTCTCTCCGCATTGCACCATACAATGCCGACCCAGTCATTCCTGTGCTTATCGAGCACTCACGCGCTGAAATCTCTAAAAACGCACATGTTTGGTCAAAATATTACACCTGTCGACCCGGCGTTGCGGCTGCAGAGAACACACCGTCGCGCGCAGAAGAAGCGCCATCATTCCACTCCTACCAGCAACGCGCTGGTCTCTTGTCGGACACTAGAGACTCCCTCGCACTCATGGTGAGAAAGGCCGCATCTCTCCCTTTCCGCGGCTTCTCAGTTCGTACTGCTGCCAACGGGCCGTGAACGTGGTATTTCAATCAATGGGGCTGGTAAAGCTTTCGCTTTAAAAGTTGTTTGCCTTTCGGCGTCCAAAATCTTAGGGTCAGATAGGGGGGAGGGGTAGTCAGGTATTCCACAATAGCATTTTAGAGTCGCATTAATCATTGTCAATAATTACCGACATTATTAATGAATACATTGCAATGCTTTAATCTTTCACACTATTGAGAAGTGCTCGACTAAGTGCTCACGTAATGAATGTTCCTTGGCGGCGCTGCTAAGAGTAGAGTGCCCACCTCGCGAGGCTCGATATCAGCACATTGAGAGCCAATTTTACTTTTATGCGAAACGCAGACGGCTCTGAAGTCAAAACCCTCTCGACCAATGAGCATTTTCGAGTCACAGCGCCCCGCAGTTTTTCGCTTAACAGGACCCTTAGCCCTACCACATTTAAATAACAGTCGCATAAACTACATTCTGCAATGAAACTGCAGTGTTATACTATTTCCATTTATGATTTATAGCTACGTTCGAGTGATAAAAAGATAAAATAAGTTTGGTTTAAAATATAAATCTCCGAGTCAAACGTGTCGACTCCATACCCACGACACCAAGTCTGTTGTTGATATGTGTTGTCTTCTGACACAGTATGCATTGAAGCTACTTTATTTACGTAGAATCTGGAGAGCGAAGAACGGAAAGACAGCGTCGTTAACCAGACAATTCTCGACTGGTTATGCTACGCGAGAAGAGGGAGGGGAACAAACGAGTGCTAAGGAGAGAGAATGGCCTTTGAAACGAAACGTGAGTTAAGAGGGGACCAGTATTGCAGTTCATATTTGAGTTCCAGCAGAAAAGCGGTGAAGATTTGAACGAACCTCTTATAATACGAAATAATTTAGAATTCCCCGCTACTGCATTAAAGCTTAGACGATCTAATAACATCGGATTTTAATCAGTGAAGTCGGCTTTTCTTTTTTTTTTTTTTTTTTGAGAGCCATTTTCTTTTTATTGAAAAGTGCAATCGAGAGAATAGGAATGGTACTGAATGGAAAACATGTATTTTTTTTTTTTTTTCACGTTTCCTGTGTATTCCACGCTCACAAAACCGAAAGATTAGTTCTCCATTCCTTCTGAGCTCTCAAAAGGCTTAGGGTGAGAGCTAGTGAGAAAGTTTCTTGATGTTCCACTGCGAATTAAGTTAGCTCTTGCTTCTTGTCCCTTTGTTTATCAGCCTATAAAACAAGAATTAAACCCCTGAGCACCTATACGACTAATAAGAGCCCAGCGTAGCTCCCTATATCAACTCCTACTGGGCTGTTTGCAGTCGTATAGAAGCGCAGAAAGCACCTCGCCTGGCCGGCTGGTTCTCTGTCCGAATTCAGCCAAATACAAAGGGTACAAATAATGTAAGAAGTTTTTGTGTGACCGTGCGTATTTGTCTACTGTACGTGAGTTAGTCGGCAAACTCGTTGCATTCGTCCAAAGGAAAACTGAATCAACTAAAGGAAGAAAACAAACACACAGACTTTATCCATGGGTTACAGCAGGAGATGCTTGCGAGGCAGAGTTGCAGTGAACAAGCGACAATCGAAGAAAAGAGAAAACCGCAGACGCACTGTTAAGAGAAAATAAATAACAGAAAAGGAAAACGATGGAGATAATCTGGGGCATCGCCAAAGAATAGGGGTATAAATATAAATCTACCAGGGATGAACGCCTGTCTTTACTTATCCTCAGAGCCAAATATGACAGGCTGCCAGAAGCACACGACAAATAGGTAAAATATTTGCGACGCGCATTTACACAGCCCCATTTTTTGTTGTTGCAAGACACAAGAACTACCGCGTTCTTCGCCGGAGGCTACTGAATACAGTGCGACGTGCAACCCATGGTTTCTTTTCTTTTTTCTTTAAAGTTTTGCGCCCAGTGTTGATTGCATATTGTGTGTATTGACACTGAAACAGAGCTGCAGTGCGTATATGTGCCTGGCAGTCTAGCAGCTTCTACCTTCTGCTCCTCTGAAACACAGTGCAGCCTGTAATCAGCCGCTGTTTGGCGCTCGTTTCTGAATTACGCTATTGAATAATCTTCAGACAACGAGACATAACTCTGATCTTTGTATTTCTACCAACATAGTACGCACCCCTACACAGACTGATGTAAACATGCAGCCGTTGGAAGTGTACCGCTGATCAGTAGCATCATTATCCCTTTTTCATAAAATTTACCACAACAGCTACCTGGGAGAAAGGTTACTAACAAGACCATCTTACATATCAGTGCGCATTGATCACCGCCATAAAGTTGGGGTTCCATCTAGTCACACAAAATGTTTCCATGACTCATTCATACCTAGAACTTGTGTCAGTTGGAATCACCTTCCCCATGATATCGCATGTATACCAGATAACGACGCATTTCGCAAAGCCATTGTTTTTCTTTGAATATATCTATGCTTGTTACTATGTTATTTGCCTTTTACTTCCTGAACATAGTGTTTACTTATCCCCACTGCATTCTGAAGTTTTGTTTTCCTTTTTCTTCTTGCGCATGTTTTTTGCGTAATTGTACTGCATTTTTTCTGTAACTTTGCTGTACTTTCATATACTTTCATGTATCCCACTCCCCTCTGTAATGCCCCCGGGCCCTGAGGGTAAATAAATAAATAAAATAAAGGGGCTACATGCAGACAAAATAGTGAGCAACCGAATTTTGCACTTCTGTGGGCGTGGGCAGCCTTGTAGCATCTTTGACCAGTCGGAATTATAGTGCCAAATGATCGGACGCCAGACAACTGTGCGATCTAAAATTGAATACATTTAACGAATGATATAAAGCATATTTAGAACAGTTTTCCGGCATAGACATTGGGTTGTGCGGCCGGGCTCCTTAACGGTTGTTGGCGCTTGCTTGCTTACCGCGTTTTCGGTGAAAAACAAATTATTAGCATTAGCAGATCGGCACCGGCTGCAGAAAGGTCGAGAGCAGCAGCCTTGTTTTGGGTGGCGCGTCTAATTAATAAGAGTGATTCTAGCCCACCATAGCGTCTCCGCGCTCGCATACATGAGTTCTTGCTCAGTGGTCATCGATTGCATTCAGCCAAATCTTTGTGGCTATACTACCTGACGAGTCGTGCTGCACCTTGGTCAGTGTAACGGCCCTCAATGCGGCGGCGCTATTTTTGCGAACCGAGTGGTCATGCGTCCACTCATCAGTCGCCGACTTCTGGTCATGGCGATATTGTGGTGCAACGGACTCCGTGCACACAAGAACAGCTAAGCAAAAGACACCCCGATCACAGTCTACTCGCGAGCTACTGCGGTCATCCTTCGACGACGCAGCGGTTAATGACGTAGTGCGACGTACCACACCGCTTGTAATGTTGGGGCATCATAAGAACACCGGTTACTAATGCAGGCAACTTCCTTCCATCGCCGCCGGCGCACCGCCGTTGACGCAGTGCTACGTATCGCGCCACTTCATGGCTATCCCTGTTGCC
Organism: Amblyomma maculatum; assembly: GCF_055883805.1. Taxonomy (NCBI): domain Eukaryota; kingdom Metazoa; phylum Arthropoda; class Arachnida; order Ixodida; family Ixodidae; genus Amblyomma; species Amblyomma maculatum. The sequence goes on along the minus strand of NC_139346.1, from coordinate 215,542,771 downwards.
ACAGCAACCAGCGCGAGCTTCACTCTCTCGATGAACGCGCGCGATAGGGATGCAATATCGAGTCCAGATTTCACATTAGTTACGCTAGCTGTCCTTCGTAGTTTGAAAAAAAAAATTAAATGAAGAAACTTATTTTGAACGAATTCAAGTGCATTAGGTAAGTTCTCGTGATAGAGACCCAAACCAACATAACGTTTTCCAACTTTGGCCTTATTAGTGTCTTTTAAAGCAGTAGTTTCAGTGAGGATGGGGCCTTAGAAAAGTCACAGCGTAGATAGTTTAACATACGGCTAGCATTGCTTACTATGTTCTGAATATGAATATCATAGTAGGATAGCGGATGTAGGAACCCCATGATATTTATAAGGATTAACTAATTCTGACGGGCTGTAATTTAGGTAATTGAGAGTCGGGGCATTAATTATTCCTAATATAGCCGCGTGAACTTAAAGAAACATTTTACCGCAAACTTCTGGTGACGAATCAGAATACTTCTGACAATTTTAATCTTTCATCGTCTTTTTTTTTTTTTTTTTCTCTATACTAGCATTCGAACACGCCAAAAGTGTCTTATGTCATATTTATTTACCCTGCAGCAGTTACAGCCCCTGCAGTCAGACCCTTGCGCCAAGCTCGGCCAATCATGAATGCGACTTCTACATGTAGGTCGTCCCACGTAACTTGAGTCATGATTTTAATAATGAAACGCACTTCCGGGGTGAATGGGACTGGATGCATGATGTTTATTCTTTATAGGGTATCTGCATCGTCCTGTGGGGCATTACAGCAGGTGCTACATATATCGTCAAGTATGATATGACATAATAATTCAATGCATTATAAAAACATCGTTATGGTATATGTTTGACTGCAAACTATTCCAACGTAGGACAGTTCTAACAAAAAAGCAGTAGCGAAAGACGTCACCACGACAAGAAAACTTCCCGACCTTTAAGTCGTGGTTCAATCATTTGCATATAGTTAGGCGCCCTGATATACTTCTCGCAGTTTATGCTTGTTCTAAATAATAAATATTATAAAAACAATAAACCTAGCAATCATTCTGCGGTCTTTTAGCTCTTGCCATTTAAGTTCATGTTTGCTTTCTGCCATGCCAGATTTCCTTCTGTAATTTTCTAAAACAAATCTGACTGCCCTGGTCTGGATTTTTTTCTTCTAATTTGCTCATAAGCTCATGTTGCGGGAGGGTTCCAATAAAAACACCCATACTCAAGTATTGGTTTAACATGAATAAATATAGCTGTGTCTTTAAGTTACTTGATAGATGACTGATCCCTCCTCAAGAAACCCAAAATTGATGCTGTCTTATTCCCAATATGGTTAATGTACAGGGGCAGTCAAAAGTTCCCAGGCCGGCCCGAATAGCCGAGGAGCGGTTGCTGTCCGCTATCGCGGCGCTGCTATCAGATGTGCGCCTCGCCGCGCGCCGGTGGCGAGGGTACGAGCTGAGAGAGGGCTTGGCCCCTTCGTTCTCGCTCTCCTTGATGACAAAGCAGTGAAAAAGATAGTGCGGCGCGCGCCTTCGCGATTTCTTCTTTGAATTCCGCTGCGCTGCAGCCCCTGGCTCGGCTGACGACCGTTCGCTGGAGTGAAGCGTGACGCTAGTCTCAACATTTAGTTGTACTATGCGCGTTTCTCCGTTCTTTTCGCCTTCTTGGAGTACGATAACTTGCGTATAACTTGACATCAGCCCCATCAGGGCCAGGAGCAGCCACCCTTCACCCATCCTCCGCTGCCTCGTGCGGAAAGAGGAGAAAATAGAGAAGAAAGAAAAAGAAGAGGGAGCGAAAAACGCGCGCCGCAACAGCCGTCGTCCACCACCGAAGCGGTGACGGGTGCAATGACGGCCTACAACAGATAAAAATTCGGTGGCAGTCTAACCCCATCAGGGCCAGAACCAGCCCGGGAGGACTGGGAGGCGATCCTGCTCGGCTTCCACGACTTTGCTTTTGGAAAGCTCAGGACTCCCTCAATAAATCCTATACTGAAATACTCTGACGATACCTATACAGAGACGCTTCAAGACATTATAAAGCTTCTGCTTAATACGCATGTCGCTGTGGGTGATTCTTCTTTGGATCTACCTTTACGTATTCACGTTAGGGATATTATTAAGCAGCCTTATAATAACTCAATCCAGGATCCACCTTTCACTCTTGAAGAAATTGAGGCTGTTATAACGTCAATGGATTTAACGTCTTCTGCTGGCCCTGATCTTATCTCTCCTCGTTTTGTTGTTTTGTTGTTTCCTTGTTTAATGCTCATCCCTTCTTCTTTTCCTCTATTTCCAATTCATCTCTGTCTTTGGGTCATTTCCCCCAACAATGAAAAATAGACAGAGTTATTTTTATTCCCAAACCCAACAGACCACCGGACCTTCCGAGTTCATACCGCTCGATTTGTATTAATTCTTCATTTGGTAAAGTACTCGAGCGCTTGCTTTATGGTCGACTGTACTACTTTTTATAAAAAAAAAAAATAGCTTGCTTCACAGGAAGCAGTATGGTTTCACTCACGACCGGAATTCTGTCCAGGCCCTTTATAAATTACGTGAATTGTTACAACATTACAAACAACAGAAGCACCCTGTGGTTTTAATTTATCTGGACTTTAAAAATGCATTTGATAGTGTTTGGCACCCTTTAATTTTGCGTTTCCTAAGGCAGCATCGGTGCCCAAAAAATATATATTCCCTTTTAGCTTCCTTCTTAGATGACCGGCATTTAACATATCAATCTCCTTCTTGTTCTATTTCGGCTCCTTCTTCTCTTGGTAGTCCACAAGGTTCGCCTCTTTCCCTATTACTTTGGAACATTGTCCCTTATGACCTCCTAAATATATCTCTCCCTTCCCAAATTCACATTCAGGCATATGCCGATGACACATCATCCTTGTACCCGGTAAGACAAGTCGCGAGTTGTCTACAAAGGCAACCAGCGTCCTAACTTTAGTCCAGAAATGGTACACCGTAAATCGTGTTCAGTTAAACGCACAAAAATGTTCTTATGTTTTATTTCATAATGGACTACCAGCATAAGCGTGAACCCACCATCCGTCTTGGATCTCACAACCTTAAGTGCGAGCCAACTATCAAATTATTATGGGTTGTTTTTGATTCATACCTTACCTTTATTCCCCATGTAAATCACTTGCAAACTAAAACCTTGTCCTCTAACACTAAGCTCATTAATTTGTTTAATTTACACTTTCGCGTTTCACCTTCTCATTCGCGTCAAATTTATCACCAAGTCATTCTGCCCTCGATTACATATGCTGCCCCAGCATGGTGGTATCACTGTCCTCTTTATAGACAGAGATCGCGTCCTTTCACTACAACGAATACCACTTCTTGTTCTTACTGGTGCCTACGCAACCACGCGAACTGCACTTTGTGTTCTGGCCAATGTTGTTCCATTGCCCATTCATTTAGACCAGTTATGTGTCGAGTTCAAGCTTTTTACACTCCGGCAACCTATAGTATATGGCAACGTTATATATATCCCTTCTGAAACACAGCCATTGTTCAATCCCTGGACTGATCATCCCTCAATAAAGTTTAAATTTCATTTTATTATACTCACCTATTAGGATGTCATGTTTTGTTCTTCCCAACGCGCACTGCATATCTATACTGATGGGTCGTTTACACTTCACTCCGCAGGCGCAGCTTTTGTAGTGCTTAACTCAACCCAAAACATATTATTTGTTCATCGCCTTTCTTTGCAGCCGCCTTCCAGTGCGTATGAAGCGGAACTTGTACCCTTTAATTCTGCAGTTGATTATGCACTTAACAACCCTCCTACTACGCCTATGAATTTCTATACAGATTCTCTGTCTCTGCTTTCTGCTTTCTGCCATCTCTTCAGTAAATTTGTTTAACCCCACAATTATTACCATTAAGAAGAACCTGTCGCGATTATCGTCTCTCGCTCCATTCATGTTATTCCATATCCGGGGCCACTCCGGCATTTATGGCAATGAGTTGGCCGACCAAGCAGCTGGTAGCGCAGGCCAGTATGGCCGTTCACATCCTTCTACCCTTTCAAGACGTTATGTCCGTTCACGCTTACATCGTTCTTCCCTTGTTTTGTGGGGCACATATTGGCGCGAAAATAATGGCGGCACCGAATTATTTATTTGGATACCTGATACCCTCAATATACCACGCATTTGTCCGCCCCGTAATGCGCTAACAACTCTAATTACAGGGCATGGCAGATTTCCTTTTTATTTTAAAAGAGTACGTCTATCCTCCTCTTCACTTTGTTCCTGTGGCAAGATGTGTAATGACGTCCGTCACTACTTCGAAGACTGCTCCCTTACTGCTCCTTTTGTTTCTCGTCTAAAGTCTTTTTGCTCATCAGATATTACAACTTTTTAATACCCGACGCTGCTTCGGAATCCTGTCGCTTGTGCAATTTTAATTCAAATGGTTCAACACATAAGCAGCACTATACCTGACTATTGTCGCTGACATTCTTCTCTCAAGTGAACTATTTGCTTGCTATTTCGCCTTCCTTAAATTATATGCCGCAGGGTTTATTTTTATACATATCTCCACTGAAAGGTTACCTATGTTGTTTTCTTTTTCTCTTTATGTCTGTCCTAATCCATTATATATATATATATATATATATATATATATATATATATATATATATATATATATATATATATATATATATATATATATATATATTGTTACGTACTCAGTACGTAACGGGGGTGTTTATTGGTAGTCTAAAGCGCTGCGAGTCACGCAAGGAACACCAGCACACACCACTGTGTCTTCCGTTTCTTCTTCTTCTCTCTAGCCTCTTCTTCCTTTCCTGACGCCCCGAAGCACGTGACACTTCCCCCCTCGCAGACGAAGCCCCAGGACAAGCAGTTTAAGGAAAGTGCCGGGGATGGAACCTTTTTAGTCGAGCGACATGCACCACCTGGGTCCGGCGTGAGTATCGGCCACTTTCGGTGCGGCGTAAAATTACATAGTTCACGTCACTCAGGCGCTCCAAAACGACAAAAGGGCCGCTATAACAAAACAGCAGCTTCTGGGCTAAACCACGCTTGCGCAGCGGCGTCCACAGCAACACTAAATCACCGGGCACATAAGATACATGTGGGCGTCGGTTGTCATACCGCTCCTTCGAACGTTCCTGTGAGTCTAGGATGCGGAGGCGGGCAACGCGGCGAGCTTCTTCGGCTCGACATAAAGTAGTGGCAATAGAAGGCTCGTTGTGGAGGGAGAAAGGAAGGATGGTATCAAGACTACTGCGGGGAACTCGAGCCTACAGGAGGTAAAACGGACTGTAGCCAGTCGTCTCATGCTGTGCAGTGTTATAAGCGAATGTAATAAAAGGGAGGATTTCATCCCAGTTCTTGTGATCAGAGTCCACGTACATCGCCAACATAGTGGTCAGAGTGCGGTTGGTCCGTTCAACAAGTCCATTCGATTACGGGTGATACGGCGTTGTATGACGGTAATCGCAGGTGCATAGACGAAGGAGTTCTTCGATAACTTCAGCAGTAAATTGGCGCCCACGGTCACTGATCAGAACTCGAGGAGGGCTATGGCGCAGGACGAGAAATCGCAGAAGAAATAGGGATACTTCGTAAGCAGTGGCTGAGGGTATTGCGGCTGTTTCTGAATATCGAGTGAGATGGTCAACACATACCACTATCCACCGATTACCCTTAGAAGATCGCGGAAAAGGACCCAAGAGGTCGATACCCACCTGCTCAAAGGGTGTGGTCGGAGGCGCAATAGGGTGCAGCGGTCCAGGTGGACGGGAAGTAGGGAGCTTGTACTGCTGGCACTTGACGCAACTGGCTACATAGCGCTGAATGACTGGACGCATTTTCGGCCAGTAAAAGCGTTCCTGTGAGCGATGAAGGGTCCGGGCGACACCCAAGTGGCCCGACGTGGTATCGTCGTGCATCATTTCAAGAACGGGAATGCGGAGGTTTTCCGGCACGACGAGGAGAAAGCGTGCACCTCCGGGGTTGAAATTCTTCTTGTAAAGTAGGCCGGCACGAACGCAGAAACGCGCATCTCTTGAATCATGAGCGGCAGAGAAGAGCGGTGCCAAAGTCTGATCGTTGCATTGTTCTGTCTAGAACAGTTGAGGGCCAGGAAACGTTGCCGAGATAGGCGCCAGGTAGTCATCAAAGTTGTCATCATCACTACCAGTTGATGAAAGCGGCAAGCGTGACAGACAGTCAGCGTCAGCATGTTGGCGGCCGCTTTTGTATGCCACAGTGAAGTTAAACTCTTGCAACCGCAATGCCCATCGAGCGAGCCGGCCGCAACGGTCACGAAGATTTACGAGCCAACAGAGCGAATGGTGGTCAGTGACGATGGTAAAAACATTGCCATACAGGTAGAAACGGAATCGTTGCACCGCAAAAACCACTGCGAAGCACTCTTGTTCAGTAACGGTGTAGTTGCGCTCCGCCTCGCTCAACGAACGACTAGCATAGGCTATCACGTGCTGATCGGTGCCATGACGCTGGATGAGCAGAGCACCAACGCCCACGCCACTAGCGTCGGTGTGAACCTCGATGGGGGCAGAAGGACAGAAGTGACGTAGGATAGGTCCTGATGTCAGAAGAAATTTGAGGTGGCGGAAGGCAGAGTCGCAGTCAGTAGTCCAATTGAACGGTGCGTCTTTGTGCAAAAGGCACGTGAGCGGGTATGCGATGTCAGCGAATCTGGGCACAAAACGACGAAAATAGGAGCACAGTCCTAAAAAGCTCCGAAGCTGCTTCACTGATTTCGGTGCTGTAAAGCTGGTTACAGCCGCAATATTCTGAGGATCCGGCCGAACACCATCCTTATCGACCAAGTAACCAAGAACAATTGTTTGGCGTTCGCCAAAGTGGCACTTCTTAGAGTTGAGGACAAGGCCATGCTCTCTCAATGCAATCAAGAACGATGGCGAGGCGGCTATTGTGTTCCTGAAAGGTCTTGCCGAATATCACAACGTCGTCCAAATAGCACAAACAAATTTTCCACTTGAGTCCGCGCAGAATGGTGTCCATGAATCGTTCGAACGTGGCAGGCGCATTGCACAATCCAAAGGGCATTACGTTGAACTCATAGAGACCATTGGGGGTCACAAACACCGTCTTTTCTTTGTCACTTGGGTTCATCGGTATCTGCCAGTACCCCGATCTCAAGTCTACCGAGGAGAAGTATGACGCCGAATGTCAATACGTGGAAGTGGATATACATCTTTTTTGGTGACGGCGTTAAGGCGACGATAGTCCACACAGAAACGCCATGTGTTGTCTTTCTTTTTAACGAGAATAACTGGAGCCGCCCAAGGACTTGAAGATTCCTGGATAACGCCACGTTGGAGCATGTCATGAACTTGATCATCAATAAGCTGACGTTCGGCCGGAGACACACGATAGGGCTTCTGTCTGATCGGGCGAGAAATTCCAGTATCAATCGAATGATGGATGCGAGAATTTGGAATCGGTGGCTGATGATCTCTGGCGAAGTCGAAAACTGAAACATGCTTGGAGAGCAGGTCTGTCAAAATTCGGCGCTCCTGTGCTCCCAACGCTGTGTTTATCATTGCCTGGATTCGAGACTCTGCAAAATGAGATGTTTTCTCTTCAGGAGGATGGTTACTTAGTGCCGCCACGTAATTCGACATACCTTCCTCGTAATGAGCGAGCCTCATGCCACGAGGCAAGACGGCTGGCTCGTCTGAATAGTTTACAGTCCACAGCAAGGTGTGGCCTCTGGTGACTGAAACTATGCAACGAGGCACCAAGACACTCTTCTTTGCACAGGCCAGCGTTGTAGGTTCCACTACGGCGTCGAAATTCTCGCACAAATTCGTAGATGAAATAACTTGAATGAATTCTCCGGACATCGCAGGTAAAACTGTGTCTTCAGACACAGAAAACGCTCCTAAATCGAGCGAGGAGGTTTCTACAAGGGCCGACATCAACGCAGCATTAAGCGAGATCTGTCCACTACGGCAGTCTAACGTTGCACCACACTGTTGCAAAAAGTCTATACCTAGAATTACTTCATGCGTGGCAACACTGTGAATTCGGTTCGAAACGCTTGGCCACCAGTCACAACTTTCGCATAGCACACACCCAAAGACACCAATGATTCACCGCCAACACCACGGAATACCACAGCTTGATTCACGCTAAACATCACTTTATGTCCTAATCGATTCTTGAATGCTAAACTCATAACAGAGACTGTTGCGCCAGTGTCAATTAGTGCCATGGTGGGGATGCCGTCAATGGATACTTCGAGTTTGTTCTTTAACATAAACACAGGCAGAGGTATTGGGAACGTTGATTTTCCGGCGACCTCACCCCCATCGGCCGCGTCTTCTAGTTTCCCGAAGGGGAAGAACGGCGCCGAGGAGACGGAGATTGTCGCTGTCTTTGGGTTGGCGGCGTCAAGCTGCGGTTCGAAGCAGGCGATCCGCTTCGCATCTGTGCCGGGCGGTATGTATCCAGAGTCTGTGTCGGATGAAATTCAGTGTCGAAATGACTAGAAACGTTGGGCAGCGGTCGATGATCTTGTGGTAGTAGGCCCCGCCGACGGCAATACCGGGAGATGTGTCCGGTCATGCCACAGCTATAACACACGGGTTGCTGGCGCCACCGGTCCGAGTAAATGCGGGCGGAAACTGGTTCTGGTTGGCGGTAGTAATCGGGACGGTGTTGCTGACGAACTACCTGGCGTGTGTAGGTGGTTCTTCGGCCCATCCGTGGCTGAGAAGTGCTTAAATCGTTCTGCTGTCTGCCCCCGCCAAAAGCGTGATGCATTTAAAACCGGAATCCAGGAAGTTGATGGGATCGCGGGTTCTGCTTGCAGCGCGCAACCGTCATACTGGTGTTCGTCCCGGCACGCAGAGTCTTTGTCACGCAACAATTCTTCCCGCACAATCCGGCGTATCAGATCAGCCATGGACTCCGGAGCACTGACATCAACGCTCGCAACAGATGTGACGTTGGCCAGTCGCCCAAATTTAGGAGTGATACGGCGCAACTTCAAGGTTTCGAAAGTGCGGCAGTGCCTGATGAAGTCAGCTGTAGAGTTCAAATTGTCTTTGCTGATAAGAAAATTATAGACATCTACAGCGATACCCTTAAGCAAGTGCCCCACTTTATCTTCCTCGGACATCCGAGGGTTTACCACCTTGCACAATTTCACAATATCCTCGATATATGCGGTGCAAGTCTCGCCAGGTACCTGGTCCCGCTGCATCAACGTTTGTTCTGCGCGTTTCTTCTTCGCGGATCCGTCGCCAAAGCAGTCATTTATCTCTTCTGTGAAACAATCCCAGCTGGTGAGTCTTCATGGTTATCAAACCAAACTAGGGCAGTGCCTTCCAAGAAGAACACTACGTTCGCTAGTTTAACGGTCGCGTCCCAACGATTGTACCGGCTCACCCGCTCGTAGTTGGTTAGCCACTCGTCGACGTCCTCGTCAGGTTTTCCACCAAATGTGCGCGGCTCGCGGTAGTGCTGCCAGTTGCTCACCGCAGGTGTTGTTCGGTCAGCGTCGCCGTCTTGAGCCATGTTAGATGGTAGGGGTGGCAAACCAGTGAGCCGGCGGCTTCGTCGAAGACAACGGGGATCCGTGTTGATCTACACCGCAAACTCCACCACAACTGTTACGTACTCAGTACGTAACGGGGGTGTTTATTGGTAGTCTAAAGCGCTGCGAGTCACGCAAGGAACACCAGCACACACCACTGTGTCTTCCGTTTCTTCTTCTTCTCTCTAGCCTCTTCTTCCTTTCCTGACGCCCCGAAGCACGCGACTATATATATATATATATATATATATATATATATATATATATATATATATATATATATATATATATATTGTTTTTTTTTTAAACAGGCGTTACAGTTAGGTACGTAATTAGATCTGCTTTCCTTTTCTTTTTTCTCTAATATTTTCTTTGAATCCATTGTTTTTCTTCTCATGTATCCTTTATTTCTTTTTTTTTTTCTGGCTGCCTTATTATTTGGGTGCATTTTTTACCTGTTTCTTGTTGTGGCCTGCACGGTGCTGCTGCCAACAGTCCATCCTTGGCTTTACAAGCACCAGTGGATTTCCGTTATATCCTGTACGTAAGACTGGGGATGAGGGACTCCTCGGAGTATCCTGCCGACCCCCAACCACGCTCTGTACAGAGGAGGAAGATTGTTCTTCCTTTCAGCCTGTCTGATTCGGACACGCCCACTTGAAGGCTTGGAAGCGCCTATCGCTGTAGTGCGCAGGTCACTTATGCCTACTGGATCACGTTTCTACGTGTCCATTGGTATTTCGTCTTGGCGTGCCCTTCGATGCCTCCAACTCTCCATCTTCGTTTACAAGCACCAGCGGATGACCTGCTGATCCTGTGCTTGAGCCTGACGGTGGTGGGGGCGAGGGTCTCGTCGGAGGGTCCTGAAGACCCCCTACCGCGCTCTGCACAGGGGAGGGCTCCGTGCTCCTGTGTTGAGCAGAGTGCTCAAGGCATGCCTTTCAGTTTTCTGGATGTGCCCGTGACTGCAGTCACTCTTGCCTACAGAGCCAGGTCCGCATGGGCAGCATGCTACTGCTATGAAATCAGTGGAGTTATTTTTTTTTCTTATCTATCTGTGATATGATACTTTTTTACCCTTTCTGCGGCGGTTGTCACACGAGTCCGGTATAGTGGTGCAGTAGTTTTTGTTGTTTTTTTTATGTATTTTCCTCCATTGTTTCTCTTACCCGTGCATTTTGCGGTTATTATAATCTGGTTTAGTGACGGACGTCTTTTCGCATCAGACTAGATTTAATAGCTTTTTCTCTTAATGTTTTGTCTACGTACGTTTTACAATTCTTTCTCATCCCCTCCCTCTTGTCCGTGGTGTCGGCATTTTCTCTTTTTTTTTTTTATTCTTCTCCTCTTTAATTCAGTATTTTTTCTCTCTGTGAATTTGTAGACCCACGAATAAAATGCCGTAGGAAACTGCAATTCTCTATTGTTCACCCGATTTTATTTCATCATTGGGGACTGTCCCGTTTACTATTCTACCTCAGTCTCCCTTTTTCTTATGTTTTGGGTTTTGTATGTCTGCCTCTCTCTCCGTACGTTATTTGCCATTTTGTATGACTGTTGTTTTGCTGCTGTTTCCTTCTTTTCTGGCTCTGGTTCCTGTTTTTGTTACATTTGCAGGTCTGGATGCTACCTTCTGGTTTTTTATTTCTATTCTTCTTAAGCCAGCGTGGACCACCTTGCAACATGGACCTCGTTTTTTTTTTTAATATCTTTTTTTCGCTTTAAAAAAAGGTTTTTTTATCTCGAGCTTCTGCTCCCTTTTATTTATATTTAATTGGTTTTAAGCCTGGCAAAGCTTTTGCTGGTCCGGGCTCCCTCTCCTTTTTTTTCGTTGTTTTTTTTTTCAGTTCGAGAGGGCGAATAAAATGGTAAAAATGGCTTCCACGACTTACAGACCCAACAAGCCTTAGTCGGACGCGCTCGGGCGGCGGCAAACGCCACTGGGGTCCCAAAATAGAGACCTCCACCTAGTTAGTGCTTGTAAGGACTGGTCCCTTATGGGCTGATCCAAACATACCTCCTGGTCCTTGTATAACCAAGAAATGTTCTTACCACCGCCTCCCCCTTTGTGTCAGCGTTCTGCCCTGATGGGGCTGGGACAGGTAGGTCACCGCCGCTTGCGGCGGGGGCTAGCCTGCCACAGAATTTTTATCTGTTGTAGGCCGTCATTGCACCCGCCATCGTTTCGGTGGTGGACGGCGGCCGTTGTTGCGGCGCGTGTCTTTCCCTCCTTCTTCCTTCTTTTCTTCTCTATTTTCTCTTCTGTCTGCACGAGGCAGCGGAGGTGGCTCAGCTACAGAGCCAGTAGCAGGCCCGTGCATTTTCTTTTCCTTCTTCCTACAGCCACAACAACAACATCGCACAGCATACGGACGCCTCTTCGTTTCACCTCCATCGAAACTCAGCCGCCGCGGTCGGGATCGAACCTGCGTACTCCAGCACAGTAGTCGGGCGTCTTACCACTACACCACCGCGGCGGGGCTCATTAATTTGATCAGAATTAAAAAAATTACCGACGATTACGTTACTTCCTAATGCGAAATTTGAGCGCAGCAAATAAGCTGTTTCACCTTTTCGATAGATTGAGGCAAAGAAATCGAGCAACACATGTATGCGCTATCACAGAATTTTTTTTTCACACGTATTCCTTTAACAAAGACTCCACTAACAGTTCTTGACAGCCATGAAGGAAGCTTTGTGGTCGGAGTAATAGACTGATATAAGTTCGACTTGGTACACCAATGCTTGATTCTCAAAGACGAGATCTATACAAGTGCCTCGCGAGGATGTCACAGCCGTGGGACGCGTTACGAGCGAGAGGAACGGGATGTTCTCCCGCATAAGTGTGAAGAAATTCCTGTTTGTCTTTATGTCAACATTAAAGTCCCCCACTACTAACATGGGTGTCGGCTCGGGCGGTGCACATATACAGATCCGCCGCCACCGATCTGGCTCTCTGATTGCCACCGCACAAGGGTTGCATTGGAGGAGGAGCGAAGAAAGGAATTAAATTCGAGCCGGCGCTTTGACAACCGGAGACTCGCAGGAAGAGGGGGGAGGGGGGCGGCGTGTACACCCAGCGGCAAACGATGGGGGCAGAAGCGCGCGCAACAAGCGGACAACGCGATAAAGGGAGGAGGGAAGAGATAGCAGCGACTGACTGATGCTGCTGACGCCGATAGTGAGTCAACCCCAGCTGCGGAGTTGGTTTCAGGGACAACGCCGCCGATGCCGACGCAAACAATATGGTACCCTCGCTTCCGCAGCGCCAAGAACCAGGTCTAGCCGTGGGAAGGTGGTCACGTATTCGTCGACGTACCGGGGCCTACGTGAAATAACCGGCGCGTCGGCAACTGAAGAGCACCCTATCCGCCACACAGGAACAGGGGGGGGGGGGGGGGGGACCCTCCCCTCTTCTTTCTGCATGGCGGCGACGGTGTTCTATGCAGTCACGTTATCTTGACTCTCTAGCGGCGTCAGCGGCATCCAGCGGTATCAGTCGGTCGCTGCTAGCGCTGGGGGGATGAAAGAGGGGCGGAGCTGGTTACGAGGCCGACGACGACGCCGACGCCGACGCGAAACCCAGGAACGGATGCCAAAGAGCTGCGCTCTAAAAAGTTAGAAACGCTCTCAAACTTTTCTACGTTGTCCACTGCACTGTCCATGTATTGAATTAGGGAAATATTTTTCTGAATTGGAGTTTATTTTTTCCCTGTTTTTCCTCGTGATTCGTTATCACTTCGAGAAAAATTTTGCTCGGGAAAAACTATTCATGTTAGCGAAGCACAATAATAATAAATAATAATAATTGTTCACAGGAAGGGAAAGGCGCAGTATCTGTCACACTTGCTATGTGGACACCTAAACCGCGCCGTAAAGGAAGATAGGAAGGTGGGATTGAAAATGGAAAGAGAAAGGGGAGCCATAGTGGAGGGCTACGGAGTAATTTCGACCACCTGGGTATCTTTGCGCTGACATCGCACTCCCCTGATGGAGCCGGGGCAGGTAGGTCACCGCCGCTTGCGACGGGGGCTGGCCTGCCACCGAATTTTTATCTGTTGTAGGCCGTCATTGCACCCGCCAGCGCTTCGGTGGTGGACGACGGCTGTTGTTGCGGCGCGCGTCTTTCTTTCCCTCTTCTTTTTCTTTCTTCTCTATTTTCTCTCCTATCTGCACGAGGCAGCAAAGGCGGCTCAGCTACAGAGCCAGTAGCAGGCCCGTGCATTTTCTTTTCCTTCTTCCTACAGCCCCAACAACAACATCGCACAGCACACGGACGCCACTTCGTTTCGCCTCCAAGCACAATAGTACACAAAATGCATATTAGATTATTTACCTTCTTTGAACAATGCAATAAAGTAATTTTTGACATTCACGCAAAGCAGGTGCAAGCAGAACCAAAAAATTTGTGTTTAATTTATTTCGTGTGACACCACTCCATCAAACGGCCTCACAAAGAGGAATCAGAGAAAAAAAGCAAGGAACCACTGCTACGAGCATCGTTTTTTCCTCTCTCTCTCTCCAGCTGCCCTCTGTCCTTGCGCGAGCGGTCTAAAAATGCTGTAGTGCACATATAGTCGTAAAACAACGTGTGTAGACGATGGGCGTACGGCGGGCAGCAGCCTTGGCGGGATGAAAACGTGTACATAGCGCGGGGCACTCAGTCTCCCCTTTCTCTCCCCACAGCTGAATAAGGAAGGCCGAAAAACCCCCGCTCATGAACTGCTCCGGGCAGGTTTTTGACCTTCCGGTAAGTGCCTTTATGACCAGCCAACGACCGACTGCTCAGACTGCTGTTCCCTCCATGCCGAGACTCCGTCGCCATCGCGGAACACACGTCATTCGTCTGGCTTTATGCATGCCACAAGTCGAGTAGCAAAACTGAGCGCTTGCCTAGCAGGCTGTTAACGTTCTCTAAGACCGAACAAGAGAAAGACCATGATGAAAGCTTCGAGGAATACTTGTAACTGGTTTGCGTGGTGCCTATAGTTATTACTTACCCCGCCGGGGTGGCGCAGTGGTTACGGCGCTCGACTACTGTTCCCAAGGACGCGGGATCGAATCCCGGCCTCGGCGGCATCTTTTCGATGGAGGCGAAAAGCAAGGCGCCCGTGTGCTGTGCGATGTCAGTGCACGTTAAGAACCCCAGGTGGTCGAAATTTCCGGAGTCCTCCACTACGGCGTCTCTCATAGCCTGAGTTGCTTTGGGACGTTAAACCCCACAAACCAACCAACCGTAGTTATTACTTTTTAAATCCGCAGTACCTTTTACCTTATCCGACTCAATCGCAGTGATCCGCGATACCAGAAAAGAGAGTCATCATAAATATTGGTCGTTGGAAGATTGTGATTAAATAACAACACTGCTTCTTGAACATATGTGATCCTGCCAGGTCATTCTGTAAAAGGGAATAGGCCCCCTCGCTCCCGCGGCTTAACCATGGTGCATGCGCTCCTCGTATCATTCGATTTCGACCGATTGCACCGAATGGTCCCGGTGCGAATATCAGGGTGACACTCGGATACTGTGGGGACAGCATGCAATACTCCCACCCCCGCAATTTACGCTACTGTTTGTGCTTCTCATCCAGCCTTGTAGAAATAATACAAGCTTCGTTGTTAGACGAATACGCCTTGGATTACCTCGGACAAGCATTTGCCACTGCCAATTTTTTCCAGCATAGCTGTCGTGGTACGACGTTCGCGCTGACAAGCTAATTTGCCACTGCCAATTTTTTCCAGCATAGCTGTCGTGGTACGACGTTCGCGCTGACAAGCTAAGTACAACCGAAAAAAAAAAAAAAAAAAAAAAAAAAAAAGACTACGCCCAACGTGGGGCTCGAACCCACGACCCTGAGATTAAGAGTCTCATGCTCTACCGACTGAGCTAGCCGGGCCTCTGCTTGCGTGGCGCTATTAGGCCTATAAGAAATTTATAGGAGGTATTTTGAATGTGATCTTTATTTAATTTTTTTTTTTAAATATCTGCTGGACCATAGCAGCAACCTCTGCATGGGTAGAATTAATGTCCTTCGCTTTCTTCTCTATTCAGCCGATTTGGAACGCTGGGAATGTGTGCTTTCTTTTTAGCAAGACAACAGGAAATAATAAAACTGCACCTGCGTTTTTTATGAAACGCTACCTTGACGCTACCGCGTTTGTAGACGTACCCGCTTGAGCCGCGTCTGCAATCTACCTGCTTCAGACGCGACGCGGTGGCTTTCATATGCGTACAAAAGTATGTTTACAAACACAAGCACAATTTTATTATTCGTTGCATTGCTAAAAGAGGAAGGTTAGTAGTATTTTAAAATTTCCGCCTGTGTATTAGTTCATATGGCTTCACCCATCTACAGCAGCGGGAAGGGGGGGGGGGGGGGGAGAGAGAGAGAGAGAGAGAGAGAGACGCTGCGGTCGCTTTGCGGCCGGACCGGCGATTGTTTGGGCACGGCCGCTCAATGGAGGCGCACTTGGTGCGGCCCGTCGCGTCGCGCCTCAATGGCTGGGGAAGCGCGTATTGGGAGAAGTTGCAGTTTCCGCCGTCATTCTCCGCGGGGGCGCCACCACTCCAGGACAAAGCGCCGCCGGCACGGACGAGCAGACGACGCGGAAGGAGCGCGCTGGCTGGGTTGGCGCGTACGTTATCGTTTTGACTACTCAGCATAACCGCGTGGTTCTGATAGTTCTGCATGCGTGTCATCGGTGCCTGTGTCAACAGCGTCCTAAGCGTATGCAGCATTATGCCAGGCAACTGCTGTGTGCCGCTGTGCACCATGAAAGCAAGAAAAGATCGGTTACCATGAGTTCCCGTGCGATTGACAACGTCGAGCAGCATGGCTGGAAAACATATCTCGGGAGGGCTAGGATGGAAAAGGAAGCCTGTGGGAGCCGAGTGACAAGTCAGTGGTATACTCAGTGCACTTCACAGATGACGATTACAGGAAGAACATAAAACTGAAGATCCTGCTTCCTTCAGCTGTCCCTTCCGTGTTCCCGAACTGCCCACATTACAAGTTAAGTTACTCACGCGGGCTCATGTTGAGCCAAACAACCTTGAAAAAATTAATGTGCGCAGGTCAATAGCTTTATTTTCCCCACTTGTTATAGCTACACTTCATTTCCTCCTGGACAACCGGCCCCGTGTCATCCTGAAGCACGTGTTTCAAGATGGCTGCGCCACGATCACTTTTATGACGATGATATCAAAATGGTATGCCTTGCCCAACATCGCATAAGTGAAGCCATGGAGACACCAAGAGGAGCCGCTCTATTTGTCAGATGACGAGCGACTCTCTTGGTTAGAGTTGGGCTTTGCCATATCGAAGACATTCAGGTCCAAGGAGGCACGTCGAAGCAAAGGCTAACCAAACGAACGTACGAAGCAACAATCATGACAACCAGATCCACAGTGGCACAAATTAAGTACCTTCTTGATCACATCAAGTATCTTACATCAATGTCTTCTGTGTGCCTTACTAGTGCATTGCATTTACCCGAATCTTATTTTCAGCTTCCGATACGCCCTAAAGCAGGTTCTCAAAGCGGGTCTATAGTATCGCTTTTTAGCAGCCTAAGGCAATTCAAAGGCGGGAACGACAAAGTTGATACAAGGGCTGCCGTTTTCACCTCGGAGAAAATACTGAAGGTACCACTAGCGAAAAAAAAAAAATAGATCGACTGAGATTACACACATTTTGCCATGCTTTGAGCAAGGTGGCAACTTGCAAGCATCAGTATGCAAATGCACCTATCAACAATACGCAGGTATAAAACTTGGCATTCGTGATTATGAAAGTCGCCAACTGCTATATCACGTCTGCTGCGAGAGTTTTCGAGTCAGCTTGGATTCATTCATGTGTGGTGTGAACCAGCAGCTGATATAGAGTTAGCACCGATTGAATTCTTGGCTGGTTACCTTGCATGTCCATTTGAAGAGAAAGTATGAATAGTTTTACAGAATCTCATGAAACATTTTTATTTATTCTGTTTTCAGTGCCTGCCTGTGTTTTCATTCTTTATATATTACCAAAGTTTAAATAACTTCTAGTGCTTACTTTAGAGTGTCAATAATTTTATTTTATTAGCCCCATCCATTTATTAACTTTGTGCCTTGTGATTCCTGCAAAACCCTGGACTTATAAAAATTCTTGATGATGGACGCCTAAGGTATCTGAAAATCACCATGCACATTTGTTAGCAAGGTGATGAAGTGCCCGCAGGTCATAAGAAGCAGCAAGCTATGCAACATGTTAATTTCATCCCGTCTTCCCTATTTTGTGCAATATCCGGAGTTGATCTGCGAGAGAGAAGACCGCAGTCGCACTAAGGACCTAACCAAACTAATGCGACCACTGCTGACCAAATGGACAGGCAACATCAATCAGACAGTGGAAAAAATCACGCTGGTACATAAACCTTTTTCGAGAAAAGTTCTTCGCATGTAAAACAAGCTTGTGTGTCTTTTGTGCATCACGCGGCTTCATACTCAAACGAGAAAAAAATTGCCTGAGCCTGCGGGCGTGTCGTTGAACTGGCTGTCTTGTGTTGTGTCTTTTGCAACAGTTTTTGTTAGCTAGTATGTTTTGTTGGGGGTACCCACTTGAATATTATATCCAGCGAAAACGGAGGAACAGGCTGAACAATAATATTGAACGCTACGTCCTGAATTGTAAGTTTCCATAAAAGTGCACGCTGAATAAATGGCCCCACACCATGTCCAGATTTCAAGATTGCAATATCTAATACGTTATTACAGTGGTTGAAACGCAACTAAATGGGTGCGCACTCAGTGAAGCACACGACTGCCTCGTTCTCGTTGTAAACGGAAGACCACGAATGACTTGGAAAAGCCCAGTGATGATGACTTGCCGCTATCACCTTATCAATAGCAAACTTGCACGTAGCATCACATAATGTGTGAAACGCCGCTCATAAATCCTAAATTGAGCAAGCGCCGACCACGCGGACGCCGAAACGAAAGCACAGCCACGGCCGCTGCGCGCTGCTCTCCGCCCGGACTCGTCCCGGAGCGGTGGCGCCGCAGCGGTGGCGATGAGAACTAGGCGCAATACGGCTCTTCTGGGCGACGCGACGGGCCGCACCCAAGTGCGCCTCCATTGAGCGGCCGTGGTTTGGGCCCCATCATAGAGCTATGTGCCTAGAATATACTGGCTAGTGTGCCGAGGGCGCGCTGGCGTGTCCGCCGCGGTGATGCCTTCCCGCCGCCACCGCGGGGCGGCGCTACCAATAGCTAAGGTGCTATTGCTCCGCGTTCGCGGCCTCGGCAGCATAGGCGGCATATAGGTCCGGATAGCGTGCTGCGCTCTTCACTGCGAAACCTGTCTCTTGACGGTTTAAGCGCACTTTGTGTCTAAAAACAGTCTTGGTGGAAGACATTCATACCGTCCTAGTACTGTGCGGAGAAAATCATACGCTCAAATAGCGCTCGAGGAAGCGTTTAACAAATACTGTCTGGTCCATGTCTGCTATATATATGTTTTATTTATTCAGCTGAACCGGATAAGGTCTTAAGCAGAACACATATTGTCTTCCTGATATCCAGCGAGAGAAGAAATTTGAGAAAACCACCTAAAGTTGACACGTTGGTTGCAATAGTTTGTTAATCTTTTGATTAAACGATCGAGTCCGGGCCGGATTCAATATAAAATATTCCGATGACGATTTTATTTGATCTAGAGCCACTCGATTGCGATCCACGCATCGCGATTGCGGATGTAAGGTATCGTATGCATATTCCTTCTGAGTGAGCGCTCAGTCAGCCCAGGTGGTTGTCCCGAATTATGGGAACTAAATTCTCAATCACGATCTAACCCGGAAGCTAAGGTGATATATATCAGGTTAGTGACGTTTTATAGCGTCACATATATGCTACAGAAAAGAAGGGCGATCTTGCTTTTTCGTAACATATATTGCACGCGCGCATGTTTTCAAAGATCGCATGCGACAATAAACACAAGCAGTCTGAATCTGACTTCAGTTTTTGTTCTTACTCTTTATTCATTTGTTTTATTAGGAAGTCACTTAATTGTTGCTTCATACATAAATGATTATTATGCGGTGTGCTTTCTTTTGTAACAGAAGGAAAGGCAAGAAACAAAAGTGGTGATTGTATCACTGATTCTTTTTTTTTTTTACAAAGTCTACAATATAGTGAAATTTGAGAAAAAAGGCGCAGCAACAATAAACAAGTAAAAATATAGAAATGCACCGCTAAAGGTTTTGGAGAAAGGCCGCACATATGACACCGCAATAATTTTAAAGTAGTCTGATACCAATTTTTGGTGGTATTTTTTTTTTAACTTGCTAATGATGCGCTAGATATTCCTGTATAATTCTCCACGTGGTTTCTCGCTTACCACCGCTAAGTAATTTATAATTAATTTTACTTTCTTCACCAGTTTCGGCTTCGCGGTTTCAGCAGCCGAGCGGTTGTTGTACGGTCACAATTGTCTAGGTCACGCGCGGGATTAAAAAAGAAAGAAGAAAAAAAAACTTTAACCACAGACTCACTTTTAGCTCCTCATTTTGCGCTTTCAATAGAGCCACTTGTTCTGCGCTCCATGCCAGTTTTCTCTTAGCTCTTCTAAGAGCGCGAGAAATGTTGCAGCATTTATTTGGCTAGTTGCATGCTTTTTCCTTCTTTCTGCGCATCTTGTGTAAACCTCCGCTGGTATTTGCATTAGGCGCAGCTAACCCCTTCAGAGTTGACGGTCAAGCGACACTTTTTCTGCAAAATATATTCCCATGAATGATATGTGCTTCCTGAATCAGCTGGTTGCAGGCCACATTCGGAACAAAGACCCTCCAGTGCACTCTACCTATATAGCTCTATCTTCAGCTTTAGATATTGTTGTATTGTTGTATTGTACGCGCTTGTTTTTTTCTTTTTTTATTTTCCGAGAATATACATTGTAGTGTCCAAAAGTTATCACTTTTTCTATGTACAAAGTGACAAAGTTCTTTTTCTTTTTTTAGGCTCGATAACGCGCTTAGGCTACAGATCCAGCAGGTGTTTCGGTTAATTTGGTCCAAGCTGCAGGTATGTAAATTGAGTCAAACGGATCCCGAGGCTCAAAGCTGCACGTCTGCTGCTGCGGGCATGAGTTCTCGCTCGGCTCTTCTGCTGCCAGCTCCTTGGAAGCATTGTCAAACATCCTTGACGGTGCGTGCATGGCTGTCGTCTGCACCACTGGCATTACGGCACTGCGTTTTTGTCGTTTAGCGGCCGGTTGGTCACAGAGGTTCCTCAACTTTCTTTTCGATGTCTTCTTAGGCAGAAGATGGTTCGGATAATGGTCGAATAGCGTTGGCACGGTTTCGGGCTTAATTCGTGGTCTATCTCTAGCGAGCTCGTTGACGATGCCGTTTACTGTCACTTTGAACGTTCTCTCGATGTAGCTCTCCTCAAAATATTTTTCGCAGACAACACACGTTGAAGTCAACTTGCGGTCCTGTCTTTTAATCAGCCGCTTCCACTACGCAAGCTGCGCAGGGTCCGATGGCACACCGAACATAGAAACCTAGTCCTGATTCGAGCGGTAGCCACTCCGACAGAGCGACACGAAACATGTCTTTTCCCTGCCCTGATGCTTTATTTTTAGCATCATTAGTCGTTGCAAATTTAATTATCTCATATGAATGCAAGAAACAGAACGACTAAAACAAAAGAACAGCGTAGAGGCGTCCAAAGCGCTCGAACCCACTGATGGCTCGGCCAGCGCAGCTGCGGCAAATCAAGGGCGCGCCGGCGGCCGACGGCGTCGACGGCACCTTTACGATGAGCAGCGCCCCTGGCGGCCAAAGTTGGAAGGCATCGCCGGCGCGGACACCTCCTCCCATTGAGAGAGCCCTCCGCACGGCACACTAGCCAGTATATTCTAGGCACTATAGCGCTGCACTTCAGCCACCATGGGCGCGCTAAGAATCATGGGCCGGTGTGCTACTTGTTGCGGAACAATCGGTTTTTCTCGGATACGTGGAGTGGCGTTACTGCAATGTTTCTTTTTCGTCATCATCATCATCTGAAGGTGCGTACATAGACCGCGAAAGCCATAGGGTGCGTTCCAATTCTTAGACGTCTAGCAAGACTACTTCGTAGACGTCTACGTAGACGTCTACAGGTTCGCGTATTGGAACGCGCCTATATAGTGCCTAGAATATACTGGCTAGTGTGCCGTGCGGAGGGCTCTCTCAATGGGAGGAGGTGTCCGCGCCGGCGATGCCTTCCAACTTTGGCCGCCAGGGGCGCTGCTCATCGTAAAGGTGCCGTCGACGCCGTCGGCCGCCGGCGCGCCCTTGATCTGCCGCAGCTGCGCGCTGCGCTGGCCGAGCCATCAGTGGGTTCGAGCGCTTTGGACGCGTCTACGCTGTTCTTTTGTTTTAGTCGTTCTGTTTCTTGCATTAATATGAGATAATTAAATTTGCAACGACTAATGATGCTAAAAATAAAGCATCAGGGCAGGGAAAGACATGTTTCGTGTCGCTCTGTCGGAGTGGCTACCGCTCGAATCAGGACTAGGTTCCTATGTTCGGTGTGCCATCGGACCCTGCGCAGCTTGCTGAGTGGAAGCGGCTGATTAAAAGACAGGACCGCAAGTTGACTTCAACGTGTGTTGTCTGCGAAAAATATTTTGAGGAGAGCTACATCGAGAGAACGTTCAAAGTGACAGTAAACGGCATCGTCAACGAGCTCGCTAGAGATAGACCACGAATTAAGCCCGAAACCGTGCCAACGCTATTCGACCATTATCCGAACCATCTTCTGCCTAAGAAGACATCGAAAAGAAAGTTGAGGAACCTCTGAGACCAACCGGCCGCTAAACGACTGCAGACGACACAGCCATGCACGCACCGTCAAGGATGTTTGACAATGCTTCCAAGGAGGAGAGTCGAGCGAGAACTCGTGCCCGCAGCAGCAGACGTGCAGCTTTGAGCCTCGGGATCCGTTTGACTCAATTTACATACCTGCAACTTGGACCAAATTAACCGAAGCACCTGCTGGATCTGTAGCCTAAGCGCGTCATCGAGCCTAAAAAAAGAAAAAGAACTTTGTCACTTTGTACATAGAAAAAGTGATAACTTTTGGAAGCTTGAACGCAGTTATGTGGACACTACAGTGTATATTCTCGGAAAAGAAAAAAAAAAAAAGCGCGTACAATACAACAATATCTAAAGCTGAAGATAGAGCTATATAGGTAGAGTGCACTGGAGGGTTTTGTTCCGAATGTGACCTGCAACCAGCTGATTCAGGAAGCACATATCATTCATGGGAATATATTTTGCAGAAAAAGTGTCGCTTGACCGTCAACTCTGAAGGGGTTAGCTGCGCTGAATGCAAATACCAGCGGAGGCTTACACAAGATGCGCAGAAAGAAGGAAAATTAAAGCATGCAACTAGCCAAATAAATGCTGCAACATTTCTCGCGCTCTGAGAAGAGCTAAGAGAAAACTGGCATGGAGCGCAGAACAAGTGGCTCTATTGAAAGCGCAAAACGAGGAGCTAATAAGTGAGTCTGTGGTTAAAGCTTGTTTTTTTTTTTTTTTTTTTTTTTTTTTTTTTTGAATCACGCGCGTGACCTAGACAATTGTGACCGTACAACAACCGCTCGGCTGCTGAAACCGCGAAGCCGAAACTGTTGAAGAAAGTAAAATTAATTATAAATTACTTAGCGGTGGTAAGCGAGAAACCACGTGGAGAATTATACAGGAATATCTAGCGCATCATTAGCAAGTGAAAAAAAAAGAATACCACCAAAAATTGGTATCAGACTACTTTAAAATTATTGCGGTGTCATATGTGCGGCCTTTCTCCAAAATCTTTAGCGGTGCATTTCTATATTTTTACTTGTTTATTGTTGCTGCGCCTTTTTGCTCAAATTTTACTATATTGTAGACTTTGTAAAAAAAAAAAAGAATCAGTGATACAATCACCACTTTTGTTTCTTGCCTTTCCTTCTGTTACAAAAGAAAGCACACCGCATAATAATCATTTATGTATGAAGCAACAATTAAGTGACTTCCTAATAAAACAAATGAATAAAGAGAGAACAAAAACTGAAGTCAGGTTCAGACTGCTTGTGTTTATTGTCGCATGCGATCGTTGAAAACATGCGCGCGTGCAATATATGTTACGAAAAAGCAAGATCGCCCTTCTTTTCTGTAGCATATATGTGACGCTATAAAACGTCACTAACCTGATATATATCACCTTAGCAATAAGCATGACTGAATTGCAGAAACGTCGACGTAACCTATCCGAAAGCATGAGGCCCGTATACGTATTGACGTTCGTAGCACTTGACTGCGGCATCGCGATATACCATGGACCATAAGAAAAGACCGAAGAGTAAATAAAATTCAAAGTTGGATTAATGAACAGTGTAAAATATTAAGGGTATTTTCTGATACCTGTGTCACACGGACAATAACAGTCGTCGTTGATCCGTTCCGGGTTAGATCGCGATTAAGAATATAGTTCCCATAATTCGGGACAACCACCTGGGCTGACTGAGCGCTCACTCAGAAGGAAGATGCATACGATACCTTACATCCGCAATCGCGATGCGTGGATCGCAATCGAGTGGCTCTAGATCAAATAAAATCGTCATCGGAATATTTCATAGCAATATATTGAATCCGGCCCGGACTCGATCGTTTAATCAAAGATTAACAAACTATTGCAACCAACGTGTCAACTTTAGGTGGTTTTCTCAAATTTCTTCTCTCGCTGGATATCAGGAAGTCAATATGTGTTCTGCTTAAGACCTTATCCGGTTCAGCTGAATAAATAAAACAGATTTATAGCAGACATGGACCAGACAGTATTTGTTAAACGCTTCCTCGAGCGCTATTTGAGCGTATGATTTTCTCCGCACAGTACTAGGACGGATGAATGTCTTCCACCAAGACTGTTTTTAGACACAAAGTGCGCTTAAACCGTCAAGAGACAGGTTTCGCAGTGAAAAGCGCAGCGCGCTATCCCGACCTATATGCCGCCTATGCTGCCGAGGCCGCGAACGCGGAGCGATAGCACCTTAGCTATTGGTAGCGCCGCCCCGCGGTGGCGGCGGGAAGGCATCACCGCGGCGGACACGCCAGCGCGCGCCATCGGCACACTAGCCAGTATATTCTAGGCACTATAGCAGCGCCCTCAGCTTTCCCTCTCGGTAGTGTAAGGAACTCTATGGGTGCGTTCCAATACCCCCTCGTAGACGTCTACTTAGACGGCTACGCGAGCAGCCGCCATCTTGGGACGCGTTCCAATTCTCGCGAAGCAGTCTCGCGTAGACGGCTTCGCCGAAGTCAACATCGATGCAGACTACTTTGCTGTCTAAACATGGCGGACAGAACGCGTTTCGCGCTGAGCGAGTCGTGCGTGCGGTGGTTGCAGTAGCTGTACGGTGGTCGTGCTATTTGCGAACGCCGGAGTATGCATATGAACGATCTTTCAAACGTGAGTTGTTACGTCAATGTATGCGCTAGCTAGAGGCTAATTTAGCTGTCTTTATGGTCGTAAGATTCGCAGCAGTGCAGATTCTTGTACCGCGCACTGAGAGGAAAGCATGCGTTGGATGCTGTTGGTCTTCTTTTTTAACTTGACGACGAGATCCTTCAATATTGATGTTATCGACGAACTCGTCGCTTTCTGGGCACCTCGCCGGGAGTCGGGACGGCTGCTGTACGGCGCACGTGTGTGTTTCTACCTTGCTGTAGTAGCCGTGTCAAACTGTTCCGCGGATTTTCAGTTAATCTGGGAAGAACGAACTCGCCTGACGATGCCGACTTGTTGCGCATTGATTTTTTTGTGCCTGTACATTATTAAAACGAGTTGTTGTCTTTGGTTTCCTCGTCTAGTGACTACGGACAACAGGTGTAACGGTACAAAGTTTTCGTTTGCTGTAGCCGGTTATCACCTTTCGTCCATAATCCCCTCAAGTTTACAGTATTTTGCATGTTTTCATTCTTACAGCTGTGTGAATGAGACATCTGAGAAGCATGTACACTTCAGCATCAGTAATAAAAAAGGAAAAACGGACTAACGTTCTCTTCCGTCAATTCGTGAGCGGACTCATTGCGTGAGAAGTCGGTCTGCTACAAGTTAACCTATTAATAGCATATCTAAGTTATGGCGATTACAAATATAATATTGTTGCTGCAAAAAATCGGCAAACCGTTAAAAACGGGATTTTCACCTGTATTGTCGTAAATCTTTAAAGAAAACAGCGTTATGATAGTTATTCAAACGTTTTAGTTCAACCTTTATGCCGCGAGGTGACGCCAGGCGTAGACAGGTAGGCGCGTTCCAATACGCGAACCTGTTGACGTCTACGTAGACGTCTACGAAGCAGTCTTGCTAGACGTCTAAGAATTGGAACGCACCCTATGTTGGGCCCACTTCGAAGCGCGGCGCATTAGCACAGTTTTCACCACTACCACTAGCAGCACAGTTTTCCAACTGTCTATATCTAAGTACGTTGGCTCGGGCTGAAGTTTTATCGCGATAGCAATACTGCGCCAGGTTTCGAGTCGTCGCGTAGTCCCGGCGGAGGCCACATTTGATGAAGAACGCTCGGTCACCGGCAGCTAATTAATACTTTCGCTCCACATTCGGTTCAGCAGCATTGAACCCTTCTCATTTATGTGGGTTATAACTTACGCTCTCGCGTCACTCTCTACGTGTGCGCAATAATGTGATAGGTGAATAATATGTAGCAGACAAAAGAAGCTTCCGCCGTTGCTATCGCAATTCAACAAGGGTTAACAACTATTTTTTTTTTTTTTTTACTAGGTCGAGCGTGAAGGTCTAGCGTTCGTTGCCTTCTATGAAGCAGGGATTTAATCTAGGTAATGAAAGCTTAAGCGACAATACAGTACAAAATCTGTCCTTTCCTAGTGCTGGGATGCCGTCATAAAAATCAAGGAATAAATAAAAATCTCACTTGCTCAATGCTGGCACTGAGGAATGGTACTGAAATGGCATCCAGTGATGAAGTACTTATTCGAACCTATCAAATTAATCAGTAAGCTCTTGTGCACGGCGACTGACTAAATACCGAAACCAACGTTAATAGATCCATTGACCGAAACAGCTAACATTTGTCTCTACGTGCACTAAAGCAACTAAAGTACAAAAGGAAGCACATGGTTTGTTGGCAAAAGTAGTGAGCAGTGGGCGCCGCTAACGCTGCAGCGCCAGTCTGGAGGGAGAGGAGCGCGTTTCTCTTTTCCCTCAAGACCGGCCGTGGCAGCACTGGTAGCGCCTTCTTACACCAATCGGACGAACGAAAGCCTCCATGCCTCCATCCAGTTCTTCAAATCACTCCAATAAAAAATGTTCGTTGCTGTTATGAGCGCTAGATGGCAATGCAAAACTAAAATAACGAAAATTCCTGTGTTAACTTTATGAAAAATTCTGCTGGGAAAAGTTTTAGTCGTTAAGGGAG
Organism: Amblyomma maculatum; assembly: GCF_055883805.1. Classification (NCBI taxonomy): domain Eukaryota; kingdom Metazoa; phylum Arthropoda; class Arachnida; order Ixodida; family Ixodidae; genus Amblyomma; species Amblyomma maculatum. Next base: position 215,515,705 of record NC_139346.1, on the reverse strand, counting down.
CGTGAGCAACGTTGGCTGGAGCCACCTTTTTCTTAAGCCAGCACTACGGCGACCACAAACAAACGTGCCGGGCAGAGAATGCATTGGAGAATGCTCTACTACTGCAATTTCTACTGAGATTTTAATTTCAGGAAATGCTGTGGACAGTGAAAAGACACACAACGAGTAACGCAATCGGGCGTGGTAGTAAAGAATTAAGACGGAACTAGTGATATAGTGCTCTGGGTGCTGGCTCAGAATATTCAGACTCCGGTGAAACCGGTTAAAATAACATAAAGTCGTCTGATATATTAAAACCGTACCTTAGAAGACAAGGAGCGCAAAAAAAAAAAAAAAAAAAAGCTACACGCTCGTAGAAAAGGAGCTGGAACCTGGACGAGCGCTGCCTTCCAAAACATATACACCAACACGCCTAGTTTTTCTTCTTCTGCCTTGATAAATGGCACATACCCACAAAGGGGGATTGGTCTGGGTTCAGTGTGGACTGCCAAATGTCCTGCGCATACTGAATTAGTGCATTAAATTAATTATCAACTAAACAAAAACCTTAGATTTAAGATCACAAAATTGATTGAAAAGAAAAAAATACGGAGCAAAAAATTTGAAAGTTTCTACATTTGGAATACAGTTAGCAATTATAAGGGAATCTGTCCGTAGCTGTGATGTAGTTATGTAAAGACAGGCAAATTTGAGGCAACGCAAATCCTTTCGCACTCGCACCGAAGGAGAGTATAGAAGCGGGACCGACAACAATCGCAGTTGTGCTATTGGAATTTCTAAATGCACGCCTCCTCTGACGTGAAAACCTTCGGCAAGCGAGAAGGAAATGATCAATATTTTCAATATCACCGCAAGCCTCACTAACGTTTGTGGGGCTGAACCCGCATCTACATAAACAAAGATTTAGGCGGGGAATCCTGCATCTCATGCGAGTCAGTTACCTCACACTGCCGTGATTTACATGAAAGAACTTCTACAAGTTCTTCTCGTTCATTTCCTCTTTCACGTACAGTGGTTTACGGGTGTAGCAAATATGACTTAAAAATTACAAGAGATTGAGTGGTTAGCAGGAAAAGCCATGAAGGTGAAATTGCCTAGTCTGCGTCGGCATCGTAAGGGCAAAATAATGTAAAGCGGTGCCAAGGTCAATGGCGGTGCTCTGACCTTAGAGGAGAGCGGGGCACCATCCGGAAAATAGATGGTATGAGGTGAAAGTAGGGTATTCAAAAACGCTGGTAGCGTATTAGCTGTATGCTGGTAGCAGCTAAATCGCTAAATTGCGTTCGAAAGAAAACGAAAATTAAATTGCGCCCGAGGGCGCTGGCCACCACCCCGTCCGAAAAGAGGCGCTTCCACTGATTGTTCCTTTAGTCACGTGCGCAGGAAAGAAAAAAAAAAAAAAAAGTAGAAGCCCGAAGCAGTTTTAGGGAGGCATGCCTAAGTAGGCTTATCTCCCTGTTTGCGATGCGGCGGTTGGACTTCGAAGAGTAAAGAAACTGTAATTCGCAATTCCTTTCACCGAAGGTAAGAAAATTCACAATCTTTACAAAATGACGGTGTTATTGTCATGCCAACATGGCTTTCCTTGTGCCATTTCATCTCCAGCGGCTATCGAAATGAGGCGATGGCAATGCGCTTCCTGAAATCAAGTCGGCATTGTCCCGAAGGTTTTCGTTCGGATGTGCTCGCCGCACAAATTTTCAATTCTTGACGCCATGTGTTGTCGTCAGCATATTTATGCTAATTTATTGGGTTTGCCCATGGATCTATGCGTGCAAGGAGGTGACAGTTCAGTAATGTTCAGTTCAGTTTTGTTACGACAGGTTCGTTATGAAACGGATGCTTCCCAAATAATTGACGTTTCCCTCAGCCTTGAAAAAAAGCATAGAGTATTGTGATTACTTGTTGCTTTGCGGCAATTCGTGTGGTGTTTTTACGGCTGATCGTTTGGCAGATTCGTGCAGCTTGGGGTCTGCACTGTCTGCACTACATGAATGTTGAAAAATTCATCGACACCACGTTATTGGTAGCATTGACGATTACTTGCAGGGCGGTCGAATTGAGATCGAGGACGTTGTCTGGCGGCTTGAAGAAGCTTTTCTGAACCATGCTGTCGATTTTGCTTTAAATGACTATCGATGATCCCTGTGGCTGAGCATTGCGTTTAGAGAGTGCTTACCGCTGCAACCCCATTTGCGGCGTGTGAAGCTATGCGCCACGGCAATGTGTTGTCCATCGTAAAGTCTCATTGGCGCTTAAGAACTGAGCTTGCTATTACTTGTTCGTTACCAGTCCCTAGAGGGCAAGAAAAGATGATCGCCGTCATGTAGTAATTGAGCCAAGCAAGAGTTTTAACGAGCCGTGCGTTCATATTCATACTTAAGCCACAAGTCAGCGTTCCTGTCATTTTGCATACCCCGATGCTGCATCTGTCCGCGCTGCTTCGTTTGCCATACCCCTGTGCAGTTCAGGAACAACTAATTTGTTCTTTAATGATACATACTCAGCTATTGTAGTCAAGCAAATTACAGAACACTATCAATAACAGTCACTAAGTCAGAGAAAAGCAGTCTGTTGTCCGCAATCTTTTCACAGTATTTACAAAATTATGTACAAGGGTCCTGTGTGGAATCCAAAGGCATCAATTCTTTTTCTTTTGAACTTGACCATTCCATATAGCTTTTTCGCATTTTTTGCAGTGTGCAGCCATTAGAATGGTGCTCTTTATTAGAAAGCACTTTATATTGCACTGAGTATATTCATTATACTTTTATGCAGCATTCCGTGGTAGCAGTCACACAACTCTTCCTCATTGCCATGCAGGTGGCCATGGAAAAGGAAGAGGAGCCGCTTGATTGTGAAGCAGTCGTCTACCAGTGTGGTGCATGTGATGAACAGTTCTCCTCCATGCAGGAGATAGAGCAGCATCACAGCACCGAAGGAGGCAACGTGTGTCCATTCATGGTGGCTGCTGCAATTCAGCCCCATCTTGACGGCAGCAAATCAGAAGTAGTAGTTGTCTCTGAAGATGTAGCGCTCTCCGAGAGTGTGGTTGTGTCGGGAGACATCATCATTCCTGAGGACGTGGCACTTTCCGAAGATGTTGACGACCCAGAGCCCATGGTTATAGAGGCAATGCCAGTGTTGGGCCATGGACATTTTTGCACTATATGTGGATCAAGTTTTAGCTCAAAGTTCCTTTTAGAAGCACATGTGCAGTCCCACCGAAACAATGAGCAAAAGGTCTATGTCTGCGAGTTGTGCAAGCAAAATTTCTGTGATTCAAGTGAGTATGTCACACATCTGGTCTCAAGCCATGCCAAGAAGGACCACTGCTGCACCATTTGCAACAAGTGGTACACTTCACGCAGCAACCTGAGGACCCATATGATGATCCATGCTGGACGCAAGCCTCACCAATGTGATATCTGTGGCCGCCAGTTCACAGTGTCCAGCAACCTGAAGGCTCATCGACGAATCCACACAGGCGAACGCAAGTATGTCTGCCAAGTGTGCAACAAGGGCTTTATTACATCCACCCACCTCAAGACACACATGGCTGTACATACTGGTGAAAAACCATACCAGTGTGAAATCTGCTTTCGTGAGTTTGCTGTCAACAGCAACATGCGTGCGCACATGCTGACACACACTGGAGAGAAGCGGCATGAGTGCCAGATATGCGGCAAGCAGTTTGCAACTTCCAGCCATGTCAAGACGCACCTTTTATCCCACACTGGCCAACGAGACCACAAATGCCCGACGTGTGGCAAGTCCTTTACTGTGGCATCCAACCTGAAGGCACACATGAAGATCCACCTTGGTCAAAGGGACCATGCCTGTGACCTCTGCAACAAGCGCTTTTACACCAACAGTGACCTGAGATCGCACAAAATGGTCCACACAGGAGAGAGGCCATACCAGTGTGACGTGTGCCTTGAACGCTTCACCAAGATGTCCAACCTCAACTCGCACCGGACAACACATACAGGCGAGCGACCCCACCAGTGCAGCATATGTCTGAAGCGGTTCCGCAAGGCCATCAACCTGCGGACACACCTGCAGACGCACCAGTCGGATCGTGCACACCCTTGTTCGCTCTGTGATGAGGCATTTCCAAACATCACACGCCTCAAGGCACACACAAAGAAATGCCACCAGGAGATCTTCAGCTGCGAGCAGTGCAACCGCAGGTTCCAGTCACGAGCCGCACTTGATTCGCACATGAAAATCCACTCAGATGCATATCCCTTTTCTTGCAACATGTGTGAGCGGTCCTTCGCCAAGGAACAGCACTTGCTGAAGCATATGGAAGGACATGTGGAGAAAAAGAATGAGTGCCCTACATGTAACCTGCGGTGCACATCCACAAACCAGCTAGAAATACATATGCGGACACATACTGGTGAACGACCCTACAGCTGTGACGAATGTCCAAGGCGCTTCACAAAGCAAGTTAACCTCAAGCGTCATATGCAAGTCCACACAAAAATCAAGTTTGAGTGCCAGGTCTGTCTGAAGAACTACATCTCGGAGAAGACTTTACAGTCACATTATCGAAATGCTCATCCAGATTATATATATGGTGACCTATGTGTAACAAATGAAATCCATGTTGTAGTCAAGCAGGAACCTGGGACACCTACATACTCTAATGGTGAAGACGTCATGGACGACAATGAAGACCAGGAAGCAGATGCTGAGTTGGAAGAGGAAAATGAATTTGAAGAACAGGAAGCTGAAGGTGAAGCTGAGCAGTTGCAGAACAGGATGGAGACAAATGGACATGTGTTTGGTGGCACACCAGAGTTAATAGAGATTGAGAACGCGAATATTGAGCAAGAGGCCAACGAGAATGGAGATTAGGTTTCCTCGTGATGCATGTTTTCTGTGGCCTCCGGTGCTGGGAAAGCTGGACAGAGGGTGTTAATAAAGGTTCATGTGCTGTGTACGCCAACAACTGATATATGTGCAACACAATTGTTCATTACTGCTTATAAAATAAAAAAGAACTAGGTTCTGTTTTATTAGTCAAACGTGTTCCATGGTGGTATTATATTACTACTGCACTGCCTGCACGCATTTAGACTCGGGGGGAAAACGAGGGAGAGGGAAGGAGGGCAGCATATTTTTTGCCAATTTTGCTTGGGGAACCTTAATATCAGTAAATTCAAACATTTTACGCTGACATTTCAAGCGGGGTACGACTCGGATAAGCGGAGTCCTCCACTACGGCGTCTCTAATAGCCTCAGCCGCCTCAGTCTTATAGCCTCAGTTAAACTAAACAAACCCCCAAAACCAAACCAAAAGCAAAAACACACGTACGGTGTCGCGCCGATCGCAACCACGGCAATCACGGTCATTGGCTTTCCCTATGGCTGCGTGTGAACACCACGCTGGTCTGCTAGGCTGGTCGACGGCCATGTGAGTGTCTTGACGGTGCGACGCACCCGTCACGCCCCTTGCTTAGCTCGACTCATTATGGTTAAAAGCTCACTGCACTGTCTGTAGCTGCACATGTTATGGTAACTGCAGGATTCGCTGTTCTGCGTAGCGAGTTTAGAAAAGTTCTAGAACTCGGCAGGGCGCTGACCCCCTTGAGGGCCGCGTCGCATGTTGCCGCCGTACTACGGGAAAGTTGTTGGATGCTTGATCTCAGTTTGTTTTGCGTTGTTCTATTCTAGAAAGAAGAACTAAAATGCCTGTGATTACGGAGGTGGCAAATGAAGACGTTCCCCTTCGACCGGGTCCAAAGGGAGACTGCCTCGGTGAGGACTCGGCGGTAGGCAAAGGCAACATCGAGGAACTTTCGTCGATCCAGAGTCCGAAAGCTGACGGCGCCGGAGACAATGAAGACGATTCGTCGTTCGCGGATATGCCACCCCTGGAGAGCTTCGAGGCCGACGAGACGGCCAGTAAGCCCAAGAAAGAGAAGAAAATTGTCATCGAGGACGAAGAGCCTGAGAAAGAAGTCGACGAAGACGGCTGGCTTGACGTTCTTGGAAGCGGTGAACTTAAAAAAAGGGTGAGGTGTGCACGTAAATAATTGGTTGAGGCCTTCAAGTTTGAAATGTTGCGACTTATGATCGCTAGATTTTTGTAGTGCGCGTGGTAGTCTAGTCGGAAACTCAACGAAGAGTGCTTATCTCAATTGCGATTTTGCCCTGCATATTCTTTCGAGAAGCTTGCAGCGACGACGCTTGTCCAGTTGGTCTTGTGATCAGCTTGTTTGGCGGCTAATTTAGTTTTGGGCTTGGTTTCGTTCTCTTCTTTTATTCTTTTCATAAACATTCCAGTGAAAATTATCTTCTTTCTTAAGTAGGAGAGCTCTTGGTTGTGAAATTGATTTCTCGACTTAAAAACGGAACCCAGGCTATCTAGTGCTCATAACTCAAGTGCTGCGTCTGTTGGCAGTATTGTGAAGCAAGGTATCACAAGCTTGAGGATAATTGGCATTATTTCCTAGTATTAAAGCTGTTTGCATCGCACACTTGTGCCTTTGCTGGAGTGCTTGTGATTACAGCAGGTACATTCCTCCAAACGGGTTTATTGATCAGCATACCATGATGGAAATTACAGGGCACCTCTTGACAGCACTGTGGTGTTGTCATGATTATGCAAAGTGCACATCTCTCAGATATATTTTTTATTTGGCCAGAATTCTAACAGTCCTAGATCCAGGTTTTGGGGCCCAGTGCTCTTTTGCTGCAGTCATCTTTCAACATGCAGAAAGACTAGTTCTTTATTGCTTGGATGTGGTTTTATATACAGGCGCCCAAACCTTTAATGGCTTGCGAGACGGCCGCCTCTTCTGTGCTCCCGCGTCTTAGTGCGAATCGAACTTGCCAGAAGGTCAAGATTACGCAAAAGTTTGGTGAGCCCTTGCTTATCATGGACTTTTCGCAGGTTAGCTCGTAATGCTCAGAATCACAGAAAATGCGGCCTTCACACGCGCCAGTTAAAAACTTGGGCAGTTGTACATCACATTGTCTCCACTAATTGGACATCCAAACTTTCTTTTTCATGTGTTAGCATATCTTGCAGCTCATCATTTTGAAAGGTTTGAACTTTGGAGGCAAAGGGCAGTGAATTCATCATTGCTTAGTGCCTTTAAGTATCTCGTGATAAAATAAAGCTTCCATGCATATGAAAGAATCTCTCACTATTTTCTTTTAATGCCTATGTATATATATATATATTTTTTTTTCTGTATTACAGATTGGTGTTTTGCCCTGTGCTACTGTTATGTAGAATGTTTATTCTGAGTTGTTTCCATGTCTTGTATCGGTGAATGCATCACCTTGTTCTCCATTTCTGGATGGAGCATGAAAACATGTCCACTGACATATTGTTAAACATTGACAAGCTTATTTTCTAATTTGCATAAAGGATATTCTTGCTTTGTATGCTTTACATCCTGCACTTCGTTTTGTTAAATACATGTGCTATTATGCTTTAAAATCTGCCCAATGTCTCTTAATAGTTACAAGTCAGGGGCTAGTGTTTTGGAAGCTTCTTTCAGCAAAGTGTTCACTGGGCTGCAGGTGATCAAGCCCGGTCAGGGAAAGGACTTCAGGCCGCAGAGGTCAAACTGGGTGGTGCTGAACTTGAAAGGCACCCTGAATGATGGCACAGTCTTTGAGGAACAGAAGGATTGGCGTATCATTTTGGGCGACATGGAAACTGTTTGTGGTGAGTGTCACATAAACACTAACAGTAATTTGTCATGCATGCGCTCCACCAATATTAGTTAAGAGTATTTCTTGCTACCTTTTATTCCAGGTGAGCTGGAATGATTGATGTGATTTCTGCATGTTTCTGCATGGTTTATTAGGCTGTTTCAGCCATTTTTGCATAGCCAGTGATGTCACTTTGGTCCAGCAGTACCTTTTTAATTGCCTGTTACCCTGTGAAAATCTTCAATTTCAGCTGCAGCTTTTCACCTTGTGTTAGTACTGCATAACATTGCCTTGAATTTTTCTGTTACTGCATCTAACTTTTCTGTATAAACCCGGGTCGCAATATGGGTATGTGAAGTCACGGCAGATTTAGCATAATTAATCAACAGGGAAGTTTGCATTTATGCCTAGTATGCTCGGTACAAAAACCTGAGATTCTGAAGATTTTGCCCCCACTGGATTTTAATTCATACCTGAAGGGATTACCTTATGCTTTTACATTGCTGTGGATTTTCTGCTATGGGATGAAACCAGATGCAGTAACGAATTTGTGGTAGGCCCTTTCTAAATTGCTTTTTTTTTTTTTTTCTTGCAATATAGAGCAAATTCATGATGGGACAAAACAGGTGCAAGTTAAAGTTTAGGGCACATTAGAATAAAGTAAATATGGTATTGGTCTCCATTTAATAATTGAGACCAATACCATATTTACTTTATTCTAATGTGCCCTCAACTTTAACTTGCACCTGTTTTTCACAGTTGGGGAAAGTAAACTGCACTGCCCTTTATTGTAATGCTAACCAGGTTTTCATGCTGCAGTAAAGAAAACTGATTTTCTCCTTGCTTGAAACAACCAACCCTTATAGAAGCCACCCTGATGTTGTTACGAAGAAAACAATGCCACAGCCTCATTTACCTTCTGCCATCTAGCCAGCAAAGTTGTCACACTCGTCACTTATTGTAGTTATTAGAAGCCTCCTTGTCACTCTAATGACCCAGGGCATTTCATCCTTGGTGCCACCTGTGGCATTTGAAATTCAACATCTCCTGAAATCTTTTTAGACCATGGCACACTAGTTTATGCATCGCGATTCTTTCAACTGTCCCATTAAGTCCAGCACCAAAGCATGCATTGTTGCTTGGTTGTTCTGAAAACCAGCCTTTCTTTGGCCTGTCGAACCTTTTTTAAATCTACTTGCTGGTCTTTCTTTTTGGTTCCACCAAAAACATACACAGTTTCAGGTAGTCCGATTGCCACTTACCTCCATACACAAGATCACACTTTTTAAACCTGACATCATAGAGAACTCGAAATGTCTGTCTTAGCAATTGATGCTTCCATGTTAGCTCTAGCCAAGTTTGGAGCCTTTCTGACGGGACACTTCAAATACTCTGGAAGCATATAGGTATCCACAACTGCTTTAGGCGAGATGAGTCTATCGACACAGAAGAAATAGCAAGCCACCATTTTGTTATGCTGATGCCAATAAGGTGTTGCTGGCATAGCTTCATTTTTGTGCTAGATGCTAATGCGCATATCATATTTAGTTGACTCTTTTATTATTATTTTTTTTTTTTCAGGAAAAAGGTGGGCGTTATAATTGAGCAAATGTGCAGTCACAAAAGACACTAGATGCAGGCAGCAGGCGATGCCTCTATCCCATGTCTTTTGCAGTTTTTTCTTGGGTGTGTTGAGAAACCTTGACTAGCTAACTTTTTTGCACTTCTTGTCTGTTTTGCAGCCCAGAATTGTTGCTGATGCTATCGCTGCCAATCGACTGAGCTTTATCATAGACTCTGCTGGTGTTTCTAGCAGTGCAGCAACATGTTGCTGATAATAGACGCACTGGCTATGAGCATGATATGCAACTCATTGTGTGTGCCTGCTTGTGTTGTGAAGACCATTGCTCAAGCACACGTTGGCTGCTGTGGTCTGCATGTGCAGGCTTGGACATTACTCTTGCTCTCATGGAGAAAGGAGAGGTGGCTGAAATTGTCATACCTGCCAGGCTGGGCTATGGGGACAAGGGAAGGTAAGGCTTCTGGCTGATGCACAGGGATAGTTGGAAACCACGGGCATCATTTGTTTTCAGACTGCAGCTCTTAGGCATCCATACATGTATTGCACATTGTTAACATTGTTGGTATAGTAGGCGTAACCAGGCACCTGCCACCGGTGACAAGTAGTAGCAGAGCAAAGCACTGCCTGCCACCTGACACAGCTAGCAGGTGGCAGAGTAGAGAAATGAAAATCCCCTGCCCACATTTAGGTAAGAGGGAGAGAGTGAGAGGCAACAGGTGGCTCAGTAGCAGGGGGAATGTGGCAAGAGCAGAGAAATGTGCAACCCAAGGGTGGCTGTCACGGTAACAACTTTAACTTGAAGGGTGGCCACAGTGGAAGCAGAAGGTTATGGTAAGAGTGGAGGAATGCACAACAGGGCGATGAGAATGCAAGGTGGAGGAGAGCGATGCATGCATTTAGATAGTGAGGAGGGCAGTGTTGCAAGAGGGACCCTCTCAGACAAGAGTCATAGTTACTCCTTTTACAGCTTTTAGTCATTTGTTCTTTGATTTTGACAGCTAATGCATAATGTACCACAGTGAAATATGATAGGCGATCTCGCTTAAATTGTGCATACACATTGTTTTTTAGAACCAGGCATCAGTCCAGTACCTGGAATATCTCCTGACTTTTCTTCCTCTTTCATGAAAATTGAGAACTGCAAAGAAGTGTCGGTTTAGGATGATTATGTGCAGAAAATGAAAGTAAAGTGTGTAGGAACTATAATGAAAGAATAGTGATTGTCTGAGTGGACATATATATATATATATATATATATATATGTGCACACACACACACATGCCTCTCTCATTTTCTTTACCTCAGAATATTACACAACCAAAATATCTGTAGAACTGCGCTTATTCCAATACCAAATATGAGAACCATCTACTGATTTTGAACTGCCACACGGCAGAATTAGGTCTGCGTGTAGGACACCTTGCAGCTGTGCCTGTTGCAGAATATTGTGTGAAATAAACTGCAGGTGAATGAACTACGGATCACTGTAGCAATTTGCTTTGCCATCTAAACAGGGCTGATTCCCATTGTGTTCTCTTGAAGGGATACTGAACTAAATTTTAAATGGCCTAGTTTTGTACTGGAATGAAAGCTGACATTCCTCAGTTTGACTAAAACTGCATCATTTCTAGCACAAAGCCAGCTAAAAGCACTTTTCTTGCTCATTTTTCTTTTGAACTAATGCACAATGGCCCTGCTGCTGTTTGTGTACATAAAGCTAACATATGAGTATTGTGTTTTGTTATTTCTTTATTTTTTATTTTGTTCACACATCAGTAAACATTTGCAGTTGAATAGCCAGACAGGAGTAGGGAATAAAACCCCATTGGGAAGCACTGTAGGTTTCCAGTCTCTTCTTTTTTTCTCTAGGTCATGGGTAATCTGTGTTCTCCATCCACTGTATATGAGTGGGCTTCTCTGCTTTATCTATTCAGGAGAGGCAGCTCATAAAGGAATCACATATGGTGCAAGAAGTCAAGGACTAAGACAGAAATACAGTTGCAGTGTTGAACTAAAAATGTAGCTTGCAAGCATTGAAGCTTGGGCCAGTTCATAACTTCTGGTAGAGGAGCTTGAGCCTTAAAAGGACGAATGGGACAGACGCTACTGTCGCCATCGTCGTATACCTGCTCTGTAAGATTTTGTTTGCATTGCGAGCTGCTATGTAGCTGTTATAGTTGTGCAGTGTCTTCTTTGCTTTTGATACGCTTGTTTTTGTTTCAGGGAACCAGATGTGCCACCAAAAGCGACACTTCACTATCATGTGGAGCTCCTGGACACCTGTCCAGCCAAGGAGGAAAGTGAACTGCCTTTCCAAGAGCGTCTGTTCATTGGGTGTGTGTTGCATCATTTTTTCTTGGGGTTTCTCTTCTTTCCTCTTCTTTTGAAAAGCTTTCCAGGTTTTTCTTGAGATGACTGTGCAGACTGAACACATTGGCATTTATTCTGTACCATGCAGCAGCTGGGTTGTTGCTCAAGGTTTGTCAGAGCTGGTAGTGTATACCAGTATCCAGTGTCTTTCTGGTGCCTGTGGTCATAGCAATGTATTTCACAAAATATTTTTAGCACTGACACAGTTGTCATACAAATGTTACTTGTGTCATTGGTTCAGAACTGGAAAAATGGAATCCAGTTCTTTAGATATATAGATTCGATTGCAGTGAAACCGAATTACAGTTAAGGATCAATTGTAATGGCCACCATTATAACGAATGCTTACTTAATATGAGAAATGGCAGAACTAGGATCAAAATATGTATTTAGGCTATGGCGCCGTTTCAGATAAAATCGAATGACCGCGGTCACACCGCTTGGTTATAACAAGAAGGAGGCCCCGTAAATTTCTCTCGAACGCGAAAAATGTGCATGCAGCCAGTACGAAGATCAAAGATCATCTCCCAGCCACAGCAGTACCCCTCTCTATTTGCAAAAAGAAATTCCCAAACTATAGAGATATTTGAATCAGCAGTTAACCACTGGCACAGCATACCCTGACAGAAGTACTGTTGGTGTGCTTGCATGGCATCTGGAAGAAGCATCTAGAGTAGAACAACAAGTGTAAGCATGAAGCAGGGGCTACGTTGAAAACTACATTACTGCACATGTTTGGTGATCAACAGTGATAGCAATCTGAGAAATTTGTGTACTGGTCACGAGATACATCTTGATGGCCGACCCAATCAAGTGGCTATTGCGTCGTCTGCACAATTGGATTTCTGCGTGTTGCCATATGCAGATAGCACACAGGCTGCGTAGTTTCCGTTACACTTGTGTTTGTGGGCAGTGCGCACCAGTTGATCAAGTCTGAAATGAGGCATTAGGCTGGTGGTATTTTGGGTGAAGTGCTAGTTCCCACCTGGTTTTAAAGTCTCAGCAGCTTCACTTCCGAGTAAATGTTGCGTCACGCTCCTGATGGCTGAAGGGAGGTGTATGTTAATTGGGAGGCCAGGACACTGCTGGTGCAGTTAACACTAAGGGGACTCACGCTGAGCATGCTTAGTGGACACCCATAAGGCAGCTTTATCGCTGCATCCTATAACTGAACTGAGATTTAAACTTGATGCTTTAGACCTTCCACCAGTGGCCATGGACGCCTCAAATGCTTATTACGTTCCTATAGTAGCTTGCTTGCAAGAACCGTCTCAACAGAGATAAAAAGTGGCTTGGTAGGGCTCACAATGAAGTGAAAGGCAAGTACAACGCACTTTTCAAAAAAATAAATGATGCTTTTGTCTGACTTACTCTATTTAGCTGTAGTAGGGTAAATCTGCTTACCATGAACTTCAGATACAACAAACATGATCCACTTGACCATCAGGTTCATTATAAGTAGGCTCAACTGTGTATTACCTGGGGGTCACTTCTTCCATCTATAATCAGAAAGAAAAAAAAAATAATGCACCCAAGAAAGAAAGCACCCACACTTTGATAAAGAAAATCTCACATTACATTCCGGGAAATATCATGCCTAAGTTATTTCTGACAGTGAGTTAAGGTGCAAGGGATAGCATTGTAAAAGTTAATTTTCTTTTCTTTTTTCTCTTTTATTCTTTTTTTCTTTCTTTTTTGGCATTTCCAAAAGTCGAATTCACCTGTATCCAAATTTCATAGTAAGTGGGCTTCTCATATTAGTACAACCCAATATAGTATGTCAATCAAATGCAGGATTTATTATTTTTTTTTATTCATGCACATCTGTTTTTCAAAGCTTACCCTATTGCAGCACTTCCTAAGCTCTCCAGTGCAATCGCATGCTTCTTTCTAAGCAGCAGTACTATACGCAGCATGTGCACACCATAAATTTGTATCACAATGGAGGCATGCTTCTGGCTGTCATTATTTGCCTTCCTTCAGTTAACATGCAGGAAGTGAAATGATGGAGGAGGATCAAGTTATCACCTTCAAATGTTAAACTTATTGGCTTCTCTTGTTTATTATGCAGGAATTCATCTGCCCTGGTTTTGCATACTCATAGACAGTACTGCTGGCAGCTTTCCTGTTATTTAATGCCTAAGGCAAGAAATGTACCTACACTCAGTAGCAATGTTTAGCCGTGTCTTTTTGGAAAAGGTCTCAACGCTGTCCAGCTTGTTAGACTGATATTTGTAACTGGCCTTATGGTGTTGCAGAAAATTGTACATTTCACATGCTGTGCATGGGCTGATGAATTTGTATCATAAATGTTGTTTGTTATGCAGAAGATGTAACCAGTCAGGCATAATAATTTTCAAGAGTAATGTGGATGTGCGAAGCACACACACACACCGATGAGAGCAATTGCAGCTAGCTGTGCACTGGAGTTACTGGCACGTATGCTTGGCATTTCTTGCTGACCTTTTGCAGCAAAGCAGTTGTGCTGGTCAAGTCAGAGAACCAGAATGTCCTTAATGTGTACTTTGTCTGCAGAGATGCAAAGCGAGAACGAGGGAACTTCTGGTATGGCCGAGGGGACTACTCAAATGCTGCCCACTGCTACAGGAGGTGAGGTCTTAGCCATTGATAGTGTACCACTGCTGCTCAGTTGTGGTTGCAGGAAGTCATCTGTCTGGTTATTTGTGTTTAGCATTTATAGATCTTTATTGTAGTCGGATTGTACAGTTAGGTGGACATATTGTATCCGTAATAGATCATAATCATGAGGCAAATGATAAAATAAACGAAATACTATATATTTATTTTAAGGGCAATAATATATTGCAAAATTGATGGCTGTCTACATTGAAGGTGAGCCCACTTTTTAAATTTCCTTATTCAAAAGGGGAGTTCGAAATAGCGAATGTCAAAAATGCATATTTGAAACCTTGCTGACTAGGCTTTCCTGCAATGCATGTTTAAAAAAATGGAGTCATTGCAGGTGGTATTGCTGCCAAAATCATGTTAACCTGTTTTACATCATTACTCTCATTAAGTTACCACTACTCATTTACCACCTACAGAGAAACAATGTCCAAATCACCTGTGCACCCAGAACTTGAGTAACCATTTGGAATTTGACAAGGTTTTGAGAGAATAATAATCTACTTTTACCTAAAACTTCATCCAAATATGATAAGCAGGCAATGTTTGTTATTCTTAGGCATATCTACTTGGAATTCTTTACCCTACATGTTGAAGTTTGAAGTTGAAGTTTATTCTTATTCTTAGTTTCGTTGCACAAAAACTAAAGAACCCCGAACAAAAGGCGCGTACTTGCACCTGACCAGTTTCAGAGCCCCATACAATTTGTACACAGGGGAAACAGCGCGGTACAGATTAAATTGTTTTTTCCACTCAAAGGTGCAAATTAACAATCGAAAAATACAACAGTAAGAAGCACGCAAAAAGCTGAACAAATTTAAAAATAAAAAAAAACAACAAAACAATAACTGGCACTCAAAAAGCTAAACAATTTTTGACATCGCTAACAGTTTTATTTACAACACTTAGTTCCACATCTCGTTCAGCGTACGTTTAAATACACCAAGTGATGCATGCCGTTCATGTGAAATGCCGCCCACCTCATCATCATTCAGAACTGCATTAAGGCAACATTTGCTTGCAAATCTAATGGGATAATGCTCCTACTCTGCATTTTTTTTTTACTCCTATGCATTGGTGTCTGTTTTGTTCCTGATGTTTTAGTATTTAGAATCAGGCTACCTATAGTCATCATTTTCTAATGCTGTATATTTGTTGCCCTTGATTCCTTTATGCATTTGTACCTATCTCACTTTTGTTTGATGTTTGCTTTTTGTTAGAGTATCTTTTTGCTTATTGCATTATATTTATTGTTTTTCTTGTCGGCCATGCATTGACTCATAATTTGCTGGTTTTCTAATTAGAAAGTCGCCCCGACAGTTTTTCACTTTGGGAATTCCTTGTGCTGTATGCAATCTCATTCCCTCCCCTTTTATATGATTTTAAAAATAAATCTTGCTCTCTCAAGTATACAAACAATGTAATTAATATGAGCAATGGCATTTTACGAATATGCAATGCAGAAAAGGCAACTCGGGGAGCCTTCAAATTCGTATTCTCATCTTTAGATTCTAAAACCACTTTACTACATAAAAAGGAGCCTAACACAGCCACTAACACAAAAGATAGCAAAGGGGTCTTGTGTGTGTGTGTGCGTGGTTGATCAATGTCAGCAATATTCCCCCACCAGGGTGGCGCAGTGGTTACGGCACTCAACTACTGTGCCCAAAGATGCGGGATCGAATCCTGGCCTCGGCATCCGGTCCCTCATAGCCTGAGTCGCTTTGGGATGTTAAACCCCTCAAACCAAACCAATGCTAGTAATTAATGATGGAAAATAATTGGTTAGAAAGTCGGGAAAAAAAACAACCGCATGCCACTGGTGGGATCCGAACCTGTGACCTCCGAATTTCGCGTCCAGTGCTGAGCTAATTGTGTTATGGCAAAGGCCATTCAGTCTTCTTCTTACGTGTAACCTCTTTACGTGGGCTCGCCAGCACCACCCTCCTACTTAGCGTTGGACATGGAATGTTCGGTGATTTGTGTCATGTAGGAACGTGATCCAACAGGTAAGGTGGGAGTTGTGTGATGTTTGATAACTGGCAAATAGTTGTCTTTATTTTTTTTCTATTTTCTAACCAGTAATTTCCCGCCACTACATTATTCACATTGATCAACAACATAAATAAAATTAGCTGTGGTTTAGCTTATGGCTAAGCCTGGAGTTACGCGAGAGCTACCTGCATGGCTACACTTCGGCTTGAAAGTAAAGACATGGCTTTTGCACATAGTAGTTTACTCAATGGTTTCAGCTTTATTTATGCCATAGGGGGCACTTTGACCACTAAAGTGCGATAAAGCCAAAGCCTCTATCGCACGGTGGTCTGCCCTCTACTGGGCCCCTCTTTCTCTGTTTTCACTGTCATCTTCGCGATGACGCGATGGCGTAAGCTACTAGCCAAGATATAAAGCCCCACTTTAACTGAGCCGTATGCACGTGCCTGCATGACCTAGGGATACCCTGAATGCAAGGGTTTTGGCTGATTCTGATGTCACCCTTCCATATGAAAGGAGAGGTCAGAGTTGGCAGCTCCTGCAAAACGTTATGTCAAGAAGCCCTACGTCCAGTTAGTGCTCCGCCATGTCAGCTGCCAGCTACCGCCTCCCACAACTTCTTTCTTTGGTCTTTGGACAGGCACGGACAGGCACTGGACAAGCAAGGGGAAATGGCAAGACTGGCCAATGTAGCCCTCGCTACAAAAGAAAATCCCCTATACATTACTTAATGCCGGTGGCTGTTGGCTCCCTTATTTATGTATTTCATAATGAAGCCCCTCATTATTCCTGCATCTGTTTGCCGTTGAGGTCGCCAATTAAGGAAATTTCAAATGGGGCTCATCTTGGAAGTAGACGGGTCTTCAATTTTACAATAATAAAAATGCCTTTTGCCTAAGAAAAAAACGCCTAAGACAAGTTAGCTAGATAATCCTAATTAATTATTTGATATTTAGAGTTCATAATATACATGGTGTCCACCTGATTGTACAACCCACCCGCACAGAGCACACATATATCTCGCATGGGTTTCAAAGTAAAAACTTGTAAATGTTTAAAAAAAGTCGTTACTGTTGAGTTATTTTAAAGGAGCAGGGACATGGTACTTTGCAGTTTTATGCTTCGCTGAATAATGCAAAAATCATTGTCTAATCCTGAACTTTGGGTTTCCTGAGGGCACTATGCTCTAAAAACAGTAGAAAAAAATAACAAACTCAGTCAGAATTGGGACTTGCAAATGCTTTCCACCAACAGCAACTGCCATGCTGAAAGGTTGGAGCGATATCGCAACAGCATACAGGCGGCATCATCATTTTCAGCGTGATTGTAGGCTACAAGATCAAATGACATGTCTACCACCTTTTCGAGGGTGATCAAACTAGCAGTCATCCCTCATATACGAGTGCATCCATCTTGTTAACATCAGGTTTGCTTTTTTTTTTTTTTTGCATGTATATTATTATAATGCCGTATTTGTTTGAATCTAGGTTTTAGGTATATATGAGGTATAAAAGTGTTGGGTCTTCTTAAATTAGAGTATTTTGTCGACATAATATTACATAATACGAAATAAAATCATAAAGCACATAAGCTGACTCCAACAGGCTGCATCAAGCGCACATCACTAGGAGTTGTAGCTAGCTGCGTCCCTGTAGCCATTGATGAAAGACATCCCAGAAGGCTTTGTTCCGTGCTCATTCTGAAAGTTCAACATTTCGAATGCACTTGATGGCACAAAAAGATTATGCACTGTATGAGGAGGACAGTGAAAATGAGGCCAGCAGTGACTCCAACGAAGGAACAAGAGCAGGTTCGTGAAAATAAATGCTGTTTGGGTGTTGTTCCTGCTTTCTTTCTCTATTATTTTTTCAGGCGGCTTACGTTCGAAAGATTTGTTGCCGTAAGATGCCTGACTTTCAAGTGTTGGCTTATAATTGTAGTTGGCCTAGATTCGCGTAAGCATGGTAATTTTTTTGCTTGCACAGCATATGATTGTGGGAAAGGAGTTAAGACTATACAAGAAGTGGCTACAAAATTGTTAGTTATTTTACAGTCACAGGTGTTAAGCGCTCGTTCCCTGGGCTTCATGTCATAGCAGTAGTAATAGTGCTAGTATAGTAATTGTCGACATAACCAGAGGCTGGTTGCCATGGGGAATCTCTAGGAAGGAGTTTAAGGTGGAAGAAGGGGAAGGTTAGGCGAGAGTGAGGAATGTGTAGCCACTCGGAAAGTGGTTGCCCAGATTTGCTTGCCTGTCAGGCTTTAATAGCACATTAGTGCTGAATCCCTCACTCCCACATTTTTGCCGGTGTTTGTTCATTCATTCGGTCCTCCTCACGAGCATGCCACTGCCAGTTGGTAGTTTGTAGGTGACATGGTCAGGCACTGGCTGGTTGGTGGGAGCTGCCAACTTGGACAGCACTTTTGAGATGGGAATAGAACCCACTTGGACCCTTGAATCTAGAGTTGGGCATGCTACCCCTTGGCCATGTAGACACGTTCATGTGGCTTGGTGAGAGTGGGGCTTCATATACATAGTAGGTGGTATTTGACATAATATGGTAGATTACGACTCTATACCAGGTGGTCGAAATTTCCAGAGTCCTTCACTATGGCATCTCTCATACTCATATACCATAAAGCAACCATCTATGCCATAATGAGTGCATGCAACCCAAAGTCACAGTGAAAGCATAAGCGCTAATGCACCTAATTATCATTTAACCTAACTGCACTAAATTGGTAGTAACTTTTCTTTTTTCTGCAGCATCATATTGTCATGTAGTAGTAACGCAGCTACAGGCACAAAAGAAAAGACAGTCGTAATAACTCTGAAATGAACTCTTTATTGAGCTGACTTGCGCCTGCAAAAGAACTTAGCAACTCGGCGGTGGTGATAGCAGCAAATGGGCTCGTCAGTTGTCGAACAAAGAATGTGTGTCGTGCCTGTGAATGCTCAATTTATAGGCGACGAAGAAACGTCTAGATAAAGCCACAAATGGGGACTAGCATAACCTGGAACATTGTAGAAATGCACAAGAGTGGTTGGAATCTTCGAGATTCAGCTTGACAAATGATAAAACATCGTCTCGGGACAACAGGCATGACTAAACAAACAATACAGAATCGATCCGAGCTCTAGATTCTCAGTGATAAGGCCGTATACCTGCGGCTATTAAAAATAACAAAGATTCGAATGATTCGCGGCATTGCTCCCCCATCAAAAAGGCATCGCCTAGATGCTTACAAAACAAACACACAAAAAAAGTGAACAAAATATAAGAAATTAATAGGCAGGGTCTTCAGCGCGCGTAATAAGGCTTTAGGTGCACAACATGGACAATTTCTAGACACGCCCGACGCCACTGGGATGTGGTTGTGCTGTCGGGGATGACTTCATAGCTGGGCTGTCGGATGCGCCGAAGGACTTTATTATATGGGCCGGAGCACCGCTGCAAGAGCTTTTCACTCAGTCCGCGACGGCTTATCGGCGTCCAAACCCAAACTTGATCTCCTGGTTTGTACTTTGTGTCGCGTTGTTGCAAGTAGTACTTCAGGCGCCAGTGCGTTGCTGGTCTTTGATATACATCCGGGCGAGTCGTCGAGGTTCTGCATGCTGCAGGTAGGCGGTGACGTCGAGGTTGTCTTTTGTCACGTGCGAGAGCATCACATTGAGCACTGTCGTCATATGCAAGCTTGAACTCTGGTTGTCTCCTGGATGGCCATGTTATACACGAAAATCTGATGGAAAGATGGCGTCTCAGGTCTTGTGTTCGTCGTCGATGTACATGGCGAGCATGTCCGTGATAGTTTTATTCAGATGTTCTGTAAGTCCGTTTGTCCGCGAGTGGAAGGCAGTCATCATCCGGTGGCTTGTCTGGCTGTACTCCAAGATTGCTTGAGTGAGCTCCGCCGAAAATGCTCTTCGCCTGTTTGTGACTAGCACTTCGGGGACGCCATATTGGAGGAGAATATGCTCGACGAAAAACTGGCCGATTTCTGCCGCGGTACCATTTGGCAGTGCTTTTGCTTCAGCGAAGCGGGTGAGGTATTCAGTGGCCACAATGATCCATTTGTTACCTGCAGATAAAGTTGGAAAGTGGCCGAGGAGATCCATCCCAATTTGTTGAAGGGTTTGGTCAGGGATGGTATAGGGGTTCAGTAGCCCAGCTGGTCTGATCGGGGGAGTCTTGCATCACTGGCACTCACTGCACTGCATGTAATGGGCAACGTCGATAGGTAACCACGGTCAGTAGTACCTCTCTTGGATCCGATGCAACGTTCGCGCCATCCCAAGGTGCCCTGCTGTAGGCTCCATCGTGGAACGCCTGCAAAATTTTTTTTCGGAGTTCTTTGGGCACGACGAGGAGGTATGTGGTCCTGTTGGGTGCGAAATTCTTCTTTCTTCACCAGGACGTCGAACGCGAAGGACGACAGCTGACGCCTGTAGACCGTAGGAGCAGAAGCAGTCTTGCCTTCTAGGTAATCCACCAGGCCTCTCAACAGAGGGTTCGAGCGCTGCTGCTGTGCAAAACTGGTGTTTACCGGTCCCAAGAAGGCGCTGTCGTCGTCTTCCTTCGAAGGCGCGTCAACAGGGCCCCATGACAAGCAGTCTGCATCAGAATGCTTGCGACCAGACTTGTACACCACCGTGATGTCGAATTCTTGCAGGCGTAAGCTCCATCGTGCAAGGCGGCACGGTGCAAAGCGCATGTTGGTTGCTTACTACCTTGAACGGTCGACTGTATAGGCACGGACAGAATTTTGACTCGGCCCAGATGATCGCGAGGCATTTTTTCTTGGTCGTCTGATAATTGGTTTCGGCTTTTGAGAGGTACCTGCTAGCATAAGCGATAACTTTTTCTACTCTCGTATTCCTCTGAACTAGGATGGCACCTATACCCATGCTGCTTGCGTCGGTATGAATTTCAGTCTCAGTGTTTTCATCAAAATGACCGAGGACAGGTGGGGACTGTAAGCGGCACTTGAATTCATCGAAGGCTTTTGCTTGCGATGCTTTCCACTCAAATGGTACGTCTGCCATTGTAAGCACCGCCAAAGGTTCGGCGAGGGGCGAAATGTTCTTGAAGGATCGTCAGTAATAAATGCACAGTCCCAGGAATCTGCGCACAGCTTTCTTATCAAGCTTCCCCAGCCGTTTTGTTTGGGGGCGGACGAACACCATCCTTGCTTACGATGTGGCCAAGGAACAACAGCTCCTCGTAAGCAAAGTGGCACTTCTCTGCTTTCAGTGTTAGCCTTGACGACTTTATTGCGTCGAGCACTATGCGAAGCCTTTTGAGGTGGTCTTAAAAGGTCGAAGAGAAGACGTCGTCGCCTAAGTACACCAGACAAACATGCCACTTCAAGGCAACCAGTACAGTATCCATTCCTCGCTAAAACGTCGCGGATGCGGAGCAGAGTCTGAATGGCATTACCTTGAACTCGAAGAGGTCGTCTGGTGTGATGAACGCAGTCTCTTTTATCGACCTCAATTTGCCAGTAGCCGCTCTAAGTCCATCGATGAGAAGTACCTTACATTTTAGAGCCGGTCCAGTGTGTCGTCGGTGCAAGGGAGAGGGTAAACATTTTTTTTTCATTATGCTATTCAAGTGACGATAATCGACGCAGAACCACAGTGTCCCGTCTTCACCAGAACGGCTGGTGCTGCCCAGGGGCTCATTGATGTCTGGATGATGTTGTCACGAAGCATTTAGACTTGCTCGCGGATGGCTTGGCGTTCTCGCGGCAATACGCGGTAGGGGGCTTTGGTGCAGAGGTCGGGCGTGTTCGTCCATGATAATGCGATGCTTTGCAAATGGAGTTTGTCGCATCTTCTACGCTGACGAAAAGCACTCGCTAGAGTGCGAATCTTGTGTTGGGGGGTCTACACCAGGGTAGTGCTATGTTGACTTCAAAAGTGGGCAGATTTTCTCGAGTGGGTGCATCATCTGCAGGCGGGCTGTGTACGGCAAAGACACCTCGGGTGTCTGCTAGCACATCGAGGAAAGTGATCGTCGTGCCTTTGTTAAGGTGCTGGTATTCTTCGGTGAAGTTTGTCACCAGCACCAGCACCTCGGCATGTGCTCCTCGGAAATTAATGATGCCGCTTGTGATTCCGAGACCTCGTTCTAAGAGCAGCTGGGTGTTTCCTTCAACGATGCTTTAGGCGGATTCGATGTCTGCGCTACCCCCGCAGATTATCACACTTGATCAGGGCGCTTCAGTCAATTCTTCGTCGTTGACGTGTAGAGCGACAGGTTGCATCGAAGTCGTAATAGGTGTGGCGTTGTCCGTCGAAAACTTGATGAGCTTTGAGCGAAAGTCTATGATCGCCAGATGTTCAGTAAGAAAATCCATACCCAGGATGATGTCTCGCGAGCAGTTCTGTAGGACCACGAAGCTCGTAGGATAAGTTCACCTATTCACTGTCATTCTTGCGTTGCATTTCCCGGACGGCGTAATAAGATTACCACCAGCGATGCGAATTAGAGGGCCATCCCATGGGGTCTTCACTTTCTTGAGCTGGGCGGCGAATGCTCCACTGACGACAGAATTGGCTCTGGTGTCCATTAAGGCAGTAACCGTGCAACCATCGATATAAGCTTCAAGGACACTTGTTTGCATCCTTGCTTGCACATGAGCCATGGTGTGTGATCTCAACTTTGTCATTTATTGTGGTCACAACCGGGCCACACCATTGTAACTTAGCTGGGCGGTGGTGTCGGCTTGCACTCTGGTCGTGTTGTTGTCGATGTTGTCATCGTACATAGCAGCGGTGTCGCTTTTGAGCCTGGGCATGTAATCTTCGAGGGCGTCTTCATAAGGAGCGTTGTAATAGTAGTGCCGTCGGCAACGGAAGCTCTTCGTTAGTTCACCGTGTAGCTACCTCACCTCCAAAGGTTGCTGCCTTTAGTTCTTCCTATGGGGGCTAGGAGACCTTCCTTGAACGTAACTGGCCTGGCTACGCAAGCGGGCCCTATACGGCAATGGGGACCTGAACCAATGGCTTGGTGGCGCAAACTCACCGCTATGCAGATAGTTCTCGATTTCTTGCGGTCGTTAACTGAAGCGGGATCGTGGGGCGTCAGCTGCAAATTCGCAAAGGCCGATTCGTCGGTACGGGCAGTGGCATAGAATGTGGCAGGCCTCACCAGTGGAATCATAATGACTGGCTGTTCGCAGTTCACCAGGCGTCGCACTTCCTGGGGCTTGGAGGTCTTTGGTAGGTTTGGCAGGCGGGGGCCAAGGGGCGGCTCTAGGAACAGGACGGTAGCAGCAAAGGCTTGGAAAGTCACTTTGGGGCACAGAACGACTTAATGCAGCAGCATAGTTCGTGGCTGTTGTTTCTTGTGCTAAAGCCGCCACTTGAGAAACACCCAGCGCCCGCTGGACTTCTTCACAAACGATGTCCACGAGCGTCGCTACTTGGGGTTGTTGGAATGATGGCAGCAACCGGCGAAGTTCCTCTCGGGTGATCTCACGGATGAGGTCTCAAAGGCTATCTCCGCTCGTAGATGCGTTGCTGTAAGGGCTTGCGCAGACCGGTTGGAGTGGTCGATCATAGTGGCGCATCCGGGTGTCCCTCATCTTCTTGATGATCGACGCTTTGCTTTCAAATTCGTCCACAGTTTTTGGCGGAATTCGGACAAGTCCTGCAAAAAGCGTCTCTTTAACGTCTCGCATTAGCAGTTTAACTTTCTCCTCCTCTGTCATGTTTGGGTTAGCGTGATGGAAGAGGCGCTTCTTTTCCTCGACATAGGGGAGGACAGACTTGTTAGGGAGCTGGGTTTTGGACTGAAGAAGCAGTTCTGCTCTCTTTCCTTACCCCGCTCGTGAACTGTTTCAACAGTTCCTTCGTGAAGCTCTCCCATATTGTTAGCGAGGACTTGTGGTTTTCATACCATGTCCGCGCTGTTCCATCCAGAGCAAAGAATACGTTCTGAAGCTTCAAGGCGTCGCCCCAATTGTTAAATACGGCACCTCTCTCATACTGGTCCAGCCAGTCTTCAGGATCTTGACTTACGGTGCTGCTGAAAACAGGAGACTGTTGGCACAGGTACCATAGACTAGGCCGTTGTCGACGTTGGGGCCTTCCGGGGTCGAACGGGGTCAGGCAGCAGACTGTATTCTGGTTGGAGCCCTTGAAGTCTGCGGGTGGCTTGGTGACCTGTAGGCTGGTCCCCCAGGGCGACAGGAACAAGGCTGAGGTCTTCTCTTGAAGGATCAAGGGGCAGCACCTCCACCAGACGTCACGTAGTAGTGACAAGCCGCAGGCACAAAAGAAAGACAGTCGTAATAACACTGAATTCAATTCTTTATTGGGCGGACTTGTGCCCGTAAAGGAACTGAGCAACCACCTCGGCAGCAGCGATAGCAGCAAATGTGCTTGTCGGTCATCCAACAAAGAATGCCTGTCGCGTCTGTCAACACTCAATTTGTAGGTGACTCAAAAACGTTTAGCTAAAGCTGCAAACGGTGACTAGCATAACCTGGAACATTGTAGAAATGCACGAGAGTAGTTGGAATCTTCAAGATACAGCTTGACGCACCTTGCACGACAAAGAAAATGATAACGCATCATCTCGGGACAGCAGGCACGAATAAATAAACAATACAGAATCGATCCGAGCACTAGATTCGCAGTGACAAGGCAGTATGCCAGTGCCTTTCTAAAAAGAAAAAACAAAGATTCGAATGATTCATGGCAGTATGTTGACAGCAGCATGTACACGAAGCATTGTGACAGTTGAACTTCTCTTCACAAACATGGTGGGAATGTGCACAAGTGGTGACATGCCCCACTTGTCCTTGGTAGTGAAAGGATAAGTGTAATTATTTAACTTATTATTAGCTTTGTGAACATGGTTTCAAATGCTCAGGCTTGAATCCAAATTAACCGTGTTGAGACAGTGTAGAACTACTGGAAGTCTGGACCTGCACAAAATGGTTCTACCGAGGTGCTTGCAAGGTGGTAGTTTAAGAGGAACCCTTTTTATCAATTTTGTTGAGCTAAATTGAAAGCCCATAAAGTTCCAAATATACCAACGGAATAGCATGCTCCTCTCACCTGTAATTTGCCACGATCACAGCGCTTTTATTTGTGACTTGGTTAAGCATTTCCAGATTCAAGCCTCCTGCGCTGCGCACTACAAAGCTTGGCTTTACTGCTGGTTCTTGTATAAATATCAGCGGCTGCCAGTGGCACACTTTGTCGTCACACCGGCTGTAGTCACTGGCACTTATTTCCTATCTGCCCCATAGTGTCGTGGCATGACCTTGCGTCACTTATATTTAACCGGCCTTTGATTTTTGCTATCTTTACAATTTTGTCAATACTAGAGGTGTGTGAGTATTCAAAATTTCGAATACAGATATAGTATGTTTGGTATTCGATTCATATTCGGAAAACTGATATTCGGAGTCTTGGAAATATTTTAAAACGACCACATTCACCGCAGTTTTATTGCACTACGCACTTCACTACAATGCTTGATCACATGTTCTGTGCAGTAAAGCATCCTCACAATGTGTCGGGGCTGTTTTGTGAGCCTTCTCTTTTCTGAAGAAGGCCTTCCCAACAGTGTTTGCAAAGCAATGCATTTGATGAACCCAGGAAAAAATGTTGTTCTCACCTGGGTTTCGTCTGCTATGCAGATGATCATTGTGCAGGTGTTCATCGGATGAAATGATTGCGATGCAAACGGTTTTCAGTAGATTAAAGCCCATTAGATAATTGAGCTTTCGGTTATTACGGACATTTTTTTCTGATCCCTTGAAGGCCGAAATAAAGAAATTTACTGTATTCAGCAGCTAAACCTGATTTCATGAAGGTGCACAAAACGCCAGTGTATGTATAAAACATAATTGATTTTTCAGTAGGATATACCATTCTTTGCAATTCTAGTTTAAATTTATTTGCAAATACCATGTGAATTTTGAAATTAAAAAGACAAACAGTGCTATTATTTTTTATTCACTGATCAAATATTAGATAATCAAAGGCATATTCTTCCCATATTTGTATTCGATTCGTATTCGAAAATTTCAGTATTTTCACACCCTAGCTATTATGCACTTGTTCCTTTGAGCTACGTGCCCACCGTGATGCCATTGGCAAATTTTACTCAACTTAGTATTTGTCGATGGTGGGATTTTTGTGTGAGTAAAACAATGCCTTTTCTCATTTTTGAGAGGGAAAAAAAAAAGAGAAGAAAAAAAAATTTTTTCTGCTGTTTCAATACTGCCGCTGTGAAAGCAGAGTGATCGGCATTTGAAACTTGCTTCCGAGGGAAATTCATGCATTCGAAAGCAAAGAAACTCATACAGTTACAGTGGACAAATGATGAGGTTAGGTAAGCAAACCCCTAAAATTTTCACATTGCTATTATGCTACTTTGCAGAAAGTGAGCTGGACGAGGTTGAGTCACTATTTATGTAGTTTTAACTTCAAAACTGTGCCCTGATGCATGTTTTCACGCTTATAAATTTTGTTAGCCACATGCTACTTTGAATGTCTTGTAAATGTAATCTGAGATTTCTAAATATTCTAAATTTCTAATTGAGAGTACATATGGAGTTTTTTTTCTAAGCATTGTCTTCTCAGAGCAATAAAAAACTGAGCCTTGTGCTCTTGGCATGCTTCTAAGCGATAGATGGAAGGCATTCGACAAATGCAAGGCTGCCACGGTGTACTTCTTTTCACCCCCATCTCTCTGACTGATTCCAGCAGCAATGAGGGCATGGAGCAGTTATTCAGTGCTAAAGGAATCTGAATGAGATCCTTATTCTTTTACCCTTTCTCTTTCTCTTCTGTAGATAGCAAAGCAGCGTATAAACACAAATGTACCATAACAAGGTCTGCAATTAGAGATACTGCCATGCAGAAAAGGTTTTGTGTCTGAAACGTTCCCGTTGGTCATTTGTGCGTAGTGACAATTCATAACAGTGTGGCATATTCATATAAGACTCCAGGCAGATCACCCTTTCGAGTGTACTATATACTGGCTGCTTGACAAGAGCTGTGCTTTCATGACCCCACAGGCATTTCACTACTGCGTAGAAATGTCCCGATTCCGTCCTCTCCTTCCCTTTGTGGCACCACAAAACTCAAGCAGTCGCAGTGATGCTTAGCAGCTCCTCTATCTTGTTAGCATGCAAACATTCGTGTAACAGCCCTCTTGAGACATGCTTTAACTGCAAAGTTCTGATGTGTGAATATGTGAGCTCAATCAATGGAGCTAGCAGCAGCTGTTCCATGTGCACCGATCATTCTCGAACTATGGCCTCCGGTTCATCAAAATTGCCAATGCTACAGGAAACTGCATAACACATCTTTCATGTGCGGCCAGCCTGCATGGTGGAAGCACCAACTTTCTTTTGGCCAGTAAGGGGTGTAAGTTGGGAGTCAGCTTTTGCACAGTAGTATGCAGTATATTGTGCTGCAGAAGCTGTCTTCATACTTAGAAAAGCCTGTTGTTGAAAATCGCCATTGGGCGTTCTTGAAACACCTTCTGTAAGGTGTGTATCCTCTTCTTGCTTCACTGGATTGCATATTTCTTATTTAGCACTGTTATTGATTTTATATTTCCTCCTTTTTTTTTCTTTGCAGGGCTTTAGATTTTCTGGATGACATAGGCCTGGTAAGTAAGCTGTATTTTGTTTTTTACCTAAACATGTAATTGCAAGTACTGTGAATGCGTGTTTAAAAATGGGCATGTGCTGCAGTTAAATGCTTTCTTTATTCACGTCATGTACCTTTGTTGCTATCACTGAGGGGTTGCACTTAATGGCTGTTATTTTTTCGATGGTTGTAAGCTACGCTGTATATTTCTTTGAATAAAAGTTTCTTTGATATGGACGCCATGGCCACATCTCTGCTCGGGTGCACACCAGATTTTCGTCTAGGCTAAAATTCGACACATTTCTGTGCCAGCGGTAGCCACTCATTGCCTCAGGGTTTTGGAAACCCTTCCAAACAGATATAAAACAGTGATGATGCATAGCGATAACATGTACATATTCAAGAGCGAGTGGAAACTATGACTATGCTCAGCTCTGACCACTAGTTAATGTTGCAGGTAGTTGCGCACCCGAATCACTGTCTGAGCTGAAGTCGGGGCTTCCAAAAGTCGTCTTCGGCTCCTTCCTGCTTGGCCGAAAAGCAATCCGCAGCTGAAGTGGCAGAATCACTCGGTTCATATAGGTTTCTCTGCACGTCCTGTTACGGCCTGATGCGAGCTCAGCAGCAATTTTCTCTAATCGGCTACCGTCACATTTCAGATAAAAATCTGTGTCACTGACTGCTTACAAACAAACTGCTTGAAAACAAACTACGACATAAATGAAAGTTTAGATCTCGAACTAGCTTATAGATATGCTGAAATGCGTACCGGTGCATAATGCAGAACCATCGTTCATACATATAAGCACGACATCCTGTGATAGGACAGTCCAAAAAAGTTTAGAATTCGTCTTAACAAGGGTTTTTGTGAACCATAATTTCATTTGGGTTATCTTATACATTAACTGGTACAGAGTAGCATACAGTAAAATCTCGATGATACGAATTCCAAGGGAGCACGCAAAATATTCGTATCATCCCATATTCGTATGATCCAAAACAAGTCAACTTCCACATGGGAATGAATTGAAAATGACCCAAACTTTATTATGGCGAACTACTTGCGGACGAAAAGGTCCGTAATGCTTGTCTGCACTTTTTTGCCGTTGATGTCGCGGACAAGCCCCGCCTGAAAGGCATAAAACCGTGCAGCGGTTTCGTCGCTCACGCTGCCGGCACTTATGGTGCGGCCCAGAACGTCCAAAGCGTGAAGAGTATCTTCTGTGACGGCGGCTGATCACAGTCGTCGTCAGCGTCACCATCGCTGTCTGGCTCATTTTCGCAATCATCTGCTTCGTTGACCAAGTCTTCAATAGACCTCAGCCCACAGGTCGCGACGTTGTCGTCTGCGGTAACAAAGTCTCGACCCGGAGCTTCAGTTTCCAGATTGTCCCAGCCATCAATCGTGAAGTCTTCATCTGGCTCTTGACAATCTCCTGCCGAAGCCGCATCAAGTCCTATGGCAAATCCGCACTTTCTAAAACAGTTCGAGATTGTGTCTTAAGTTACACTATCCCACGACATGGCTAGAAAGTGCAAAGCATCTAAGAGACTGATCCGCAAGTTTGCTTCTTTACGGTCAATTTTCGCCAGCAGACGTCTCGCTAGAAGTAATTTGAAATGATGTTTTACATTTCTAATTACCCCAGCATTCAGTGGCTGAAGATGGCTGGTAGTGCTGGCCGGCAGGAACCTGACTTTCACGTTATTGCATGTCATCTCCTTTGGGTGGGCAGAGCACTGGTCCACGAAAAGCAAAATTTTCCGGTTTCTTGACGCCATTTTCCGACCAAGGCTTGTCAAGAACTCGCGGAAAAAATCTCCAGTCATCCATGCCTTTCAGTTACCTTTGTAAAAGACAGGCAAACACTCCACCGATCAGAAACTCCTCGGTTTCTTCGACTTACCCATGACGGTAAGCTGGAGTTTCTCGGATCCATCCGAGTTGCAGCAAAAGAGTACTGTTACTCTCTCCTTGCTTTTCTGGCCGCCCTGGCATGCCTGGCCTTTTACATACAAACTTCTTTCCGGTTGAAGGTTGAAAAAGAGGCCCGCCTCGTCGCATTATATATGTCGCGTGGCACATACTCCGAAATCAGCGCCGGCAGCGTGTTCAGCCACTCATCTACTGCTGACCGGTCCACTTTCTTGCCTTCACCTGAGACGACCCGGTAGACAAGTCCGTGCCGCTCCTTAAACCGGTGCAGCCATCCCCCAGACGCTTGGAAATTTTCAATCCCAAGCGAAAGCGCAACGGTGTCGGCTTTTTCACGCAGCACTTTGCCGTCCACATTGACGCCGGTCGCTATCACTTCACAGAACCAAGTCAGCAGAACCTCTTACAGCTTGACAAAGGTCGCTGTTTTAGCCTGCTTCACGTTCGCATCGAAGTGCTGCACATTCTTCAAGGTGACATCTCGAGCGAACGCTTGCGTCTTTGTAACTTTTGGGCAGTTCACGTCACAGTGAAGGGCAGAAAGAAGCGGCAAACGGAGAACTGCTGTAGTGGCAGCCAGCGTCACAGTCCTCCTGGGAACAGCCGGCGAGACAACTTTTCGATAGACCAATGAGCTGCCAGCAAATGAGTGGCGTACACAACTGGGCATGTGCCTCGCCTTGGCCGTCCTTGTCTAGTGCTCGTCGGTTTGCTACGAAAGGGATGTGGGGGTAGGGTGGCTAGCGGGGGAAGGGGGGGAAGGGGGGAAGGGGGGGGGGGGGCAGCGGCCGCGGTGAGTACCCTCTCCCCCTGTGAGCTCTTGCGCTGAGCCGCTCGGTGGCTCTGTGCGTTCGTACGACGTTCGTTCGTATCATTCGCGGCAGGGATTGGAGAGGAGATAGCGGCAGCCGCGGCGGGTATGTCCCCCCTTGAGACCAGCCGCGCTGGCCCGCTCACATGCGCCACTGGTTTGCACGTTCGTATCAACCGCAGCAGGTTCAGAAACTCTTTGTATCACCCCGAATCAACGTATTCTATACAATGTAATTTGTTCAAAGCATTCCTAAAATTCGTATTATTCCGAAATTGTATCAGCCGTAATCGTATCATCGAGATTCTACTGTATAATATCTAGCTGTGAAGGAGGCAGGGATCCTGCCTAGCTGGAACAGTACTATATTTTTGTCCCTGACACTTGCATTATTTTAAATAAGATATTTTTTAAAACTGACGCATTCTTTGAGTACATGTTGTGCTGAACATTTATTCTCCCAATATGTCTTTGTGCCACCTAGGCACTTTGTATGAGCATTTAGATCGCATAAAAGAGGTTCCTCTTTTTCTTTTTTTTTCCTTTTTTGCTGTTGTTGTTCTTTCGTGTTCTCTCAATTTTATTTGCCTGCTTGGTGTGCGCTCACTTGATGTACTTGAAATGGGATTTTGCAGAACCTTTCTGAATCACCTGCTGACCTGCAGTTATTGCTGGACACTAGGCTAAAGGTCTACAACAACCTTACAGCAACTCAGATGAAGGTATGTGATTTAATGGGCAATGCTTTTCTAGTTGCACAAATATATGTCTGCCCATTCTGTAGTCGCAGCGATCATTCAACAGTGTTTTATAATCGCAGCTGGAACTACAATACAGTAAGTTCTACTTAATTCAGCCTTGAAGGGACCAGAAAAAGTTATCAAATTAACCAGAAGTTCGAACCATTGATGGGAGTGAAGAAACTGCCAAAAATCATTTGCATTCCTGTAGTCTGCATTTAGAATGAAACCCAAGTAAGAACGACAGTTTTCCTGGATTTATCAAGTGATTGACTTTACTCACTCTGTCGAGAAGGAAGGAACGGTGAACTTCTCTAAAGTCGCCTCTGCTTTTTGCAGTGCGATGTAGTAACAGGCGTTCCTCTTCACAAAAAAGCCCTGTCAAGTTTTGAGGATGCATCACTGCGCAGTCCACGTGGTGAAGTAACTTGGTGAAGTGAGCGGGTGTGGTGAAACTGTATGTTTGTCATGCACAGTGCCAACATACTGGAAGGCCCATGTGGATGCTTGTGAGGGATATATGTGTAGGCCTTAGAACAGCTTGGGGCTATTCGAAAATAAAGAAAGGGGAATAATAGGTATATATATATATATATAATATGGGATGCGGGGAAACTTCCTGATGTCCTGCCTGCCACGGCTCGCAGGAAGCGTGCAGGCACCACTGTTTCATGCAATTAAGGTTCAAGGAGTTATTCTTCGGTGATCGCTGGCGATCCTGTTCATATTCGAATTAGCGAGCATCCGACACCATAGACTTGCATAGGCATCGGCCGTCCCGCGCTGCTAGTTCGAATTATCTGAATTGATGAGGGTCACATTAACGATATTTACTGTAACAATTGTAATGCATTGTAAAGTTTAAATCTACATTCCTTTTTATATTCCGCTCTGTACTCCATAGTTAATCAAAAAACCTCTATTGAAAAGAAGTCATTGCCATTCCGATATGCTACAAGTAATGACTGGAATGCAGCTTCCTGTTACTACTGCACACTTTTTTTTTTTTTTTTTTTTTTGTGTCCTTTGAATTATATGTCAGTTGATCTGCTTAGCGATTCACATTTTCTTCATTGAAAATGAAAAATTTGGGTTATAGACAAGTATGGTAACTTGTTGATGTATGTTGATGGTTGGTTTATGGGGCATAACGTCCCAAAGCGACTTGGGCTGTGAGAGATGCCTTTGTATGTTGAGTTACGATCTATGTTGAGACGTATGTTAAGTTATTCAGCAGATGAGCATTCTTTCTTTCGTTTACCTCACACGGTAGCCTTTTCAGCTAGTATATCTGCCATTTTTATTTCATTTTGCAGATGGAGGCCTATGAGGCAGCCCTCAAGTCTGTTGACTTTGTTTTGAAGGTTCAGCCAAATAATGTCAAGGCATTGTATCGAAAAGGAAAGGTCTGTACAGTTTTTCACTCTGCCTGTCTACTGTTTGTTTGACTTAACCTTTGCCAGTCTTGCATATTATTTGCTGTTACTGATTCAACATTTCTTCTAGGCTTTTTAACACAAGATACACTGGGGAGTTAGCAAAGGTCCTGGCACCAAGGAAAATGCAACTTGAACTCTTCTGTTCATGAATAATGCCATGAAGTTATTGTGAAATTTAATATTAGAGATTAGCTTCTAAAATGCGTGCATTAGTTGAAAACACTGTTTCTATCATTCATTCATTTGCGTCTGCATCACAGCATGGACCAGGAATTTTTGTTTTATGTGATATCATAACATGACTGTACTGTTAACGAAAAGTTGAAAACAGTTAAGGAAAAGTGTTTACTGTTTTCCAACATGGTTGCAAAGTCTTCTAGTCTCACAAAGACCTTGCCCTGCAAGTCCAATGTTAGAAAGTAGTTTAGGGCTGTTTTAACGAAATGTAAATATCCCAGAGTTTCTTCTAGCCAGGTGAACAATTTGTACATTGTAAATTAAAGACCTGTTACCTCTTTGCCATACCTGTTGCTGTGTGCTCAGTAACACTAACAGATATTAGGCACATTTTTTGCGCATTTCAAGATGCCATGGTAGGGTAGGCTAAGCTTCAAATGGATTGCTGTCCAGCTATGTGTGCAGCTGGTTGCTAAAGAGTCTATCTCTTTTCGCTCAGCGTCATAATTGTGAGT
Source organism: Amblyomma maculatum (assembly GCF_055883805.1). Taxonomy (NCBI): domain Eukaryota; kingdom Metazoa; phylum Arthropoda; class Arachnida; order Ixodida; family Ixodidae; genus Amblyomma; species Amblyomma maculatum. The sequence goes on along the minus strand of NC_139346.1, from coordinate 215,482,191 downwards.
TGCTTAAAGCTTTGCAATCACAGTTTAACTTAGTGAAGGTTGGAAATTTATTGTCTCATGAAAATGCAGTTGAAATGAATTATATTTTATGCTACCTATCACTACCCATCGTCCACTACCTATCATCCAAAGCTAGCAGTGTGCTTACTGTATTCGAAGATATTTCTGGCGTGCCCCTATTAAACTGAAACAAATATTATACCTGACTAATGTCCGTCCAATATTGGAATACGGGTGTCCTGCTTGGGACCCCTACACGAAGAAAAACATCAAGCTTGAATAAGTACAAAAACGTGCAGCTCAGTTTGTGTCGGGAAAGTGACTTCAGAAAAAGCACTACAATGATTCGAAATCAGTTAAGTTGGCCACTACTTGAGAATAGGAGAAAATACCTGAGATTGTGTCAGTTTTATAACATTTTTCAGTGCAAAACGGGAATTGATAAAAACATATACATTAAGCCACCAACCTATGTGTCTCCACGAACTGCTCTTTCGATCAGAGTTCAAGAATACAGGTGTAGGGTCAATTTATTGAAACACACTTTTTTTTCGAAAACAATCCACGAGTGGATATTAGCCAGAAGATATTGTGACTGCACCCTCCCCCCCCCCCCCCCCCCCCACCTCATCTTTCTCTACACACCTGCAACGTTTCATATCTAGCCACTGATGCTTTGTTTCTGTCTCCAGGGCATCGTTGCAATTTGGAAATTTGGAGCTTAGTATCACTTCGTTTCTGATGTGTTTTTTATGGCGTGGGCTGAGCTTGCTTCTTAAATATGTATAGCCTTGTCTTCTTTCTTTTCTTCTTTTTTTCATTTTCCTTTTTTCATTGATTGCAACTGAGCGTTGCTAGCATTCAAGTGTTCGCAATGTCTGCAAACGCATTGTTGGTGTATGTGCAGACTGCTGTTTCTGATTCTTGTATTTATGCATCATCTCTCCCCTCTACAATAATGCCCATCAGGGCGCTGTAGGTACTCCAAATAAATAATTAAATAAATAAATAAAGGGGAACATATTACTTTAAATTGTCTTTATTATTTATGCATGAGATGTAACAAATTTGGTGCAACTATGTAGTTTTTCTAGCTGATTTTAGAATTCAATTTAAGCTAACTAGAATGGCTGTTAAGTAATTACAATATTCCAGGAATGTTGCGTGCATAAGGAGGAAGTGTGTGTGTTTATTATAGTGCTTCACTTTGCGCTCATTGTTGGGAAGGCCCTCTTCACAAAACTGCCGCGTCGTGTTTTATGTCCCTTTTGTGAAGAGTGCCTTCCCAGCACTGCAACGCAACATGGTCAAATATTGCAGTGAAGCTATGATGAATTCGAACATTTTCGGTGTATCCGATAATTTTCGAATATTCGAAAATTCTGAATATCAGTTTTTTTTTAATACAATTATGAATCGAATAACAAACATAATTGATTCATATTTGAAATTTTCAATATTCGCGCACTCCTATTTTCTTCCCAGGCGCCCAGTACTTGTAGAACTAAAAGCATGTAACGTCAGCATGAGTATTTACATGAATGGATGTCTCATACAAAACTACCCTTCAAAAACTATTGCTGGTTAACGTAGAAAAATAAGCAGTCCTCAACGTCTTGGGATTCGTGTGCCACAAAGAGAATTATTCAACAAAAATGCTGAAGGGATGAACAGTAGCAGTTGCAGGAAAGGTTATAGCTGTAAAAATCAATTTTAAAGTTTATTTTCTCGTTTATGACCTGCTATGCTTTTGGTCAGAGAAGTGCAGTTGTGCAGTCAGCAGAAGCTCTGGTCTGTCCTCTTCCTGATGGCACTAGGAAGGTAGTACTCTGTCATTGGAAACCCGCAGAGTCTGCGATGGGCCAGCTCCGTCAGAAATCCTCTTCACTCGCACTTTTCTGCAACTACACATAAATAAAGTAATTTTCATAATTTGTGCTGCATATTTTGCTATAGACCAGAACGTGATACACTCATGCTGAGACCAATGTCTGAACTGTCAAACCCAATCATCAGGCACTATGTTTTCCTGAGCTGCTAAAAAGCTATCAAGTGCCTCTGTATCATGCACAGCAATCAGGCATTTTGACCTTTATGGATGCTGAAACAGTTTTTTTAAGCATCCATAACTGCACACTTGTGTCATCTGTATAGTGGCAGCGAAATAACAAGGTGGCTAGTAATGAATTTGGTTAAGTGGGGTGATCTGCTATGGGCCCATTTCAGTCGTTGATAACACATTGGTTCATTTGTACCCTGTGTGTTGATCGAAGTGTTATATAAATGCGTAGTACTTCACCAGATTTCATCAAATTTCGTAGCCTTGCAGCTGCACACGTTTCTAATTCTTGGTTTGCAACAGTTGTCAGCCTCAGAGGATGTAAGATAGTAGTTTGAAGAGACCATACCAAATGTGCTACTTATTTGTGCAAACATTTCAGTATTATTATGCAAAGAGAAGGAGGCATGGAGATGAACAGTGTCTAGCAATGCTAGCTGAATAACTGTGGCATTATTACCCAATATTGACGAAGATTGTGCAAAAGCCATCACCTGGAGGCCCAATGGTCTTTCTAAAATTTTTAGGTGCCGACTAGCTGCTGCTCCCGTGTGCGCTCTGCGTCATATTCCCTCACCTGGAAATTATGCTTCTCTCCATGTCCAACAGACGTTGTTAATGAGCTTTTAAAATGTTGGGCAATAATGCTGGAGTTATGCAGCTAGCATTGTTAGGAACTGTTTATCTGTATGCCTGCCCTTTGCTTTATAATACTGAAATATTTGCACAAATAGGTAGCCGGTTTGATATGGCTTCTTCAAACTACTATTCTAAGCCCCCTTGAGGCTGACAACTGTTGCAAGCGATGAATATAATGTAACTGTTTATTATAAAACCTATAAGGACCCGACAAATATATATAAAAAAAAAAAATTGGGAAAGAAAATGTTTTGACCAATCTGCCTGTTTTATTTGTCTTTTGCGATCTTGTGGGACGCCATGTCACAAGATAGGCAGTAATTAGGTAAAATTTTTAAAAACTCATCGGGCTGTTTTGCATTAGTGGTTGCACTAGTATGTGGAGCTTATTGTGGAAGTGGACAGGGCATGTATTATGCAACAAAAAGTATGCATGTAGTGGGTACGAGTAATGGCACTGGTTTGAGCAAGGCTTTAGAATGTAATGGTGGGGAATTTGCACTTGATTTGGAGTTCAGTACGTCGAAGAACATCTTTTGGAATGGTTTTGTAGAAAAATTTCAGACACACATTGTTCCTATGCCAGATTGACGAGATAGAAAGATATTACTACATTTTTACTGCTATAACTGCTACTGCACAGTTCTTGTGATTACTGCATCATTCTGAGTAACTGCAAACTTGTCACACCACTTTGGCCACAGCCCAGGCTCGCCCATCGATAATGGTGTTGTTACTAACAGCATAAGCAGTACAGTAATGCAGTTCAATATTGCGAACGACCGCCATGACCACCAAACTAGTGTCGTATCTCTGACATGCACTATGCATAGTGACCCAGATTCGGCTGAATGGAGACGATGTCAACACGAAATCGGTCACTGTCACAATACCCTTCAAAGTGTCACCAGTGCTCTATTTCACTGCATCCACGGGGTCAATTCCTGCGTCACAAGAAGCATACATGAACTTGGTGTCTCGGAACCGTTGTACAAGACATGCATTGTATATGAGTTACACAGACCGTGTAGTTGTTCTACTCTTACTAACTCACTGTCATGCTTACCATCTAATCCGAGGTTGGCCAAGATGGCTTCTTCTGATGTAATATATAAAGGCCTGCCTTACTACTTCACGTGTCTTGCGTTTTGTAGCTGAAATAATATTGTGAAATACTGCGAACCTTTATTTTTGTGCTTTGTCCAGATCCTTGCAAGCCAAGGAAACGTTTCAGAAGCAGTGTCCATACTCAAGAAAGCCTTGAAACTGGAGCCTGACACCAAAGTATGTTTCCCTTGGTTCTTTCCTGCCCCACTGTTCTATTTTCTTTTGGGTGTTGCCAGTCTTCCAAACACAGCATGCCAGCACACATAAGCTGTGCCTTTACAAAAACAAAGCACCATTTTCATGATTCTTGGCGTCGCAGGTTAGTGCCACTCGAGCACAAAAGCAATCGACCTTTTCTGTGGCTTTTTTCTCCTGTAGAGTCGAAGCCACTTATAACGAAACTGACTGTCACGTGGATTGCATATGTTGCCTAAGTTTGTAGTAAGCAGACTTGCTCTGTTACAGCCCAAAAACGTAGTGAGACACACTTATATCTTTAAAAATATGGGTGGAAGTGCTGCTCCATTTGCTCCCTTCTGTTTAAAACTGCTTTCCCTGCTCCATCCTTCTTCAAAATGCAATATTGCTCTAAAACTGATCCAAACTGGCTGCCTTCATGTTCTGCCATCAAATTTAGCAGAACACGGGAACAATGTCACAGCACCGGGTGCAAAAATATAACTCATCTTGCACTGGATGACAGTGCAGCGTATTTCTAATATGCCAATACTATAGATTTCTGAAGTAGATTATTTGTTGATCATGTCTATGAAGTTATTTTTTCGATTGTGCATTAAACATCCGCGCAATCGCCTGCTGAAACAGCGAAATTCAAATTTCCCGCGCCCCGTGCAACTTCTACAGAGGAGGAAAGCGGAGAGAGAAACCTCTCTTCTCCATCCGTCGTGACGTTACTGTGAGGAGCCAGAGACATGCAGAGCTAACGGAGGGCGCTTTCGGCCTGCGCTGTTAGTCTTGCGTGCGTTGCGGACATACAAAACACGTCAACTTAGTGTTGTGCACCTGATACAACAGAAGTCTGCATGTGTTCGGATGCACGAACAGCTGTTCTTATGTTAAAACAGCGCTACAAACACGGACAGGTAGATAAACACACATTGCACTGATCTCTGCCCTTTAGTAGATCTAGCTGTCCATGTTTCTAGCACTGTTGTAACATAATGTCCAGCCAACTCGCCCACAAGTCACTTTGCTTGATGTAATCTTCCATTGTGAAAGCTCGCGGCGCAGTGCGGCATTGCTGAGAAGAGAGATAAATTCAAGCCCACCAAAGGAAACATTCTACTCGAAGCATTTTTGTGACTGTGACTACATGCAGTTTGTTCCTAATGCGAATTCTTTAGGGCCTTGACAAAAAGGCGTGGCTGAACCATGACGCGGTTCCTTCTATTTCCTTGCACAAAAGAGTTGGGACAATCACCATTTCCTAGAACTGCGGTTATTACAGGAAGAAAGAAATTTCTGGAGTCCTCCACTATGGCGTCTCTCATAGCCTGAGTCGCTTTGGGATGTTAAACCCCACAATTCAAACCAAACCATTAAAGAAAAGGGAGGTAAAGCTTATACTTCGTAGTTTCATTACTTTTTGACTATTCAAGTTTCATTTGCTTGTGAACCGTAGCGTTTAGCGTTGATTGCGATCCGTTCATGAAGTGCAATCACGCGATGGGACGGGCAGACAGCATCGGCGCATGGTTGTATTCGCATTTTTTTTTTTTTAATTTTATTTTGCGCAAAAGCTCTGCGTAACAGCTTCTGTGCTAAACATGGACAACTCATAAGCAGCACGCGCTGATGATTTTTGCAAACTAACAGATGATTATGAAGAGCCCACTGCTGTATCGCAGCTAGGTTCTGAAAGCTTTGCGAGATGCTTTCCGGCACGGCATGTGTCTGATATGTTTGTGGAACCCTTACGGGAGCACTATTAGAAGATAAGGAGTGTACCGCTCGGCTGAGTATGGGCGCATTTAGGTAAGGAGCGCACAGAGCGAAGTTTCCTTTGATGTGTCCAAGCCAGCAATCATCGAAGTTCATATATGGCCTTGTGATTTTGCACCTGTTGCTAGCTGTCTCGTCATTTTACATAGTCCTGTCTTATTTTGGGATGTACATTAAGTTAGATATGAAAACGACAAGGCTCTTATAAGAAAACACATTTCGGAACATGGTTTTCTCACGAAGGTATGGGTGCAGAGGAGCTGCAGCTTGGTTTTGAACATACGTCAGCAGTTAATCGCTAAACGTGTATTGTGAGAGTATGTAAAAGGTAAAGGTTCTCTACGTCTGCTAAATGTTCTATGACTCAAGCAACATTCTGCGCGCATTTGACTTGGTCTCCAGCACAATGACCTCGTCAATGCCTCGCATGCATTGCAGAGCTCGGCAACAGCGCTTAGCTTATTATTCATTTGTCTGGTGACAGCTGTGTACTGCTTCGCCCTTTCTATAGAATTCTTCGTTTCCCCAAGGTACGACGACTGGCACCCAAAGCAGGATTTGGCACACCAAGCCTTGCGTCCATTTTTCACAATGACCCTTCGGGCGGGGCGGGAGGCCTGAGACGGAGGTAGTCGGCTAGGGCATTGTTCGCTGCCCTACCTTCTCAGGAATATGTGCGCCGAGGTTTCGCTGAGGGCCATCTAGTTTCTGCTAATAATGACACACACTGCTTTTCAAAATGCCTTACTCTAACCAAAACAAGTTTTAATGCCAAACCTACGCTCCCCACAACGGAAGTGCTGCATCGTTAGTGGGCGCATTTTTTTTTTTTTTTTTTTTTGTACACAAGCTTGCCATAAGGCATATTATAGAAACTCATGTAAATGGTTTTCCGTGAGGAACCGGAGCAGGCTCCCGCTCTTAGTGTTGTTGGTGAGCCATTTTGAAAAGTCCTCTTCCCTTGTTGTGGTTAGTCCCACTTCGCGCAGAATCTGTGTCCTTGATGCCCTTGTCCCTTGCACAAGTCCATAGCAGGTGGCGAACATCCACTTCTGCAGCTGGTGTGGAACACTTCGGGCATGTGGTTGGTCCGCATCTGGTACGGATACATGCAGTGAAAATCCCGATGGTCATTCATGTGGAAATGGCAGGCCATAATGACATTCACAAAGCCGCAGAGAGCTGCAATCAGCACACAGCGCAGCGAAGAAGCCACACCCGAAGCTTCCCCAGTCCTCAAAATATCGTCACATGACGTCTTGGCCAATCACAGGAGGCGGCGTGACACGCGGTGAGCCCCGTCGCACGGGCTGCATATTTCTGCTGAAAAAAGGCCATTTCTGATTTCTTCTGCCTAATTTCAATCTGATATTTGAGTTTGCAGTGTAAAAAACTGTGGGTTCCTGCTGAAAGCCCAATTTCTGCAAAAGGTGCTGCAGTGTCCTTTTAATATAAATAAAATATTTGTAAGAGAGGGAAACATAGAGCATAATAAATTTTCGTTCAGAAGTAAATTTAGTATAAGCCACAATTGATTGGAGGGAATTGCAAAAAAATGCACTGTGCATGTGGCATATAACCTCCTCCCAGCCTTTTGAATCGCTGGTTGAGAGAAAAGCAAGAGCAGCAAGCAAAGCAGATAGCGCAAACTACTGTGAGTGTTAGGAAACTTGTCCAACTGCAAAAACTGCATGAGTTATTCTAATGTTTTCACTGTGAAAACAAGCAGGTACTGCAGCACCGAGCCTCTCCGTCGATGACAAGCATGTTGGGCCCAGGGCTGACAAAATCATACTTGAAGCGTAATGGGTTGGTATGCCAAAGGTGTCAATCACTAGAAAGCTTCCCAAGGGTCTTGGAAAATTCACAGCGCACACAAGACAGGGACAAAAAAGACAACACCACAAGCGCTTGTGGTTTTGTCTTCCTTATCCCTGTCTTGTGTGCGCTGTGAATTTTCCAAGATGTTTTACCAACTAGCTCGAATGTCAGTTTTACTTCCCAAGGGTATCTGAAAGCCATACAGGGCCTATTGCCAAGGTGTTAAAAAAGCTCCACCATTGCTCAAGCAAAAGGGTGATGAACTATTGACAGGAGGCAGTGAAGTAAAGAAGCTGAAGGATGAAAAGGCTAGCCTTCAGTGCCATCTATCTTTATTAAACACGCGACTGATTAGTGCTCAGGAATCTATCAGCAAAAGGATATGCACAAGGTAGAGAGCAGAAATCTTGTGCTCATTAAGCAGTAGTATTTGGTTATTTATTATTAGATATCAAAAAAGAAGGAAAAGATGTTTGCCGGCCCCTGTATCTGCTACCTGATAACTGAAGCACCTGAACTGGGGCGGCGGAAATCTGAGCTCTGAATTTGTGGCACTGCTTGAGGGCATCAAAGTGATAGACTCGACAGATTTCTCAACATTTAAATCTGTCAAATCAAAATAGGCAAACGGTTTAGGTCGGGCTCATAGTCTGTTCCAAGTTGCTGCTCAGGTTAGCCTGTGTTATAGTATACACATATGCTTTGGCCGTTTGTCTTGTCAGAGATGAGTGCAAAGTTGGAAAGGCATCTAACTTGAATAAAAAGGAATCAGATTGGGAATTTATTATGTCAGAAAGAGAAAACCGCAATTATCAAAGGCATTTGACGTTAGAAACGTGCTCCAAAACCTAATTTGAATGCTCCAAATCTCGTTTCATCGTTCCAAAGCTGCTCCAGAATGTCATTATTACTGCTCCCTGAAATGCTCCAAAATGCCCGAGCCTGTTGCACTCATGAAAAAATCAGTTGTGCACATCTGTTTCATAACAGCAGACTCTATCAAGCTGTTCTGTAAGCTCGCCAGCGCAGTCGTGCTTCTGGCCAAGACCCTTGTTGCAGATGAGCTGCTTCAGGGACACAATATACTGTTTGTGATTGATGCATTTGCACCAACTGGTGGTAGGTTTGCATCCTCATCTTGATCCTCAACAGAGTTACAAGAATGCAACAACTGCCTCCTGCGCACTGCCTGAACATGGCAGCAGGAGACGGATATCCGATTGGGCAGGCAACATATGCTATGTGACCAGTATTTAAGCTTCTCAAATCACCTTTATTGGCTAATCATTGGCTGTGTGCGATAGCTTTGTTCTCACAGCTGCCCTCATCTCGCACTTACCACACTTCTGCTTCCACTAAAGGCACTTTGCCCAGACACCAGACATGCACACACCATTTTAACTTGTAGCATGTCAGGGCATGCTGCAGTGCCTTTGTTTTTACCGTTTCTTCCCTTGGGGGGTATCACAGCATTTGGGAGATGCCCTTTGGTCACCTTGTTGGTGGGAAGTGCACGTTTATGAGCTGCAGGGATGATTTTGTGGCATGAGTTTCCTTATAACTGACTGGCACAACCAAGGTTATGCAGTACCGAAGCTCTAATGTATATTTTGATGGTCTTAGTAAGTGAGCATTCGTTATGCTGTGGCCATTATCAGTGATGTTTATTCACTGTGTCATGCAGGTTGTATTGTATGTCACGGAAGAAGTAGAAAAAATGAAGATGAAAGGAGGGGATGAGGAGCTCCAGAAGCAAGGCTGTTATGTCTAAATGTTAATGCATAATTTATTTAACATGATCTTTGCATTCAACTCTTAGCTTTCCAACTCGTTGGGTGTTCCTGTGTCACTGGCCAGGGACATGCCAGACTTCTTCGACCTCCCCTGGTATGTGACACCCTCACCATGAGCGCTCATTTTCCTTTCTTGGTCCACAGATCATTCAGCAAGAACTGTCGCGACTCATGGTACGCAAGGAGAAAGAAGACCGCGCTGAAAAGGCCATGTACAAGCGCATGTTTGGTGGCGGCAGCAGCTATGACAGCAATGTGAAAGGCAAAGGATCACGCTTTGGCAAGGTACCTTCACCCAAATAGAGAGGACAGATGCAGATCTATCATTCATGGTTATGGCTAGTTTCAACGGGATTGTAAAAGAAAAAGTAGGCAGTGATATTCGCGAAGGATCCCAACCTGCAATTCCCCAGCTACATCACTGTCAAGATTAGACACAAACGCAGAGTGGCTTAAAGTGGCTGGCTTTTAAACCACTTGGTTCTGCAGAAATTGTCACATTTTTGGTGTAATTTTTAAACTTTCAGTGTAATTTTAACATTCCTTGCAAATTGGAGGCAGGCGTGGGCTGCAGTAATTATTTGTGCGGAATATTTCCTTTGGTTTTAGTAAAGCAACCACTGCTTCTTTGATTTGTGATTTGGTGAGAAATCTGGAAGTATATCTTCATGTGTGCGTATGTACTTGCGGAGAATAATGTTGTTTTTTTTTTTTTTTTCTGTGCATTCAAAGCAGCTTGCTTCAGCGTAATGGTCTGTGTCTAATCAACAGGTTTAAATGCTTTCGAGTGAGTAGCAGTAAAACATTTACTGTGAATGATGGCAGCTTTGTACATATGCAGTTCCACTCATTAATTTCATTTGAGTACGGTTGGACAAAACTTTGTGTCGCTTTTTTTCTCGTTTTGTATTACTTCTTTGCCTCTGGTGTATCAGTCAGCGCTTGCACAGTACAAAATTGGCTAGTACAATCACTTCTCATTGGGCCGAGCTCATTGATTTGATTATATGAAATTTTTATGGGGTCACTGTTGAAGCATACCAAAGAAATAGCTCATTTACGTGCTAATTTTTTCATATCATGCATTTTCTGTTCCTTTTTCAGTTATAGGTGTGTTGCATTTCAGAAACACTCCATGCTGTGCCAGATGTTACTGTGCAGTCTGTCTTGCAGGTTGTGGCGTCTTGAAGGGTGTTTGGCAATGCACGCTAATCAAGAATGGTGGCTAGTAGTAGCGTACACAGCCAAAGATGCTCTTTTTTCTGCACCCCAATCACACAGCATGGTTGCATGCGACTTGTGAGCTTGCACCAATTGCTTGGTGCCTTCGAACAGTCACATTTTATGTATTTGTCAGTGCCTGCTTGTGTAGTCTGCTGCTGCTGCTGCCATTCTTCCCATCTTGCATTTAGCACCAGCCCTATCTTACTATTGTTGGTCTAGCTCGTACTCAATGCGCTCTTCTTGGATTTACAAAGCATACGGTCGGCGTCACTAGAACTTGACTGACCTCCTGGAGAGATGAGGTTAGCTATGATTCATTTTAGCTTCATTGTCTCTATTCTGTTAAAGTGAGACTCACTAGCATTGTGGTGCATACTATTTTCTTCTTTATTCACGCAGCTCCTTTTGTGTCTCAGCTTTCGGTTTTTTTTCAGTATACTGTGGGTTTGCTTGGGGCATTTTGATAGGACGAGGGAGTGTGTTTGATTCGGCAGTAACCATACCTTACCTGTCTTGCCAATTAAACCATGCAGTTGCAGCTGGAAGTGATGTTACTCCAGGTACAATGCTTTCAACTTCTCTTTCCTAACTGCCCCTTGGTGAAATACTGTAGAGCAGGAATATTTTATGCTACTTTTGTTCGCAAGCATTAAACGTGTCAAGTACAGTCGGACATATAGTTTTGGCGTCAAGTAAGGCACACACACATACAGTTTCATCTCTCAAGCTGTCGAGATGCTTTGAGTGAATGATTCAGAGAAATGAAAAAGGCTGTTTAAGTGTATTGGTTGTTTACTTCATATTCATGCAACTTTTCTGCAAAGAAAATGAAAAGAATTAAGTATGCAGATTATCTGTATATCCGCTCAAATGTTGCCGGAGCATTACAAAGGCCAAATGGCATAACTGTAAATTCGTACAAGCTGTGGGGAGTTACAAATGCAGTTTTGGGGCGATCAGCCGCTTCCAGGGGAACTTGCCAGTAGCATACATATATATTTAAAGACTTGCTAGCCCAGTTATAGGAAGTATTTCATCTGTTTGGTATATGATTATACGAATTGAAGCCTGCAGCTTGAAATCAACTTTAATTCCAGTAGCAGCAAGCATAAATCCGAAGGTTGTGGCATTTGACTAGTAAGTATGCATAATATATGTATTCAGGCATTCTACATTTCATTGGATTCTTAGAAAGCCCACTTGTTGAGATGTGCAGTCCACATGCCTAGTGATGCCACAGCAGAAACTGAGGCACATATTTCACCTCGCACAGATCCGTAACTGGGCGCTGGCTGCTGGTGGTGTGGCAGCGGCAATCACAGCAATTGGCATCGCCGCCTATCGCCACCTGGGCACCGTATGACAGCCACCATCGTGCGGCACAAAATAACCCGCACATGCGAGCCATACACACCTTCCCCATGGAAAGCACACATCTGCGATGCAGCTGCGTGAGCAGCAGTTCTACAAGCGAGAGAAAGAAAAAAGACTTGAGAAATGGCTGTGTTAACTCTCCATCTTCCTTCTCAGCCTGGCTCATATGATGGGCAGTGGTGCTTGTTGTACTATTACTGTGGCTTCTAACAGACCTCTTCTGTTCCTTTCCATGTTTTTCCTTGCTTGTTTCTATCACGATCAGGTATTTGGGACCCAAATAGCTCTAATTTCTTTTTTTAGTAAGTTTGTTTAAAACTTTTTGCAACTGTGTTAGGCAGCATGTTTATGATGTGCCTCACTGTGCCTGAAATTTTTGTTCCACAGTCCTGTTGCTTGGCTGTTGTTCCAGCACGAACAAAACTGTTAGCTCATGCTGCACATAGTGAGTTCATAACTGCACCCAGTCATGAGGGCATAATTTGTATGCCTCAATAAGACTGTTCTTTTTTTTTTTTCTTGCCTTGTTTTTATATGTTTTTTGCAGGTTAATCATATGTGTAACTGCAGCAAAGACAAAAGTGTTTAGTCTTGTTGATCCTGGTATGAACAGTTTAATAAATGTTGACCTTGCACAAAGCACACTGCTTTTGTCCTGCATGCACATTGGCTGCATGCAAACTGAGTAACAAAGCATGCAAGAGAGTGTAATGTTGATGATGCCAATGTTTTGTTGCAAACATTGGTTTACACTGTGAAGTAGGCATGCCAGTGTTGTCGTGCACCTGTATTCTGTGCACAAGCTGGTTCTGTTTGCTGTCTTGGCTTTTAATGGAGTTCCAAGAAAAATGCTTACCCAACCCATTGACAAGAGGGAGTCAGGAGCTAATGTCCTTTGTTTCCAGCCATTGGCCTCTAGGTCGTTTCGTAAAAGGCAAGTTTAGAATAGAGCTTTCCAGATTAAAACAAATACTTTGTATTTGTGCCTGCAAAATCATCCAAATTATCTCTTAATGCAGCAGCATTAAAGGCTCCGTTCTCTATAAAATTTGATGTCGACGTTGTGGGCATGATATCGCAGGCATTCCTCGCAAGTGGTAGTTTGCTGGTAAAATGCCCATGCACTGATTGGTCATCAGGTTTTATGAAGTCATAAGGCCACGTCACATGGCAAGATGCAGTGGTTAGGATGCATGTGGGAGGTGGTTGGTTCTAAATACCTACAGGCATCCCCTAGCCTTCTTCAGGGGTGTGTGCTTGGGAGAAGATCCGTAAAACTCTCTGCCTCCTTCATGGGCCAAACTCTTAATCAAAGATCTTGCAGGCTGCAAAGGTGGTTCGTCACTGTCTTTTTTGTTCTCACACTCTACCTTCACAGCAGCAACAGCTGCTACCAACTTGGACTGCACCTGTGAGATGGGAGAATGACATGTAGTTTGGTTAAAGCGGGGCTTTATATCTTCTTTGGGTGGCCTTTCATGTAAATTGGTAACTTATAACAATGTACTAACAAGTATGTGTGGTATAAGACTGGCACAAATTAAATTAATAGTGATGTATGAGCAGCAAAGTGCATGTACTATGTACGTAAACAGAGGTCCAAAAGGGGAGCCCGGAAATGAGAGCCGTTAATGCATGCTGTTGCATGATGCTTGTATAGGTGGAGATTAAGCGTCTCTCCGATGTTTGATTGCCATTTTTTCTGCAAATTTAAGGCATTTTTATACTGATATAGAAGCTGGCTGATAATGCATATTCACTGCTTGAGCGTGATTAATAATTTCTGTTATTATGACATTTAGACACTTAAGACCAAAATAGTCGACATTTCTCGATTTGACTGTAGCATTACTGAAAGCCAATTTACAGTATTAGAGCACGGCCAGATGCGGAACTGGCAGACATAGGTGTTGCTGTATTAGTGGTAGCTGGCAGTCCAAACATGTGTCACCAGTTTGTTCATACTAGGTACAACAGTGGTCAGCTTCTCTTTTTCTACATATCCATTATGAACACATGTTAAAAAAATTTGCCGACGATTATGTTACTTCCTAGTTCAAAATTTGAGCACAGCTCATCAATTGTTTCACCTTTGTCGATAGATTGAGGCAAAGATTTCGAGCAAGACATGCATGTACAATTACTGACAACTATTTTAATTTTCACACTTACTCCTTCAAGAAACACTCCACTAACAGTTCTTGACTGTCACGAAGGAAGCTTTGTGGTCGGAGAAATGAAAAGAGCAATTAAGTTATCGGGAGGTTGCGGGAGGCAGCGCGTGGGCCCATGGGAATGTTTAGCGGTGAAGAGGCTAATGTCACAAGCTGCAGACGAGAAGAAAGAACCTTTGCAAATATCTTAAACTGACTTGAAAACGCTGTAGCCAAAGCTAGCAAGTGTCTCATAGAGTTTCTAACTGTATGTTCTAAAGGAAAATGAGGGCGGGCTAGACCCGGGGCAGGCCTTCCTCGATCGGCTAGAGATCCGGACTATCAAACTAGCCGTATATACGCAAACTATGTCAAAATATTGATGTTTTTCCCTGTGAGTGTGTGAATTCTCGGTTACTGCACATGTTTGGTTTGGTTTGCGGGATTTAACGTCCCAAAGCGACTTGGGCTGTGAGAGACGCCGTAGTGGAGGACTCCAGAAATTTCGACCACCTGGGGTTCTTTACCATGCACTGACATCACACAGCACACGGGTGCCTTGTGTTTCGCCTCCATCGAAAAGCGGCTGCCGAGGCCGGGATTCGATCCCGCATCTTTTGGAACGGTAGTCGAACGCCGTAACCACTGCTCAACCGTGGCAGGGGGTTACTGCACATGTTACCTCGCAGCTCAGTGTGGGTGCTCGCATTATTCATGAATTATTATCTTTGCAGTGTGCACCATGTGTAGTCACGTCTTCCACTCGAGCTCTGAAGCGTGCCTTTCATAGCGGGTTCACAGGAATGGAAAGGTGCAGTATTTGTCATGCTTGTTTATGTGGACACCTGATCGCGGTTAAGGAAGGAAGGAAGGTGGGAGTGAAAAGGGAACTGATTACAATGGAAATGCGCAGTATCTGTAGCACTTGTTTCTGTGGACACCTGAATCATCCTGTAAGGGAAGGGAGGAAGGAAGGTGGGAGTGAAAGTGGAGCTGGTTATCAGGGACAACGCCGACGCCGCGAAACCCAGGAACGGGCGCCAAAGAGCTTCACTCAAACTATGAATGAACATGTCTATGTGGCAGTATTGAAAATTATACTGATCAAATATCCAAGAATATTAAGAAAGCACCACATTTGCATTCTTAAGACACGATTATACTACTAAAGACATAATTTGGGTTAGTTTTAAGCGGATGGCTTTATTTTTAACGTTTTCTGAGCGGCCGCCGGGTCGGAGGTAGTGCGCTCCCGACTGAGCCGGCGGGCTTGACGTCACATTTACCCTTAGCAATGCCATGGCCCCGCGGCCCCTGAAGTTGGTTGACCTGCTACGCGCAGTGTCGGTTCCCCCACGTCATGCCATGCACAATGCTACAGAGTGTGGAATGCTGCAGACGAGGGAGGTCGAGGGGGACGCGTATTGCGGGCAATTATTTGCGCACTGGGATGGAAGGATGTGTCAGTTCCCCACGTCGTGCCATGCACAATGCTGCAGAGTGTGGAATGCTGCAGACGAGGGAGGTCTAGGGGGACGCGTATTGCGGGCAATTGTTTGCGCACTTGGATGGAAGGATGAATTGTGTGCAGCATGGTTTAAAGCTGCGCGCTGAGTCCGCTGTCCCATAGGAACACGAGCAGCAGTTTTAGGGCGTATTGCACTTCATATAAAAAAAAGCACGCCCGTCCGTGCGCTGCGTGAGTGCTACCGAGGAAGGGAAAAATTAACGGGTGTGATCGCTAGCAATGGGTGTGGCTAGGGAAGCATGAGGGAGGCAGGTTAAAGTGACCTGATATCCAGATTTGTCAGAGCTTTCACAGGAGGCCGCTAGGTGCAGCGATTTAAGAAATATTCATTAAAAATACTTTCCGCTCATTTCTGTTCATGAAGTGTTGTTTTGGTCATTCTCAAGCAATAGCTACCATCTGCGCTAGAAATCTTGTCAGCAATTTTTTTGTTCGGTCTCCTTTAACATAACTTCGTGAATCTTTGAATTGTGAATACGTGAAGTTTTCAGAATGAAGCCAGCTTGCATAACGTGAGTAATGGTCGGCAATGTTGAATTGGTAATATTTGGGTAGCAAGGTTAAGCCAGTTATTTCGGGCTACTAGGTCAGAGCTAACAAACAAGATCCTGTAAGCATAATTTTTAGCACGCTTGGCCTACAGGCCTCATCGCTTTCACAGCAAATAAATTTCACTGTGAAGCATTGAACAAGTGCAGTATTTCATGTTTTTGTATTTTTAAATATTTTTTGTACCATAGTTTTTGTGCCCTTTAGCTTGATATGCTTCTGAGCATTTTTTCAGTCATTCTGTCGCACTCTTTGGCATTCTATTAAGCTGTGGCTGCACGTTTGTTTTTAACCAACACAGAACATCAGAACATCACTTAATAGTTCTCACTGTATAGTGTCGGTACATGTGGTCGAAATTATTGGGAGCTTTGCGCTACAGCATCCCTCATAGCCCGAGTCACTTTGGGACGTTAAACCGCCTAAACCATAACCTTAACATTTGCAGGCAAGGAGGTCTCATTCTTGTGCAGCTAAGAAATTGTTTTGGGATGTATGCATGGTACATTGAACAAATAAACTCTCCAAACATCGTATATAACTTTTAATGCATCTTTTGTGCGGGTAAGCATTTCGTTTTCGTGCTGGCGATTACTATACTAAGCCTTTTACATTGATGAAATGAGCTAAGAGTGATTTAGTTCCTTTATGTGCCATTGTTGCTGTCAGAGCATATGTGATGGCTACTTTGCACACATCAGTTTTGACTGTGAATAATAAACACTTGGACAGTATGTCTCAAATGTGTCTGAAATGTGTTAATATGTTTGCCTGAAGGAGTTTGAATAAAATGCTTCAAGCCCTGGCCTTGGATACTGTGGTTGTTTTCCAGCCCTTGAGTGACAAAGAGCAAGTATAATGATTTATCAATGCATAGATTCCTTCAGCAGTGGCTGAGGTGTTTCTGATGTGCTCAACCTTGCAAATCTGACGTAGGCAGTCAGTGAAAGAGAAAATAGAGCCACACCAGGCATTCATAGGGAGTGTAAGAATTCTAATATACCATTTGCAGGAATATGAAGGAATGGTATTACTGCAAGCGAGCATGCAAGTCAATTTTAACAAAGCTTTAAGGGTGCAATAAACTGCTAGTAAAGCTGTGTTCATCCAGGCGATGGAATCCATCCATAAACAGCCCAATGTGCTTGTAGCTGTATGGTGTTGCAGCTTTTTGGGGCTGGGGGGAGGGGAGTGTAGAAGGAGGAGCAATCAGTTTTGGTAATAAGTGTAAAAAAATATTCAGTACTGCATTCCTCAAAAACAGGATGAGTGTATTAGTGCCCCCAAAATGAAATGGAGCATGGAACTGTGGAAAAAGTGCTCTCCCTTGGGCTGCTGCTGAGGCGAATACAGAGTTTCAAGCTAAACATCTAGGTGTCCCATGCACCACCAAGCTATACACATGCGCATCCGCTTGCAGGTTGCGCTGCGAAACAAAAATTTGTTTGCTCTTGTGCTCCATTTTATTTTGGGGGCACTAGTACAGCCCACCCCTTCAAGCAGTGTGCACAGAAATCACTGCACATCCCTACTCATTACTATTAAACACTCCACAATTGCAGTGGTACTCTTAGTTGTGATTTGGATGCGTGTACACACATCTGCTTCGTTATTTGTAGTTTCGAAATATTCAAGCTAGTCCGTACACAACTTTGTACAACTACTATTGCAATAGGAATTGTGCACTCTAGCAGTGTAAATTTTTCAGCAAGATCAGCTTCACAGAAGAGGGAAAAAACTGCAGCCAGGAGTCAGGACAAGTACTTGTCCTGGCTGTTTTTTCTCTCTTCTGTGAAGCTGATCTTGCTGAAAAATTTCCTGCCTGCTCACTCTGCACACTTCCTATCTCTTAACATTACACCTCCCATAGCCCTCTGCATTGTTAAGTAGAACCCTTTTTGTTAGGCTCCATGTTTCAGCACCATAGGCAAGTACAGGTGAGATGCAACTGTTCTACATGTTCCCCTTGAGTGATGCCGGTAAGCTGCTAGTCAATCTGCAAGTACTTCCCATATGCGCACCATCTCAATCTTATTTTCCCTTTCATGGTCCAGATTTGCAGTTACTACCTGCCCTAAGAACCATATCAACTTCATAATTAGAATTTGCCTACTAACATTCATTAGAGCCACTTTAGCCCAGTAATCTTTCCTGCAAAGAAAAATAAGGGAAATTCATACACTGTGCCCACTTTACAGGGTACAAAACTTTGCATATATTTTAACTGCAGGTGGCTCACTTTGTTGGCTTTTATTCCTAAAAGGCTGCAGACCCCAGATAGCATGTTTGGTGAAGAAAACATTTTTAACATATCTGGTGCAATTTTCAAGATATAACCTAACCGACAACCTAACACAAAATTCTTTTTCCACATTTTGCTCTCCAGACCACGATTAGGTGAACACGTTGCAAAGTAGATTGCAACGCACATTGCAAAGATAGTCCAGTGACCGAGAGACATATTTGGACAGGTACTTGCATCATTAGGTACTACATGCTGAAGTGTACGTTTTGTCGGTAGCAGGAGGAGGCTAGCTTGCAGGCAACTATTGTAGGTAAAGGGTGGTGAAGTACTAGAGATGAGCCATATAGGCCATACATAGCAGAATATAGTGAGTCATACATATAGAATTCTACATCAGTAAGCAAACTTTGCAATGAATACACCTGAAAAATGCACCAAATTTTATTGAAGCTGCATATGCAAAGAAAGTGCAGGCTTTTGGCACTGCTGGTCATTTCACAAGACTGTACAGGAAGAGTGGCCTTCCAGGTTGTTGGGGAAAAAAAAAATGCCACCACGGAGCCTTAGGACAGACTGAACAATAGCCACCTCGAGACAATTTGAAGAGTTTACATGGAACCACTGGAAAAAAATTTCTACTGCCCACCACGGAGCCTCAAGACAAGGTGAAGGGTAGACTCCTTCTGAATATTGTAGTCAGAGAGAGTGCGGCCGTCCTCAAGCTGCTTGCCAGCGAAGATAAGTCGCTGCTGGTCAGGTGGGATGCCCTCCTTGTCCTGGATTTTGGCCTTGACGTTCTCAATCGTGTCGCTAGGCTCGACCTCGAGAGTAATCGTCTTGCCTGTGAGGGTCTTGACAAATATCTGCATGCCACCGCGCAGGCGCAGCACGAGGTGGAGGGTAGACTCTTTCTGAATGTTGTAGTCTGACAGCGTGCGGCCGTCCTCAAGCTGCTTGCCAGCGAAGATAAGACGCTGCTGGTCAGGCGGGATGCCCTCCTTGTCCTGGATTTTGGCCTTGACGTTCTCAATCGTGTCGCTAGGCTCAACCTCGAGAGTAATCGTCTTGCCTGTGAGGGTCTTGACAAAAATCTGCATGCCACCGCGCAGGCGCAGCACGAGGTGGAGGGTAGACTCTTTCTGAATGTTGTAGTCTGACAGCGTGCGGCCGTCCTCAAGCTGCTTGCCGGCGAAAATGAGACGCTGCTGATCAGGTGGAATGCCCTCCTTGTCCTGGATCTTGGCCTTGACGTTCTCAATCGTGTCGCTCGGCTCGACCTCAAGCGTGATGGTCTTGCCTGTGAGGGTCTTCACAAATATCTGCATGGTGACTTAGCTGTTCAGAAAACAAAGTAGAAAGATGAGCCATGCGATAAAGCAACGCGGGCGACTAACCGTAGGCCGGACAGTCCGCGTTCTATGCCTAGCAGGCAGCCTGTGCACATACTTAAGTTCGAAGTAATCGAACTGCCGCAATTGGGCAGCCCATCAACGACAAGAAGTAAAACATGCGCTTTCTCTATGCCAAAAGCGCATTAGGCTAACATAACCACCACAGCAGTAAACAACCGCAACGCTATCGCACGCAACTACGCGACGCTTACCGAAGAGCCCAATTGCTGTCACTGTGCTACAATGGTGGAACGAAAGCAAGTCCACAAATCAAACACGGTCGACGCGAGGCTCGCGAACGTTCCGCACTTCAACTTCCTCACATAGGCTGCCAGAAAAACTTGCACTCACCTGCAGCGAAGTCTACGACACGGCGACAAACGTAAACAACGGCAGTTCTTCCTTGACCAGAACCGGTACCGCAGTATCGACGCTGAAACCTATGCTAGGGTCCTACGTCCTACTATTACGGTATTACCTGCAAGGTATGTTACCTGTGTTGTGCTGAAGCAACACCGCCTAGACTACTCCGCTGAAGGCAGCGCTACAGTGCCTAGAATATATATTCTAGGCACTATAGCAGCGCCTCCCCTGCACGTGACGTGCCGGTGACGTCAGACATGCGTCACGGAAGTGTGTGATCATCGCCTCTGCCGTATGCGCCGTTGTTGTGGTGGCTGCAGCATACTTTGGCTGCAGCGGCTGCAGTAAGAAGGAAAATAAAATGCACGGGCCTGCATGGCTCTGTAGCTGAGCCACCTCCGCTTTGGACACATGGAAACATGCCTACAACAGGCAGCGGAGGTGGTGGACGTACTGTGGTCTCCAATGTGTCCCCACCAAATCAGAATTTGTCCACATCCGTCCCTGCCCTCGGGACGACACATCAATTCACCTTACACTTCCTTCGGGTCCGATTATAGAGGCCAAGGAAATCTTGGTCTATTTATTCACCAACAACGCAGACCGGTACAACCAACAAAACTTCGCATATCGGTCCGCCGGGTCTCCAAGCATGGGGGGTATACGTTACGAAGTAAGATCGTAAGATGCCTTGCGGCTGGCACGTGCATTCGTTACAAGTAGAATTCTCTACTCAACCCCCTACCTTCACATGCGCAAACATGACGAGGACCAACTCGAGGGCATATATATATCGTGAAGTTATCAAACGGCCGGGCTCTTGACCTCCCCATTGCCACATTCAACCAGCGTTTGTTGGACCTTGGGATATAGTCAACACCTATCGGGAACTCCGGAGGCTCATCTTTTCAGCCAATACACGCGCCTATCACGAACGCCATCATGTCGCCGCATTCTTGACCGACTACAGATCCAATGCACCACCATCTTTGAGGAACGGGTACGAGCGCCAGAACCCATGGAGACACGTATCTCCATGGGTTCTGGCCCTGACCCTGAGGGCCATTCCCCGCAACATGTCACACTCTGATCAAAATGGCCGTCGCCAGGCGCGTGCGGAAGCACGCGTACTGGAGCGGCATTACATGTATAACTATATATGGACATTGCCGGTCCCTACCGTGAGAGGTGGTTCACCGCGGCAGTCCACAACACCAACACAGTGGCAGGATACGTTCCAGGCCCACAACACAACATACGCGGAGGAAATCGCGATTGCGCTCGCAAGCTCTCCCTTCCCCAAGTAAAACACGTACATCATTACCGACTCCAAGGGGGCCTGTCGGAATTATGGGCTGGGTTGGATACCTCCTTTAGCCAAGCGCATCCTACAAAATTGCTGTCGGTCTAGCGACCCTCAAAATTGCAATCTCATCTGGGCTCCCGGCCAAGGGACTCCTGGGCAATGAGTTAGCCAATCAGGCGGCCCGCGCGCTCTCTCCCCGGGCACATCAAACTTGCTTGGGAAGTTTACTCCGAGTCAGTGATCGACATAATATTACATTCAAAGAAATTACCACATATTATAAGGACAGCCATCGCCGCTTTCCGGAACCTTGTAAAAGGCTTCTCAAAATTTTTACAAACACAATGCTGCGCCCGGCAGTCTTGAAGCACTTCAATATACAGACTTTGATGGGGACTGCAGCCTGTGTGAAGCGACCTTCTCGAACGTTTTCCACATGACCTGGGCCTGTCCATCCAATCCCCACCGTTCCCAATCCTTCATTACCTACCCTTCTAGGGAGGCCTGCGGAGGCGGCGCTGCTCAGCTGCCATACAGTCCCAGCGGACCTTGGTCGCCAGGGCGCGAGCGGCGTTAGACGCCGTTGGGGCTCCGGAATAGGAGCTCCACCTAGATTTGTGAGGGCCTGGGCCAATAGGGCCTCGGTCGAAACACCTCTTTGTACAAATAAATATTTGTCACCACCACCACGTACCACCTCGTGCAGACAGAAAATAAAATAAAGAAAAGGAAGATGGGGAGAAAGACGCGCGTCGCAACAACAGCCGTCGTCCACCACCGAAGCGGTGGCGGGTGCAATGACGGCCTACAACAGATAAAAATTCGGTAGCAGGCATGCCCCCGCCGCAAGCGGCGACCTACCTGTCCCAGCCCCATCAGGGGAGTACTTAAAACCCCGTGGAGGAATACCCACTGCCCTTACCTTTTCCTATTTCCTCCTTTCCACCTGAGGTGGTAGCTCGCGATCCTTGCGGCGCCCGCCTGCAACACGCATTTGCGCATGCGCTTTTCGGACAGCCGCTGCCGCTTGTTGTCGTTGTTGTTGTGGCTGTAGGAAGAAGGAAAAGAAAATGCACGGGCTTGCTACTGGCTCTGTAGCTGAGCCACCTCCGCTGACAGAAGAGAATACAGAGAAGAAAGAAAAGGAAGAGGGAAAGAAAGAAGCGCGCCGCAACACAGCCGTCGTCCACCCCCAGCGGTGGCGTGTGCAATGACGGCCTTCAACAGATAAAAATTCGGTACCAGGCTAGCCCCCGTCGCAAGCGGCGGTGACCCACCTAGCTGTACCAGCCCCACCAGTGGGGGGGGGGGGGGGGGCGCTTCCACCAAGGTTATACATCCTCCTTGACTTCGACGCACCACCACTCCAACTCCCTTTGCGGAGATCAATTGGAGGACGGAAAGTTTTTCTTTCCTCCATGGCGGAGATAGGGGGCTATCTGGCGCCATCTCTCGACGGCCGCCTGCACAGCGGCTCCAATGGGTAAGCACGCGACGCCGCAGGCATCTTTCTGGAGGAGGCGATGGTGTGATCTGCATCACGGCCGGTCTCGATTTTGTTTTCACAATCAATAAATGTTTTACCAAGACCGACTGAAATAAAAATATGCACACGCACGTTGAGTTGACCAGAAAAATGACTGAATCAATAGATATTGTTATCTGTCCATGCTCTTAATGCAAAAGCACCTGTTCTTTCTAAAGGAGGCGATGCTGTGACCAAGGGGGTTAACCTATTCGCTCTATGGGTTAACCTCCTTGACTGTGACGGACAGAACTAATAGATCTATCAAACTAAATGAACAGAACTGGTGTAGTAGATGTGACTAAATGAAACAATTAAGGCATATGAGCCTGTCCAAAACAAGGAATATATTCAAAGACATGTGCTCGATCTGGCAAATCTAAAATACAAGCCAACCTAAATCAAAGTTAGGTTAAGCATGCCTTCGAAGGCTCGGACGAACAATTGATGAGTAAATTAATTGAAATCTACATCGGACAAACGGAAACCGAAACGACCAGCATATGAGGGGAAACCTATATATTTACTGACGCCCCCATCACTAGGGCTGAAGTCCGAGCTGAAATTTTTGTATTCAAAACTAGATCGGCCCCAGGACCCGGGATAGCGTATGGGAGACTGGACAGGACACCTACCGCAGGCATGGAAAAATGCCAGTGTAGTCCTCATACCCAAACCGGGGAAGCCGCCAAAACTAGAAAACCTATGACCCATATATCGCTGACCTCGTGCGTAGGAAAGCTAATACAACATGTTATTCAGACGAGACTTACCAAATACATGGAGCAAGAGAACCTCTGGCCACACGAAATGGTGGGCTTAAGGCCGGGACTAAGAACACAGGACGTATAATTAAATTATGCTGCAGACTTAGGTACAATATATATATAACAGTCATGAATCGATTTCGGGTACAAAGACTATTCTTGGACTAGACCTAACCGAATCCTTCGACAATGTCAATTGCATAAGGCAGTGCTCGAAGGTCTCGAGATGGCATATCGAACCTATAATTATATATCAAAGGCTTCCTCACAGAAAAGTCACCACTTTCAAAGCGCCAAATCATGCACTGCAGTCACCTTGGGTAGCAATTGGGAACGCTACAAAGCCCTGTCTTGTCTCCCAAATTTTTATTTGACATTGCTATGAGGGGGCTACCAAAGCAAATACCGGACTAAACTGTACATAAAGGTACGTAGCGACACAGAGATAGAGATCAAACTCCAGGCTGCCACAAATAAGGTGGTTGAGTACGCTGCGGAAAGAGCTCTATCCTGCTCACCGCAAAAGCCATTCATCTACAACCCCTAAAATAAGAAAAATAAAGCAGACATAAAGATAAATGTCGAAAACTACCCAGTCCTATAAAATTAGAATCTTAAGAATATGGTTCTCCAATTAAGCGAGAGGGCAGAATGCAAACACCATAAAAAAGAACAAACTACGCAGCCCAATTAGTTACCGGCATATTCAGAAGAGTAGCACTTAGAGGACATGGCCTCAAGGAGCGCAGCCTACTCAAAATGACACAGGCCTACATCATCAGTCACATATATGCCACACCTTTCCTCAATCTCAAAAAGACAGAACGTGAAAGAATCGACGTCATAATTTGAAAATGCGCCAAACGCGCAGTAGGTTTCCCTATACTCCACGTCAACGGAGAAGCTGGAGAAAATGGGAATTCATAATAGATGGCAAGAGCTCCCTACTGAAGCAGAGAATCGCTCAATTCTAAGTCAGACGGAGACAGGCAGAACCATATCCTAGACTGGGTCGGACACCCACCAGACAGAGGCCCACAGACGAAAACGTCTATCCAACCGAATATAAGGAAACACATACTGGTACGACCCTTATCACGAAACATGCAGCCAGACGTAGTGGAGAGCTACGGAGTAATTTCGACCACCTGACATCGTGCTCCGACATCGCACAGCACACGGACGCCTCTTCGTTTCGCCTCCATCGAAACGTAGCCGCCGGTGTCGGGATAGAACTCGGGTACTCCGGCACAGTAGTCGGCAGTCTTACCACTGTACCGCCATGGCGATCTGTTTTTCCTTAGTATCTGATTCTTGCACAGTTCAGTGTGTCATGTTTAATACCTAAATAGCATCAAATCTAATGATGATGAAATGCACTTAAACTTGTAAAGCTGGTCTAAATATCTTTAGCAGTGCTTTTCTCAGATAGATCTGTTGCCTCTGCACTAGCTCTTATTTTAGTGCGAGACTGATAAGTCTTTAGTGCTGCATCACATGCAATGCAGGACTGCTGGTCAGAGGTTCATATGTTCTCATCAGTACACTTAAACATGTTCAATGAAAACTTCCTTGCCAAAGATGGAAATTTAGCTAGCACTTTTTAATGTGATAGTATTAAAGGTCCCATTATCAGAAAATCAGGCATTGGCATTGAGAGTGAAAAATCATAAACATGGAGCTGGCAGGTGGTAGCTGGCATGGCTGGGCACCAATTCTTCGACGGTTTGTGATTTCATGAGACCACATGATATCAGAAAGCTGGAAAGAGTTGCCAATTTGGGTGAGTTGTTTATTTGAGGAGGAATAATAATCAACCTTTCAGTGCTCATGTTTTTTGGTCTATTCAAATACTAGGAATAATGTGGGACTTAGTGCCCAGCAACCTGATTTAGTTGGGACAGTCACAGCCATGGTCCCAGTATCCCACCAACTTTCTTGAGGAACAGCGTTTTGTCCTGCTTTGGCTTTCTGGAATGAACCTTTGATAAACAAATAGGTCTTAGGATCATCTCTTTAGAAATGGGGTGGTAACAAGCATCACAAATCGGTTTTATTTTTAAAGCAAAAGCTTTACAAGCCTCATTAAATGAAAATCCGATCACAGGTGTGTGGACTCAATGATACACCAAAAAGACTTCTGGTGTCCACAGAAATAAGTACGACAAATATTGCGCCTTTCCCTTCCTGTGAACCAATTATTACGGTGAAAGCCTTTCTAGGCTCGTGGTAAAAAATCTTGCGTCGGCGTGATTTGTCCGCAAGATGTGTCAGCGAGATTTCGCGAGTGATAGATACTGCACCTTTCCTTTTTTGTAAACCAATTGTAGAACTCCAGTGAACATGTATGTGTTCAATGGAATGCTGGTTGTGTTCAACAAGAGGCGTTATGTACCTGTGCAGCAGCAATGCTCAGGCTTTCACATTTTTCCACTGCAGATTCTGCAGTGCTCTCGCAACTTTTTTCTTTTCTTTCCGGATAGTATTTGAAACATTCCAACATAACCTTGTATTCATCCCCTGTCCATAATGGGGGAAGAGCCCATTAAAGCACCATATTCACCACACTGAGGCAGCACATCACATGTCCCATGGCCTACCCACATTTGCGTCTGCTTGCATTTTAAAGTCTTACACAGTCCAAAGAGCTATAACAATGCTCAAAGTCAAATACTGCTAGGCTGCTTTCGTCGACGACACTTTATCAGAACTTTTCTTTGGGTTTGAAGGTACTACCGCGCTGAGTAAGAGCTACACTCTGCCAGCGCTAGGGAGGGTGCCACTAGTGTAAAATGCTAGCTTCTTTGAGGAACAACAATTTGTGAAGAATCGACAAGTGCTTGTTCACCTAAAAGCAGCATGGGGTGTAATAAAATGTGTTCACTGTAAAATAATGCAAAATATTTTCCCTTAGTTCTTTAAGTTTTATACAAGAAGATGTGGTTTACTGTCAGTTCACCACCGCACCTTTCGCAAACCAGTTTGTCCTGTTTTGAAATTGAGAGCGAGGTCAGTGCGCCCAATATATAAGCGACATAAAATTACGTTTATTATAACATTCCTGATGTCTAAGAGACTTCCAATCTCCTAAAAAGGACTTTGCAGAATGCAATTTGTTATTTACTTGCTCTTTCCTTGCAGCCTGCCATTTATCCCTCAATTTATTGAATAACAGCTTTAAACAATCCTTCTGCACCATGCTTACTAGTTTTGTTCGACCAAATTGGACTTGCGCAGCACATGCATCTGCTTTCTCATTGCCCTCAACCCCAACATGGCTAGGGATGCAGCAGAACCCAAGTTATTTTTTTAGATGCGATTTTAATTGTGTTATGATTTTCTTAATATGTAAAGGTTCTTCAGCATCTTTTGGTTGCAGGGCTGTGAGGATACTCAAAGAATTTGTGTAGATGATACTGTTTTGGATTTTTTTTTTATTTGCTTTCCAGCAACACTCAGCAGTGAAAACTGAGGTGCACCGTGGTAATTGTATCATTTTTTTACTTTTGCCTTGGACTATTACACTTACAAGCTCCATTTCTCTTTTTGAGCAATCGGTGCAAAATTCAGGATAGATGTCATACTTTTCTTGTAGTGTGAAGAATGCTTGTAGCACATGCTCTTGCGGTGTTCATTTTTCCCATAAATGTGTCGGTGTGAAGTCACATACTGCAAGGAGGTTTTACCATGGAGCCAGAGGGTCATTTCTAGCTGCAATGATAGATACAGCATTTAGTAAGGCTCTCTTTACCTTTATCCTCAAAGCGGAGTATCAACGGCCCGAAAAATGTGGTTTGTTGTCGAATAATGTTTTTGATGGGCATTTGGTGACATTGGGATGGCAGACATGTTTTTGGAGGGAGCGAATTTTCAGCATGTACGTGCATGTCAGTGCAATTCTTCGATTCTCTAGCAGAGGCTCATTTGTTTCAACGTAAAGGCTGGCTATAGGGGATGCCCTTTATGCTCCAGATGATAGGCACAGACCAAGATTATGAACAGAGTCCAATCGTTTCAAGTAGGATCACCTTGCTGAACCATATATTATGCATCCAAAGTCTAACTTGGAGTGCACCAGAGAGCGATAGATAAGCAAAAGGCATGCTCAATCGAATCCCACTGTTTTTGTGAGAGCACATTTAGGACATTAAGGCTTGGGCAGCATTCTTTTTGAGATAGTTTGTATGTGGTAAAAATGGGAGTTTTTCGTCAAATGAAATGTGTAAAAATTTGTGCACTCGTTTCACTGGCAGTGTAGTTTGGTTTAAGTGTAGCGTTGGACCTATCTGCAAATTTTCTTTCAATGAGAACACGACAGGTAATGTTTTTTGTGGGGAGCGAGTTTATTTAATATCAAAAGCTCCATGTCCTCTACCAGAATTGTGCCTTATGGCTGCTAGCCACTCGCTCCTCACACATCCTGCATGTGCTCCTGATGGCTTTAAACGATCGGGTGCTGGTGAGCCACTTGCTCGTGCTTGCAGTAAAATCACTCTGTACCGAGCCATCCATGCCCTCTTCGATACCAGTGTTGCATTTCATACTTTCAAACTTTTCAAGTTACTTGTCAGCAGCGCTACCCAGGTCGAAATACTTGTTGCAGCTTTTGCCTTCCCAGCATCTGGCACAACCAAGTATTTGGTAATCATAGTTACTGAGTCACAAATCTGTGAAACGCTTTTGCATACAAAGATTTCTGCAAATACTCAGCAGCTCAAGTTAAGCAGAACTAGAATAGACAAACCCAGCAATGCCTCACTGTAGCTAGCTGCCTAAAACACAAGCTGAGATAAATTTGTAGAATTTTTTTTTACACACACATACATGTGCAGAGAAAATATATGGCTCTGTGTTTATTAGTGAGTTTAATTTATGACAAAGACGTTCAAAAGCATTTAAGGGTTCAAAAATCTGAATTTAAATCAATTTGAATATATGCTTTCAAGAACTGAAGGCTTCTTAAAAGCGTGATTTTAAACTTCATGGCTTGTTAAGGATTTCCATGACCCATATGCACTGCAATAGTGGAGATGTAAAAATTCAGGTACATGCATTGTTCAATATGTTTATTTCGCATTGTAAAATTCAAAGTATGCATTGTATTCTTTCTTTTACTTTCACTCTCCTTTTTGCAGTGGTGTGCACACTTTGTAGGGACAAGCAGCACTTCGGCGAGTGACCAGTACTCCAGAAAAAAAAGAAAAAAAAAATTACAGCAGAAATGTATGCACTCCATTACATTAACCACAACTTTTTCTTTACACCTGTCAGCAAAAAAAGCAGACTACATACACCGAACCCGCTCAAGGTCGTTTTTCCGCTAATCGCAAAATGACCCAGAAAGAATGTCCTTTTCGCAAGGCATTAGCAACAATGTCATCACAGTGACAAAGTCTTTTAGGGTCAGAAATGTTGGCAGCAGACAAATAATAATGTATCTGTAGTAAAACGCACAGCCCAAGGTAATTCTGTGTGCAGCATTTATCTTCAAAACGGTGTCGGCCTAATGAGTAAAAACAGCGCGTAGGGACCTATTCCTTCCGTCCAGTTGAAGTGATCTGGCCAGAACTAAGAAAACAACATGCTCAACAAGAACACAATGAAAAATACATGCGACAAACTAATTTATGGTACATCCTGCTGCACTTTGTGGGCACAGGTGGCATGCAAATATGCTATGCAGCTCAAGTGACCAGTGTGACCTGAATATACCAGGAGACACAGACATGTGGGAAATACTCGTTCAAAATTACTCTGTCTGCAAAAGTAAAGTAAAGTAAAAAACAAAACGGGGGAGAGAAGAGAGAGTATGCTTCACACTCCCTGCAGAAAGCTGTACTTCCTGCAGAGTGGCATAAGGTACATTCTGTGGTACAGTATTATGAGCAACCTGCATGTATTCACAGTTGCTTTCAGCAATGCAAAATACCAAAGCAATCTGTATGTATAAAACCAATAAATGCTACATGTGCTTTCAGCAGCAACATAGCAGTGAAAAAGGAATTTACATGCCGTGATAACAACATTATGCAATGCAAGTGATGGGTGTGATAAAGCGCATTGTGAGAAAATACAAAAAAAAGAAAGGAATAAACAGTGGCAGACTTCATACTTACAAAACAGGAGTTCTTCGCATAACAACAAATAAAGAAAAACAAAACAAGAATATAAGCCACACATTCATACATGAACGTGAAAATTCGGTGACTAAGACTGACCCAACCAAAGGTGATGGTCTCTTGGCCACTGGCCCCGACAGCTTTAAAAGCTGTCATCATTAACTTTGATACCACATAACTGCACCTCTCTGACCACACTGCCCTTTAACCAGCAGTGCAGATTCTAGAAGCTGCAATATGCACACTGGCATAGTAAGAGCCCAGCAAGAATAAGAGTAAGTGAAAAGATTAAAAAAAAGAAACCAAGGAGGAAGAGCAGGAGCAAGGGGATGTGAGAATTCGTGTGGTCGCCTCAGTACTGCATGGTTCAGGATGTGTTTGTGCCCACAAGCCTGTCGCATGGCAAAACAAATACTGAAGCGACGACCAAGAGAAAGTGCTGCTGAGCCATTAGGGCAGACCTGCCCAAGTACAGCACTGTTTGCAGACATAGGTGCTGAACTGCACGCCACTGGAGGAGCAGTCAGCTTAACTAGTGCCACCACTTGGGATGCAGGCACTGGCAACAAAGGTTCCCCATCCTGTACTTGTGTATTTACAGTGAGCTATAAGCCGCACATCACCGTTTGCAGACAACGCCCAGTCACGCACCGTGATGGCCACATATAGGCCCGTCCACTGCTGTCCCACACACGCTCACCAGGTGATGCCTAGGCAGGGCTAGATGAACCTTCACAGACTACTTGGGCAGCAAGGCTGAACTGGGCAAACTAACAAAAAGTAATAAAAAAAAGACAAAAAACAAAGCCCTCGACGTGATGCACGCAAACACACTACACGGTCCCCTGGCAAAGCCCGCCACACGGCCAGGCAGTGGGAGACAGGTCAAGGCAAAGAACAAGAACTGGAGGCAGGAACAAACAATAGCTAGAGAACTCAAGTTTCTCTGCACTGGCAGCAGCTCAAGGTAGACAGTGTCCCAAAAGGAATGAGCCATGTCCTCCTCTTCCTGATCCCTTGCAAATGTACAGGCTTTCCTGGACAGCATAAGGAAGAGAAAAAGTCAGGCATAGCCGTGATAGGCGAGAAGGCTGCTAAAAATTATGCCTGCGCTAATGCCAGACTGTACTACTACTCTGTTGCGAACAACACAGTCACAACATATTGGTTAACCAGGGCACTGCTATATAAATAAATACTGAATGATGAGAAAAGAAAAAAAGCCCTCAGACAAATGAGTTTTCAGTCCAGTGTCGGTGGTGGCATCTTTCCAAAGGCAACATCGACCTCAGCAGAAATCGGCATATTACTCAATTCTAATGTGCACACACTTCTAAAGTGCGCCTGATGTTCTTAGTGGCAAAAATGACGAAACCACAATCTGTGCAAAGCATAAAGATATGTTTATACATTCATCTGTGTTACTCCTTATCGCTCTCTTGATGGTTCTTTGCTGCTATGACAGCAAGTGGCCCTCAAGGCAATAGATGCATAAAGATGCAATTTCAAGGTGAGCACCTGGACACAGCACACTTTCTGCATATGTGTGTGCCACTGCAGCCCAGTTGCCTAGCACTGTGCCTATAGCAAGCCAATTTTTTGAAGATACGTGACTTTATAAGTTTTTCCAAAACTATTTCACACAAAATTACCTGACCACTGAAGAGGCAGAAAAATTACAAGGGTTCAACTCTGCTGAACCAAATACTGAGCGAAAGCATTAGCTGCGGGTGACCGAGCGTTCTTCTTCTCTTTTTCTTCTTTCTCAGCCCACATATAAAGCCCCGCTTTAACCAGCCGATATATGAACGTGCCTCAGTGGCCTATAGGGGTAACGTGAATGCCAGGGTCCTAGCAGGCTGATTCTGACATAACCGCCCCATGTGAAAAAAGAGACCCAAGTTGGCAGCTCCTGCCAGCTTGGTGGTCACCGCCGTTCCACGCTGAAGGCTCAAACTGCGAGCAGTATTGCTTTCGCAATAAAAAACTTCAGCTCCACCTTTAAGGGTATGTTTAAGGGTATGATGTGACAGCATTATTGGCTTCCAATTGCCGGCTTCCCTTGTGGATCCTTGTGTGTGTATGTGCACTTTGCCACTCACTTATTCACTAATCTTTTCTTTTGTACCTCTATTATCTTTCACATAGTCATTTGCACAAAGTTGTAAGCTACCTTCCTTATTATATGAACGGCCACTCACATAGATATGAAGCCTTGTTATAAGCAAGCCACACAAACTTGCCTGTGTTGCCCAGGGGCAGAGTGCCTGACTTGGGACCCAAGGGCCCTAGAGATCTGATTTCTCACCCTGATGAGGTTCAAGTTGGCAGTGTCTACTATCACTGTCATGCCCTGTGGTCCTATGACGTCACACAACCCAACAACCAGGCAGTGCATGGCCATGTCACTTACAAGCTACCACCTGTCAGAGAGATGCTCATAATTTTTTACCCACTCGCTTTTTCTATTTAAGACAGCTTATTAACGCAACAGCACTCGCGTTAAAGGCCCCATTATCCAGCAGATACAGTGTCAGCATTTTTCCAATGAAGGTTCTGCAGTGCTCTAAATTTTTTTTGCTTTTTTTTCTAACATAGTAATGTTAAAACCCTGTTCTTAAATATAATAATGAATAAATAATTAAAAAAAAAAACAGCATCGGCATTGGCGTTGTGAGCAAGAAGTCACGGGCATGGCTCTGGCAAGTGGTAGCTGGCAGTTGACATGAGCAGGCACTGACTGATCATTAGGTTGAGCGACGTCATGCAACCATGCGACCTCGTCAATTTGGCAGGAGCTGCCAACTCGGACCTCTCATTTCACATGGGAGGGTGAGAAGAATCAAACCTTCCTGGACCCTGGGATCCCGAGTTGGACACGCTACTCATAGGCCTTACAGGCAGGATAAAGCCGGACAAATGTACCATTTATGTCCGCTTATTAATGCGAGGGCGTTAAAGGCCCCAGTGAGCAAAAGATCTCTGGCACGTGGTAGCTGGCAGCTGACATGAACGGTGTTCTTTGCAGTATTTGTTCTTTCATATAACGCACGTACAAAGTTAAGAGATGAGTGATCCAGCGAGTAGAAAAGTGTATGAATGGGAATCCACATGAGTCATTAACACCGTCATATCATGCCCTCAAAGAACCACAGTGCAGGGTATGGCATTTTAAACAAAAAAACCGAATGCTTTGATGAGGTGTTAGAGATAATCTCTGAAAAATACTACAACGATGCGTGCGCCGGAAAGCAGCAGAAATACAAATCAAAGCTCCCTCATGCTTCCCTTCGAAAGCCAGGTTCCGTGCTCTCTGACTGGCGGGTGAAAGGTTGGTGGAGACCACTAAATGTGTTAGATGCTTGGTGCGCTCTTCATTCTCGCCTGCTTTGTTGTCGCACACATGGAGTCCCTCATACAAGACCGTTCTGAATGCTGCGCCATTCCTAAAGCCTTCCTGCAGACACCACGCCTCCCACCAAACAGAAAGGGGGAAGGGGGAATTTGGCTTGCAGAGGCGTGGAGGTCAGGCAGGAGAGTGAGAAACCTCTGCGAGAGTACGGGAGGAGAGAAATACGGTAAAATCGGTTGAATGTGGTGGCTGGAACTGTGCTACTGATTACTCTTTTCAAAAACTATTTGTGGCCTTGTGTTCTAAAGGCGAAGCCTCAAAGACATCAGCGAAAAAAATATTTTCGCCTGAAGGGTGGACCGTGGCCCTTTAAAGCAGAGCTCAAATGTTCCCTCAATTCTTTCAAAACCATGCTGCTTCAACTGCACCCCCTCCCCTCCTTTGTGCACTCACTCACTCACTCACTCACACTCACACACACACATTTTTTTCTTTTCTTCTGAGTGTGCTTTTAGCAAGGACATGTGAATATTCCATTATTGGTCTTGACGTGAATTACGTTCAATATCAATAAAGAATTGCTTGGAAATTTTAGAGTAACGTAGATAGTGTCAATTAATAAAGAAACATGCTTCCATAAAACAAACTGAAAAACAACAAAACTTCAACCCATTGGACTCCTCCTCCTCATTTATCGAACCTGTAAGGTCTATATTGAGCATCGCATAATGGGGGAGGGAAAATCATGCAGCAAAAGTGCAATTATACAAAACGTAATGGTGTTCATCAGCAAAAAATTGCAATACTGTAAATAACTTATATTTCACAAATTTAAGTGCAGTTTTCATCCAAATTATCTGTGGGATAAATGTTTGCTAGAGGTGTATGCAATTTAAGGAAATAAAAATGAGAAAAATAGGTTGTTTACAGCATCTGAAAAAAATTTCACAAAAAACCATATTCGAATTAATAGAATCTGCTATTGACATGCTATGCAGTACAACCTAATGCAACCACATGGCAAGAAAGTCACTGAATGTCATTGTGAAACATCAAGCTTCCCAACATGGTCTGAAA
Organism: Amblyomma maculatum; assembly: GCF_055883805.1. Taxonomy (NCBI): domain Eukaryota; kingdom Metazoa; phylum Arthropoda; class Arachnida; order Ixodida; family Ixodidae; genus Amblyomma; species Amblyomma maculatum. The sequence goes on along the minus strand of NC_139346.1, from coordinate 215,447,837 downwards.
GAGGTGCTCTTTTCATCATAATTCAAACATGGAAAAGGGGTATTTCCTGCAATGGTTCTCTGTAGAGTGATGTCAAACTTGCTAGTGGAGAGGCATCACTTGGAGCATTGCTGCTATAAAGAATAAGATGACTTAGCTCCGGAACTTCCTGATTTTCCTCCTGGATTTAAACTGCAATGGGTCTGAGAGAGCAGCATAGTTTATAAGGCTGTATGAATGCACTTACTTTTCTGACTGAACAAGGTTTTTGGTCATATACATAACAGGCATAAAGCCACTAGTAATTAAGGGCCACAGATGTAGAGGCTACTACATGTCTGAAACAGGGTGCTGAAGAACAGGATTTATATGCCGTTGTGGCATCACTGCTATGAGGAAAAAAAAAAAAGACGTCTCCCAGGCGTTTTGTCCTGCGCTGACACAGCCTCTCAGATTTTGTAAACATTCCAAATTGCCTGTGATCTGGATGCGAGACAGGCGAGCTCAGAGCTTGCTGTGGCTATATGACTCTTGCTACTGCTGACGGCACTCCCAAACTGTCAGTGATGCACCTCTGCTAACGTAACGGCCCTGCTGTACTCTAGGCAGCAAAACAATTATGATTCCCAGCATCCATGCTGTGAAAGCTTTGTAACTGCCAGCAAAAATGGTTTACACACAGGTGGTGACATCTGAAACTGAGCCCTCCACTCCAAGGGGCAACAGACCTCTGGCCTCAAACTCACCGGCAGCCAGAGCCGCACGGAAGGGTGTTGGTGGTAGTGAGGAGAAAGAGGCCGCCAATCAGCAGCACTGCTTTTTCTTCTTGTGGCCACCTGGCTTTAACTGGAGCTTGTCCTCGGGAAGCTGCTGCCGCTCCTTCTGCTCCTTCTTGCTCTTCAGCACCATCCTCGTAATGGCATTGAACATCTGGGGGGAGGAAGGGGGGGGGGGGGGGGTGGCAAACACACCACCATGCCAAGCTAACGTACATCTATTATATCTGTTATGCCCCACAGTGGGTCAATACATCTAAACATCGAACTATTACTCGTGACCCTTTGCTTTGCTTGCAAAGAATATTCCTGTACAAATCAGACCAACACGATCACCAGGTCGCAAAGAAGTCTGCTTAGGTGAAGTAATGCAAAACCACTGCGAGTTCTATCTCATCATCTCATGGATTTGCCCAAGACTACGCTAGCAGAATTTAGCCGCACTTGGCCAGATGGCATAAGTGTAGGACACGTTCACCTAGGTTAAACAACGGAGCGGTGCAGATGCAACTTGAGGGGATACACACGAATCCCCTGTCCCATTACAATGGCCGCTCGTAATTATCATGAGAGTTTATGCACGTCTTGCTAGAGAGGATGGGCAAGGAGGGCACACCAGCTGCATCACACCGCCTCCAAGTCTCCCGCAGCGAAGCCTCTGTGAGTTTTCTCCTCTTTCCTCTCGGCGTAACCTGGAGACCTCTCCACGGTCCAAGATGAGCGTGCCTCTCGCGATTCGCTTGGGTCTTTTGGTGGATGATCGAGCACGTACACGGTTGATACTTTCCTTCAGAAAGACTGCCGCCGTCACAGAATCGCCGGTCGTCGTACACACTGACTGCTGCGGGCCATGACTGCAAAGCCACGCATGGAGAGCAGAATGTTCCTCTCTCCTTTTTGCATGTACTTCCCCCTTTTGGAAGGTTTTTATTTCACCCCCGTAAGTGAGCGGGACGTTCGCTCGTTACGGCAGTTGAATTTGAGTGCTGTGCTTTGCCGTGTGCCTGGGCAGAATATGATTTGATTTGATTTGTGGGGTTTATTGTCCCAAAGCGACTCAGGCTATGAGAGATGCCATAGTGGAGGACTCTGGAAATTCCGACCACCTGGGGTTCTTTAACGTGCGCTGACATCGCACAGCACACGGGCGCCTTGCTTTTTGCCTCCACCGAAAAGCTGCCGCCGAGGCTGAGATTCGATCCCGCATCCTTGGGAACAGTAGTCGAGCACCGTAACTACTGCGCCACCCCGGCGGGTGGGCAGAATAAAGCCTGGTTGAGTATACAACTCACTGTTTGTCTCTTCTGGCCCGAACTTGATGCAGTGGCGACTTGTCGCACTGCGGGTTGGGGGTCACAGCACTGTCTGTTAAGGCTGGCACACCGGGGCTAGAAGGCGACTGCAGCGTCTAGCCCCCTTTGGCGCATTATTCCAAGAGTAACTCCCATAAACTTGATGAAGATGACGATGCTCACCGCACAGCAAGAAAGTGTTTTGAAGTTCAAGCTTGATGAAGACGACAATAAGGGAGTAATTACTTAACGACATCAACCCAAACATAGTCATACGGCTACAAAGGAAAGCTGTATAGTTGAACCTGGATATAACGAAGTTGACAAAAGTTCGCAATTTTTCGTTACATGCAGGTTTTGTATGAAGGCTCGCACGAATGATGCAGAAACGAAACCGAAAGGCTTCAGATATCAGTGAAGGTGAACTCACCCTTCAGGCATTTATTTTACAGTAAAAAACTGTGTAATCTCTGCTTGCTTCCGCGCGAGCGAAGGCACAACACGGTGCTCCAATGAAGCTAAATCACGTAACGCTCCTTTGTCGTGGCGCGAGCCGACGAAACGGCGCAATACGTCGATTGCGTTCAACACCTCCTTCGCGGTGGGCATGTCACACGGATCTGGCTCACAGGAACCATCATCACAGACACTGGAATTTTGCACGCTTTCGGCAAGTGCCTCATCATTCATTTCTTCCGTAGCTACGGCGACGTTGTCGGCAAACAAAAAGTCGCTCAGGTCGACGTCGTCGGGAATACCACCTTTGCTGCGTAGCTCATCCCACGCTTCGGCCACATCGGATGAAGCTGAAGTCTCTTCTCCCTCGTCGTCGGCACCAGCCTGTGCGTTTTTTGTAATCCCTGCCTTCACAAAGCACTTCTTCATAACTTCTGCCCTGACTTCTTACCAGGAGGCAGCAAGCATTTCAACTGACTGATAAATATCGATCTTCAGGTCCCGTTCCAGACAAATGCTCAGAAGAAGCTTCTATATCAGTCGGCGCCGGTAACAGCATTTAAAACTGTTGATTATTCCTTTGTCCAGCGGTTGTATTAGTGATGTGAAATTAGCCAGGAAGTAGTGCAGTTCAATGTGAGACATCCCAAGGACGCGGATTTGAATCCCGGCCTCGGCGGCCGCTTTTCGATGGAGGCGAAAAGCAAGGCGCCCGTGTGCTGTGCGATGTCAGTGCACGTTAAAGAACCCCAGGTGGTCGAAATTTCCGGAGTCCTCTACTACGGCGTCTCTTATAGCCTGAGTCGCTTTGGGACGTTAAACCCCAAAAACCAACCAACCAATGTGAGACAGCTGCAGGCTTTCAACATGGTGCGCAGTGCAACTGTCCAGAAGTAGGCAAACTTGACGGCCTTGCCGCTTGACATCTTGGTTGAAGTCCTTCAGCCATTCAAAAAATATTGCTCGAGTCACCCACGCTTTAGTGTTCGCCGTGTATTTCACAGGCATACGTTTCGTCTCCTTAAAGCACCTGAGACGGCCACTTTTTCCCCCAACTAGCGGGACTCGCTTGTCAGTGCCGACGAGGTTGGTGCACAGTAAAACTGTTACGCGGAGTTTGCTCTGCTTTCCGCCGCGGCAGTCATATCCTTTAAGTGCTAGTGTGCGGCCCGGAAGCATCTGATAAAAGAGAGCAGTCTCGTCGGCATTATAGATTTCAGCCGCTTCGAAGCGACTCAGTATTCCAGGAAGCGTGTCAGCCACCCACGAAGCAGCAGCATCGCTGTCTGCAGAGGCAGATTCGCCACAGATGACTTTCCCGATGACATTGTGTCGGCTCTTGAAACCTTGTAGCCACCCGTTGCTTGCTTCGAAGTCATCATGGCCCAAGATGCACGCAAAATCCTTCACCTTCTGTTGTAATATCGCTCCGCTTATGGGCACATTCCTGACTCGCATGTCCAAAAACCACGTAACACTGCCTTGTCCACATATGTTATCATATGTTGACAGTTTCAATCTTTTCTTAGCCTTTGTTCCCGACTCCACAGCACTTCTAAACTTCTCTTCCGCACTCAAAATTGTTGACAGGGTGCTCGCTGGGATGTTGAAAGGAACGGCGACGTCCTTCTTCTTCTCGCCCGCGGAGACCGCATTTAAAATGTCAAGTTTGTCTTGAAATGACAAAACTTTTCGTTTCCTGGCCGTTGAACTCATCACGAAGAACTGACGCTCAGATACAAGCGGAGCCCCACGAATAAAGGCTGAAAGGCTGGCCTAGCACTTCCAAAACATGTCGGGCAAACCAACACCGCAAATTCGCAGACACACGAGATGCAGAACAACAGACAAGATGGCGAATGCACAACATGTGCAAAAATTGCATGTGCTACACGCACGTACAGTACCTACAAAAGGTCTCATCGATTTGGCTGCACTAGTGCAAGTAGTGCAGCACCGCCGTCCTCGTTTTGCCGGTGCCGCGCGTGCCGCCTGCACTTCTCTCCCCGTTTTGTCAAAGTGCAGGGCTAGTTCTGCACGAGTTCTCACCCATCCTACACTCGCACCAGAGGAGGTGCAGAAAAAAGTGCAGCATGGCATATGCACCGCTCTGCCAAGAGCAGACGACGCTGCGCATCGTTCTCTCCTTCAGAACCCGGACGGTTTGCTGCTAAAGGATCCGCGATGGAAGCATTTTGTTGACGGAGGAGCGGTATTATATGTATAGTTGTGGCCACATATGTAGTGGTACGTGACCGCGATACGGCACCTTCGCGCGTTGTCCTATGTAGTATTTTTTTTTTTTTTTATCGTGTTGTGACCTAAGAAAACGCGGGTAGCTGCGAACAGAAATCAGTTGCGATTGATCGAGTTTCTGTCGTGCCAAGTGTCATCACATCACCGTGGGCGACATCAAACTTGTCGCCCACGGTGTACATAGACGTCTTAGAGCGCACAATGAAGTATGAGCACGTCTTTTCAGCAGCTAGCGCTTTTGGACAGAAATCTGTGGAAAACGATCAAGCATCTCGTTAGGCACTCTTACTTAAACTAATACTCGTGGCAACTGCTTACAACGTTGATTCTCTCATGCCAGGCGCATGGCATCTTCGCAGACCGGCCGATATAACGATCGTGCAGTCGCGCGTACATTGGTCAATTGGTCGCAGTCAACGTCACTTGGTCGTCGTCATTTTCCGATCGAGTGCAGTAGGCCTATGGAAGCTGGCTTCGAAACTGGACGTGATCATGTTACAGCACGCGATACATGAAATGTATACAGCGCGCATGCGTCTGCTAGGTTGCAGAGTCCTACACTTGCGTACTCGTCTTGGCAGCTGCCGCCACACGTCAGTGTCGGAACTAGCACTGCACGCTCACGTGGCAGCTTGGCACCACTGCAGCACTTTTCAGAACTAGTGCAGCCAGTGCAAGCCAAATCGAAGAGACTAAAAGAAATCAACTGCAGCCACTAATGCCACCTGGTGTTGCACTACACTACCAACGCCTGAGGAGGCTGCTGCGTTAGCCACGGAGCGGCGCTAGAAGGTAATACTATCATCATCATCGCCAATTTTTCTTGATTTCTGCGATTACAGGCATTCACGTAGCTACTGGCTTCTTAGAGTTCTAATATTCAGTAAATTAATTCATTTCTTCGGCCAAATTTTCAGTAAAAGCTCAAAGAATAATGACTGATCAGCTTCGCGAGTTCGTCACATCAAGGTTGAGCGCTGCAACGTCTTCGTTACATAGTGGTCGAAAATACATTGGCTTCAATGGGTGTGGCATTGGCGAATTTAAGAACTTCGTTATATTCAGGAATTCGTTACATAGAGGTTCGTTACATCCAGGTTCTTTTGTAGCCTTTCAGCTTTCTTTTGTAGCCGTATGGCTGTGCTTGCGTGGGTACATTCCCTTATCCTCCGTCTTACCTCCGACCACCCTGATCCATCCCTCGCCTTATTTGTATTCCATGGGAACACCCTATACCGATGTAATATGTGACCAGATGGCACTGACGTTTTGCTCGTCGTTAGGCCGGTTGGCTCATTGTGAACAAGGGAGCCGTAGCGTTCCCGAAACGTCTTTCGTTTTTTGACATTCGTCAGTGACCAGTGAATTTCAACCATGATTCCTGACCAGACGGTATGTCGTCAAACCATCGACTACCCCAACATCTGCGTTCCACCATTCTTGAACAGTTCCATGATGCTCCTATGGCTGGACACCTCAGTGTATCTCGCACATACGACAGCCTGCGCCGCTGTTTCTACTGGCCGGGGCTCTACCGCTCTGTACAGCACTATGTTGCCACAAGTGAACTGTGTCAGCATCGGAAGAAACCCACAATTTTGCCTTCGGGTCAATTGCAACCGATCCCCATACCGACTGACCCATTTCCCCGTGTTGGCGTTGACTTTCTTGGGCCCTTCCCAGTTTCCGCCTCGAGGAACAAAATGATCGCTACTGCCACCGACTACGCTACGCGGTACGCTATTACCCGAGCCATCCCGACAAGCTGCGCCACAGATGTCTCTGACTTCCTTCTAGAAAACGTGTTTCTTCATCACAGTGCCCCTTGTGAACTACTAATTGACCGTGGCCGCTGCTTCCTCTCACGAGTGGTTAACAGTTGCAATTACAATTATAAAATATTACTGAAAATGCATACATCGTGAAAGATACAACAGAGGCATCGTCATAGTTAAATGTTACACTCATCAGTAATATTAGATTGGCCTGCTGAAGCGGAGTGCAGTCCCTTTGCAGTTCCCTAGCTGCCACTGCTGGTTCCAACCACTTCCACCACGCAACCTGGATGGTACGGTTTGCTGGTGTGTTCTAAGAAACCATAAAATATCACCACGATGCTATGCAGCTTTCACCAGCACTGCCGCTACCGCAGCACCAACGGCATGCGCACAAGGTGGCATCAAGAAGAGCCGGTCTGGACTTTCCTTGTTTGGCTCATACGGGTATCACTATTAAATTAAGATGGCAGTGCCTAGCATTGAAACTAAAATCATCTATATACACATACATCACCACAGTGGCAGAGGAGAGCACTGCGCTTCTGTTGCAGGTACAAATGTGTAAACACACACCCCACGCACTGCACCCGAAAGAAGTTGCCACAGTTTCAGCTGTCACTGCACACATACTGGCACAATAGCACAGAAGACCTCTGCACTTTCATATGCAGGCACAAATGTGCAAACACGAACATTACTGCGCCATAACGAATTCAATATACACCGTCAACGACAAAACCTCCTTAGACCCCAACTTTTCACAATCAACTTCCAACAACAACTACAACAACAAAATTGTTCTGCCTACTTTAAAATGGGATCGGGAATCCTTACCTCTTCAACATTGATGTTCTCCTTGGCACTCGTCTCGAACAGCTGAATGCCCATCTGGTCAGCAAAGCGCTGCGCGTCCTCTGTTAGCACCACTTTCCTACTTGGGTCATCGTTTTTATTTCCCACTGAAAAAAAAAAAAAAAAAAAAAAAAAAAAAGAGAGAGAGAGAGAGAGAGAGAGACGCAGGGTGACTAATAAACATTTCTTACTTCGGCGTTTTTCGGAACCTGGAGAAGGTGCCTCAACCAATGCAATATGACGGCAGTAATGGGGACTGTTAGTGATGCCTGCCTAGGCAACATCCGTGGTTGCTTTTAAATTTCATAATTTACTACCACTGTTTTGTGACAGTGACAATAAAAACCTCTTCTAAGCCAGCCTCTTTTCATTAGGTTGTAATTAAATGAACAAAATAAAAGGAAGAAATTGCTGGTAGGTTTTTGAAAAAGTCTTGTGTGAAAGCATAGTGCAGACTGTTGATGTGCCTTTTGGAGAGAATTTAAAATTAAAGAAAACTGCAACGAACTCTGTTGCACCGTGAATGAATAAGAAAACAACTAGAAACTAGTAAATTTTGTGCATTTTAATGCACATGGCTAGTCAGGCTATGTGAAGTAAATAGGGAACACAATACAAACAGCTGAAGAAGTCACTGTTGCTTGGATTTAGCTTATCAACTTACAAAACTGCCCGTTTAAGCATTTATTCTTGCTCATAAATTCTACTTTAACCCTTCGACACACTATGTAAACAAGCGCAACTGTGTACAAAGCGAGCTCGCACCTTTATCAGAAAGTGAACTGCACCCAGCAATCCCAAGTTTGTTTCATGTGAGTTTCGCATACCTTGATGTCGCACAAATAAGGTTGTTTTTTATCCAATATAGAAAACCAGTAAATAGTATTACACGTAACAATAAAAGGGGTAGCATGTCATCCTCAATTTTTATGAAGACATATTGGCAGCCAGTAGCAACATTATCTGTTTTTTTTTCTCACAATTTCAAAACTAATGTGGGCATCTTTTACATAATAATTATTTTCATGATTCTTTGCGACACTTCGCGTGAAATATTGCACATTCCTGCAAAAAATTAACCACTAATATTTTTCACTGGGAATTACTAAATTGTATTTTTTAATGCCTGAACATACTACTTAGGCAGAAAATTATTTATTTTTGATGGAAAGAGAGGACAGCATATCACAACTATGATATCCCGGGGGCACATTGCTAATCTTTGTAGAGCTGGATGGTGAGAAGAATGGGGTCACCTTCCACTGCATACTATTTTCTCAGAGCAAACATACTTTGTGCAGTCATTTCATTCATATCAGTGAATAGATGCGTAGCAATGAACATAGGGCCAGTATTATAAAGCAGTTATTTCCTTTCATTTTGTTCTGCTCAATCCTTATTAGAGAGTTTTAGCTTACCGCGATGCGCGATTCGCTACCGTGATCCGCCACCGCGCGTTCCACTGCGCATGCCCAGATCCCCTGACGCCAATAGATGAAGCCACATACTGGATGTCAGCACATAGACCTGCCGCATCGGGACCAATCAGCTTGTGTGCCTCGCCCACGCACGGTAGTGGGTCACGGTGGCGGATCGCGGATCACGGTAAGCTAAATCTCTCTATTATCTGTCTGATTTTCGTGACAGCAAAAGTATTTTGAATTGACAGCAAGAAAAATAAAAATAAAATGATATTTGAATTAAAGTGTTGCATCATTCCCATCATACATCACAAAGCACCACATCATCACACACATATAGTAATAATGGTTGTGGTACAAGGAGAGCCAAGCGTAAGACTGCGCTTTAAGAGTGCCCTTTGGTCACCTGCGCTCAGCTATGTTTGTTGGCAAAGATTACCTCATAATAACATATGCTGTTCCATCTTGGACCAATATTTTTAGAAACAGCTGATGCATGACAAAAACTGCAAGGTCATGGCACATGCCAATATAAAATCCATTTTTATTTGCTATCACAAATTTTACTTCTGATATGTAAGCAATCAGAAAAACATGGTGGAAGGCTCTGGGCTAATCTCTGGCATCTAGACCTTATTATTATTATTTTTTTTAATGAAGAGTAATATCTCACATAGTATATCATACTGCAACCTTGGTGACCAAAACTGCACTGGCAATGCCAGCACAGGTTATATATTGATTTAATGCAGTTTCTTTTACCGAGTCACTTGAATTGACGTCGATAACTAAGCTGGTTTTTAGACTAGAATTAGTCCTCAGAGATGGCTGTTCCTGTTGGAAGTAATCTGTGGCATACTGCCCTGTCCCAATAACCCTTTAAGCACTTTAAGCATTTCACGCAAGAAATTCCAGCTGCCAACGCTCTCTCTGCATAAATGTCCCCAACTTATCTACTCTTCTGACTCATTACCATAAAAACATTTATGTAGCAGCAACTAAAACTTCTCACCACAGTGAAATATGGAACAACAATATCCGATAGAGCTAGCGAACCCTACATGCCCAATCTCAAAGTACTAAATTCCACCAGATCAGAGCTCCTTCTTAGACCAATGCACAGCACTGACATACAGTGCAGTGTCAATTTTGTAAAAATCACCAATATGCAAGCTGTAATCCATAGCACTGTGTGCTGCAGTACTTCGCTTCACTACACCATTCAGTACAAGTTGTTCAATGTAGTCAGTTAAGTCCAGAAGAGCTTTTCTGCCTGGATAAATGCATCAGCCCTGTAGCAGTTTTTCTTTCATGTCAAAAAAAAAAAAAAAAAAAGAGCAATAACGAAGTAATTTAGTATGTGAAGGCAATGCAATCAGCTAATCACTGTTCTGAGACAAAAAAATGGCTAAGCAGGTGTCATGACCAGAGCAGTGTGCACTAAACAGCAGAGAGCCCCACAAAGATTCAATGCTCTCTGCCATATATGCAATGGCACCTACCTAGGATCCTGTTGACGACGTCACAGTTCTGCTCAATCTCGTGAAGCCAGCGCTTGACATTGGCAAAGGACTCCCCATTCGTGACATCATAGACGACCACCACACCATGTGTGCCCCGATAGTACCTGAGCAAACAACGCATCAAGCCTATGCCATGCGGTAAAGCTATGCCATGCAGTAATGCTAAGCACGAATATAATCACATAATGTTTAAAAGCTGCCACCCAGATCCTGTTGCTTGCATACAAAAATGAACTCCATTGGAGACAAATCCGAAAATACACTAAACATGCGATTTTAAGCATGTCTTCTTGTCGGCACAAGAGTACTGTATCTTCACCACGAGAAGACAAGGTCACCAAAACAAAACTTTCAGCATACATGCATCAGTGCTTCTTAAAACCTGCTTCAGTGGACATGGCAATTTCCAAAGACTTTCATTTCATGGCTTGCTCTCTCACTTTGTGTGAAAGTGATGCTGTCTATATTCTCGACTTCATAGCTTTCCTACCACATGCAGCACAAGCAAACTGAACACCAAAGGTCACAAAATGCCCTATCCTGATAGCAAATCTTTAAAGCGTGAAAGGAAACCTATTGAATGTGAATTTTATGTCCATTTGAAGTACTTTTATCGTTTAAAGGGCAACTCTGGTGGTATTTTCATCATTTTCAGTATTTGATTGTATCACATTCCTCAGTATTCCTTGTCTTCAAAACAAAACATATTCTCAAAATTCTATGTAGAACTGTTTCTAAAAAGGAAAAGCAGCACGTCGAAACTTCAACTTAAACCTCGTTGACAAATTGATGACATCACAAACAGTTAACGTGAGAAGTTAGGTTAATTGGTAGGTATTCATGGGAAACGAGCATGAAAAATACGGACATGGCAAAGAAGACAACATGATACAAGCACTCACTAGCAATTAAACGGTTTATTCGGAAAAACAGCATTAAAAACACAAGAGGGGAAGATGCAAAGAAAACAAAACTAGACGCATCAGGGATCCTAATCAGAACACGGAAACGCATGCATGATAAAAGGTAATGCAAAGCGGGCAACATCGGCACAAGAGAAGCATGTGACAAAATCATTTGTCATCAAGGAGTGCAGTTTCCAGGGCTTGTTAGGGTGACTGATAGGGTGCTGACACATCGATTTTGCAATGTAATAGGCTTTCTTAAGCTTGCACGTGAATTTGTTTTTTTATGTAAAAAGAACAGTGGTATTCAAAAATTTTGGAAAACGTCACTTACACTTTCCTAATTCTTTGCACTCTCGGCATTGGTCGGCTATGTTAGAGCGGTCTTGACTAAGAGAATTCTTGTGTTCCATGAGGCGTATATTTAGGCATCGGCCAGTTTGGCCCATGTAAACATGGTCACAGGTCATCAGAATTTTGTATTCAACATTTTTGCAGCATACAACATATCGGTTTACATGACTGACACCACATACCTTGCTGACGGGACGAGATGTAGCATCCGCCCGTTTCTGAATGGCTGCATACAAGCGAGAGAGCTTGGCGGAGGAGGAGAAAACGACATCCACATTGTAGCATCCACATACTTTTTTGAGCCAGTAAGAAGTTCTATGCACGTATAAAATTACAGCAACCTTCCGTTTTTCACGCTAGCGCTTGTTATAGACTGTGTGAGACCTAATGGAACAAGTGAGCCTCTCGCAAAGACTTGAGACTTGAGAGGGCAGCTTCGGGGAAACCTGGAACTTTCAGCCTAGAATGAATGAATGAATCAAAACTTTATTGGTTCTTTAAGAAGTAGTAGAGGTAGAGGACGGAGTCTTCGTCTTGAAGTCTGTGTCCTCCTTGGCCGTGGGTGGGCCCCTAGTCCAGGGCTCCACTGAGTCGGGCCACATCGCTTGCATGTGCTATGAGTGCCCTTTGGGCCTCTAGCCTGCAGCTGGTGAGCCGGCTCTCCCATTGCTCCGCACTTGGTGTTTTGTGTTTGTGAAATGCTTGATTCCTTCCGCACTCCCATGCGACATGATATAGTGTTGGTTTTGCTCCGCACCACGGACAGCTGGCGCTATACTGTGTTGGGAACATCTTATTTAATATGTATAAATTTGGGAAGGAGCCTGTTTGCAGTCTTTGCCATCCTGTGACTTCCTCCTTAGATAAATGTTTATGTGGTGGGGGGTACTGGAATCTTAGCCCCTTATATAGGTTTAGTAATTCTGAATAGCTGTCCCCTCAGTTAATCTGGGGTTCCTCCAGGGTTAGTGACGTTCCTGCTCGGCTAGTCATTCTTAGAGACCCGTTCATGAAAAGCATTTTTAGCATTATACAAGCATGATTTTACAAGGGCTGACCTCAGACAAGAAAATAAAATGCTATGTTTCACAGTTTTCAATTGAGTGGAAGAATAATTCATTAGTGGTTTTGAGCTTCTCTGGGCTAAACGCCAGCAGATGTTATCAGGCAAAAAGTTCAGGTTGAGGACTGTGGTTAGCTCTGGTTAACCCTAGTTAAATTGCAAAAGCAATGGCAGAAGCTTCTTTTGCCTGCTACATTATTGAGGACACTTAAGTTCGTACTTTAAGGGTGTGATTCGAGAGCGTAAGCTACCAGCCCACATATAAAGTCACGCTTCAACCAAGCCGTATAGACGTGCCTGCATGTCGTAAAGGTAATGAGAATGCAAACGGTTCTGGCAGGCTGATTCTGATATCGCCCTCCCATATGAAAGAAGCGACCCGAGTTCCTGCCTGTGGCATAGGGTCGCAGCTACGCCTCTTCACGGCATAGCTGCGGCCACCTGAGGCTTTGAAAACCTTCCGCAGTGTAGCTTTCGCTACAAAACTGGAGCTTTTGCTGTTTTGGTAGTTCAAAAGTAAAGGACAGTCTTGAACTATTTTCCTTAAACATATTTAAACTATCAGTAACGTACCTGTTGAAGTTATCTATTTTTGTAAACACCAGAAGGTCATCTACATAGCTAAATATACGAGGTTGAAGTTCGCAGATGTTTGCTTTTATGTGTCTATAGATTGAATTGCTGTCCTTTTATCTGCAGTCATCCTTTGTGGGGTGATGCAACAACCTGTACGTTCAAAGTTCTGGTGTATGCATTGGTTCCAGGGTCACACCTACTCTGTGATATTTCACCCTCGAACTGCACCCTCGTATACAGCAGAGCTTGGTGATACGTGCTCGGCTCAGGCGATTTCCTGTTTCACATGTTCAAGATCGCGGGCAGTCAAATATCTGCCATAGAGTTACACTATTTTTCTCCCAGTTAAAAATTCTACTGGGCGGCAAGCCGACGAACACAGGAGAGCAGAGAGAAGATGACCAATGACTGAGAGATGATTTAATAAATCATGGCGGGCCTAGCGTGAGTGCTCCTGTCTGCGTCACTGCCTGCTTCTTCCTCATCCGTAACGTTACCCGGGGCCACCGAGTAATTCCCGATCGTGGACGAAGTCTGTCGATGTCGATGAGATCCATGGCATGAGTATAGGCGTGACTGGATGGAGAACAGGAAGAAGGAAGAAGACAACAGCTTGCTGCTATGATCCCCCAATGAATCCTGGTCCAGAACGCTCCTGGGGCACAGGTCACCAAGATCCGATAGCTGAAAATCAGGCACACACCGCATGGCGTGGGTGGGAGGATGTCCTCATATGTGGTGTTGCCTTGGGTTGGTGGAGTCTTCTGGTCAGCGTCTCAGCAGTGGGGTCATCAGGTCAGTTGGGTCCCTCGTAGTGTCCTGTGGTCGTGCGAGTGGCATCTCGGGTCGGTGGGATCATTTGGTCTCTCCTTTGTTGTGTTTTGTGGTCAGGGCGGGGGAAGGGGCGGAGGAACAGCAAGGTCGCGTCGGGTCTGGCAGACTGGGGAACAGCCAGGTAATGCACTCCATGGAACCCACTTCCGATGGCGTTAGCACACACAGGGCGCTGAAGCTCTGGGCCAGGATGACGAGTGATGGTCATGTACCCCACACCTCCAACCAAAATGTTACGAGGCGGCAAGCCGATGAACGCAGACAGGGAAGATGGCAGGGATGAATCGCGACGGGCCTAGCGTGAGCTCTCCTGCCTGCCGCGATTCCTTAAGTCATCTCACAGCCATCAGCCATCTTCTCTCTGTTCTCCTGTGTTCATCCCGAATACCACGATTTCCTGTTTACTATGTTCGAAATTCCCGCAGACTGTGGTCATATAATACATTTTGCAATCAACCGGACATATGCTATCGGGCGCTTGCAATGTGAAAAACTGATCAGAGATGCTCAACCGTGACAGTTGCTTTCCTTCAGTGCCTAGGTGCAATGGGCGAAGCAACAAAGAACGCCAACGAACCAACATATGGTATGCCCGTTCCCGCAGAAACATGACTTCATGAGGAGAAACACGGTGACTTCTTTGTGGAACCTTAAGGGCACAGGGATTTGATAGATAACTACAACTATTCACTTGCATACGAGTGGGCTGGGTTTAGGGGAAGCAGCATGAGCAGAAGCACGGCGACTGTAAGCCATTGCGATGGCTTCTCCACATGTTACTGATGTAAGGGTTAAAGCATCCAGAAACAACCAAGGAAGTGACCACGGCTTGGAATTCCTTCTACGAACTGGGTTTGTAACTAAACCTCTTCCGTGCTTAGGACAATGCAAATATGGTGAATTCTACGACAGCTACAAAAGGAGCTGTGCATACTTGATGTCTATAAATGCTGATCTACACTTTTACGCAGTGAAAGTCTCAATTCTAAAAGTCTTTGTACCTCATTTAGCAGTTGATATTTTTTTAAATCAGGCAGTTTGGATTATACGTTTTCCGTATAATACCTTTTTCCTAGGATTTAAAAAAAAAACTTATCCACAAGGTTTTATTGTATTCAGGTGTGCAGACGACTTTCTGGCAAGCACAAAAATAGGCAACTTCAACAGGTACGTTACTGACAGTTTAAATGTGTTTAAGGAAAATAGTTCACGACCGTCCTTTACTTTTGAACTTCCAGAACAGTAAAAGCTCCAGTTTTTATACCTCAACCTGAACTTTTTGCCCGATAACATTTGCTGGCATTTCGCTCCCAGAAGCTCAGAACCCCTAATGAATTATTCTTCCACTCAATTGAAAACTGTGAAACATGGCGTTGCATTTTCTTGTCTGAGGTCGGGCCTTGTAAAATCATGCTTGTATAAAGGGCCCGCTCCATGGGGCACACGAGTGAGGCGCCTACGCTCCCAGCGCCATGCCCTGACAATGCTGGAAAAAGTATGAATCTCTATGAAGCGTCTCTGGTGCGCACACTCTTGTGTTGCAAGACTTAGCTGAAACTGGCCGAAACAATTAGACTGCTACTTGAAGCTTGTCTCGCAGCGACTTCCATCGCCTTTGCACACGCTCGATGCTGTCTGCGTGATTGCAACATGAGGATTTAAAGCAAATTTCACTTATTCAATGCTTCCCATAAACAATGTGTTTATCTGCACACAGTGCTCCCAGCAGAACCTCAGACGCCACCTCTCTCCACATGGCTTCTTCAACTTATTTATTTTTATACTGTTTGTAGCTGGCGAGCCACAGCAAGTGCCAAGATAATTTGTTGGGGGAGTTAGTAAACATCCATTGTTAATATAAACAGCGCGAACAGGAAGACACAGGACAAGATAAAAGGAAGCCACAGGACAAGGCTTCCTTTTATCTTGTCCTGTGTCTTCCTGTTCGCGCTGTTTATATTAACAGTGAATGCCGCTGCTACACTGCGGCAATAAACCTTTTGTTGTCGATCGACTGACTGTACGCATATCTTTATGTACCGCAGCACTGACGTCACAAAAAAAAAAGCAGAGATTGCAGAGATTGCAGAGGTGGCATAAAAGGCATTCTCTGATTGGTGCACGCCAGAAAATAACTGGCGAGCCTCCTCCGCGCCAGTGTGAGCGGGTAGCGAGCGCCGCGGAAATATCTGACATGGACAGATACCTGCTTCACGCACGCCTCAGCTTGCACCTGGCGCGTAACGCATGCGCAGATAGACTCCAGCGTACGTACGTGCGCGCGCCATCGGGTGCGCCTCAATGCTAAAAATGCTTTTCATGAACGGGTCGCTAGGCTGAAAGTTCCAGGGTTCCCCGAAGCTGCCCTCTCAAGTCTCAAGTCTTTGCGAGAGGCTCACTTGTTCCATTAGGTCCCACACAGTCTATAACAAGCGCTAGCGTGAAAAACGGAAGGTTGCTGTAATTTTATACGTGCACAGAACTTCTTACTGGCTCAAAAAAGTATGTGGACGCTACAATGTGGATGTCGTTTTCTCCTCCTCCGCCAAGCTCTCTCGCTTGTATGCAGTCATTCAGAAACTGGCGGATGCTACATCTCGTTCCGTCAGCAAGGTATGTGGTATTGTATTGTATTGTATTGGGTTTAGTGGCGCATAAGCGGCTCAGGCTATCATGCGCCAGGCACAAGGTTGTATCTTGAGTTTAGAGAAGTATATGTATTTATTCAACAGTTTCTTTAAAACATTTGCTCCCTTTAGAAAGCTAAAAACGCATGACAGATCAACAAGACCATTTTCACCTAAAATCAATGCTGGATGGAACGAAATGTGCTCATTGTAAAATCTAGTGAAATACTTTTTCTTTGTCTTTCAAGTCCTGTGCACGAAAATAAAACATGGTTTATGGCGAGTTCCTCTCCGCATTCTTGACACAATGATTTGTTTTCTTTTCTCAACAAAAAATTATGCATCAAGTGTGTATGGCCAATGCGGAGTCGGCATAGAATCACTTCTATGAAGCGTTCTTGATGACGACATGATTTCCATTTCCCCAAAATCCGCTTCACCAACTGCAGTTTGTTATTTACCTCGCTACACCATGACGACTGCCATTTCTCCTTTAGTTTACAGCGCACTAGCGCCATGCAGTCTCTGTATGGAATATCTATGTTCTTGATCTGTTTGTCATCTCACTGCCTCCAATGCAGACATGACTCGGGACCCAACAAAATGTTATGTCCTTGAGCAGAGGCTGCTGATATATTATGTATGATGTCTCCAAGTAGTGCAGCAACTGCGTTTTTGTGCTGAAGGGCTGTTAAGGCACTTAGAGAGTCTGTGTAAATAATACTGTTTGTGACGTTCCCATTGGCTACTTTTCTTACTGCCACAGCAAGTGCGTAACACTCAGCGGCAAAAATGCTCATACACTGAGGTAGTCTTACTATTCTTTCCCATTTTCCTTGCACTACTGCATTTCCAACATGCTTGATTGTTTTGGAGCCATCTGTATAAAACCGCGTGCAGTTTGAGTACTTTTCTTTAATTCTTTAAGAGCTAAGAATTCTTGCAAAATATGTTCATGTGGTGTTTTCTGTTTACAAAACTGAGTTAATGTGAAATCACAAACAATGGGGGGGCTGTACCATGGTGGTAGTGGATCGTGCCTTGATTCAATATAAGGGAGGGAATTTAGTATTCCCAGCTCTTGGCATTTATCCTCGAACCGAAGTAGCAAGGGTCTGATTAACTGCGGTCTATTGTTGAACAACATTCTGGAGCTGCACTTTGTAACAAGAGGGTAGCATATATGTTTTGGTAATGAGCGTATTTTGAAGAGATATGAAAATGTAAGCATGGTTCTTCTGTATTCGAGGGAGGGTTCATTTGTTTCAACATAAAGACTGTTTATGGGAGAGGTTCTATATGCACCAGATGCAAGACACAAACCCAGGTTTAGCACAGGGTCCAGTCGTTTTAGGTATGACGCTCTTGCACACCTGTACAATACACAACCGTAATCCAAACAAGACAGTAGAACAGAGTGATAAATGCTCAAAAGGCATGTTCTATCGGACCCCCAGTGTTTTCTTGAAAGGACCTTGAGTATATTTAGGGATTTGGTAGCTTTCTTGAGTATTGATGTGAGACAAAAAAGTGAGTTTTCTGTCAAAAGTTATCCCCAGGAATTTGTACTCATTTTTAACTGGTAATTCGATCTCGTTTAGGTGCAGAATGGGGTCAGTTTGTATTCCACGTCTGAGTGAAAACATAACTGCCACTGTTTTCTGTGGAGAAAACTGAAATCCATTTTTGTCTGCCCATGTCACTAGCTTATTAATTGTTAGCTGCACTACCAGCTGCACTGCCAGAAGGGCGGCCATTACAGGTCGCTGGAAGTGACATAGAACTGCCGTACTTGAGTCATTTTCCCCCATGCCGTCGCTGCAGTGGTCGAGAAGTCGTCGTGGTTTACTGCGTAGATATCATTTCGAGTCCGCTTTCTGTGCTGCTGAAATGTGGTAAGCCTTGGCACTTCATTTTGTAGTGTGCAACGTGAGCTACGCGTTCGCCAATGTAATGAAACCGCCCGAAGAACAGCGAAGACAGAGCGTGTCAAACTGGCTCGGTATTGCCATTCACAGAGCGGGATCCCATCTGACTGATAAGTGGAATTATTCAAAAAGAAAATAGCTGTCTTTTTCTTGATGAAAGCACTGAAAACTGGATTTACATCAATGATATGGGTACGTCTCGGTTCGCTGCACTGTATAGGGAAATGTGATTTTCAAATGGAAGTAGTTCTTCGTGAAGTGAAGGCATCGACCTTTTTTTTACACCATTGCATACTTCCTGCTGTTTTTTTTTTTTTTTCATGTTAGTTTCATGCAAATTTTATGCTAGTAATGCAGTATGATGCTCTGAAAGACATGTAAACATTTTTATTAAGGCTTATTTTATAAAGATAAGTTGCACTGAATACAAAAGTTTTCATTAACTAATTAACTAAATAATTATCTGATAATTAGGAAGCCCAGATGTTTAGAAAACTTGTTTAGTGTGATGTTTTTCAAAACAAGGCACCACACACAGTGGCACCTGGCAGCTATAACACAGATATCGAGATTACCTTTGAAGCTTTGGTCGATGCTTCATGTTAGCATAGACGTGGCAGACACGTGTAGGGTTCTGCTTTGAGGCTCTCGGGGGTATTAGAGACAGGAAGTGGCACGCTGTCAGCAGTGTTGGGTCTTCACCCTTCGACAGGGTCTTCACCCTTCATCCTCCCTTTGGCTTGTTTCCCTCATAAACTTTCCAATTAGCTGGCAGATGAGTTCAAGTCAAAAGTCAGACATGCTTCTTTTTTTACCAGAGGCTGTCATTTGCAGCAAATTGTTGAGAATGGTGATGCCCAAGAGGTGAAAAAAGTACTTTTTGTACCACTTCATGCACTTCCATGTAACTGCACCGGTTACCACCACAATCATATCTACCTTTTATCATGCACTGCACTGGTTGTACTGCACAGGTTATACTGCACAGGTTGTACTTGGCGGTGAACAGGGGAATCTTTTTCTTCCCGCTCATCCTCCTGTCTACCTTCGCGGACTATACCATGCCGCCATTATGCTTTGTTGTGAGCATGTGCACTTCAAGTTTGTTTCCAGCGAAAGTAGAAAAGCTGATCATTGCACATCTCACTCGTTTTCCCTTCCCTCAGTCTTTCCTCTTCACGTGGAACACCCTTCCTATTCTTCCGCACTGTATCGTAAGCATTTCTTTTTTTCGAGAAGGTGGGTAACAGGGCAGGACTGATGTACCAATTGCCAACCCAGAGGACATGCCCCTTGCGATGTTGTTGCCGGGCGAGTTGATTGAGCATCATGGAAAAAACAGCACTGGCAGACGAAGGACGAGAAGGAGGAGGACACACAACTGTGCTGAACACAACAGCGCGGTTGTGTGTCCTCCTCTTCATTTGTCTGCCAGCGCTGTGTTTTCCATGATACTCAACCAACTCTCCTGGCAACAAACACTGCTCAAGTTTATTTCTAATACAAGGGGCTCTTTCTTCTCATTCTGTGTCGATCTGTGCTGTATAGTTCCTCTGATTTCCTCCGCCATTTGCAAGACCAGGATGCTGGGTTTTTGCATCCGATATCAGATTTTACTGCCTGAAGTCCTGAGTTTGTTCGGCGGTCTTCAACCTTCAGCCGGCCATGGAAACCGGATTTGCAAGATTCTGTGCTCCAAATGGCAGCACCAAGCTCGACTGCTTCAGCAACATCTTCAACTTCTGCTTTTGTTTCCGTGAATGCCCACCTCGAGGAATGAATGGCGCGAGCTCGCGCGCGTAATTGACAGGACCACCAAATTTCTTTGGCAGCGGGCGCTTCTAAGTCTAAGAATGTCCGTGCCAAAGAAACAAGTGCCGACCAGCAATCGTGTTCACTTTTTGGAATGTGCCAACGACTGCCCTAAGGACGTCCAGCAGTTGCTACAGTGTGGGCCCAAGTTTGCCATCGAACCTTGTCCATCAGTTCCGGAATTACTGCATGGTTTCGCAAGAGGTAATTCCAGCTCTTGCGGCTGATCTTTATCGTTGCGTCTTCGAAGGTGTTGATTTGTCCAACCGCCATGGCAGTAGAAGAAATATTCTCCCCCCCCCTCCCTGGGAAAGACTGCAGCTTACTCGAGAAACAACAACCTGTCTCTGCTAACTGCTGACAAAGAAGAAGGTTTTGTGATTCTGCCGAAAGATGTCTTCATTTCAAAAGCATAAGCCGCCACTGAATCCTTGTTTTAACACCGCCACTGAATCCTTGTTTTAACACATGTACTAAGATATCCCCTTGCCCAGTAAAGAAGTGAGAACAACTGATGCTCCATATCCCATTTCAGAGTCATCGTACGGGAGAAAAGTAAGCGCAAAGGAGACAAACACAAGAGAGGAGACAGGACTTTGTTTTTTGTCTCCTTTGCGCTTACTTTTCTCCCGTACGATCATGAACCAACTAGCCCAGCAACAAGGCCAGCTAAAACGTCCGGTAATGTAGTTCAGCCGCATGAAGGCGCCACAAGATTGATTAGGAATGCGGCAATATGAAGATTTCAGGCTGAACTTTCTTCGTTTGGACGGGATATATTTCTCGAATGCTAATCGTCCTTTGAAAAGAAGCAGGCTTCCATCAATGCAAAGGTCCTGGAATGATGATAGCATCCCTTGAAAGTTTTCAGGAATATTAACAGGACCGAGCACACCTTGTACAGCCCGTCACTAAAAATCTGATCTATATTCATTATTGGAGAAATGAAGAAACCTCAAAATGAGGAGGAAGCGCTTGCGACTCATCAACTTCCGAGAATGCTGGTGTACTCAAGAGGGGATCTGTGGACCAACACTGGGCAATGGTACCTTTTCTTGCATGAGCCATAAGCATAACGAGAGCAAGAAATATATATAACTCACATGGAGTCGCATCTTTCCACTGGTGTATACGTGATAAAGCCGCCGATATCAGCATGGCATGTACACAGTGCTGGAAAATGTTCGGTTCGCTGAGAATCGACCATGGATGGATGGATGGATGGATGGATAAGGCTGAACCCTTTGAATCGGGCGGCGGCGCCACAGGCCGCCTAGCCGTGAATAGTAATATATAGTGTGGACCTATACTTGCCTTCCTTTCAGCCACCAATCAGCTAACCTTCGTTTGGTTATTTCTACCCTTTTAAAGTCTATTTTCCCTTCATTATCCTTAAACCCCAATGCTTTGGCTAAATCTGGCCCATTGCCTTGAACTATAGGGCGGAGCCCTTTACAGGAAATTATTAAGTGTTCAGGCGTTTCCTCATCCTCCCCACACACCCTGCACAGCGTGTCTATCTCTTGGTACTTGACTCGGTACGTCTTAGTCCGCAATACTCCTGTCCTAGCCTCGAACAACAATGGGCTGCCCCTAGAATTATCGTAAAAGTTTTCTTTGGCTATTTCCTGCTTGAACGTTCGGTACATTTCTAATGCTGATTTAGTCTCCATCCCCGTTTTCCACAGACCTCTCTCTGTTTCCTTAACCTTTTTCTTAATTGATAATTCCTGGCTGGTCCCTCTACTGCTGTCCAAATATTTGCTTGCCAATTTTCTTGTCCGCCTTCTCCATCTTGTGTCAACATTCCTCATGTAGAGGTAGCTGAAGACTTTCCTAGCCCACCGCTTTTCTCCCATTTTTCTCAATCGTTGCTCAAACGCTATCTTGCTGCCAGCTTCCCTGCTCTCAAAAGAAGACCATCCCAGGTCACCCTGCACACCTTGGTTTGGCGTATTCCCATGAGCTCCCAAAGCAAGCCTACCCACCCCGCGCTGCTTAATTTCCAACCGTGCTCGGACCTCTGATCTCATACACAGGACTGCATTGGCAAAAGTCAGACTAGGAACCATCACCCCTTTCCAAATCCCTCGCACCACTTCATACCTATTGTAATTCCAAAGCGCCCTGTTTTTCATGACGGCTGCGTTTCTACTTCCCTTAGCTGCCACATATTTTTCATGCTCCGTTAGGTATTCAGCTCCAGTATTTATCCACACCCCAAGATACTTGTACTTATCCACTACTTCCAGCATGTCCTCCTGTATCCTATGTTCGCCGGCCTCATTATCATTAAAAATCATGACTGCCGATTTTTCCTTACTAAACTGCAGACCTAACTTATCTCCCTCTGTACCGCAGATATCCATCAACTCCTGCAAATCTACCCTGTTGTCAGCCATCAGTACTATATCATCTGCATACATTAGTCCTGGTAATGACTGTGGGATAAATTCTCCTTGCTTGAATAAAGAAAGGTTGAAGCCGAGTCCACTCCCCTCTAGTTTAGCCTCTAATCCTTGCAGGTACAGCATGAACAACAAAGGTGACAGGGGACATCCCTGTCTAAGCCCCTTCTTTACCTCTACAGGCTTCGACACCTTTTTTTCCCATTTTATTAGCACTTGGTTATCCTTATAAATATCTTTTAGAAGACTAGTTACTCCGCTTTCCACACCTAACACATCCAGAATACTCCATAAGTCTTCTTGAAGTACACTGTCATAGGCTCCTTTGATATCTAGAAAAGCTAGCCATAGGGGTCTGTGTTCCTTTTCTGCTACCTCGATACACTGTGTCAATGAGAACAGATTGTCCTCTAAACTCCTTTGTTTCCGGAAGCCATTCTGCAGCTCTCCCAGCACCCCCTTGCTCTCTACCCATGCCTGCAGTCTGTCCTTTATAATCTGCATCACCACCCTGTAGACCACTGATGTTACTGTTATGGGACGGTAGTTGCCTATGTCAGCTTTGTCCCCCTTTCCCTTATATATCATGCTCATTCTACTTAGTCTCCATTCATCAGGAACTTTGCCATCCATTAACATTTTGCTCACCACCTCTCTTAACGTTTCCTTAGACTTTGGGCCCAACATCTTTAATAACCTAATAGGAATACCATCTGGGCCTGCTGATGTGCTACTTGGTACTCTCTTCTCAGCCCTTTCCCACTCTCTTTGTCCAATTGGAACTATTGCACTAACCGGTCTATCGTCCTCTACTAAGGCACCTACTACATTTCTTTGTTCTTTAAACTTTTCTGACATCGTTAGTCGTATATGCTCTATTGCCTTTTCCCCTTCTAGCCGAATACCTTGATCTGTAACAATAGACCTCTGCTCTAGGCTAGTCTTATTACTCAGGGAATTCAAGTGTTGCCAGAATTTCTTAGCTGCATTTTTATCCCTTTTGTTTACTTCTGACAGCCACTGGGAACCTTGTCTTCTAATTTTCTCATTGATTAAGTAGGATGCCTCCCTTCTACATTTTATGTATTTATCCCATTTTCTCTCAACGTCTGCTTCTGGGTCTCCCCTATGCTTAGAATATCTGTGTTCCCTGGAGGCTTCCTGGCGTTTCTCTATGGCCTTCTTCACCTCCCCATCCCACCAGCTCTTTGGTTTTTGTCTTGTCCTTTTTTTCCTGACTCGCACCTTAGCCAACTCTAGCCCAAACAGTCCCATTAACTTTGTGTATGTCCACTCTGCTTTCTTATCCTTAGAGATTACCATTTGCAAAAAAGCGAGCGCCACCTGTCATCCAAAATGGAAAGCTTCGCCGGCACTTTTGGTTGGAAAGGGCTTCTCGAACTGGCATGCGCAAGGCACCATTCGGCGTTTCACGTGCGCTTAAATCGTTGTTTTAGTGTTGCTCTTTTGCTGAAAACGTGCATATGCTGAAGAAAGAGGATGACATAAAAGGAGAACGATGTAGAGCACCGACTTTTCTGGTTGTAGCCAGAATAATGACCACGTATGAGCAATATATGCAGTTTGCGTCCTTAACTGTTCGCCAGGCGCATCCTAGCCGATGCTTAAAAGAGGAAGGCCATGTCAGGAACTTGAATTTTCATACCATTAATAAGTTTTGATGAGAGTGAGCACCATTCATGAAGACCGCAGTGTTTATGCGACAATGCAATGGGTCGCTGTTGATTCCGGCCACATCGTTTGAACTCACTGCGATCGCATTGTGGGGTGAGATATTTCGGTTAGAAACATGTGTATCTCTCTTGTGCAGAATGCTGATACACGAAATGAATGTCTATTGCATGGGCGCTAATGTGCAGAGGAGTGTTACAGTGACATGGGATGCAATATTTTGTAACACGCGCAAATGTTTGTCTGGGTTTTCTGATGTAGGGCAAGAGTTCCTGCTGACTTCGTCCCTGCAGCTTCTGATGTAGGACAGGCTTTATTGATTAGTAAATGACTCGTATTATCACAACCATGCTCGCGCTCATACGCGAGAGCTTCGCTTACTGACGGACCGCTTCCTGCGTAGGCTGCACTCTGCCGTGCTCCCACTGTTCAGATACAGCGCACTTTGCTATTGTATTGTTGGATTTACGGTGGATGTTCATACAAGTATATAAAATTCATTTCCCACCGAATCTGTCGATGGAAGATCTCTACCGATATGTGTTCATTTGGCAGCAAGCGCCAAGTACAGCAAAAACACCCAGCTACTTCGGAAAGGGCCGGATATGCCCAACCAACCTCATCAACGGCTTCGTCTTTCTGGCCTTGTATGTCGTCGTAGTCCTCGTTATATATAACGTACAAGTGTCGCTGTTGCATGGCACATGCATAGCTTAGATAGAAGGCCTTCCAGTCAAATGGCTGTCTTTAGACTGCATGCAATAGTGAACAATGCTGCGTTTCTTTACTCCTTATTGAAGGCTCAGCGAAACCTCTCAGCATGTAGCAGAGCTGATGTTGAGTGTTTCTGTGAGGGCACTAGGATGCTTCTTCTTGCACGGGCATAAACTCACTCCAGCAATTTACGTGTTGAAGGCAAGCTTTATACTACCTTGTCTCAAGGCAGAGATGGCCTCTTTTTTCGTAAATGGTGCGGCTGTAGAAGGAAATAAAACTCATAAGAATAGATTATGGAGCGCCTCCGCAAAGCAGCAGCGGAAGAGGACACCGCGCACACTACTTCGTTAGCAGACGATGCGCGCTCGGGGACCAGTCATGAAATATCCAGACGGCCTTGTTTCACGTGTCCGACTTTTTTTTTTTAAATGCGTGATAAGTTTTCCCGAGTCACGGGCACACACACACTGCGAAAGCGAGACAAGCAACTCAAATCATCCACCGCTTTACAGCGCAAGAATGCACGGCTAGGCAGCGCTGGCGCGTCATGTTTTCCAACCAAAACCAAATCGCCTACAGAGGGCGCTAGTTGCACCTTTGTTGCGCATGCGCAAGAGCTTTCCCGCAAATGGTCCATTGCTTCCACAATGTCCGGCGTAAATAGAGTTTAATATATCTTGAGCTCACTGGACGAAGTTGATGCCATTGCAGATTCCAGCATAAAATGCACTGTAAGACTGGTCCTGAGGCTTGAACTCTTTCTTCTTCCAGCGAAAATCCCGCTCATCGGGTCTTTTTTTCTTGCGAGGATTTTTTGCTGTTAGGGCCTCTTCATCGCTGTCATCGCTGGACAAGGCACTTAGATGGGCTGCTTCCTCACTTTCAATCTCATCAGAGTCCGAATTCGGTTTGGTTTGGTTTGTTAGTGGGGTTTAACGTCCCAAAGCGAATCAGGCTATGAGAGGCGCTGTAGTGGAGGACTCCGGAAATTTCGACCACCTGGGGTTCTTTAACGTGCACTAACATCGCGCAGCACATGGGCGCCTTGCTTTTCGCCTTCATTAAAAAGTGGCCGCTGAGGCTGGGATTCGATCCTGCATCCTTGGGAACAGTAGTCGAGCGGCGTAACACTGCGCCACCCTGGCGGGCGAGTCCGAATTCATAAGCAGTCCTTGAAACTCTTCATCTGCCAAAGCACGGATGCATGGGCACGCTGCCGCACCACGGCTGCTCTGCTGAGATGAAGACGAAGCGACGCGGATGTAGATACATGTGCTTCATCTGTTTAAAATTTACCCTATAACTTCTAAGTGTTTATGTGGTCTGTTCATAGATGGCACAATATGTTTGTATTATTCATGTTTGCACAAGCAGTATCGTGAGCGGCAGGAAGTGAGCTAAAAAGTCAAAACGAGTATACTCAGGAGAGGCAGGGGTTGTGCATGTGTAGTGGCCGGAGTTATCTCAGGAGTGGCAGTGAAAGGGTTAAACAGTGCAAACGGCAGACTTGCGGCCAGGTTCGAGTAGTGCACGAACTCCTCACTTTTGATATGAGCTGAACAAAGTAAGCTGTGCTTTGTTGGATTCCATTTTTCGGAAGCTGATGCTGGCTTACTGTGGGTACAGTGCCTGTGTTTGGGCACCAGACGGCTCCAGAACAGCTCGGCATGGTTCTCACACTTAGGTTGCTCAGTACTGGGATGAACAGATGAAACCCCGACAAATGCAGAGTCCAAATTTCCTTTCTTTTACTTGCCGCCTGCTAGTCAGCTCTCCACGCCCGGTTCTATGTCCCACCTGGCGAGCCGCCTAATTGTGCGACACACCGCCAGGGGCACGTGTTGTCTGCTACAGAGCTCTTAAAACTCTTATATCTCTGCTACAACTTTTCATACAAGCCTAAAACTTGGTCACAACAGCTTTCATGACGTATCGAAAAGATTTACATCCATTCTGAGTGAGGTAAGATTTCGTTTCATGTGGCTTTTAATGCTGTTTTTCTGAATAAACCATTCAGTTGCTAGTGATCGCTTGTGTCGTGCTGTCTTCTCTGCATGTCTGCCTTTTTTATGCTTGTTTGCCATGAATCACAGAGTATTAGAAAAATACTCACATCACGCATTGAATGGCGGAAATAGAAACTCGAAATCATGACACAGTTCATAAATTGGCTAAGATATGTCCTAATGCAGGCCTCCAAATCTGTTGATCATTCAGGGAGCAGGCAGTAATGCGAGTATATTGTTTGCGACGTCGCAAGCAAGGTATTACCCACAGAAATTGAGTGAACTAAGGCAACAAAAATGGCAAATTTTCAAATGAGTAGCGCACGAATGACATATGACTCCCAAATTTGGTTTGGTAGAATGTGTCAGGATAGAGAGGAAAGCCTACAGTAAATGCTGTGTCAGAATATGTGACCACTGGGCTTACCCAGATACTCAAAAGTGCAGCGGTGAGACTAAAAACTTAAGGGGCGTGTAAGTATTCTTAGGAGCTGATGTGTGCTTTCCTTTCCCTTCCAATAAGTAATCACTGGCTATTGCTTATTGGTCACTGGACTGCTTTGCGCACTTGACGCTAGCGTGGTGGAAGCAGCTGCGGAACAGGTTTTACAACAGCATAAAGAGGAGGCATTTCATCATCTCCCTCGGCTGATGGAAAGGTGCACAGCCTTGCCATATGGAATTATATGCTAAAGTATTAATTAGGTGTTTATTAATAGTGGTAATCAGAAGGGCTGCTTAGTAGTGCTAATTAGTGGACTTAATGCTCACTAAGTGTTGCTGTAATATATCATACAACTAATGTCTATTTAATGTTATGAGACCGTCATAAAACTATCGCACTGAATGAATGCTCCTCAGTGGTGTAGAGGTAGCGCAACTACCTTGCAACCTAGACAGCAACGGTTCGATTTTGCTTGACCACCATCTTCCTTTTCAACAGAAGTGCTTTTTTTTTTTTCCCTTTTTCAGAAGCCCTTTGTAATGATGTCTGGTTGAGCATGCAAAGCTGTGGATGACATCCCAACCTATGAAGACCAGCCAGCGCAGATGACAGCTTGGCCAGCATGCATGTCTGACCTGGGATATAAGATTTCCGAAGGGTCTAATTCCAATCTCACCCACCTATTTCAAAGGAGCTGTCAAAGTTCACAGCCCCTATCAAGTCAACCATGTCATTTGGTCTCATGACATTATATATCACCCTCGCATTAAAAACTCGTCAGGCAAATGATGTTCTGACTGATGGGACTCACGTTGACGTGATGGTGCGGAACCGTTCCTGGCCAGCTGTGTCCCAAATCTGGAGCTTGACTCGCTCCCCGTCTACTTCGAGTGTGCGGATCTTGAAGTCCACTCCAATCGTTGTGATGTAGTTTCCTAGATGAAATTCAGCAAGCTCAATATATAATTTGCACCTTACACCTCAATGCAAGTCTCTTAAAAATGACAAAATGGAGTTTGTATTAAGTTCTGCTGAGCTGAATCAAGAGCAAATTATGTCAAGGAAGCTATTACATTAACCTCCACATGAAGGCACCACATGCTTAGCCGGGGAGTCTCTGTAAACGCAAGCAAAATATTCACCTTAATTAGGGTTGACCCCTATCTGCGGGCTAGAAAGTACACAAAGTCACACTCTAGGCTGAATTAACTGAGAGCCAAGATACTAGGAGTGTGACACAAGATGAAAA
This sequence comes from Amblyomma maculatum, assembly GCF_055883805.1. NCBI lineage: Eukaryota > Metazoa > Arthropoda > Arachnida > Ixodida > Ixodidae > Amblyomma > Amblyomma maculatum. The sequence goes on along the minus strand of NC_139346.1, from coordinate 215,418,888 downwards.
AATGTTTGATGTTCAGGCATGGGAGGAACATATAAGCACACTAGTCGAGGAATGTGCTTGTAAAGGATACCAAATTTTGGTTGCGGGTTGGTTGCAGACTGCTGTCTATGACCTACAATGTGGTATTTGTCTAATACCAAAAATTAATTTATAATTGAATTTCTTTGCTAACTTTTTTCGGCTACAGTTTCAACAGTTGATTGATATATATGAGATCAAAACTCAGTCGAAGTCATGTGAGGCGTGAGGAAAACTCCAATATAATCGTTCTTTCGGTTGAGATTACTGCCCTTCAAGCAGGATAGTTTCTGCATCGTAGTGGATTTCAACATCAAAGCAGCAAATATAATGCTTTTTTTTTTTTTTTTTTTTTACCCTTCACATTACCTATGCTCAACAGGTAGCCTTGACACTCGAGCAGGCAGATCCTCTTCCGACTATCAGACAGAGTTGGAGCAGCACAAAACAAGCCAAATGCAAGATGTGCTCTCGAAGCAGAAACACAACAGAAATAGAAAGGCAATGCTGTAAGGAACTCCTGGTTCAACTCCTGATCACAGGCCCGAGTGAAGTCTTCGTCAGAGCTGCCACTGTTTTCATTGTTATTGATGCTGGCTTCCCGCTGTGACAGCAGGAATGGAGGCCTCGCCAGTACATTTAGGCGAGGTTTTTTTAATATTTCTGGCGTTATGCTCTAGAAAAAAGCACAACACAGCAACACTGGACTCCAGCTACTAAATATGTGCGTGAAAAACCCTGCATGCACCATACCGTGCACATGGCATGCAGGTAGTTGGTCATGCGACCAGAACCCCTGTGGCTTCGAGAAAACTGCTCTTAATGGAGAGGTCAGAGCAACTGAGAGCACTCCGAGTCGGATTTGAGCAATTATAAAGAACCAGTCGAGTACATTCATTGTGCTCAGTTTTGAACAGTCAAATGTGATGATGCAAGTTAAGAGTGGTCTGGAGTGCAGCCTCTGATGTCATTACCATCACTTGGCTGTTGAAACCAACACAAGTGAGAAAAGAAATTCAAGTACAAATTGTTTAGCAGCTGTAGGCAAATACCATGTGGTAATACATGTATATTGATGTCTAATGCATCACTACAAAGAAGAAACACATAACCGAATATTTGCTTCTTTAGCTATTGCGTTACACTTAGCTGTGCTCGCAATGACTGAACTAATTTGTGCTATCACTCACTGCACCCTTTTATTATAACATGACAGCAAGCACCAAACATGATTGCATCTGCAACATCTGGTGAAAGTGAAAGGAATCTGAGTGATGTCATTCATGAGTATCACCACACCACATTGTCATATGAACAGTATCTGCTCATGCTGAAACTGACATCACTCTAAGTAAATACTGCTGAAAAATGTTTTATATCAGTGCCGTCATTCAAAATGGCACATATATTCGTCTGCACTCTAAGTAAATACTGCTGAAAAATGTTTTATATCAGTGCCGTTATTCAAAATAGCACATATATTTGTCTGCAGAATATGCAAAGCATAAGTCATGTGGTGCTTGCTTAAGACACTTAAAATTTTGACCAATGCAGGCTATTTATTATCCTCTTTCGACATCTGAACCAAAACGCAAGCAGGGTATCAATAAACGTCACAAAGCTACGTATGTCCGAACTTCTCCTATGTCCTAGCTTTAATGCCTGCCACCAAGCCACTCTTCAAGACAGCAAAACACAATGCTGAAGCTCAAGGAGATGTACACTTGTACAGCATCAACCAAAGTGCCATAATTTATGAAAAGGACAGTAAAGACAGCACTGTGCCATTTTTAGACAATACTGCAGTACCCAAAGTAAAGTTTCCCAACAAGAAAAAAAAAAAAAGAGAACTACTTCAGAATTTTGAAACCAGGCTTCCAGTCAAATGACTCAAGTGTTCACTTGTAAAAAAACTGAGCGTTTTAAAGTAACAGTGCCTAACAAAACTATGCAGAATCCTAGGAAGTATGCATCCCACTCCAATGAAACAAATTCAGCGCAATGCAAGGAATTCCTATTGCACTACTTTTGCATATAGAATTCCCACAAAGGCAGAGAAGCTACAAAAACTGTGATAACACTTAGGCACATTGCAAAGCCTTAAAAAAAGCAAAATTTCAACCCCAGTGTCCGTTCTTGAGTCGACTGTACAATGAACAATACAGCAGGCATCCTTCAAAAGCCCTTTTAATGATGCTGCAGTTTTCAACTTTTTTCATGGCAAATTATTAAAGCAGCATAGACACTTAATATTTGGTTGCAATTTTTATTCTTTGTAATGATGCATAAGAAATGACATGAGACACCGTGTGGTATTCACTTACGAACGATAAATAATTAATCTACAAATATTTTCTCTAATATCAAAAACTGCAATATAACAGCTCCTTTGTCATTTTAGTTCACTACAATGCTAAAGCCAGCTAACTCCAATAGCTGGAACCATAATGAGTGAAAAAACAACAATTATATTGGAATTTTCTTTATGCCTAATGTGACTTATACATAACCTTGACGTCATAGCCATAGCTCAGCCAAAACAGATAGAAAAAAAATTCAAGTATAATTTTTTAAAGGTCATAGGAAAATACCACATGGTGATTGATCTATGTACGGAAATGTTTTGCACATCATTAAGAAGAAAAACGTGCTCAAACTTTGGAAAGTATATGCCTTTAACACTGAACTGAGGGTTGAGAATTTTGTACGACAAAAAACAAGCTCTAGCGAGAATGGAGGTCAAGCACCATACCATGTGTTCTGTTGTATGCATCTTGTGTAGCATTAATTTCACGGCATTAATTTCACAACAAAAAATGCACCCAAATGTTGTGTAATCCTGGCAACAGTTAAGATGACAAAATACTTACAGATATCACACTGAATGTGGGCAAAAAGAGAAAAACATGTCAACAGGGTTTGAAAAGCTATACAACAGGGAAACCATACCTGTGAAAGTGTTGTCAGCAAACCTCAGCAACAAGCTGCTCTTTCCAACACCTGAAAAAAAAAAAAAAAAAAAAAAAAAAAAGAGAGAGAGAAAGACAAGAACAAACGAGATAAGATAAAGTACAGATCAGAATACCACCGATAAAGCAAAGGGCCGAAAGGGCCGCCGTGGGCACGTAAACTTAGTGGCAAAGCAATAAGTATATGCAGCTGCCCTGGAGTTCAAGGAAACATAAGCAGGCGGTGGTGGTTATGGGAAAGACAGCTAGTGAAAACGTCTTGCGAGATTATGATGGCAGCGGAAAGGTTTTTCTTTATAATGATGAAGACAAGCATGGCCCTACGAGCTTAAAAAAGAAGAGAAACAAATGAAAGTACTCAAATTAAGATGAAACAATGCATTACAGTAAAACTTAGGTACTGTTAGTATATTAAAATTATGCCACAGTATATTACCTTTTATCAACTGAGTCGTGGCCATTTAGGAGCTTGCATACATGAAGAGGAAGTATACTGTTGCAATGCAACTACATAATACATTCATGTGCGAGAATGAACTAGTACAACACTGCTTGTTTTACTTCTTGCATTTGCTTTGTACTGCTCTTTCAAACATGCCTGCAGTATTTGCCTAATACATGGCCACAATTGGCTGAACAGTAAATACATCCTTTTTGGCAATAATAATTCTACCCCTGCACTTTCGACTTCTCGATAACCCCTACTAGTGTTCAAGTGGTTCTCAGTACATAGAAAGTTAGAAAACAGTGCTCTAAGATTAGACAAAATTCATTTTACATCTTAGCCAAACATGCACTCATCCAAAGAACAAGTTTGGTTAGTAACTACAAAGCTAGGAAAAAAAGTATCAATGGTGACAATTACACATCATTATAACTAGACAGAAAACATTGACATTCCGACCGAAGTCCCTGGTCCTCTCAAGAGACTTTGGTCAGAGTTAGCATTTCTGTAAATGCTCTTGTAGGAAGCAGAGTTCCAGGAAGGTCTGCCTTATACTTGAAGCTCTGCAGGAAATCCACTCCTTAAGGGCATAGCGAAAGCCATGATTAGGGCACCAATGATAGTGTTTGGTACTTTGCTTGCCTTTTCATAGCTCGCATGTTGAATAGATCAGAAGCAACACATTTTTTGTGCTTAAATTTGTAGCCACTGACTCAAAAGTCTATGCAGTCTTTTGAAGAAAAAAGCTGTACCGAAAGTTCTGTTCACGGTATTGTGTATTCCTACTCCAGCCGAGGCACAAGGTGCCGGTTGTTTTGGTGAGTTTTGGTAGCATCACCGAATCTGGTAAATTTCCCACTTATGCAGTTCTGTCCCAAGTGCACAGGTAACATGCAAAAGTGCATGCTATGTCTACAATGCACTGTGTTATAGTCAACGCAAACGCGTACCGTTCGCTGCCAGTGGCAGCAACAGCACCACAGCACACCGGCAGATGGCGCCAGGTGCCCGCACATGGCGCCTCAACGGACTCTTTACAACAGACCAATTTGGCCATGCTCAAGGACCCTCTTTAATTCACAAAATGTAGAAACAAGAATACCACTGGTTAATGCAACATGCCTACTATGGATTATTCCACATACCTATTCACCGTCATTGCATCTCCCTATATTTTTGACAATGTTATAAGAAAAACATGTTTCTTCAATTGTGCTATATTGAGCCCCATCGCTTAAACAGCAGTCCATGCTGTTAACTATAACAATATGTCAAATTCCGTCAAGCAGGGAGGTTCCATGCCAACATACCAGCTAATTACTAAACCATCTGCACTTTAATGATGACATTATGGATGACATCACCAGCTACAGTGAGGGTACAGGAAGTACAAATGGTGTCGTGAGAAAATATCCATAAGCATGTATGAAATGCATAATTTTTAATTTCTTTACTATGTATTCCCACTCCTGCCCAAGGCCTTCTGTGAAGGCTAGCAGTATTTGAAAAATAAATAAATAAGAAATAAGTTGATGTACTGAAATAGGGTAGGACAGCTAGAAGGGGAGAAGACTAGCCCTCCAAATCCGACCCTTCACGCGTGTGCGCCCTGCGGCAACACTGTTGTCAGGGGCATTATTAGCAAGTAGCTCGTGTCTGCTTGCCAGAGCAGCGAGCTAAACTAGCCCAGTGCTCAATACGTGCATTTTGTGATGGTATTATACTCTCCTATATTTTAACATGATAGCATTAAAGGCCCTGTTCACCAGAAAGCCTGGTGTCGGCATCAGAGTCGTGAGTGAAAAATTAAGGAAGTAGCTGGCAGCTGACATGGCTGCGCACTGACTGGACATAAGGGTTCCCCAACTTTACATTTGGCAGGAGCTGCCAACTCTGACCTCTTCATTCATATTGTTACGAGGCACGTCGAGATATTAGGAGGCGATGGTACGTCGTAGCCGCAACAGTTCACCGTCAGGGACACACTCACAGGAGAACCAGACGTAGCTGCAGCGTCGTCTTTCTCTACTAGCCCAGCACTTCGTCATCGTCTCTTTCACTGCGTACCGTAACAATACCCCCCCCCCCCCCCCCCCCCGCGGAAGAAGCACAGTCCCGGTGCGTAGACTACACAGGTGAGCGCGAGATATAAGGTTTGAGACGGTCGACATGCACGACTTCTGGATGATGGTTTGCGGGAGAGTGGCGGTTCACAGGGACAATCTCGTACGTCACGTCGGTAAGTTGCCGCAAGACCTGGTAAGGGCCCACGTAGCAGGGCAGAAGTTTCTCGCACATGCCTACACGTCGAGCAGGGAGCCAGAGGAGTACGAGGGAGCCAGGAGGGTAGTAGGCATCACGATGCTGGAGATCGTAACGGTGCTTTTGAGAACGCTGGGACGCACGAAGCCGGTCTCGAGCAATATGACGGGCGGCATCAGCACGAGCGATGGCATCAGAAGCGTAACTGCAGGAGGAATCGTCAAGAGGCAGTAAGGTGTCGAAGGGAAGTAGAGGGTCGCGGCCGAAGAGTAGATAAAAGGGAGAATATCCGGCGGTATCATGTCGTGAGGAGTTATAAGCGAATGTTATGAAAGGTAAAGAGATGTCCCAGTCACGGTGATGGTCCAAAACATACATTGACATCATATTGGTCAGGGTACGATTAAGGCGCTCAGTAGACCGTTCGTTTGTGGATGGTAGGCCGTTGTGAAGTTGTGGCGCGTAGCGCATGAGCGCAGAAGGTCATTAACAACTTTAGAAAGGAAGCAGCGACCGCAATCGGTGAGCAATTGACGAGGAGCACCATGAAGCAAGATGACGTCATGCAAAAGAAAGTCTGCAACGTCGGAGGCACAGCTAGTGGGGATAGCTCTGGTTATTGCATACCGGGTGGCGTAATCGGTCGCTACGGCAATCCATTTGTTCCCTGAAGTCGATGTGGGGAATGGCCCGAGCAGGTCGAGACCAACTCGAGAAAAGGGCTCAGTTGGAACTGCGAGTGGTTGCAGGGGCCCACTAGGGTGAAGAGACGGGGTCTTCCTGCGCTGGCACAGCTCACAGGCGGCGACGTAGCGACGAACATGTTACGGACGACAAGGAAGAAGAAGCGGGCAGTGGCGCGGGCAGGAGCGCTCGCGCTAGGCCCGCGAACATTCATTAAACGTCATCTACCATCGTCATAGGTCATGTTCTGTCTCCCGTCTTCATCGGCTTGCCGCTTCGTAACAATATGGAAGAGTGATATCAGAATCAGACCACCAGGAACCTTCATTCACGTTGCCCCTAAGCCATGCAGGCACATTCATATGGCTTGGTTAAAGCAAGGTTTTATATGCAGGGTGGTAGCCAGAGTTCCTTGGACGGCCAGAAGATCAACTCAGTCGATATTGTCAACCATAAACCCTGACTGCTCATTGGAGGGTCAAATTCTAAAGTTAAAGCTCAGCTACTTTGGTCATCTGATGAGAAGGGAGGAGTCGCTGGAGAAAGATTTGATGTTGGGAAAGGTTGAGGGTTACCGGAGAAGGGGTAGGCAGCGAACGCGATGGTTAGATGGCATCCTCGAGGCACTGCAGATGAAGTTATGTGATGTTAGGAAGATAGTGAGAGACCGGAAAGCGTGGCGTGATATGGTCCATAAGGTCACGAAGAGTCGGACACGACTGAATGAATGAACTGAACTGAGCCAGGTTGGAGCTTAGGTGTCCCCCCACAATTTTCTTTTCCAAAGTGTTGTGCTGTGAGACTTGCATGTTGCACAGAATCACCACTAAATTTGGCATGCACTAGTGTGAATTTCAAGTAAGCTTAATGTCAGCAAGCCTTTCTGCGAGTTCCATTTAATCGAAATGCAATGAATGGCACTTGACTTTCTTTTGTCAAACGCAGAGCTTCTTCACGACGGGCTACTTGAAATTGTTCTGCCACCTCTTTAATCATAGTAGACATTTTTTTTTCTTTTTTTACAATTTAGTGGTGCTAATAGCCATAGGTACCAAGATCAATGCATAAATATAGTGCGGATTTACATGGCTTTTAGGATGCATGTTAGCAGATGTCATATTGTCACGACCCAAAGAGCCTCAGACGAGCAGAGAGAGTGTCAAAAGCTCCTGCATCGGTATTTTGGCCCGTAGAAAGTCCTCCACAGCCTAAGTAACGTGAACTACGAAGTTGTGCCTGACGGAACTACGACAGTGGCTCAACGGCGTCAGCAGCCCGAAGCTGTGCACATGGTGAGGCTCAAGCCTTACTTTTCATGGGACTGAGTGTCATCGACGCTGTATTTACCAGCTCTCCGTGTATCATTTTGCCCAGGCTGTGTAATGCTTCTTTGTGCTGCGAGTGTGTGGTTCTTCTTTGTTTCGTTTTTTGGAGATAACTCTTTTCGCATCGAGACGATGCTTACTTTTTTTATAGCAGGGAGGGGGGGGATAATGTCACGTGCCTAGCACCGTGCAGCCTTGGCGCTGGGCCCCAACGATGACGAAGTGGTTGTTGGCGCGTGGAGAGCGCTCGTGCCGGACCTTGTTCGAAGAATGCTTCATGAACGCTTGGAGAACGTTTCGTGGGTCTGCCTGCACATGGCTCTGCATCTGCTCGTCTGAGGCTCTTTAGGTCGTGACAATATATTGACAGGGCTCGATTGGGAGCGTGCTGTGCTATTACCTCCCCTTCCAGCCCCTTCCAGTCCACTCTAGCTGAATTCCAGTTTATGAAAGCATCTGGCCGATGGAAGATGGCACCTTTAGAGTAACAACTTATAACAAGTTTCTTGATCTTTGATGCAATGTCAAAACACTTGATAAAGCAACATTCAACAAGCATTTTTGACAAAGCATTGAGGTAGCTAGAACATCACCACATTTACATTTACATTAATTCACTAAGCATCTTGCTATTCCCTTAACAGATACCGTTAGACGACCATGCACCATTTTGCCACCTGCATTACTGGAGTACTGTGAACCTAGCCACTGCCAGTGCAGACGCACATGACTGGTCACTATGCATGGCAGCTCGCCTTGAGGGTGCTAGTTGGCTGTCAGCTAAGCACATGGCCACCACATGGGGACCAATCAGTATGGGAGCACTGCTAGTGTGAGGTATTCTGGTACTTCAGTAGCGCAGACAGCAACACGGTACATGGTCTGCTAAAAGTGTCTAATGAAATCTCAGCGAAGTCTGCACAGGCCGCAATCCTGAGCCCGCGTTTTTTCCCTATAACACCGAGAGGAGGCCCAGCCCAGTGGGGCCTGACCCATTATAAATGCTGTTGAAATGACAATACCGACAGAAATAATTTCATGGTAATGAGGTTATTTTAAAGTCTTTAAATTTAGAGCTCTAATGTTTAAGATGACTAATTTGAGGAACATATAGAGGCAAAGCACATACATACAATTATCATTCTAAGTTATTATGCAAAAATGACAGTTACACTTTGATAAAGGCTTCAGGCATATGCGGTGTCCCTGCATTATGAATTTGGCTGTGAAGCAGTTTACTTGGCTGCTCCAACTGGCAGCTGTTATGACACACTTTCTTAGGAAGATGAGTATGTTTTGGGTATGTGGCTTCTTAGTTCCTCCAAAACTGCACTAGCACTAACTTGAGCAAGGGGTTAATTTTGTGACAAGTACTTGCCGTACTCATATCACCCATGGTATGCGTTCGATGGCGCCCATAAGGCGATGATGCCTCTGCATTGCCTAGGCCAAGAAACAAGAGACGACTCAAGCCCCACGGATGCTTTGACTATGTGCTGAGTCCGCTCCTACTGAGACTATGCTGAGGCCACAACGGAGACGCGGCGGGCGAGGGGACAGCGTGGTACAAATCTTGAAATGGATATCTGAACATTAGCACTGGTGTTACCGAAGCAGGAGATGCAAAAATAGAAACTCAACAGCCTGCAAGCAGCCTTTTTTTTTGGTCACTGACGGTTAGCAAAGATCTGCTCACAGGGAGGGTGCGTGGAAAAAAAAAGGGGGGGATCAATGTCAGATGAGAACTCTGATGCTCTCATGTGGAGAGCACGCAGGAAAAAACTTCCTGCTGTGGATTCAGGATACCTAGTGTACCATGGCCACATTCGCTCTTTTGCAAAAGTTGCGTAACTCGAGATTGCGGAGCTCCTCCTTGGCCCACCCAAACCAAATATATCCTGACCCAGGCCTAGCCCGAGCACTTCTGAGCAGCGAGAGTCCAGCCCCAGGGCTGGGTACAGGCCAGCCCGAGCACAGCTCTCATCTCAGTTAGTTGGCTGCACATCAATGCTGACCGTACCCATTACAATCTTACAGAAAATTACAAGATGTAGCTATGTTCACTACTGATACTTCCCATATTCGCTCGTTATATTCATACTACACCAAGACGAGCAAAAGTCATTGATACATAAACAGGAAAGGCCTGGCCCTTATGCTCTTTTCTTACTGTAGGCATAACACTTTACTTACAACTCACAGGAATAAAACTGCATTCATCATTTTTGCACTGTCAGCATTCAGACAATATTGCTAATTCAAACAGGCACAGAAATTACGAATGACATGACATAACTGGTTTATGAGATTTAACGTCCCAAAGCGACTCAGACTAGAGAGATGCTGTAGTGGAGGGCTCCGGAAATTTCGGCCACCTGGGCTCCTTTAACGTGCACTGACAACGCACAGCACACAAGCGCCTTGCTTTTTGCCTTCATAGAAAAGTGGTCACAGCGGCCTCGATTCGATCCTGCATCCTTGGGTACAGTAGTCGAGCGCCGTAACTACTGCACCATCACAGCAGGTTGACATGACATAACTGTACAAACATGACCTGAAAGTAACAATTTTTCTTTACAATCCCTGTGTCAAACAGATCTCATAAAGGAAATCTTGCTAGCTATGTTTTTGAATTCAAACTTTCCATCTGATGTCACAGGGTTGAGAACACATGTTTAGAGCTAAAATGTGTCATTAAAAGCTTTGCATAGCTGCACTCAGAATTCATTCAAATATAAAAAAATGCCTATTTAAGTTTTTGACTGCTGGCTATCTCATTTATTTGCACTGCTTTTTAATCTGCAAATTGGTGACCGACCATATAGAAATTCTGCATGTTACCCAAAAAAGTCAGCAATTCATTTGTGGAAAATATTAAAAAAAAAAAAATAAAATTGTGTTCTGAAATACTAAATAGAAATTCTGCCAAAATTTCTACAAATAACAACTACAAAGTCCAACTTCTAAATATATTATAGTTTGGTACTCCAAAAACTTCTTGCACACTTCACCTATATACAAGGCTCACAGAGAATATTTAGCCTGAAATTCAAGAATTCCAGGATTTCAAGGATACAAGGGGGAGAAAATAAAGGAAAAAAAAAAAGTATATATATATATATTCTTTTTTTAATAACACAGATCAGGCATCCTTTGAATCTTGCTTAGCTCTGAAGGATGCTTCAGTAAAACAAGCTTTTGGGTGAGTTGGTAGCTTACATTCGACATAGCCGCAGCGAAAAGAACACAATCACAGAAGGAAGACACGTACACAAGGACCAAGCAGCGTTGGTCCTTGTGTATGTGTCTTCCTTCTGTGATTGTGTTTTTTTCGCTGCGGCTATGTCGAATGAAAAACTCTGAAGGATGATTGTCATACTTAACATCAGCATCCCTAGAAAACACTAGCGGCTAACTCCCCCCAATTTTTTTATTTTTTATTTTTTTTTTCTTTAAAAGGAGTTCTTAAGCTCCAGCACCTTCATTTAAGTGATGCCTGCTGACTTTCCGGTGTATCCTCTTGTTCAGCTGCAGACATTTTAGACAATTTGTTAGCAATAGTTTGTTTGCAGTACAGAAGGAAGATCTATGGAAATGAAATACACAAAAGAAGGGGAGGTAAGGGGTGCCAGGAAGCACATCTTGGAGGATTGATCCTGCCATGTGCTGTGTTGTCACTTCAAATTTTGCTTATCCTCTCCTTGTCCCATTGTTCCATCTGAGGTGCACTCCTACAGACTTCTTGAAAAGGAGGCACAAAGGCACTGACATGTTTGACATTGGGCTGAGTTCGTAGCAGAGGAAATGTTGACTGTGTTTATGACTGAGCTCCTCAATGCTCGCTGCACAGCCCAAATCAAATAACCATCTTCAAGTGCCATGAAAAGGTCTGCAATTGCCTTGCAGCCATGGAGAAAAGTGGCTTGACCAACATTTTTCAAGGAATCTAGGAGTGCATAAAAATTTACGGAGTTTTAAGAGCCCCTGAAATGCTTTTTCGAAAATCAACGACTATCAAGGGTCTGGTACACAGCTTCAAAGTTCATTTTCATCAAATATATGAATGCCCTAGCAATATGCCTTTCCCAACTGTCGTCGTTGAAAACCTCACCTCCGTGAAGACGTTAACACAGACACTTCTACGATCGTCAGCAAAAATACCACCCTTAAACATGCATTTTCAGCGCGTGTCGTGCGCACTCAGCCGAGCGAAGAATTCTCCTGTCCAAGTAGAGGACTACAAACAATGGAAAGTGGGGCACGTCGAACGGAAAGCGTCGTTGAAGAAGAATGTCAGCAACCCGGAATAATTTTGTTTCGAAAAACAAGCAATAAAAGGAAAAGCGAAAGTGAAAGCGCGCCGCTCCTGTCATCCCCGGACGCTCGAGTGTTTCAAGGAAACCAGGCACTGGACAGCGAGGAACCGATGTCGTGCCAAATGTTTGTTGACGCGCTCTCGGCGCGCTACGTGATCGCTGCGACTTCTGAGTTCACAGCACAACTGTTGTGACTCACTCCGCTCAGAAAGGAAGCATGCCGCAAAGGCGCTTACTTGCATCACGCAGGCAAGATGACGTCTTTCCCCACTGTTTCAAGGGAATGAACCACGCTAATCTCGGGCAACAGCTGCGTCATGCGCCAGCGACACCGTTTTTACTCATCTATTGAACCGGACCCTTTGCAACCACGGCCAATCGAATAGCGGAAAGGCGACACTCTGTGTAACAGTACGAACATCTGCGAGAGCACGTCAACATAGCATTAAGAAAGCGTTCTTCCAAACACGCGCACGCCACTGGCGGAACGAGCCTCGGTACAACGCGTAGCTCGCCCCCATGCTCCCATGTGGATCACGCCCAACACGCCAGGCCACTAACCTCGGTTAACCAAACAAACTTCGCGGCGCATAACCTCGCTTCTCGGGCAGCCCAGTGAAAGAAGCCACCACTAAAGTAACCACCACGAAGGTTTCGGTCCCAGGTGGTTTGTAGTGGACGCGAAGACATGCGTTCCGCAAGCGCGCTTTCGACTTCGCGCTTTGGCTACAATGCCAATGCCGCCAGTCACTGCGCTTAATTGGGCGCTCAGGAAGCCAAGCGAGGCACGCGGTCTATCGTATTTGAGACGATTCATGAACCTGTGCCCGCAGACGCAACAACCCCTGAAGGCAGAGGCCGAATAATGTGTGCTCCACGAGATCATTCGGTGCGGTGATCGCGACGTTGCCTCCAGCCCACTATCCAGCTCTCCACAAAAACGAGTTCGATAATCCGAAACATTTGAAGTATAACATGAGGCGAAAGTCTAGAAAAACTTCGTTTACGAAGTGGAAGATGACTAACATTCTAGCGGCTAATGAAACTATAGCGGCTACATCACGAAGATAAAAATATTGGCGATACACTGCTTCCCTGTCGGCAAGCGGCCAACAGCACGATTACAACTGAAGTTATGCTTTCTAGAAAGCGATCGCCAAAGATCAATGTGCTATGACAGTGTCAAGGAAGCTCTGATCTATTTCAATTTCAGTTACAGTTGACCTAAAGAGCAGAAGCGCAGAAGTGCACCTTTCGCTCATAGCAAGCGTCAGAGCCAATCGCTACGAACTTTGTTCACGTTTGGAGAGGCGACAACAGCACAAACACCCCGCTAGATGCTTGGAAAGGTGACTTACCGCTGTCTCCGATTATTAGTAATTTGAATAAATGGTCGTACTCTCTAGCCATTCCTAGGATTCAGGCGTGGGAGGGTGAAAAACAATTTCATAAACGACGACTACACAGACCAAATGGGCGTACAAGAGCGTTACCACGATAGGGGTGGAGGCGCTGGCGTCGTTTCGGCGCTTCGGCCGCTTCGGCTGCTTCGGCGGCTTTCTGAAAAAGCTTTTGGAATTTCCGCTCAAACTTGAGAAAACGGATGGCCATCGCAATCAATCGGCTGCGCGTCGTTGGAGAGAGTCGTGCGCGTTTCTAGGGTGGTCCATAGAGTTTCTTGTGGGTTGTGTTGGTTGCGTACTACATGCGTGTGTCCTTTCACACGCGTTTTGTGTTGTTGCTGTGCGCTGCGAAGTTTTTTGACGCGCGTTATTTGATGATCCATTGACATGCCGCTATAAAGGCTTTGAGATGTGGTTTGACGCTGTGTGCTCTGATGAGGTCCCAAGCGTGGACAGCTTCCGTACGTCTTTAAAAGTTTGGATAGACAAGCCGCACACCATTAACAGGCGTCTGACTGGCATCAAACATGTTAGCGAACGTCGGCTGAAGCTTGCTGTGCTCGATTCTGATTGCGCTCTTACCGCTCTCATAGAGCGACTGAGTAGTATAAATGTAGACGGACTGCCTGGCTTGCTCGAATCTTTGACTGACGTCCCCGAATACTCCTGGAAGGACGCTACCGACATTGTGGGATACATCCTGGAAAGAGACCTGTTGCCGAAACAAATCGACAAGTTTTCTTCTGTGAGGGAAGTGGTGACGGTGTTTAGTGATAGTGCTGTATTTTACAATATCTCAAAAACGCCTGCAGTTTCTCCCAGCGTCGTGTACAGGCTGCGGTTGGGTGATGACTTGAGGTAATTACGCGATGACAGTGTCACAGAAACTTTGTTGTCTCTTCGATTGAGTTGCGTTTATTTGCAAACTGAGCAACGTTCGGCTTTTTGTGAACGTACTCCTTGTTTATGGTCTCTCCAAGCTGTGTTGTCGTGCAAAAGAGAGCGATTTTGTTGCTGTAGAAATACGGCTGCGACTCTCTTTTTCGTACTAAAGAACTATAACTACGAGACAGACGAGTATGTAGGTTGCACTTAATGCGGATTATATTATGGATTAATAGGCGTAATAAGGGATTTAATTGCTTAATACTCTATGTCTCATTACAAGACTTTGATGGGCGGCCATACAAAACTTTTGAAATGGATTAGAACGCCACTCTGTGAGAAATAGATTTAAAAAAAAAAACGAATTCTCATGATGGCGAGAACAGCTGCCCGATTAAAGCGAAAGAGTATCACAGCAGGTGTTGTGCAGGACTGTTTACGTTAGAGAAAATTTCACTCAACAGGCTATAATAGATGTAATGATCAAAACACAGCAGTACCTGACCTGTATTTACTGTAAAAAAAACAACAAAAAGGCTTGGAAACCCAGTTACAAACAAATTGAGCTTAAGAAGGAAGGAAATGTACATGAGATAAAAGCTCAGTACACATGCGAAATTGCATAGTTATAACAAGATGGAAGTAATGTATGCTTGTGTACAAACCTAATCAGCCGAATGCAGCAGAGCAGGAAAAAAAAAGAAGGAAAGTACTTGACGTGAATGCATGCACACTGTTTGTATCGAAAAAATATTAAATAAAATGCAAAAAGCCAATTATTCAAGCATCAGTGCGCATGTCAAGTTAAATCAGTGGAACTGCTGACTACTCTGTCATGATTATTTTATTTGTAGAATTCATTTGGATCTCTTCAAGTACAGTTGTGAAGATGAGGCATCAGGAGCATCATGGCTCAAAAGCCACGTTCTGCCTAAAGTTGCCAAGTGGGCCAGCAGTAAACCATTGGCAAACAGCAATCAACTTGTGGTGCCATCGTTAAGCCAGGTGCCTATTGAAAAGTACAACACAGTATACTTCAACTTGAAGAAGAAGTATGGCAAACAGCTCTGTGAGGTAAGTAATATGAGCAGAGGTTGACAAGTGCCCTCATTTTTGCTTTCCTTCTTCACCTTCAACCTCATTTTGTAAAATTGGTCTGTCCTTCCTCATCTTGTAAAAGGCATCTGCCTTTCAGCATACTCACCCTTACTTCCAGCAGTTGTAACGTTGAGGTTGCCTTTTTCATGTTACTAGGGTGTGCTGATATTACCACATAATAAATTTGTAAAACAGGTCCTCAATGCACATTTTGCTGAGAACTTCAAATTGATAGTGTGAAAGTCTTATGGTTTGGTAGAAGCTTATGCATAAACCAGTTGCAGCAAATTCAACCATAACACTTCATTCTTATGTGTTGAAGTGCTTTGTGTGAGACTCCACATACTTGGGTGTAAAAGTAAACCTTGGCCCTCCATGCTGGCCAATGTGCCTGCCTTGTTGGTTTTGCTGTGGAGATCAGCTGCCTTTCACCATCATTAGAGGTTGAGAGGAGCCTGTTCATGTGTGTGTGCATATATGTACATAATGTATGGCAGGGGCCTAATGCAGGTGGGTGTTAAGTGCTGGTTCCTGCCACATCCTCCTTCCCTTGCATGTTGTTGTCTCTTCTTCCCACATAGTCCTTTCCTGTGCCGATTCTTTCCCACTCTCACCTCACTGCATAGAACTTAGTGCCAATATATGGGCAGGTTGGTTATGCAAGAATGAGAGAGATGGGCATGATGACAATGTTTATTGCCATCCACAGCTCATTAGTGACAAGGGAAATGCCATAGGAGGAGTCAGTCTTATCACAAGGGATGTTAGCCTGGTAATTTAGCTGGCAATAAGCTACTCAACATAGGGGTGATAAAGATAAAAACGAAGTGTATCCAAATTGTAAATTGTCGGTTTTAACATCCTGAAGCAACTTAAAGCTATAAGGGGTGCTATAGTTAGAAGGCTCTGGATAATTTAGACCACTTGGGGCTCTTTAACATGTCCTGAGATGACACAGCACACTTATGCTTGCTTTCATTGAAACCTGGCCATCATGGCTGGGATTGAAGCGCATGCATGCAAAACTTGCTCACACACATGCACGAGGTTTTCACATTGGGCATGAATCACCTGCATAACTAAGAAATTTTAACAATGCTTTCGTTGTATTCATGCATTGTATTCATGCATTCGTCACTGAGGTACCACTAGCCCAGGGTGGCGGTGTATTTTCCAGACTGAGGGTGGAGTTCAAATGTTGACTTCATACCGCTTTGTGTGGGGATCTAAAACAACTGCTAGTGCAGATTAAAACTTATGAGATTTTCTTGTGCAGCACATGCTGAGGTTTGTGCGCTGCTTGAGATCTCATTTTGTAAAGGGAGTAGCATATGCTACATCAAAGTGAATCTGGTTGGTTGGTTGGTTCGTGGGGTTCAACGTCCCAAAGCGACTCAGGCTATGAGAGACGCCGTAGTGGAGGACTCCGGTAATTTCGACCACCTGGGGTTCTTTAACGTGCACTGACATCGCACAGCACACGGGCGCCTTGCTTTTCGCCTCCATCGAAAAGCTGCCGCCGAGGTCGGGATTCGATCCCGCGTCCTTGGGAACAGTAGTCGAGCGCCGTAACCACTGCGCCACCCCGGCGGGTGGTTACGGTGAATATGGCGGGTGAATCTGGTGGAGGCACTGGCAGTTGAACTAATCTAGGTTATGCAGCACATGGAAGTTGCTGGGCCCTGCCGGCTCAGTGGTTGCGGCGCTTGACTGCTGAACCAAAGGATTCAGGATCGAATCTCAGCCTTGGCGACCCCTTTCAGATGGCAGTGAAAAACAAGGCGCCTGTGTTGTGTGCATGTCAGTGCATGTTAAAGAACCCCAAGTGGTTGAAATTTCTGGAGCTCTCCACTACAGCGTTCCTCATAGCCCGAGTTGCTTTGGTATGTTAAATCACATAAGCCTAAACCTAATTTTCAGGTGGGATCATTCATTGAAAGGGACCCTATGACCCGTCCAGGTCACACCACCTAGGAAATACAGATTGTTCTGTACCAAACATCATTGATAAGATGTGTGTATGAGAAGCACATCAATCAGCACTGCATGAATAAGCAGGAACCTGGGTTCAGCCATCATGTACCGTCTGTTGCAGAAGTTAGCAGCCCAACGCGCCGGGCGGAGGAGCAGTATCACTCCCGAGAGGCGGCGCTGCCTGGTGACGCAGCTATAAAGAGTGAGGAGGCTTGTTCTCTTCCCCTCATCGCGTGGTTGAGAGCAAAGATGTGCGATATCAACCGCGGGATGAGGGGAAGGGAACAAGCCTCCTCACTCTTTATAGCTGCGTCACCAGGCCGCACCGGCGAGCGCAGCGCCGCCTCTCGGGAGCGATACTGCTCCTCCGCATAGCGAATTGGGCTGCAAACTTCTGCAACAGACGGTACATGCAGTACAAATGTGTAAAAAGAGTCTGTTTTATATGGCAGTGAATGCATCCAAGGTTTTAGTAGTGATTGGCAGTATAGAAAAATCTTGTTAGTTTGGCCATCAAACGATGGTGAAAAATGCTCGATTTATCTGAAAGTTTGAAGTATTGAATGTCCTTAAAAAAATCTGATGAAAACTGTTTGAATCACGGTATTTTATCTGATGAATGCCTGGGGTATGGGTGTCTATATATTTGAGAGGAAAACTTTGTTACAATGTTGATATTCTGCAGCTTCGTCAAACGCTTTGCTTTGCGCACACTGTTATAAACATCAAAAAATTACTTGAAAATCGTAGGTGCTTCCGCAGCCTTTCTTCTAGTGCAACACAGTAGCAGTGGTGCCTCTTTACAAATGGTCCTGCCGCTTTTTGAGGGTGCTTCACCGCACTGACTCTGCTCATCCTCAAAACGTGATCGCTCAGTATACTAGGAAAAGCAGAGAAACAAGTGTACGCAAGAGAGAAATGTGCATAGGCTTTAGAATGGTGGGGCTCTATTCCAAAGTAACACTGAGACCTGTGGCGCGCAAAGCAGTGCTAAAATGCACAACTGCTCGATGCACGCCCGATGGCATGGCGGGATTTCACTAATGTGACAGCACCGAAACCGAAACTATATTGCGGAACTACATTCTGTCAGTTGGGGACTTCCAGTCATCATTGCGCCTGCCATAACACGTATGCCTGAGGTATGTGGGCACCACTTTTTTATGAAATTCAGGCTCAAAAAGGTCTGTTTGGATGATTGCTGTATTCCCGGTTCATCCCATGACATGACTCTCCATCCGAATTAACCAGTGCCGGCCTGCCCCTGACATAGATGGGCATCAGACAGGCAGCCGGGACTGCACTCCTAGTTTGAAATATCCAAATTCTGGAATTAACGGGGATTTCACTTGTGGGACAGTCAAAATTATAAGTTGTGATCCGTGGTAGTAAATGCAGTTATAAGCAAGCACAATTTCATAACTTCTTTTTTTTTTTTTTTTTTTGCTGGACACATGGTTCTTTTTTCAGCCAAGAATAATACCACGTTATCATATTGTTATTTAATCAGATGCTTTATAAAATTACCTAACGTGGACAAGTATTCATTGTTAATCTATATGTACTGCATATGCCTGTACATGTTTGTTATGTCGATGTGGATGTGTTCACTTTATGGGACTGCTTACTGGCATGATAGCGAATGCGTTTAATGGGTTAGTATCAGAGGTCTTATGTCTGAAAAGTCTGTCTCTCCATCTGTTTGAAACCTCGGTTGCAGGTGGCAAAGTTGGTCTGGTAGGTTTATGGAGCCTAACGTCCTAAGCGACTCGGGCTATGAAAGACACTGCAGTCAAGGGCTTCAGAAATTTTGACCACCTGGGGCTCTTTAACATGCATTGAAACTGTACCGCACATGAGCGCCTAGCTTTTTTCCTCCATCTAAAAGTGGCCACCGCAGCCAGGATTCAATCCCGCATTCTTGGGCAAAGTAGTCGAACGTCCCAACAACTGCACCACTGCGTCGAACAGGTGGCAAAGTGGAGAGCGGAAATTCACCTGCTCCATTTATGAATGAGAAGATGAGGGAGACGAAAAGTGGGGAGTAAAGACAAAGAGAGGTGGAGGAGGGGAGAAGGCATTTGGGAATATCACACTTTAGTTTCTGGAGCAAGGGAGTGCATGTCACATGGCAATTCACGGTTTGCACCATGCCTCCAATCCATATGGTATGAACCTGTCAGTACAGTGGCTACTAAGTCTTTGGGGAGTACTAATGCGAACGCAAGCTCTGCCGCAGCAATAGCATTGATTGTCTATGCTTAATTTCATGCTTTTCTTGCGTGGTTACGTGGTGGCATGACAAGCGATGAAACACGGCGACACAACAGAAACAGAATGACGTGATGACATGACGATGAAATATGCTTTTTTTAATGGCCAGCGGGCCTGGCGCGAGCGCTCCGCCCCGCGCCACTGCCCGCTTCGTCATCTTCGTAGCACTACCCGGGGCCACCGAGCGATCGTCCCGATCGATTGCTAGAAGTCCATTGCATGAAGTGATGATGAACAGACACAGGATTAGGACATGAAACGCTGGACACCACAATGAATGCTTGCCCCGGAGCATCAGGTCCAATCTTCACCGTTTGTCGCAGGCAAAGACTCATGGACACGCCGAATGGCTTGGGCGGGGGTGCTGTCTTCGCTCGAGTGGTCGTGAGGTCGTTTCGTCGTGGGGTCGGTTGGGTCGGCTTTGGGCTCTTCTGGTCGTCATGTGTTGTGGTCAGGGCTGGGTGCGGGGCTGGGGAGAGCGGCTGGTCGGGTCTGAGCACAAAGGGCTGGGGCAAAGCTGGGCGGCGATCTCCACGGGCTGTCGGCCGATGGACCCAGCGTATGGTAGCTTCGGCGGGGCAAGGCGAGGATGGGGATGAACCGCACCTCCAACCAAATGTTACGTGGTGGCATGACAAGCGATGAAACACGGCGACACAACAGAAACAGAACGACGTGATGACATGACGATGAAATATGCTTTTTTTAATGGCCAGCGGGACTGGCGCGAGCGCTCCGCCCCGGGCCACTGCCCGCTTCGTCATCTTCGTAGCAATATTAATTCAGCAACACTTGTTACCTTTATTGGTGTTTTGCACTGCAAGGCATCCACCAGCTGTCATACAGATATGCAGAAAAACTTGATCACTTCTTAGTTTCCTGAACCATTATCTGAGTGAATTGTCTCATCTTATTGAAATTTGTGCAGTTTAATGTCTCAAAGCTGCAAATGAGCTATTGGAGACATCATAGCTCATGACTCTGGTTTAATTTCAGCCAACTGGTGTCTTTTAAGATTACAGTTAAGGATAATTGTCTTTTCTTTTCAGATTTGGCCTGAAACCACTGATCCACTGAAATATGTTTACGAAGACATTGCAATTGCAAGCTACTTGCTGGTAATGATTTGTAGAAATGTGCCTTCTATGTGTTGGTCTTTGCTTGGAGAATGGCAATTTTGGAACATACTTTAAAAGGGAGTAAACGTCTCCTTCCATAGTGTAGTAGTAATTTGCTATATTATATATTTCATATATGAAGCTTATCTTTTTAGCTTCTGTGAGACACTGATGAATGCAATTTTTTCTTTTCATTGCTTGTGCTGCTTTTTAAGAGTATTTGTGTATTAAAGGCACTGTTTAATCTAGGAAAGAGCTAATAGTCATGAACTAATGTAGTGTATTAAATAGTATGAACTATTAATGTGTCCTCTATGCTACAGCCATGATAAATAGATCTTTAATACTTATTACAATTAAATGTTGTGCACCTGCACGCGATACTTTAGTGGGCATGTCTTGAATTGCATTGTTCAAATAAAATTCCATGCCATGATGCTGAACGTGTTGAAAAATGTCATGGCCTAATTATTTCCAGTTCATGCTTATTGCCGTAAACTTACCTATGAACAAAAATGTTTGAAACATGTAATGTTATTGATGTGGTCAGATTGATCCTGCTGTTAGGTAAGTGCATTTTTTATTAATATGCCAGTAACAGCACTGGTGTAAGAAAGTCGAACAGTGTGACCTCTTTCCACTTATGCTCTTCTCAGGCCCTCTGGGATCAGGAGAAGCAGCAGGGCTGTGACAAGCCTCCCACTTTCATTGATGTTGGTTGTGGTAATGGGCTGCTGGTCTATCTGCTTACAGCTGAAGGGGTGAGGTTTGCTGATTCACTGTGCTAGCTACTCTGAGGAATGCATCTGTCTAAGCAGTGTGGTTGCCTAATATGAGATTGAAAATGACTTAGTGCACAAGACCACTCACTGAGCGATTTCCCTGAGAAGGGGTAATTAATAATTAGGGGTTCTTGTATACAACTGAGCAACTCTGAAGACTGGCACTGGTAAAACATTTATAAGAGTTACCTTAAAAGCCTTGATTCTTTGAAATGTTTGCACCAACAGTTGCTAGACGGTGCAGCTAATTGCTGCCAGCTTGTGTGACTTGAAGGTACCAGCAGGTATCTTCCATCTTATGGTTTTGTATATGTTCTGTTTCAAAGATTGCAATATGTGATGTGCTGTGGCGGGCGTTTGTTGACAAAAGGGCAAAAGGACAGATGAAAATATAACCTTGCAAACAACTGAAAGAAAAAAAAAAAGAAGAAAGCAACGCTTGACAGTGCCATGTGGAGCTTGCCTTAAGTAATTTAGTTTGCATGGAAAGGAGAAGAATGAAGCGAAAAGATAGATTGCGACATTGTGATGTGTACAGGCTCATCCAAGCTGGTGATTGAAATTACTTTCATTTGGATAAAAGAGCGAAGCACCTCTGCCTAGTCATTTCACTCCATTTTCACAACACTGCACAAAGCACTAACTGAGCACCTCGGACAAAAAAAAAGCAGATGTGGTCCGCAGTTTGAATGAAATAAAACATTCATCTGAGTTCAAGTGCGATAGCTTCCCACTCAACTTCTATGGCATGCAACCACTGCTGCATTACTTTGTTGCACACAGGCGCTTCTTAATTTTTCATTGTGGAAAGCACTGTAGAAAACAATAATGAAATAAAATAACGGAGTGACATTTCTTTTGGGAGTCATTAAATTACTTGCTGTTTCCTTGTCAGTGCTAGAGCTAAAGAGATTTATTTTGTGGTACAGTATGATGGCATCGGAGTGGACGTCAGGAAACGAAAAATCTGGGACCTTTTTGGAAGTGGTACGAAAGTGATGGTAAATATGCAATTTTCATAATAAAAATGTTGACGACTTTATAATACTTTTAATGTCTCTTGCATAAATAATTTCGAAACAGTAAAGAAAAATGCTGATTGCTGTCATAAGCTTACTGTGCATGATTTTTATACATTATTTCTCAGATTTTATGCGTTATGTTCAGAGTGCTCGGTGTTGTATATTGGTTGAACCAAGAACTTCCTTGCAAGAATGAAGCAGCACAAAGTCAAACAGACAAACAGAGATTGAAGCATTGTGGCCGAACACCACAAGACTGACTTAAATGGAAACATTGTATTGGACACCGAGTTACGCCCATGTAGGAGTCTCTTACTTGGGTTATGGTGCATTCAACATACATGAGGGATTATTAACTGCTCCCTAAAAAACCTTCCCCTTTCTTTCGTCCATGGTCCACACTCGGTGGCCTGGTGGAGTACTAAAGTGGGGTTTCAGATGGCAAGCTGCAACTCACCTGCAGTCGCACCTGATAAGGGAACCAGCGAAATGCTTTGCTTTTAATTTATCCCTTTGTTGGCATTCTTTTCTAACTTAAATTTAATTCCTCTCCCAATTAGAATACCTCTGTAGAATGTTTTCTTTTGAATGGTTTTTGTGTCATTGAAAAATACACCAGCAGGGCATTCTGGTGAAACAAGTATTGTTCCAATAAGGTTGTGCAGTATGTGATAGATTTGCAGATCACATAGGAGCAAATGGTCAGTTGCAAGTGGCAGGTAGTCTCGCATCATTTTGCAAAAAGTTGTCTACACTGTGCCTATCAGCATTCTGGTGGGCAAAACAGATTATGCGGTGTTTAATGCAAGGATGGTGGTACATTTTATTGGATGTGATCTTATATCGCAGCACAGAATGTTGAAAGATGCATCGGTTTGAGACTGCGTCTCAATAGGGGCATACTTGTTGCAGCTTAAAGGGATACTGAACAGAATACTGAAGTGAGCTTGCATTGATAAAATACCAGTTCCTGATTACAAAGACACCTTTGTTACTGAAAACAAAGTTCTAGTAAGGTAGAAAAGAGCAAGAATAGAGATACAGGTATCGCCACCACAGCAGAAACAGCTGAGCTCGCAACTGCGAGTCACGTGACGCACAATGGATCTTGGAAGCTGACAAATTTTTGTTACGCTGTATGTTTGAATCGAGTAGTAGGTTTCGTCTCCAACTTAATAACACGCTTTTATCACTTGAAGACGACGGCGAAAAAGCAACCTAAATGGGACAAGGCAAGTAGAAACATACTTGGCGGCACCACAGGCGGCCTTGCTTATAGTTTCGGTGATGTTCCGGCGCAGGTGTGCTCGCATAATTTTGTTTTCGACGTGCAGCTGAAATGGCTAAGTGCTCTTTGGAAGATCATGTTTCGCTGCACACCTGCAACATATTTTCGTTGACTTTACCGCAGTCTACCTTACGTTAGGCCACTGTGCGCTGCTTTGTGCCTCCATGCACGTTGCTCACAGTGTTGACGACGGCACGACGCAAAGGCTGGCGGTAGCTTTCATGCTTTCATTCTGGTTGCTGCTAGACCACACCGCTTGCTGTGGGCCAGCAATCACGGAGTCGGTATTACATCATGGACAGTGTCATTTTATCTAACTACATAGTTGGGTTGAACTGTTTGAATTCAACTGGCGGGGGAAAAAAAAAGCTGCTCAACTTCTTATCGCAATATCTCATCAATAAATGCGTCTTTTGCTGCCAGACAAGTGACAGCAATGTCACGAAATATCATAATATCGGATTCTGATAATATAAAAATTGTTGTCAGTGTCCCTTTAATAATTGTTAATTATGCAGTGCAAATTTTAATGTTGCACATTAACAAGAAGCAAAACGTAATCAGCTTCTGCTTATCTTATATTGAGTACTTGAAGCCTAAACGGGATGTTGTTCTGTTTTTCGTTTACAGGAAGAGCCTATCACACCAGAAACACGTTTTCCAGAATACAGCTGGTGGATTGGAAACCATTCGGATGAGCTGACTCCTTGGATTCCATACTTGGCTTCAAGGTAATGACGGACACAGGACTACCTAAACTGAGCAGCTGAGCTTTTGTTTAAGCAAAATTACATTTTAGTGGACTAAAAGGAAACTGAAACGAGAACTAATCTGAAAAGCAGCGAGTGCTCCTCAGAGTGGAAGTCGGAGTTGAAGAGGGGAAGTTAGCATCTATTAAGGCTACGGTGGTAAATGCCCCATTCTTCAAAGTTTTCTTCACGCCTATTTGATAATTCGAGCTTTCCGTTAATTTGAACATTTTCTTTTATCCCTTGAAAGCTAAAATAGTGGGAATTGGGAACAAATTGTTTACAGGTGAATTAAATCAGGATGGACTGTAAAGCAGTGAAGCAGAAACATATCACAGCCGCCCGCACTTGGACTGTCGTTGCATGCTTCCCTCTTACGCTCTCAGCAATCATCTTTAGATTTCTTTGGTTTTTTATGCAGTCCACGATTACGCATTGCTGTCTCGATGATATTACAACTAAAAGGGGCATTAATAAAGGTTTTTAGGTCTCTCCCAGGACAATATACCCGAGAACTAAATTGCATACTGCAATTTAGTTCTCGGGTGAACATATTTTTACAATAAGTGAAAATGCCTGACACTTTTTACCGTTTGGTATGTGGTACAAGCAAAAGAGCGTAATGTTCAAGCAGAAGACTTACAAAGCAATACTGGCACACCCTCACTTGTTGTCGAGAAGACAAATTCACAGGCCCACTTAGATTCCAAAGATGGGGCATTGGCATACAGCCATGCACACAGTGTGATGCAAAACAAGCAGTCTTAGTTTTGCTTGTAGCGTTGTTTGGCTCTGGCAGGCAAGAAGTTTGTTTCGATTACTGAAGAGCTTGAAAGGGGCAAGCACGGGGCTCCAGCTTGAGTTTCTGTCATCAGTTTGTTCATTGGAAGCTCACTGGCTAATATTTGTCGCCCATATTTTGTGTATGCCATTTAATGCCAAGACCGGTTTGAGTGGTTCGGTGACATCTACATCAGGTACCTTTATGACGGAGCAAAATGTGGACTCGTATCAGAAATCTGCCTCCTCATAGTGGTCAGCTTCCTACTGCCAAATGCAGGTCCAGACCAGATGCCCGGGTCTTCTTGCTTCCCTGCTGCCCGTTCACATTCCATGGGAAGTACCAGCGGCAGCACGGTGGCATGAGCCAGTACCAGTCGTACCTGCTGTTCCTGCAGGGCCTCTGCCGGGACCTGGGCTTTCACGTAGCCTTGGATAGGCTGCGCATTCCTTCCACCAAGAGGGTGAGGGTTGCTCAGTGGACTGTTTATTAACATTATTTAGCAAAGTCGTAAAAAATGGAGATAGTCGCTGGGGTAAGTGGAGTTCTGAGATCAGTACTGAAATCTTCAATATATTCATCTTGCATTATAGAAATTTAAGCCTGCTACCTAGATTTATTTTGGGATGAAATCTCTAATATACAAATCACTCAGACTGTAATGATAATGAATGGAAATACATTAAACTGGACTTCCATTCTTTTTTTTTCTTTGTGGCACAACACATCGCACACATTTGTTTACATCCACTTGCATGCTTGTGCTTGTTCTTCTCTCGAGAGCACTTTTATTTGTTGCAGATACACTCTCTGAATGCGCTCCGTGCGTCTTCGGTGCTTTGTGTGCCTCTCGTTGAAGGTCTGCCTCCATCAGACCCAGTCATGAGCTTAACCTAGTGCCGTTAAACCATCGAGGGAAGTTTGCATGCGACTAATTCAACAGAGAGTGGCGTGCCTGGTGCGTGCACGCCACTCTAGTATCTTTGCTTCTCTTCACCAGCTTATTCCTTCTTACCCACTACCTGTGACAGGTGGTTCTGGGAGGTTTTAGCGAGCACTGGACACTGGGCAATTTATTCCAACATGAGAGCTTCATGTAGCAGCATGGCAGATATGGCTTGTAAGGAAGACTGCTTGAATTTCAATCACAGTTGCATTTATAGCATGATGATGACAGGGGCGAGATATCTTCACACAGAGCATCTCCATGTTACTCGGAGGTTCGAGGAAAAGCACAAAGAAATGGCAAAAAAATTATACTACATTTACACTTGTTTTGTAAAGATGTGCCTGTACTCACCTGTGGGGCTGAAACGTGGAGGCTAACCAAGAGAGTTCTACTTAAGTTGAGGACAACTCAGAGGGCTATGGAACGAAAAATGGTAGGGGTAACATTAAGAGATAGAAAGCGTGCAGAGTGGGTCAGAGAAATAACTCAAGTTACCGACATTCTAGTGGAAATTAAGAAGAAGAAATGGACATGGGCAGGACATGTAGTGCGAAGAGAGGATAACCGATGGTCACTGAGGGTAACAAACTGGATTCCAAGGGAAGGAAAGCGTAGCAGGGGGCGGCAGAAAGTTAGGTGGGCGGATAAGATTAAGAAGTTCGCAGGGGTCAAGTGGATGTAGCTAGCACAGAACCGGGTTAAGTGGAGAAATATGGGAGAGGCCTTCGCCCTGCGGTGGGTATAATCAGGCTGATGATGATGATGTAAAGAGCAAAATTCAACAAGCGATAGTATAGATGTGGTCAGTTTTTATTTTATTTTTCTCTGGCACTTTCAGCCCTTCCTTCAACAATCCTTCAAGTCCAAGTGTCCACCCACTGTAGTAGACTTCTGTTAAGACGGATTCTTGGATGAGATGAGCAGTGTGAGACCGTTTGGTTGGATTCCTATATGTAGTACCCAGTGCAAAAAGAAAGAACATGCTAAGGTGCATTGTTTCATGTGTGCTTTGGTCAGCTTTCGCAGTGGCTGCAAGCCCTGCACAACAAAAGAGGATGAAGGCTTGCCAACCAACTTTGACAGGCAATTCACCGCATCTAAAAGGCACCCCTGTTGGTTCTCACCATCTGCTTTCCTGGCTACTCGCCACTTCTCGATTCACCGCCAGCAGTTCGAGAGTTTATGCGGAAACTTCACGACTGTAGTACTACAAGTATACTGAAGAAATGACTTAAGTATAGATATGAGGCTTGCATTTGTTATGAACTACGTCTCTCTAGCATGAATGCAATGTATCCTTGCTTCTAGATTACAGATAAGTTTATCTACTGCTGTTTTTAATGTGTTGGCATTCAGAACACCCATTATTGCAAAGTGTCCAGCGTTGGCATGTGAAGTCTCAGGGGAGAGAAGGCTATATGGAAGGAAATAATTCTCTGCTTTCAGGTGAGGGAAGGGGTGGCGAGAGACAGTGGCTGGAAAGAGGAATTGATGATTTGGATTGGGATAGTGGAGAGGGGGTATGCTTTATCACATGGTGGTTGGTGAACTAAATCACATCTACCGCTTGCAATGTTGAACATGTCAGCGGCAGCGGTTGCCCTGTCCGAGGAAGAATACTTATACATATAATGCATATCCTGCAGCCTAGATCACACTGATTGTCTGTGAATGTTTTATGTATCGAATTGTTGATACATCAGAATATTTAACGGTCTTCTTGGAGTCAACTACTATATCTGGGTTCTACTGTACTTGGATCCTTTCACAGATGTGTTTTCTGCCTGTGGTCTATGCAGAGCAAGGACATTTGTGCCTTAAGGATTGCAGTCCTTGTTTGTGTCTGGAAGGGCATATACCTACTGAGGCCACACACCTTGTTTGATTTAATTTCCCACAGATCTGCCTGGTCTGCTCACCAGGAGTGCAGAGCGATCCAGACGCTGCCTCAGCCACTGCCAGCAATATTGAGGGCTTCATCCCGAGCTGCATTGATTTGCAGCAGGAGCCACAGCTGAGACAAGAGCAGAAGCCACCACACATGGACAAGTTTGAACCACGGGCAAAGACGGAGGTCGTCCGCAATTGCACCCAGCTGGACAGAGGCTTTCTGGACTGCACAGTGGACCTTCTGGCTCAGAAGCTCCTCCAGATGGGTGACGAGACATTATACACATCAACACAACCTCTAAATGATGGCCACTGGCAGAAGGGAGGTAAGGTGGATTTAAATA
The DNA here is from genome assembly GCF_055883805.1 of Amblyomma maculatum. NCBI lineage: Eukaryota > Metazoa > Arthropoda > Arachnida > Ixodida > Ixodidae > Amblyomma > Amblyomma maculatum. Next base: position 215,390,312 of record NC_139346.1, on the reverse strand, counting down.
TTGTTCATATATGGACGATGGTTTCGATGCGCTGTTGAAGGCAAATTTTGGTGTGTTGGAACTCATAGACCTATCTAGGCAGGTAGTATAGCGAATGTTGTTAAATGTCGTTAATTCTATCCAATTAATTCGGATAATTCGAGCTAGGAGCATGGTCCTGGCTGACGCCCATGTAAGGTTATGGTATCGGACGTGCGTTAATTCGGACGTGCGATTACGTTGCGGTATGACGCATGCAGCCAGCAATCACCAAAATAGTCTGCCCGAGCCTCACTCACATGGAACAGTGGAGGCTATGGCAGTAAAAACGATGATCGGAAGTTCCCATTTATAAAATATACGCCCCGTGCACTGCCTATAGGGGCGCCACTGAAAGCCGCCAAACGGCCGTTTTCAAAAATCTTTTCGGGATACGATTTGCCGCTGCTCATGCGTCACTGTGAGAATTGCCGACGTTCACAGTGGCGATTCTTGTTTTTATTTTTTCGGCTCCTGCCAATATTTTCAACGGAAGCCTGAAGTATGAAATTAAGGCACGTTTCTGCCTTAGTATGAAACTAAGGCAGAAACGAAAGCATTGATGATGCTGCAGCCATCTGGGAGGAACTAATGCATACATGCACCGTGTGCCTCTTACAACAAAAGCTAAATGACCAGTGGCAGTGCTGAGCTCCGCTTTATTGTGGGTACGCTGCATCAACTGATGATTTACTTCAACAGAATATTCACTGTTTTCTTTCTTTTTTTTTATTTACCCTGCCTTTGCTTTGCAAAATCTTTTCATGGCTGCTCATGGTGACACGCCTCGACCCAATATATGGTACATTCTATGCCACGCGCCATTAAATCGTGCAGCACCATGCTCTAATAAGTATGGCACTTCATCGGTCACAAGTCATTAATGCGATGTCATTAAGGGTCCTGTGTCGCAGGAAATCTGGCGTCGTCATTGTTTTCCGTGAACGAAAAATCCTGATTGATAATTCAGGAGCAGTTTAAAATGTGATTATTGACGATTAACCTCTCAAGGAAGTTCTGTAACAAAAGGAAGATAATTGAGCAGAAATGAAAACTGAGTCAACTTTAAGTAAGGGTGAAATTCGAACACAAGACTTGCATGTTGCGAGACACATGCTCATAGGTCGCGAAGGTTCGCTGTTTCAAGCTGAATAAAGGAAGACCTACTGAATTCGTGACACGAATGGGGTACAACAGTGCAGTCGCATTCTGATTGTAATAGAAGATTCCTAATTAACTGCCCCCATGTTTAAAGCGTTCCCCACAGGATTAGCCGTGACGACGGATTGGGTGCAGTCGGAAATGAGTGAAATGCGATAAAGCGAGCACTTACAACATTCAATAAATTTTTCACTTCATAAAGCTTATGCGCTTAGGTAAAAGGACTGAATATTTAGACATGCAGCTCTTAAGGAGCACTGCTTATAGGCCATTAAGTGCATGTGCCACATGCCTGGAACACCGTGTTTAATTCATTAAATCATGTTCAATTCATTAAATCTTCTAAACGATGCTCATTCATTATATCCATCTTTACTTTGCACCCAGGGCCTATTAAATGACTTAAAAAATTAAGCACCACATAAATATACAGCACACTTCACTCAATAAATGAACTATTACAGGTTTACGCATATTTTGTTTCTTGTACCTAAAAGCAAATGGTAGCGATGGTCAGAAAAATTCATAACAACGAGCCGATATTCTTTCAAGTGCTTTCATATCGAAATATAAAACAGGAATGACAGGCAGATTGAATACCTGCTGCACTCATCAGCGCTCAATTTAATGTTGGCAAAGAAGCATCTAGGTTAACACGCAAAAGATGACCAGAACAATATGGAACATTGTGAAAATGTATGCAAGGGACTGGATTCTTTTAACATACATCTTGGCACATCTTGTGCAACAAAGAGAATGCTAAAGCCGCATCTCGGCGACACCGATTGTAGACAAAAAAAGAGTGTGATCTGTGCGGTACTAGCGGTGTGATAAAGCCGCATGCTGGCGGCTGCCAGCAGCAACAAATAAAGATAACAAGGGTAAATGGAATTCGTAAGTGTTAGTGTGTCCTATTAATTATGGTGAAGCTTAAATGTCTCCCAGGCTTTTTTTTTTGCAGTCTTTATGGCCATTTATATGGAACTTTGGTGCAGGAAAAGTGCTGCTGGCTTAAATGCACTTGTATCACTTGTGGGCTATGGCAAACATAATGAGTCGAGACAGATGTCGTGCTTACTACGAGCATTACTGAGTAAATAGCAGTGACTGTAAACAAAGTATTAAAAGATACCTGACTTTAGTTGAATGTTATCTTCTTTTTAATGGTCATGGCATGGTTATTCGCCTCTGAAATAATTTATAATTTTTTTTTCTTTCATACTGTTCCATTTTAAGATGGGTTTAGGGCAATTATAAAAAAATCAATATGACTACTTATTTATTGTCTGTTACCTTTCTGACTTTTCAAATGTTACAACCAGAGGTGTGTGAATACTGATATTTTCGATTATGAATCAAAGATGGATATGGAAAAAAAAAATGCTTTTTATTATTGAATGCCTGACAGTGAAAAAAAAGGCAAACTAAAAAATAGAAAGCATTGTTTGTCTTGTTCATTTTAGAATGCACATGGTATTTGTAAAGAAAATAAAGCTAGAATTGCATAAAAGCATATAACCTACTGAAAAATCCAGTGTAAATTTTATACAGGATTCTGAATACCAGTTTATCGTGCAGGAAGGTGCTGCATGAAGCTGAGTGGAGCTGTCGTATTGCAGCTGAATACAAGAAACTCATTAACTTGACCTTGAAAGCACCATAGATATTGTTGAAATTAACCAAATGCTTGAATTATCGAATGGGCCTGAACCAAGTTAAAACTGTTTACATCGCATTAATTTTACCTTGCACGGTGGTTGTCTGCATTTGAGCCGAAAGTGAAGTTTTTTTCCTGGCTTTGCTTTGTGCACATTGTCGGGAAGGACTCCTTTGTGCACATTGCGATGCAGGAGCAAAATCTCGTTTTGAGAGTGCTTCCCTGCACCCAGTCAGGGATCAAGAGCACAGTGTGGCGAAACTGCTGTCAATTCGAAAATTTTCTGTGTGTTCGGTAATTTTCGAATATTCTGAAAATTCCAAATATCAGTTTCTCAAATTGAATCACAAACATATGAAATTCATATTTGAAATTTCAAATTTTCACACACCCCTAGCTGCAATAAATTAAAACGGTATATTATTAGCAATTGCAGTTTTTTCGTGCCTTATATGCCTAAGCCTATTTTTCATGTCTTAGCCACCGTTTGGTGGTTGAAACCGACACCACATGGGTGAAGAAATGCGGTTATAAATTATTTACCATTCATATTGCAAAGCCACACGGTCGTCTGTGTATACTGATTGCGTAATGCATTATCACAGAGAAGATAACACATCAGCAAAAAATTTGTATCTGTTCTTAATAATAAAAGGCACTTCGCCAACATGTTAATACTGCTCATCACAGAATGATCTTGGGGTATGGAGCAGCCATACCTCTGATGTGTTGCCTAAAGCATTCTTGATTGAAATATTTCATAATAGTACTGTTCACGTCACTCACTGCTCACATTCATGTTTGTGTATGTTCAAGTCACATCACTGTGGGGATTCACTGATGCATCAGCATGTCCATCATGCCACAAAAAACTTCGGTCTTAAAGAAAAGATGCTGGTAAAATTGCGTAGAGTGGTAATTTCTTCCATCCTGGTTTCTCTTTCCTTTGCTGGATCAGTGTGAATAGCATTCCACTCACGGCTGGGCAAGGCACTTCAGAAAAGTATCTTCGATACTGACACTCGATACCCTGAAAAATTGTATTTCTGATACCAATACAAAATACAGAACCGAAAACGATTTTCTGTACGAATAGTCGATATTGTATCAATGACGCTGAAATATAGAATTTATGAGTATCGAAGTTTACATCCCTGAGATCACAATGTAATAAAGGATAAAGGTGGTAACTATGATTACCTAAGTTAAGAAATTTTACCGGGCTTTCTGGACTTTAGTGAATTTCTATAATGCAGTTTTTCTGAAACAATCTAAACAAATCCGACAGCACGGATTTATTGAAGCTCTGCTGTCTGGGCAGCTGGCATTGTAGAACTTCTCGTTGTATTCAAGCTATTGTTACAATGAAGCAGTCGCTTCCACACGAAACCAGAAAAAATGTTTTTATAGTACTAAAGTTCTTCATATGAACTGACCTGTGAGCAGTTGGTTACATAGAAACAAATCTAAAACTTTTTTGTTGCTTTTCATTTCATATTTGCCTGCAGTCCCCAGCGTTTTCTCTGGACTAAAAGGAGCAACCTGCGTGCATTTGGAGAACTGAGCAGTCATTTTGCCATCAGTGCGATAACAGGCTTTTGGAGATGCGCATTCTTTGGTTAAAGCTGAAGGAAAACGACAAAAAAATAAAATGGCTGAACGTTTTTATTAGTTTTGAAAAATACCCACAATGTGCGAGTGATATAAGCGAGGCAAATGAGAAAAGCCTCTCGATATATGCTGATGAGCACACCGCAGTGTTGTATTTGATGAAGGTGCCTTTTGTCAGCGAATAAGAGCGAAGCATAGCCGCATTGGCTCAAGGATAATAATTTCACTAGCGTCACTTGAGAATTATGGCTGGTTGCAGATAAAGATAGAACTGTTGTCTTTTTAACAGAGAGTGGCTAATATAATGCCAGTCGATTCGCGTATTTAAAAAATTTGTAACAACTTTTTGCTTTAAGATACAAAGGTATTTTTACAATTTTTATTTAAATTTGGTAAAAAAAATTGTTTGACAATGCATGATTTCTTACTCAAATTTATGTTCTGGAAAATTTTATTTGCATAGCTCTCATGTTGTGTATTTTCTAAAATTTTAAAAGTAATAGTTTTTGCAGAAAAAAGCCTATTGGAAGCCTCTTCCCGGTGCAATTACAAAGTATGGCTTTGTTTCAAATCAAATGCTGCAAACTACATTGACTGCACAGTGACTGACTGAGTGAGGCTTTTGAAGTTTGTGTCCTTGCTGCCAAGCAGAGCTGACACATGGAGCCCAAGGGTCGTGCATAAGTTAGTATTGCGTTCAACTGCACACTGAGCACACTGCTTGATGGCTCAGAAATGGACAGATGGCAAAGGGTGGGAGAGTGGTTGGGGGTACAGCGGTGCGTCTGGTCCCTGATTGTCTGCCTTTCTTGCTTTTTCTTTGTCATTTTTGTTTCTTTGTGTGTGTGTTAATGGCTTAACGGCTTCGTTATACACACTCGATGTTCGCGAATAAACAACCTCGTTAGCACCTGCTTTCCATTTGCTGCTTCAGTTTTAAAGAAAGGAAATCTGCATGGATCGGTGAGGCTGACGAGACAGGGAATTTGGAGGGAACTCTGAGCAGGAAGGAACTCAGGCGGTAGTACAAGCCTAGCTGCCGGCCACCTTACACTACTGCTTGAGCGAGAGGCAGCAACCCAAATGACCCACAGTGGCTTCATTATTTGCAATTCCTTTATTTTTTTTAGTATTAGGTATTGGTAAAATATACGATACACTAAAAATTATTTCGATGCTGATACTCCGAAGCTTTCATTTTCAGCATGCGACACCCAATACCGATACACAAAATGTGTCGAAAGATAGTATCGAAGATACATATATCTTCCATACTGCCCATGACTGATTCCACTTGACTCAGTGCATGAACATTTCAAAACATTGCGCTCATTGTTTAAAGCTTGGAAAAGACAAAAACTTAGGGAATTATGGAATTTTTTTAGAAATGGCAGAAGTGTTGTCTCAGCTGTTTGGATTAAGCCATTGAAGTGGAAATATTCATAGACCCTCACTCGTAAAAGTGTCTACTAGTAATTAATGTTTGCCAGGTGCTAAATTTTAAAGTAAAAAGAAAAATACACTTATAAATGCGAGAGGCAGCACTGATGCTATTGTGTTATATCACTATGCTTGTAGACCAGTTTGTGTATGCAGAGGCAGTGCACTTCATGTGCTCATATTTGTCGACAAAGAAATGTCAGTACACCATTACGTGATATGTATTTCAGTTGCTTCTGTGTTTTTTCTTAAACACGCATGAGAACCATCATCATGGCTCAGCATCACAAGATGTTAGATGCTGTAAGAAAAATGTGCAACTTTACTGAGCTACCACTGTCAGTTGATTATATGCATTAGTATATGCTCCTAGCTATGCACCGTGAACCCACACGGAGTATGAAAGTTGCAGATTTCACCCTCCTTAACAATGTCCCATGGTAGATACAAGACCTGTACAGAAATTTCAACATTTTGATTTGCTGCAGAAGAAAATTTTGTGTACTCCTCACGAAGATTGGTACACTTTTTAAATTCCGAGATCTGCTTCCCGCAGGCAGCTTGCACCTCAAAGAACTTGCAAAGCTGCTCAGCAAGGAAGACTTGAACATATTGAAGAGCCAGTGCGGTGGCCTGCAGACCCTGATCAGGAACCACAAGCACATTTTTCAAGGTAGGTGCTGGGCAAAAGAGGTTTGTACTCATGCTAATGGAAGCTCTGCATTTGGGAATCCTGTGGTAAAGGAATACGATCATCAGCAGTCGGGCTGTACCCACAGCAGGGCGAAGGAAATGGCCTGTTCATTCATTTTGGCTTTGCGTAACTATGATCATTAATTTGGTGTGCTGATATTGTGACATGAGTGCATGATCATATGACAATTTTCAAATCTCACGGACTTGGGAAAAAAAACAAAAACATGCAAAATCTTCTCTGTGGTTTGAATGGGAATTTCTTAATATGCTGTGCAACGTTTACATTGAAAATTTTGGTTTGACATTATCGATGGAAAGTTAGCTGATTTATATGAAAGTAATATGCTAAGCTTGTCAATGGAACTACTTTGAATTAGTTGGAAATATTTAGGATACTTTTTTTTTTTTTTCAAATTTGCCACAAGTAGCGGAGGCAATAAACAGCACTTAAAGAAAGGGAAAGGAACAGTTCATAGGTAGCATAGTAAGTGTTTCTTCTTGTGATCATAATAGCTGAACTGTGCACTATGCATTATTATTATTATTTTTTTTTACCATGCCCTTCTTTAGAGCTGTGCAGTTTGTTTTCTGTAGGCATTTTGTGAGGTGTAAACAGCTCCGGTCATTTCAGTTGACAAAGGCTTGGTGTCCCTCAACATTCCTACACTGGCAGTCAAGAATGTGGTACTTTCTTCCAAGAAAAACTCCATCACAAAACCACGAGCCAAGCGGAAACAGTGTTGGTTCCACCGCAATCATCCACAGGGTTGTCCGCTTCAAGACAGTGAATGCACCTTCATTCATGAGTAATAAAGGAATTCCCACTTGCTATTAAAAATCTCATATTTGTTTATTTGTCCTTCTTTGACTCGAAATTAAACGGTGCCGTAGCCACAGCAGTCCGAAGTTTTAAGTGGTTGTCTAGTCTGAGGCAATGAAGTCCTTGTGCAGCTCTGGAATGTATAGCAGTTGGCACAGATGTAAGGACTTATTGGCTAACGAATGCTGAAGGGCAAGCTTTCTCTTTTATTATTGTTGACTGTTCATTTGTCTTGCTCTTCTTTCAATTGTTCAACAGGTAACAAATAAGGCCAGAAGAATTCATTCCAGAGAGAAAGAAACTCGTTGCACTGGAGGGCTGAATTTATCAGTAAGCACTGAGTATACTTATGAAAATTTATAATAAGGGAGTAATTACTTATCGACGTCCATCCAAGTGCAGCCATACAGCTACAAAGGAAACTTATACAGCTTTCTGAGAAACTTCGTAGTTAAAAATTCATCGTAGTCTGAGGTTCGAACCCAGGGCCACCACCTATCCGGGGCAGTTGCTCTACCGACTGAGCTAACCAGGATTGGCCAGCAGATCGGATGGTAGTAGAGTGAGAGCAAATTGATTAAAACTCGAACTGCGAACGACTCAGAAACTATGAAGTTTCTGGGTGTCAATGAATAATTACTTCCTTATTACAAATCTACTCCACCTTGGGAGATCCCCCTAAACATTCAACCAGCACAGTTGCCACTTCGAGTTATTGATCAATTGGCTCTTGCCCTACTGTCTGATCTGCTGGCCATCCTGGCTAGCTCAGCTGGTAGAGCAACTGCCCCAAATAGGCGGTGGTCCCATGTTCAAACCCCGGACCAGGACAAATCTTAAACTATGAAGTTTCTCAGAAAGCTGTATAGCCTTCCTTTGTAACTTTATGGCTGCACATAGGCGGATGGCTATGAGTACAGGAAAACCTATTTGATACGTTTTTTAAGAATAAGCGGGAGGGGGGAAACACATCGGGGAAAACGAATGATCCGAATCGCCTTATTTTGAAAAATTTAACTGCTTAATGAGGCATTTAGAAGTGAGACTATCACTGCATAAATGTGTACATTAGCATTTATTGACACCAAATATGCACAGCTCCTTTTTGCGTTGTCCTAAGCGCTGAAGAGATTCAGTAACAAATCTGGTTTGTAGAAGTAATAAAAAGCCGAGATTGCTTCCTTGGTTGTTTCCGGATGCTTCACCCCCTTACATCAGTGGCGTATGAAGAAGCCATCGCGATGACTTACAGTCGCCGCATTTTTGCTCATGCTGCGTCCCTCAGACATGGCCCGCTCGTATACAAGCGAATCGTTGTAGTTATCAAATGGTTCGCTCCTACACCCCTAAGGCACCGCAAAGAAGCCACTGCGTTTCTTCTCACGAAGTCCTGTTTCCGCGGGAACGGGTGGCCTTTTATGTTCACCCGTGATGCTTCGCCCCTTTGCACCCTGGCACTGCAGAAAAGCAACTGGCGGATGAGCGCCGCTGATCAATTGTTTTTCATGTCGCGAGCGCTCGTTTGCGCATGTCCGGTTGATCGCAAAGCGATCGGATAATGATCACAATTTGTCGAAATTTCGAACATAGTTATCGGGAAATCGTGTTATCCGGGAACGTATTAACTGGAAGAAAAATAGTGTAACACTAAGGGAGATGTTTTACTACCTGCGATTTTGAGCGTATGAAGCGGGAAATCAGCGTCGCTCATAGCCTGAGGCGCTTTGAGACGTTAAACCCCACAAACCAAACCAAAGCGGGAAATCGTATGAACCGGAGCGTATCAAACAGGTTCTACTGTAATTACTCCTTTATTAAAAATCTACTCCACCTTGTTGGATTCCCCTGTACATTCAACCAATATGCAAGTTTAGTAACTTTTAAAAATCTTTCCCTCATGACCCTTGTGTGAAGAGGCAGTTAAAGAAGTGAGTAGTACTGTATATATTAAAGTCTTTGTAATCATTCTGCTTCTCGGCGTGTTTCAACAGGTGGTTAACCATATGCTCTGAAGGTGCGCTAGGGCTGAGTATAACCAAGCTTCACAAAATGATTCCCACCTAACCAGCTATGAACGCAGCCAAACCACTTCCACCACAATCACTTTTAGTGCGCTGATTACTTCACCATGCCGAGAATCATCTACAGTGCACGCCAGCAAAGCATGGGCTGTACAAAAATGGCGATGGTGAAAATGTTTTATTTATGCATTTATAGAAGCAAGGACCTGATATGCCTGGGATTGCATTGACTGATACTGCTGCCCTCTTGGTTGAGAAGCCGGATTTTGTCCCCAAGCTGTGAGATGGTTCGAGCCACTTCTCACACATTGGTTGTTGGCTGACAAATGCGCTCTAATTTATAATTGGTCTGACAGGCTCGATATCGATTGAAGATCCCTCCACGAAAGCTACACACCCCATCATAGGTATCCAGGTTTATGGCATATAACTTGGATCGATACGAGAATGTCCGTGTTTGAAGGCAGAGAAGTACTGTTTGTGCCTTGCCGAGGCCCCTAGTCAAAGGAGGTTTCCAGCAAGCTAGCTTATACTGTTGTACTGAGCAAGTCTGCATGGACATGTTTTTCAGGAGGAAATAGAAGGCCTAGGGAAAAAATGCTCGGCTAACAGTGTTTGCACAACCTCCTCCACCTCCATGTCTGGTAGCTACACCAGGTGTTAGATTGTAGGTGCTGGGCTAGTGAGCAAGTCTGCATGGACATGTTGTCAGGAGGATATAGAGGGTCCCAGGGGAAAAAGTTGTGGCAGGTTTAAGCATTGCTTGAACCTAGTGGTACGAGCGAAAGCTACAAGTAGCTGCAGTAATCCCTCTAACACCGCCTTTTCTCCAATCCGTGATTTTTGCCACATTTTTTCTTTGTTAGGTTTTAGGAAAAGGAAGACGCAGTATACTTTTGAGTGGACATCACACAATGGTGGACACCTACACTTAATAGGTCAAGGTCACACCACCTTTTTGAAGGTCAAGAAGCCATAGGTTTTGGAACGGACGGTGCAACATACTCTTAGCCACACTATGTCCTCTGGTTCCTTAAATAATCATTGCTAGCCCACACTGACATTGTATATTGGTTCATAGGAAAGGACACATACACAATCTGTCACATTTTCTCCATGAACATTAGCTGAGCTGCAACCCTGCCACTCCTACGCTTGAAGGTCAAATCTGGCCCATGGATGACCTTGGCTTCTACTAGGTCAGTAACGCTTTAGCTTTGAAAATACTCGAGTAACAGTGCAAGCACTATCATTCCCTACCACCCACAGGTCTGGTACCCACACCAGGTGTTAAATTGTGCTCAGCAACACAGCAGGTGCTTAATTCTTGAGCCATAATTTTAACAGCTTAATCACCGAAAAATGACGTGCATGTGAAGTAGCTAGCTTGCACTATTGCCAAGGCAATTACTGTGAAAAATATGCACTTGGAAGGACTGAAATTTCTTGGTCTCCCTTTTCTGCACTCCTTGAAAACAGTTGATTGATTTATAGGAAGGGAAAGGCGCGGCAACTGTCCTACTTGTTTTCTGTGGACACCTCAACCGCGCCGAAAGGGAAGGGAGGAAGGTGGGAGTGAAAGAGGAGCCGTTTCATCTCATTATAACAATGTTCAAGTGGAGAGGGGGTGATACAATTCCTTCTTTTCAAGTACTATAAGCAATTTTGGCTGCACTTTTAAGACTGAGGACAACACAGCTGGCATTAATGTCTGCCACTGATCTATGCCCAGGAAGCCATAAAAATGCATGCAGACTACCCCAGCATACACAAGTATACATTAACCGAACATACCAGCATCACCAACTCATGCACATTTCTCTCCGAGGCACCTCAAAAATGAAGCCTCAACAATAATGTGTAGGACAAGCACTATGCTAGACTCGCCTATAATATTTAACCACATTCTTGGACTTGCCTATTTTGCTTTGCTTCTGCATAAGGCACAAGAGCATACTGCCCATAAATTTTTGCGCATAAGATAAGCACCCAGTGAAGAATGAGTATGCCAGACAGGATATTGAAGGACAATTTGATAATGGCACTCTCAGCTGCTTCGAAAGGAAAATGATCTTGGCTTCAGTCTTCCTTACACTTGTTCATACCTGATGCAACTGCTTTTTTTTTTTTTAGTCGGTATTTATTGCCTCAGGGCATTAGTAGGTTATGAGATGAAGGATGAATAAATGATTAAATGAATGGAAAAAGGTTGGCTGATTTTATGAAGTCCAGAAGTGAGCGATGATGAGGTCCCTGCGTCCAAGTGACGTATGAGGCAGGATGCAACTGCTTTGATGCCTGCATTTGGTCAATGCAAAATTGCTGTGCACCAGAAAGTGAAACCAGAAATGAGTAGACACCAAACACAACAGTTGAACCACACCTTGAAAATCAAACTGTATGCGGTACCTAGCACAGGATGACGAAAAACAGGTGGTATCCAACGCGCCAAGGTGCAGCACGTAATGTGCACCATTCTGCGCAGCACCTTTCAGTTGGCTGTGTACCAAAGCTTTTATGAAGACTGGCACATGTCAAAATTTTGTCCTGCTGAAGAAAAAGGATAATCTAAGAGACATTCCATATGGCTTCCCAAGCAGGGAATGTTCTGTGCTTGCTTTCAGCGGCAATCTTAATCTGCCACATGGGGTGCGAATGGAAATGTTGCAGGCCTTCGCAAAACTATATACTCAATATGAAATGGCCCGTGTTGTTAATTTGCGGTTCTTCCCAGAAGAAAATTTCACTTCATAAAAATGAGGTATTAAATGCAAGATATTGAAGAGGAGTTTTGAGGGGAATAACCATTCCTATTGATTTAAATTTCATTATATAAACAATTTCACAGCAGTGAAACAGTTTATGTAGTATCACTGTACCTAACCAGGACTGCCTATTTTGCTGCCCATTGCTATATTTCTGTAACAAACAAGTGAACTTGGTTATTTTGATACTGATCCTAGGGACGTGGCATTGCTATCACAAGATGTTGGTAAAGTCTAGAAAAGGCAAAGGCAGACTGATGAAGAGGCGAGAGGTGTGCTGCAGGAGTGCCACTTTAGGAAAAGTGGGTAGAATCCATAGCTAGAGTTGCCAAAACATTGATCTAACCATTCCCACCAGGCACATTTACCACAGGTCCACAGCTGCAGTGATACTGTGGCTTGTTACAATGGCAGGTCTGGCCGTACTGCAGAATTTAACCGGTGGAGAGCCTGGTGGTTTGTCATTTTTCACAACATGCACGCAGTACATTTGAAAATGCTATTTTTGAAGCATCCAATAAAGACTGCCGACTATCGGTATGGTCCATGTCAGTGCTAGCTTGGCCAAGCTGGTGGGCCTTACACAAATAGCTTGCAACAACATTCCATAAACTAAGTCTTAAATGCTGTATGCAATGGCAAATTCAGGCTCCTAAGATGTCATTCAGCTGTTCCAGAAAATGAAAGACTGTTTAAATTTCATGGAGAGTTAACAACACAAGAACAGAACAAGTGCTACACAATGCATAGTCTAGTCACAAATCAATTCCCAGGACTGCAGACACAAAAAATGAAAGACTAGACAGAAGAATGGTAACGATGACTAGGCTGAATGCCCACCTTTATTCATTCAACTCAAAACAATTTCAAAGAAAACAAAACAGAAAGAACAATGGCAGCTCTAAGTTTGGCCATAAGTAGAACAAAAGTAAGAAAAGGTGCCGAAAATTTCGAGATCAATATTCTGTGTCCCGAAGCTTTGCAAGTGGTACAGTTTGAACTCAGAAAATTTATTAACTGTGGCCTAAATGCTTTTGGGCACTTAGAAACCAGCAAGCACTTTTTACCATTTGAGTAAGAAATATTTGAGACAATGGCCTGAAACATGCCCAGTGGGTTATTAACTTTGTCGTAATTTGTGCAGCTGGCTTCTCAGTGTGTGTTTTCTTATGCTAGCCGATAAAAATAGAAGACAGAGCATATCTTTCGAGACACAGGTGATAACAGGTCGTAGGTGACTAGCCTTGAGTCTAAAATGCAATATAATGCAAACGAGAAAGCTTCCATTGTGGATGGTAATTTGCTAGTACCAAAACAAAAGAAAAAGAAGCAACCACATTACGCATCCTATTCACAAACTTGACCTTCTTATTTACAGTTCTGATTGGACAGCTTTGCACTCTGACACCCCTTCCAGATCTCTGCATATGATTTCCTGAGCTTCAGGTTGTATTACAGGTGACCCTAGGATTAGAAAACGAGAATAAAGACGAGCACCTTGGAACACTTCACATAACACACAAAAGTGGCACACCTTCTGGCCTGTGTACAAGGCAAAACAGCTCGTCCTTGTCAAGCTTAATGCAAGGACTGTGAGAGTAACGAACAGACATTAGGAGGAAAACAAGAAGTGCTGTGCTACGACAAGAAACACAGCACAACACTGTGCATCAATAGCAGTAGTACAACACTGCTTTGTTTGCGAGGCTGCAAGGGTCAGGCTGCTCTTCAGTTGCGCTGCCTTTCACAAGAAGTCTTCCACTGATGCGAAGTCATCATCCGAGTCATCATCTGTGAAGTTGTCCAGGAAGTCCCCCAACTCGTCTGGCAGCATGATAGCCCATGGCACCATGTCCACATCATCTGCCACAGAAGCAAGAAATTAACTGCTGTCCACATCCATTTCATTGCTGCTTTGTTGTGCATTGCTACTACACACATGTTCCAATTGCTCTAGCTGTCATGCTACGACTCCTATAAATTTTGCATTAAGTAGGTTCAAATGAAAACAAGGACAATACCATTTTCATGTGAAAATAAGTGCCACGGACCTCACAATCAAAATGTTGCAAGTTCAAAAACTATGCTAAGACAACACAGTCAATCCCAGATATATCGAACTCGGACGGAAGTGTGAAATAATTTTACATACCAATGATTCAATTACCCTAGAGGCAAGGAACAATAATTTCAGAGATATCATTACTGAGTGCGCGGTAGAAGTAGGCGGTAGGATAGTTAGAGAGGATACCGGTAAGCTGTCTAAGGAGACGAAAGATTTGATTAAGAAACGCCAGAGTATGAAAGCTTCCAATCCAACAGACCAGATCGAATTGGCCGAGATATCAAAGCTAATCAATAAGCGCAAGGTGGCCGATATAAGGAAGTATAACATGGAGAAAATTGAGCATGCTGTAAAGATCGGGGGAAGCCTTAAAGCGGTAAAGAAGAAATTGGGCATAGGCAAAAACCAGATGTATGCGCTAAGGGACAAGGCGGGCAACGTCATCACTAATATGGACAAGATAGTCAAAGTAGCTGAGGAGTTCTATACAGATCTCTACAGTAGCCAAAGTAGTCAGGACCGTAATGAGATTGGCGGTAGGGAAAAACAGTCAGTCGTTCCACCAGTGATGAAGGACGAGGTCAAGAAAGCACTAGAAACTATGAAAAGGGGGAAATCAGCTGGAGAGGATCAGATAACTACAGATTTGCTGAAGGACGGGGGGGATATCGTGCTAGAAAAACTGGCCACCCTGTATACGCAGTGCCTGGTGTCATCTACGGTACCGGAACCATGGAAGAATGCAAACATTATCCTCATTCACAAGAAAGGGGACTCTAAAGACCTTAAAAATTACAGACCAATCAGCTTACTGTGTGTTACGTATAAAGTATTTACTAAGGTAATCGCTAATAGAATCAGGACAACCTTAGACTGCAATCAAGCAAAGGATCAAGCAGGGTTTCGGAGACGGTACTCTACTATCGATCATATCCATACCATCAATCAGGTGATAGAAAAATGCTCGGAATATAACCAGCCCTTATACATAGCATTCATTGATTACGAAAAAGCATTTGACTCAGTTGAAACCGCGGCGGTGATGCAGGCATTGCGAAATCAGGGGGTAGACGAGCCGTACGTGAAAGTGCTGGAAGATATATATAGTGGCTGCACAGCAACCATAGTTCTGCATAAAGAAAGTAACAAAATTCCCATAAAGAAAGGTGTTAGGCAAGGAGACACAATCTCCCCAGTACTATTCACAGCTTGTTTAGAGGAAGTATTCAGAGACTTGGAATGGGAGCAGTTAGGGATAAGGGTAGATGGAGAATACCTCAGTAATCTGCGATTTGCTGATGACATTGCCTTGCTAAGCAACTCGGGGGATGAACTGCAAATAATGATTGATGACCTAGACAGTAAAAGTAGAAAGGTAGGCTTGAAAATCAATATGCAGAAGACTAAGGTAATGTTCAACAGCCTCGGGAAGGAACAGCAGTTTACATTAGGTAGCGAAATACTGGAAGTAGTAGGCGAATATGTCTACTTAGGACAGGTAGTAACCGCAGATCCGGACCATGAAAAGGAAATAACTAGAAGAATAAGATTGGGATGGAGCGCATTTGGCAAGCACTCGCAGATTATGACTAGCAGCTTACCGGTATCGCTCAAAAGGAAAGTATACAACAGTTGCATCTTGCCTGTACTCACCTATGGGGCTGAAACGTGGAGGCTAACCAAGAGAGTTCTACTTAAGTTGAGGACAACCCAGAGGGCTATGGAACGAAAAATGGTAGGGGTAACATTAAGAGATAGAAAGCGTGCAGAGTGGGTCAGAGAAATAACTCAAGTTACCGACATTCTAGTGGAAATTAAGAAGAAGAAATGGACATGGGCAGGACATGTAGTGCGAAGAGAGGATAACCGATGGTCGCTGAGGGTAACAAACTGGATTCCAAGGGAAGGAAAGCGTAGCAGGGGGCGGCAGAAAGTTAGGTGGGCGGATGAGATTAAGAAGTTCGCAGGGGTCAAGTGGATGCAGCTAGCACAGAGCCGGGTTAAGTGGAGAAATATGGGAGAGGCCTTCGCCCTGCAGTGGGTATAATCAGGCTGACGATGATGATGATTCAATGTGTCGTAACGATATATATCAAAGTCATATATCAATGATTCAATATACTGAACATGTTAACGGCACACTTCCTGCAGCGAAGTGCAGCCACCGATCGGCATACTGGCAGCGCATCACTCACCACGGGTGCGGTGATCCACGATGCACATATGTGCGCACCCTTAGCGCACCTTGCGCCAGGGAGTGGAAGCATTTTTACCTGCTGCTCCACGGGCGCAAGCGCCAAATATCTGGCATGGACGGATCAGAGTGTCACAGCTCATGCACACTGAACAAGTGCTGTTGGAATAGGACATCGCGTTAAGATCTGCGGACAGTGCTTTTGGAAAAGCCACTGCCGATCATAAGTCTAATTATGTTACAAGTACACTATAAATGCAATAACGCCTCAAATAAAATTAGGGGGCAGTTGATTTGTGCGTTGCTTTCAGAAGAAAAGCCGGCCACATGAGAACTGCTCCACCACATGACAACCAGTGCAACAAACGCTGGCTTCTTTGCATGACAACAGTGTTGCATTGAAAACAAGCAAGCCAGATCAACGGCCATCTTCAAATGAATTCGTCTTTCATCTCGTCACGTGGTTTTAGTGTTAATTTAGCCAACAGAAGCCCAAGGCCATGCAGCCAACCCAGCTTCATGAGCGAAAAATAATCGTGGGGGCGGGGCATTAGGAGAAGCACCTTTAGCATAGGCACAGCGCACAGTTCGATATAAAGTTCCACGTAATGGGATTTTGATAAATGTGAACACTGCTATAATTTTGCATAAAAGTTTTAGGGGAATATTCTGAGAGTTTAATATATGCAATAATTCGATATATTTGGGATTGACAGTATATAACAACTTTCAATTTCCAGGATGGCTTTTTGAAAATCAGTCTATAGTTGGATACAACTGAAGTCTGCAGTAACCACCACACACTTTTCCTCAGAGAGTAGACCACTGTTATAGCTTACCCACTTGCCTGAATAAAATGCTGTCAGACCAAGTTATAAGCACAAAGATTCTGATGCCTCTGGCTTGGTGTGAGCAGTCAAATATCAAAAATTGATTTTATTGACTGCTCAGCAGAGTAATACACATGCCACATATCATTGCCCATAGTTAGCAACTGCTGTTCTTTTTTTAGTTGTATCCTATTACTATGGTAACACTCTCATGCCCGAAGGCAACTCCACACTGTGTAAAAATAATGACTCTTTAACATTTATTTGTGAAAACATATTTCACTAATTCTGCAGCTTTCTAAAACAAATAAACAAACAAACAAAAAATCCTTTGTTATATTTGTCAAGCAACACAAGAGGAGGGCTGAGAAGCACAATATCTCTTGCCCCCCTGGTATGTTAACGCTTTGAGAAGTAAAGCCTATTGCACCACATGAATGCAAAAATTAATGCTTTTAGCAAGTCCTAATCAGCATGGTTTACCAGAGGTGGCCACAACTACAAATCCAGTGGTATCAAGGCCATTTCTGCACTATCAAAGACATTCAAGTAGCATAATTTTTCTCATTGTTCTTTTTTTTTTTTCAATTCCTTAAGCAGAACCACAAAAGACACTCTCCTGATTCTAGCACCAACCTTCATAGTCACTTGAGTCCCAGTACAGACGGTGATCCACTGAAACAAAGATATGTTGAAACAGTCAATGCATGATTAAAGCAGTGAGAAAGTGTCGGTACTGCAACTCTCCGGTGAGGACTCTAAATGCAGCACACAACCAGGGACTACGACAAGCAAAATGGAAAGTGCAAATAGCCAGCTTCACCTTCAGATGAAACTTGACTGACAAACACACTGGTCAGTGAGACCAGTGACAAACACATAATGGAAATGGCACTAAGGGTACAATTTACTGCAGAGGCACCATAAAAGGAATCACATATGGTGCATATTTTTCAATGCCGAACATTACTGACAAAATTGTTCGAGAATGTATCGATTTATCTTAAACCAAAAGTGGCAACCTTGCACAGTGACATGGCATAACCTTGGAAGCTCACACCCATTTTACCCCTTCTTCAGACTTTTCTATCACAAATAAAAAGCTAATTTTCCGGATAGCAATAACTTTTACACTGTCTTTTCATCTACTTGGTGCTTATACATCTTAAACTTATGAAACAAGAGCTCATTTTTTGAAAAAGAGAGAACTGTAATGGAGAAACAAAAAGCCGCTCTGTATTATGAGCACTCATACCTTCATAGTCGTATAGATCCTGGTCCCAGTAATCATCATAGTCGAAATCTGAAAGATAAATGGACAATTTTCAGATGTCTGCACAGAAGCCAGGGCACCAAGGCGGGCGCAGCAAAATAGTACCTCCTGCATGCTCGACCGAAAGTAAGGTATAGTAGAATCTCAATAAATAAAAATCTGTTAAATGGAACTAGCGCTTAAACAGAACAAATGTCTTAGAGTTGGTTAGCTGGTTAGCTTTGTATAAAGGCAATTTAAAAAATATCTCATTAATCAGAACTCAAATTTTCCAACAACCACCTCAACATAACCAAAATAGTCTGCAAACTACAACTAGTTGGGCAAGTGCAAAGCCATCATGGTACAATTCACTGCCCCCTCCTTGGTTTGCATCCTAGGCAGTCTCCGCTTTTCTTGCACGCTCTACACACGGTACCTGCCCACTGCTGCTGTGCGTTTGCAGTTGTGTTCAATTACGATGACGCCTCAGAGCATTGTTCCGAGTTGTGTGCGACCTTTCATCTCAAAGTCAGCATCCAGTGACTACACAATGACGGCGTTGGAAAGGAAAATATACATCACCAACGACTTCAAGAGCCTTTGTAAAAAAGGCACTTATGACAAAGTAAAAAAGTAAAAAGAGAGAGAGAAAACAGCACTGACTAATTCTGTGGTCACACTTCTGCTGGCAGAATCGGCAGTCCAAATGTGGAAGAACTTCTTCCAGTGAGAAGGTTCCAAACAGTTTCTCCCCCCATTCTCCCCATTCTGCACATTGAGACTGCGGTGCAGAAGGGGAAACCGTACAGTGCTGAACCTATTCTGATAAACGGAATATATTTTCCTGGTCCCTTGAGGATCTGTTCAACAAGAGCACACTGTAGTTGGACATGCAATTAGATGTTTAAAATGCAGATACTGCAAAGCAAAAAGAGAAATAACCAGTGAACATGCAGTACATGCACTGTGACAACAAACATCTTAATCCTGCTACTCTACTTTGTCAGGAGTGTGCCAGTGCTCATAGCAGAAAAGTGGACCTAAGGCCTTCTGACACCAGTTGCACCAGATGTGCATTTTCTTCCTGATGCAGCACCGTGTCACTTAATCATCAATATTTATCATTGCTGTCAATGAAACTACCAGCGGCTGCACAAGCTCAGCATATGTGGTGAACAGCGGCACTGATGCAGAAGGAGGAGGTCGAGAAGACATCAGACTTTAAATGATATTGCATCTGGACATGTAACATAATTAAGTGCATCCTTAATTTTACGTTCCGTCTTCATAGAAATGTGGGTGTCAAAAGATTCTGATGTAATTACTAGTACTGGTTCACCCCAAAATAGCCAAATTTTATTACCTGCAGGGAATATAGTCAAACAGTGAAAGAAATACAAATCAAATAGATTTTAGATTCATACCATAACATCATAAGCCAAGCACCTACAGCTTGCACATGTTGAAATACAGTCGAACCTCATTATAACAAAGTAGTGCGGGGCGCGAATATTTGTTCGTTATATCCGATATTCATTATAAAGGTGCGCGCCCAAATTCTTATAAATAAGTCTGCTAATAAAACTAAACAAAATTCGCACCAATGTAGACAACATAAAAGTGCGAAAATGCACAATTTTCTCATTAAAAGCTTGATATAAACATAAAATCTCGCCTTTCGTTCGGTGTTGGAGAGCAAAAATGAATCTTAAGAACAGATGTTGATTCTGCGCACAATTTTTCCAATGGAGCCAATGAACTTGGGGAGTGCATCACGCGTGCACGGATTGGTCGCAGTGGCGAAGGCACGGCAGGGGCTCACGGCATGACGAGGCAATGACGATGACGTGTCAGTCACATGCTTGTCAACTGTTGCATGGTCGGACTCGAGCGGTGATGACGCCTGAGTCCGGCCATGGCCATTCACCTCAGAGATCACTTCGCGTGGACGTGTTATCTCGGAGGCCATGAGCCGTTGGCACTAGTTTTTGTCACCGCCGCTAGATGATGCAGTACGCAAAAACGTGGGCGATTCAAACACTCTTCGGCGGCGGCACTAGAGTCCGGCCGTGGCCGTTCATGACCTCAGAGATCTCCGCACGCGGGATTGTGATCTCGGAGACCATAAGCCATTGGCTGTAGTTTTTTTTGCCGCCACTAGTTGACGCGGCACGCAAAAGCGCAGGCGATTTAACACACTCCTGCGGCGGGCGCTTCGATCGATTGAAAAATTGTTTTTTTTTTTATGTTTTTCCGGCTCCATTAAGAATTTTTTGCAGTTTTAATGAAAGGCACACTGCTTCGTTCTAACCAATCTAGTGTCAAACTTCGAATTTTTCGTTTCGTTATACAGAAAAAACTTTCATAGAAATAAAGCGCAGACCAACAAAACATTTATTTTAGTTCGTTTTATCCGCTAATTCGCTATATCCGTGTTCGTTATAGTGAGGTTCGACTGTATCTTTAAAGCACTTACATGACAGGAAGCATGGATTAGGTTTAGTGATGTCGTGATCATGTCATCAATAAAAACAGGCGATAGTTTGTAACCACTTTGAGGCTGTAGCTGCCGTTTGGCTATGTATGTCTGAGTTTCCAAGCTGAATTTCCAAACCCAGCCCTACACAACTGTTTACCTTTAGTTGCTTTTGGTAGTAGAACCCTACTTCAAGCTTATTTCAATCATGCCAGCCGAATGTTTGAATTAGTCTCAAGCACCACTTGATTTATGCAGTTCAGTTCTTTTCAATGAAATATGAAAATGTGAGGGAATCACTGCTAGCTAGCTAACTATTAAAAAAAAAAAAAAACACTGCGGCCTAGAGACTAGCATGTTTTGTGCACATATGACAGGGAAATGGAAACACATGATTGTTTTTAATCTATGATGCTGAAGCAAAATGAATAGTGTAATTATTGCATAAATGCAAGATATGCGACTCGAATGGAAAAAAAAAAACAACCACATGCTGCGAGTGGGATCTGAAGCCATGACTTCCGAATATTACGCATGATATTCTATCAACTGAGCTAGAGGCAACTGTTCAATCTTCCACTGTGTAACCTAACCATGAGGATGTTCACCAGTGCCACCCCTGTCCATAGTGGTGGACGTCCTTTATTGCAAGTGTCAACTGGAACGTGATCGACCAAGGAGGGCGGAAGCTGTGCAAGAACCCTCTTGTGCTACGAATGGTATCAAGCATGTCAGGACAGAGACCTTTGCTAAACTATTGAGCATACAAATGTAGGGAAATGACGGGGCTCATTATGGCATACATGTGCCTACAAAAGTTCTCAGAACATGAACATTAGAATAAAAATTACTTTCTGGGCAATCTAAGCATGCAGTTCATGGCCTGCATCATGTGATCACCATTTACCTGTGACCAGCCTTATTTATCCCTCAATGCCTAGGAGCACTTCCACAGTGCGAACTTCTTTGCCAATTTATGATACGAACAATTCCAGCCAAAACTACTACTTCTCCCCTCATTATTGTCACCATAAAAAAGCCGACAAAAATATAGCATTCTTATACTCATTCGTTTAAGCTCCTACTATGTTCAAGGACAATTCTCATTGGCACTACAGTAGAAGCTACAAGCGCAAGGTGATTACGTTGATAATTTTCTTTCCACACAGTTCTTTCTTTAATAAGTGGCGTGAAAATGAAGAGAGAAAGAAAGGAGGGTAGGGCAGACAGCACAAGAATATAAAATGCATACATTCAGTTTTGCTATTCCTAACAGAAGGCAAGAGCTTACCCATATCACTTATATCTCCAGGAAAGTAGTCATCCATGCAGTAATTAGAGAGATCGACTCTCAACTTTCCTTTTACATCCACAGGGACTTCACCTTCTTCAGCAGCAGTTCCTAAAAAAAAAAGTGCAACGAATGTTGCCTCAAATACACATTCTTATCTATCATTATGGTTTGCAGTCGACGTAACAAGGATGGCACATGTTTAACTATTTGACATTAAGAAATGTCCAAAAGAAACATTCCTCGAAGTAGAATTTGCAACTTCCTCAGGAATTTAAAAGCATGTTAACAAGACAAAAAACATAATAATTAGACATGTGCGAAGATTTGAATTATTGAATACAAATTGAATATGTTTGTCTTTAGATTCAAATTAGTATTCACAAAACTTAAATTTACCGCATGCACTGAACATTCGTCGCAGTTAACCCGCACTGCGCACTTCACTGCAATGCTAGACCACGTGGGCTGAGCAGAAAAGCATCCTCAAAATGTAACAGGGCCGTTTTGTGAAGAAGGCCTTCCCAAACAGTGTGCGCCAAGCGAAGCACATCATGAAACCGGGAAAAAATGTAGTTCTTACTTTGGTTTCATCTTAGATGCAGACACCAAGTGTACAGGTGTTCATTGTATAAAAATGGTGATAAAAATGGGTTTTGGCAATTTTTTTCATTTAAGGCCCATGTGATAAATCAAGCTTGCAGTCAATTCTGAGATTTTCTTTTTAGTCCCATAAGGCCGAATTATTGAGTTTATTATATTCAGCAGCAATATGAAAGCTCCACTCGGTTTCATGCAGGTCTTTCCTGCACAAAAAAAAACTTGTATATGGAATCTTGTATAATGTTTATACTGGATACTCAGTAAGGCACGCACTTAGTTGCAGTCGTTGTGGTTTAATTTTACTGGCAAATACCATGTGAATTCTGAAATGAACAAAATGAACTGTTTTTGCTATTTTTTATTTCCATCTTTTTTACACTGGCCAGATATTGGGTATTAGACTCAGTATTCGAAGGCATTCTGTTCTCATATTCATACTGAATTCGTATTTGAAAATTTCGCTATTCACACATCCCTATTTATAATATATTCAAAAGGACGAGCAAGATAAAGAAGTGGAGAACCAGGCCCAGTCGCTACTGCTCTGTACGTTGCTATGTTTGGCATCTGTGACCAACGACAGCATCTGAAAGGCTCCACCCCTCTCTCGGCTGGCCTACTCCAACCTACTGATGACCCACCAGAACCACTCTACCGTGCCTGCTTATAGCTCTTGGGTCAATTTCCCCGAGTTCACTGTTGCAAACTTAGAAGATGCAGTGCCACGTGCGATGCTATCTACTGTAGAAGCCCGTTATAGTAAACTCGGATATAGTAAAGTGAAACTGAAGTCCCAGTTCATCTTCTATAGACAACTGCACATTTTCTCCCCTTTATAGTAAAGACGTTTTTGGTGAAAATCGGGTATAGTAAAGTGCGCCTGGCAGCGGCGACGACTTTCACGATATGACATCGCCGCCCGCGCACTACCTAGAATTGCGAGGCAAAGTTTTTTGTATTTGAAAACAGAAAATTAACAGCGAGTGTTCGTTTAAGTGGCTTTACCATTAGGCTTAGCAGCGTTCAGGAGAAGCCTACTTTACGGAGGCTTTGGAGCCGTGAGGGAAAGCACGCAGCGCGTAGGAAAAAAAAAAGTAAATCTGTGTACAAACATGGAAATGAGGCGGCGTGGTCCGTTCAGAAAGTTGAGGGTAAAAGTGCAGCAAGAAATAGGGAAGGAGAAGAAACAGGCGAACATTAATTGCACTGTGCAGCACGAAGCATGATGCAGTGGAGGTGCAGCGAGTGCGGTCTTACAGCACGACTGCCACGCGCATTTATCATCTATTGCCTTTTAAAAGACTGAAACAGCAAGTGACACCATGTCCATGAAAGGCTTTGGTTTTCATATGATATCGAACTTGGCTGCATTTGCAGCCATGTTGTCCTTATGCTTAAGATGTACTTTCACAAGATGTAAAAATTTTTTATAACAAAAAAAATTGCACGAAGGAATGGTAAAAGTGAGATGGAAGGTATTTCAGAGTTTTTTTTCAATAAGCAACACGATGTGTTCAGAAGCACCCATTTAACTACCAGAAAGCATCTTCAGAATCATGTCATCACCAACAACTGATATAGTGAAGACCCTGATATAGTAAATATTTTTGCTGGTCCCAGTGACTTTACTATAAAGGGGTTCTACTGTATATCATAACACAGGCCCTCCCCCTATTATATAGTACTGTTTCTGATGTTGTCAACATCCTTCTCAAGAAGTAATCTGGTTTGGGCTAGCTGGTTCATAGGTAAGATTGAATCTGAAAATGGCAAGTATTCTTCGAAAATTTCCTTATTCCCTTCGCACCATTATCAAAATCAGCCTTAGTTATTCTTCGCAAAAATATCACATTACATCATTGTGCTCCCTGTCAACTTCTTACTGACTATGGTCGCTGTTTTCTTTCAAAAGAAAGCTAAGCATAAGCTGACTACCGCCTATCACCCCCACCCCCAAACAAACGATTTCAGCAAGCACTGTAACCAAATTCTCACTGACATGCTCGCTGTGCACTTCTCAGTGGACCCTTGGGCCTGGGATATCGTTCCTTTGTATGTTACTTTCACTCACGACTGCTCCCACCAACACACTACCGGGATGCTCCCCATTCTACCCCTTGTATGACTGCAAGCCCCAGCCACCTCTCGACAGGCTGCTTCCTACCCCTACTGGTCTATCTTCTAAATACGCTAGCAGTGCGAATGCTCGTGCTGACCACACCTGCCAACTAGTACGTTGCTGACTACAGTGGCCTCGGAGACACCGCAGCAAGACTACTACAACGACCACAGCGATGTGGTCTCTTTCTCCCCTGGCTCCCTTGTTTTGCTTTGGTTGCCACCCAACTGTGTCGGGCTCTCCGTAAAACTTCCGTCTCTTTATGCTGCGCCATGTCACTGCCATTACCTATGAGATCACTCCGGCCGTCTTGGAGATCTGTCTCCCGCCCAGTTATAGCACCACCTCATAATGGTCAGAAAAAGCTGGCTGGGTAGTACAACAGCTGCAGCACATATCTCACAGGCTTTCTACGTTGACTAGCGGTTTTTTTCTGCCCCTTCTTATGCGTGAAAAGGCTCATAATGTCTCATGGACATAGTTGTGAGCTGGCAGTAGCCTAACATTTAGAAAAGAAGTGCTGCAGCTGCTTTTTCATGACATGTTCAAAGCATGCGGCATCGATCTTGCAGACTCGGAACATAGTCACCGTCACTATACTGCCGCTTGTGTTGCGGGGTACCATGAACAAGTTAACAATTCCAGTGTTCAACTGTAGTGCTGTATTTCATACCTACATGGAACGGGGCTGTGGTGTGCTTGGTATGGGCAATTCGATGCACAAGTTCCAGAGAAACACCATTTGTGCTATGCTGGCTACTCCACCAGCTCAAAAGCTGAAATGTATAGAATACACCCAGATATATGTACGAGTGTTTAGCACATAACTGCCCATTATGTGCTACCGTTTGAGAGCTGTGCAGATAAAAACTGGGCGTCAAGCAATTAAGGTGAGAAAAACAAACTTTTCACTTCACTTAGAACTTTTGCAATCTCGATAACTGAAAGCAGCAATTCACTTTCAAGAAGAAAAGCAATAGACGGCATCTGGTGCATATATATAATTATGCTACGCAACTGAGCTGTTCCTGAGCTGTCAGCGCATTCTAAATATGCAAAGCCTCCACTGTGCCAACAGGCAACAGTGCTGGCTTGAAGGTTGCAAGCACACAAGTTAAAGGCAGTTGAGCAGTGGAACAAGGTCGGCATGTTTTGATTGGTATCTATAATATTACCTAAAGACAAGCATCGAAACTCCTGCTATGGCATTATTCGAACGTTGCTGAAGTTGCCACAGTCTTAGCTACAACTGTGCGACTTTACAGTTCATGGACTCTCTATTTCCCAGATTTCCATGCATCACTGATGATTTTTTATTTTTTATTGTAGGGTTTAACATCCCAAAGTTACTCAGGCTATGAGAGATGCCGTAGTGGAGAGCTTCGAAAATTTCGACCACCTGGTGTTTTTTAATGTGCACAGCCACAGTACAAGGGCATCCTGCTTTTCATCTCCATCGAAAAGCAGCCACCGCAGATCATCACTGATCAGTTGAACAGGGCGTAGAAGGCAAAAATTAGCGTAGGACAAACATAAAAGTTCAAGGGCATACATGCAGTGAATGCAACTCAAGAGGCCTATGCACGGCTGTGCGATTAGGGGCCTATTGGAAGATATGTTTGCGCCTCAGAGAGGTTATTTGTACTGCCTATATCCCTTTTGTGTATTCATGTACATCAGCCTAGCTGCATGTAAAGCTTTCGTACAGCTCCACTTGGGCACGGCACACGCCTGGCCATCGAGTGGCAGCGCACTTAGACTTCGCCTCCAATTCTGCTCGTCGTATGATGCCAGACATTGGGCCATTTATATCATCTGTCACATCGTGGCAACTGTGAAACTTTTTCAGCGCCTTAACCCTTAAAGGGCCAAATAGATAAAAAAGTTATGTTCCTAAATTGCCAAATTTTTTTATTACGTAAAATTTCAGTAACGCGTTTGAAACAAAAAAAATCACAAACAATTTCTGGCGGATAATTATATTTTATTCGTCATTACATACCCCCTTGTGTAATACTCCATACCTTACACCTTTGAGGAGCACTGAGAAAAAAAAAAGAAAGAAAAAAAAAAAAAGAAAGAAAGTACAGATAGTACAAAGTGGCTTAGATTGCCATGCAAAAGATGCACCATATTGCTTCTAGATGCATTCAAACTAGATGAGACCACTATCCGTGTGGTAGTATTCGAAGCATGGCACTGAGGAGAGGGCATTCTCGCACCACCAGGTCTATCTGGCACCATTCTTGGGAGCTCGCCATCGAGTCATTGCTGCTGTCTTCCGCTTCTGACTCGCTGTCGGTAAAAATGTCATCACTATCCTCTTCACTTGAACAAAAAACGGCATCGTCATCACTTGCGCTATCATCCGACGCAAAATAATCTCCCGCACCAGATCCACGCAGGCATGATGCCATGTTTTAGAAAACGCGGGAAACGGGATGCAGCAATTCCGCCATCTAGTGTTCAAAATCGCATTCAAGAAAAACGCCAACGATGGGACCCGTGCTGCCATCTATGTTTTATGTGGTAAAGTACCGTTTCAAGAGCTGGGCTCGCCAAAAGCCCCTTGAAACACAGCTCGTCATAAGCAAAAAAAAGTGCCGATCGCTTGTGACGAGCTGAGCTCGTAATAAGCTTTTAAGGGGTTAAGTTCGTTGTAATCTGTGCTGTAATACAAATGAAAGCTGTGGGTTCATACCGACTGCATGCATTCGGATGCAGACGCCAGGGATTTGCACTGCACAGCAGATACCCAGAGGGCACTTTTTAGCACCGTTTTCACGGTACCCCTGGGCAGCACAAGACTCCTCGCAACTTAACCCTTAGCATGTGCCATGCCGGCTGCACAAGCCCTAATCTTACTACTTGGAGGCAGTGTTTTTGCGGCTGGGGGGCTGTGCTACAGATAAACAGAATGACATCGAGGTGAACGAAATGTTTCACTGGCACATGTTCCCGCTCTCAGGGCTCGTTGCTTGAGTGCTCAGTACGGGTTCTCCATTCTTGGCCTGTGCGCTGTGCTCAGTCGACACTGCCTCGTGCCCCTTTACAGTATCAAAGATCAATATAACTAATGCTCCATTGTGTATGCCCTGGAAACAACTTTATTACAGCTGAGTGTTAGCCACTTGGTCTAAGACCATGCTAGGGTAGTTGGAGGGCACATGCTATCTTCAGCTGCCGCAAACACATAGTACAGCATAGTCTGAGACTTAGAGGCTACTTCTCTATGTTGCTATTGTCGGGCCAAGCTATGCACAGAGCTTTAGTGCCAAGTTTGCAGGCAACTGTACTTGCCAAGCAAATAGTGTTAACTATTAGGGAGATTTACTCGCAGTTCAATGCCAGTATAGAAGCATGCAGGACCACAATTCCATGGCGTACACTGCTTCGCTGCACCCAATGCACACCCTCTATTACCTTATGAATGCAGGTGGCACGCTCAGAGGAAAAAGAAAGCTATTTATCACAGATCAAGTAATATTTAGCCAGAAAAAAAAAAAGCCCACAGTTTCCTTTTATCATGCAGTTTTGTTTTTTATGCTAATATGATTGTGTTGAGGCTCTCAACATGCGGTGCTGCGAGCACAGGGAGTGGTATCCTCACGGGGCATCAAATGCCACTGCACCTTTGTACACCTTTCTGCCAGTCCTTCAAGCCTGCATGTATACATCTATTTTCACTCCCTTCATTATGCTCAACATAGATGAATCAGTGCTCCTCCACAAGCCGCTGCCAGAGAGAACATTTACAAAGGAAACAACCTGCAAGCAACACAAGGACTGAATTCAAGCCATGCTTGTAGTGAATAGTTTGGTTTGAGGGGTATAATGTCGAAAATGAATCAGGCTATGAGAGATGCCGTAGTGGAGGGCTCCAGAAATTTCGACCACCTGGGGTTCTTTAACATGCACTGACATCGCACAGCACACGGGCGCCTTGCTTTTCGCCTCCATCGAAAAGCAGTCGCCGCGGCCGGGATTCGGTCCCGCATCCTTGGGCACAGTAGTCGAGTGCTCTAACCTTGCACCATCACGGCGGAGTGCTTGTAGTCAATATGATGACTAGAAACCTCTCCCGTTTTAAAGGTGGCCACCACAGCTCCACCCCATATGACCTAACCCAGCAATGGTGCTACAAGGGGTGAAGCTGTTTGGAGGTTATGTCACACACTTGCATATTGGCTGCACTTACCTCCCACGATAAGGGTCAACAGGTGGGGACGTTCATTCACGATGGCCACAGAGCCTGACAAGGCTTCATTGGTTACACCCACACAGCCACTGAGATCAAGCAGCCGTAGATCCCGGCAGAGCTCCACCAAAGCCAGCACCCCTGTGAGGAGAGTCCCAATTACAATGCACAGTTCGAAACAACGGCATGGCTAAATGATGCCCATCTGTATGCATAGAAACAATGTGGAAACAATTTTAATGCATGCAGGAATGCATTTAATGGCTACATTTTCAACTCCCATTGCCCATCACAGTTCAGTCAAGGCTGCAGAACTTCCATAAGTGTGCTAGGGACTGTCAGAGAGGTTTCCAAAATGCTCGCGTGTTCTTGTTGTAAGCACTATTAGCACTTAAAAAATATTGTTAATTGAAGCAGTACCAACCATATATTTTTTATTTACTATCATCAATAACAATATTGCAAAGGGAGAAGATAGTTAATCTGGTAGAGTTCCTAGCGCGTGTGCCGGCACCAAGAACTACACCGCTGCGCCAGATGTTGACACTTGTCTACATCGCTTTGCATTCCCTTCGCCCTTCGACTCTCCACATCGGCCATAGAGGCCGCCACTCTTCCACGGGTGCTTGGTTCCTCCTCAATCCTGTCCAAAACAGACAATGGCTCAGCTGGGAATCATCATCATCAGCCTGACTATACCCACTGCAAGGTGAAGGACTCCTCTAAATTCCTCCAATAAACCCAGCCCTGTGCTAGCTGCTTCCACTTGACCCCTGAGAACTTCTTAACCTCAACAGCCCACCTAACTTTCTGCCGCCCCCTGCAAGGCTTTCCTTTCTTGGAATCCAGTTTGCTACCCTAAGCGACCATCGGTTATCCTCTCTTCGCACATGTCCTGTCCATGTCCATTTCTTCTTCGTGATTTCCACTAGAATGTCGGTAACTTTAGTTATTTCTCTGACCCACTCTGCGCGCTTCCTATCACTTAATGTTACCCCTACCTATTTTCGGTCCATAGCCCTCTGGGTTATCCTCAGCTTAAGTAGAACAAGCTTTGTTAGCCTTCAAGTTTCAGCCCCATAGGTAATTACAGGTAAGATGCAACTGTTGTATACTTTCCTCTTGAGCGATAACGGTAAGCTGCTAGTCATACCCTGGGAGTGCTTGCCAAATGCGCTTTATCCCAATCTTATTCTCCTTGTTTTTTTCCTTTCATGGTGCGGATCTACGGTTACTTCTTGCCCTAAGTAGACATATTCGCCTACTACTTCCAGTGCTTTGCTACTTAACGTAAACTGCTGTTCCTTCCGGAGGCTGTTTAGCATTACCTTCAAGCCTACCATTCTGCTTTTCCTGTCTAGGGCCTCAATCATTCTTTGCAGTTCATTCCCAGAGTTACTTAGCAAAGCAATGTCATCAGCAAATTGCAGATTACTGAGATATTCTCCATCTACCCTTATCCCTAACTGCTCCCATTCTAAGCCTCTGAATACTTCTTTTAAGCAAGAAGTGAATAGTAGTGGGGAGATCGTGTCTCCTTGCCTAACACCTTTCTTTATAGAAATTTTACTTTCTTTATGCACTATTGGGTGCCGGGACATACCGTGGCGCCATCTCTCGGATGCACCGCGTGATGCAGTAAGTGGGATAATGTGCGTTGAACTGCTGCTGTGTGATGCTTTCCTAGGCAGTTTAGTTGCGCGTTAATGTAGAATTTATTTTTTTCATATACACTTCAATCTAGGCCTGTTGAAGACTATTTGAGGTATTAAGCCAACTCTATTCGGCAAGAAGGCATTTCGCAGAGTAGGTATGTGAGCTGCAGAAGAGTAACCCGGCGAGTTTGAACTACCGCTACGACGCCGAACACCTGCAAGGTTGTCGCTGTTGTTAAGGAAAGTGAACATGTGACACATCCAGTCAGAAAAAAGCGGTCATAAATCATGGCAATCATTTTGAGAAAATCACGTGCTGTGCCGCTATATTGCTGCTTTACTTGATAAACATATTTCTCTGGTAGAGAAACGGAGATCTCAGTTGGTGACAGATGCGGGGCACTTGGAACAGCACCGGCAGAAGCGGTGCCATTCGGCTGATCCTTGAATAGTCATGTTTTACACTAGGGATGAAGTGCAATCTTTTAAAGCAGCTGTGCAGAGGTGTGCTCCTTTTTGTACACTGACCACATCATTGCCACTCGAGCTTCGGGTGGGTGTTTGTCCTTCGGCATAGTTTTGTTGACCATTACGTGAGCAAATAGTGGTATGCGTAGTTATTTGTTTTCTTGGTTATTTGAAACTACTGCTGAAGTAGCGTAAGGCGAGTCACAACGTGTATCGCTGCGCATGGCAGCAGAAACGCTTAGTTTAGGGTATCAATGCCTTCAATGAGAAGACATTTAACACTTCCCCACTTTCGGATGAACATTCCTTGCTCTAGGTAGGTAAAGCAAGTTGTTGGGCGTGTTGGCGACGATTTTCCATAGTTGCAGCGCGAAAGACGGGACAAGAAAGGAGGACACAAAACACAGCGCTGCCTTTTTTTTAACGTCGCCATGTTTTGCCAAACACAGCGAGGAGAGCATCGGAACTTTTCGATACATATGCATCCGTGTCCAAAACAACAAAACCTCCATATTTATCAGCAGGAAGCAAAGCTAACGAGTTATTTTTCAGCCAATTGAGACTTCTGAAGAGGAAGCTTCCTCGCTGAAAATCTGTACCTTGTTAGTACATTCATACCATCAGATATATACCATCCAGCCTCAGTTCTTTCAGCTTTCCTAGAAGCTTGTCTCACTATATGGCACTGGGTAGGTACTGCTCGGCGAAGAAGCCGGTATATTTCTATCCTGCCAGCAATCAGACTTCATTAGGTTCACAAGTGATAAGCGCAAGAACGAAAACTTTAAGTCCAGTCCTCCGGACGCAACTTATAGAACTCTCCAACTCCATATAGATGAAATCTTGCTCGATGGAACGCATGTTGCACACACAAGAATGACCACTAACTTGTTTACACATTGGCAACTTGTTTAACCAAGCTTCCTTCAGCAAATGTTTTGGATAGAAATGAAAGCGTGCGCCGGGTTCCACCGCGTATGGAGAGCTGTAACAGATCATGTCAACAGCTTAAATAAACTAAAGCAACCACAGCAACGATGCAAGATGAAAGTATGTAATGCTAGAACTTTAAAAAGCAAAACTGCAGAGAAAACCGCGACTTTTAGCTTGTAAAATGCACAAATTCAATCCAGCGCTTGCTTTAGCAGCAGTAAGCGGAGTCACTTGATCTCACTTCCTCCCCAAAGTCGACACCAGTGCCAGCCGCTCCAGTGGTGGAGCCCGTGCTCAATAGTAGTGCGTAGAGCTTCTGCGGCGACGAAGAGGAGGCTCGCCAAGTGGTGTAGCACAGTTTTGCTAGTTGTGAAAATCTCGGCCGCATACGCGCACGCGTGTGTGTTTGTGTACATGTGGATGTGCACGGGTGGTCCGCTTTCTTGGTGTACTTCCTATGCTATATGTCTTTCTTTCTACCAACATTCTTTTCCGGCTGAGACACCAACACGATTCCGCCCTCAACAAAGGAATTAGCCGACGCTATCATCATCGTGGCCAAAAATCTGGTATATATGGACTAATGAGCATGTGTGCACTGGCTGGTCTAAAATTCTGCACTCAGCTAATTCGGCGCTCATGCTTGAATGACCATTTTCCTTTTGGATATCTTACTCGTCAAATGCTATCTGGGTTGTTACGATGCTATGACCTCACATAATGGAGTCATCATTGGTCGAACCTTCCAGTGTACACCTGCCAATCACAGAGAATGCGATCACCTTTGTTTACAGAAACAGAATATGGGTCAGCAAAAATGAACTCCTGCAGTGGAATAATCTGGGATTAGTGAAGAATAGGACCGTTAATATATATTTTTTTTGGTTTGGTTTGTACCTTTTCAAAATAACTCAGGCTATAAGAGACACCGTAGTGGAGGGCTCCAGAAACTTCTACCACCTGGGCTCCTACCTTGGGGGCCCTTGGGAGTTTTATTGCAAAAGCAATACTGCTCGCAGTTTGAGCCTTCAGCGTGGAACGGCAGTGACCACCATTTACCTTTGACCTTTAGACGACCCCAAGCTGGCTGGAGCTGCCAACTTGGGTCTCTCGTTTCACATGGGACGGTTATGTCAGAATCAGCCTGCATTCACCCTGGCATTCACGTAACCCCTATAGGCCACTAAGGCATGTTCATATCGGTTGGTTAAAGCGGGGCTTTATATGTGGGCTGAGGAAGAAGAAAAAGAGAAGAAGAAGAACGCTCGGTCACCCGCAGTGAATGCTTTCGCTCAATATTTGGTTCAGGTTGAACCCTTGCAATTTTTTTTAAACCAAGAAAACAAGTACAGTTGAATACAACATAAGTGTGCAGTAACAGACAAACACAATTCTTCCGCAACAAAAAGTAGTTCGTCGTTGGGGGATGTTTGGTTACTCAAATAAAAGACTAACTGTCAGAGCATATTAAAAGCACAAGAATTTCGATGCCTCTGGCTTGATTAGTATTGTCAAATATTAAAACCTGATTCTTGCTACTGTTTAGTGGTGCAATACTCACGCCGCGTACCCCTATCTGTAGTTAGCAACTGCAATTCTTTAAAGCTGTATCGTAGTATAGTAGTATCCAGGTTTGGTGCGCTATTGGAAGTGCAATACTTAAATAACTATTGTGCAGGCAAAACAGGGTATACACAATTTCTGAAGGCACTGAGTGACTGACTTGCTGATTGGCACAGCAAATGTGATTTTTCACTGTACATCCAAAGAAATCGATTGCCCTTCCCAGTGCGAGGTGCGCATTGTGTTGACACGAGCACATGCAAACATCTTGAACTAAAACAATTCGTGCTAATAGGGCTGCTTCAATTCCCAACATCAAAGACAAATCTCAGCAGAAATTCACAAAACTGTGCAAATGGATGAACACAATGTGGGCATTGAAAGGACAGCACTCACAAATACTACACTGCCACACACAATGATGCAAGTGCTGCAGAATTGGGTAGGTGATGACGCCTTTTTGGTAATTGTGTACAAAGCAATTACAATATTAGGCCTGTTATTATATACCCCTCTTCCCCCTTTGCAATCATCATGGCTTGCGCTGCTCGTGTAAAGCAAACGATATACTGAACCTTGCAGAGAGATGACATGCTTTAAAGTGCAAACGGTGCATACTTCTGGTCGAATAAAATAAGTTGTGTGTGTATGCACTTTTCAGTTCCCCAATGTGTGTGCTTGACCCCCATCAAGTGGTTTACAAAGCCGGACCAGATAGGAAGAGACACCAACCTCTGTCGGTGAGCAGTGTGCACCCACGAGCTTCCACTGAGAGCAGGTGGCCCTGGCACGAGAGGCTGCTGATGCCAGCATCAGTGAGCTACCAAAGACAAGAAAAGTCCACAGGATATGCACAAGGCTTCACTGCCAGACACACAATGTGGCTCCACATGAACACAACAACACAAGAAGAGGGCAGGAGATTCTGCCTCAGTGCATGAATGCATAAAAACAAAAAAAAAAAAGAAGGGGGGGGGGGGGGGGGGCAGGCACATGAATATTCGAAATCTACAAATCGATCAGTTTATTTTTCCGTTCATACCTGATTCATGAACTCGATACAATATTAAAAAATTTCCGATTATTCAGTAGCAGCCGAATACTGCCTCGCGGATTTTTAGTGCTCCAGGCGTTGGGGGCCCTCGCCCCGGCAGACGCGGTTTTCCAACTTTCATAAATCAGACCATGGCAAAACCATAATATGTCGGTAAATTATCTAAAGATTGAGTTTAAAGCAAACAGATACGAAAACAGTATAAAGATGGCCACATAACTTTGTTGTCCTTCATTTATCGCATGAATTGACCCCATTCGGACAATGCTAGGCTTTCCCACATACCACACTTGATGAAAAAAAGGTGGTCGACAAACTGCTTCGAACTAAGTGCAGCATAAAAGTAGCCAAATTTGGCGGCTCCTTCGAGATGAAAGGGGAATCGAACCCATTGGGACACTTAGATCCCGAGTCAGACACGCTACTCCTAGGCCACACTGACACATTCATTCAGCTTGGATAAATCAGGCCTTTCTATGTTAAGTGATCTTTCATTTAATGTGGCAGCTTATGGCTGCAAGCTAATGAGTACTATATATATGTCAGATTAAAGAGGTACAGATTAAGGAACCAGCAACTAAGGAAATAAGAAAGTGCATGTACGCAAACGAGCATTTACAAGGGGACCGGCAGACTGAAACCGTGAGTGCTGCTGTGTCATAACATTAATGGCGAAGCTTATGTCCCCCCCTATTTTTTTGTTTGTTTGCTCCTTTCACAACTTGTTCCGTCACCTTCACAACTCTTAGCATGAGCTATGCAATCTCGTAATGGCAAACTAAAATACGCAGCTAGGTGCACTAGCAGAATTTCACATGGGACGCCTCCCAAATTGGGGAGGTATGGAGATACTTCCGGCAGTGCAAGTGACCGAGCAAGAAATCTCATCTACTGCACATCTCAGGCATGCATGTAATGGCAGGTGTGATGACAAAATACAGCCTGGCTGTGGAGTTTCGGTTCCTGAGCTTTGCTATCAGCCCACAGCGACTGCAGCCACGCATTTGTAAGCTGTCCAAACCTAGCTGCGCATCATTTGCGCATGCCATCGCTGGTCATTCCTTTTCCTCTTTGGAAGCAATCCCTCCGTCCCGATGAAAGTGTACACTTTTCTTTTTTTCGCTTCTGTCCGCATTGTTCTTCTATCATGCTAAAACATGCACCCTTATCATGGGCTCTATGTTTGACCGATGTGGCAAAGCTAGTGAGGTAACAATTTTTTAATTTTCAGCACTTTTCAGGGTAGGGGCATTTTATAACTTGGCCTTTGGATAATTTAAGCATTTGTTTTGGCTCTTGAAGCCCAAATTGATGATATCTTACTACCCATAAAATCTTACTACCCACAAAATTTTTTTCAGTTGCCAGTGATACCAAGTCATGAATTTCATTTAGTCACTCATTTTTAAAGAACACATTACAAATTTCATACATCTCTAAGCATGTAGCCATAATTTTTTGTTTCATTCCTTTGCAAAAACCATCAACTATTTCAAGGACAACATTTGCATTTCTATTTCTAGAATTGCTTTTTTTTTCTTTGATATTGAATTCAATTTTTGATGGCAGATTTTATTCATTTTAAATTTGCATAAAGATACATATTTTTTTTTTTTACACCACCCTAGACAAAATACTGAACACAATTAAATATAAATTTTTCTAACGGTGTGTGATTGTAAACACCATGTATACATTCAGTCTTGCAAGTGACATTAGACTCCTTTAGCAAAATTTGTAAAAAAAAAAAAAGATTACAGTTTGTAGAAACATTTTAAAGCTTTGATAGCAGGAAAAATGCAGATGCCCATTCTTTTCGTGAAAAATTTAACACTTGTAAGACAGAAAAAAATAAAATGCTTGTAGAAAAATTTTGATGCTTAAAGAAAGCAAGTTTAGTTGTTTGCTACAGTAGCACCAAAAAAAAAAGTAAAATTCGTAAGCTCAAATGCCACCAAAGAAAAAACATTAAATTGAGCCAATTAAAAAAATGTGCTACTGAACACAATGTCATATCTGTTTGGAAAAAATAAAACGCACTACAGAAGTACACACACAGAAAAAATATATATATATCCTTGAAACTGATGTCCGCAGCCACTATTTTGTGTCTTTTTTCAATGATTCTGGCTTTGACGATGAACTGCAAGCGATAAAAATGCCGAAATGAGATTTGCAGTTGCCCCCAGAAGGGCAAGGAGTGCTGCACTTCTGTTAAATTGCAACAAGACAGTTTGCAAAACGGAGAAAAGAAGACGTTTTCAGAAATCCACAATATTTGAATATTTATCAGAGTATTTCCAATAGCAAAAGTGCAGTTCAAACTGAATACCCATTCATAAACTTATTAGAAATTTCGAACGTCTGCACACCCCTTCCTTCTATGGCACTGTCGTGGAAAGCTATAAGTACACACCCATTTCTCAACCAAAAACCACCAGGATCTGGCAGCTTGTAGTCACAGATGCCACTCCATTGCCACAAAATGTTTCACTTCTGCAACCCCCAACAAATTACCGTATATACTGTTGCGCATAAGCTGACTTTTTTTTGTTCTTACCCCAGAAAAAATTTTTAGGAAATTGAAGGATGGGAGCTATTCTGGGGACCTATGGTAGTTCTGATTGGTGAGTGGGTAGAATGTGCATTGTGGTGGCACCCATTCTTAGCAAGCTAGATGCACGCAGTGCCACATATCAAAAAGAAGAATAGTTAATTCTTGTGCAAACTCGTTTTCACTAAAAGAAAATTACAAATGCAAGCTGTTTACCCAGCTCGCTCACACTGCCATTCATTTTATTAGGTGAGCACGATCTTCCACTAACCTTGGGCTAGAATCCGAAATGATTTTTGGCAGTTTGGTTCACCACTAGTCGGCTGGCCACATGCAACTTTGGAAGGCGAAATGAGGTTCCGCTTCATCGCTTTTGACCTGCATTTGTCTCCGACTGCAGGCTTTGTGATTGAATCCTTATGCATTATTTGCTTTCAGCTGCATGCATGCCACAATGCCATCCCCATGAAAACAGGGGGAGAGGTCACACGCACGACTAACATTTGAAGTTTTTTTTTCTTCTTTACTGCCAGCAAGGGCTGAGAGTTGAGGGGCTAACTTACGCGCCATAATGTATGGTAGGTCATATGTTTGAGCTTTTACCTTTGGCTCAGACATCATGATAGATGAGAACCATCTATCTGTGAAAGGGGCGCACTGAAAGGAGTCCAGCAACGGATACATAGCAACATGTTCAGGTGACACGGGCTGGAGCACAATATTCAGTTTCAGTTTTGTTCTCCGAGAAGTTTGCCAATGACCTCCTCAACTTACGTATGGCCCGACAAAATATGTGAAAGCAGAATTTTGCAACATCGTGAAGCAGAATTGGCCACTTCGTGCAGTTTGACAAAAGTGGCACAGCAGTTTCATGACCATGTGACTGCTGGGCTACATTTCATACTGCTATGCCAACCAGGGAATCTCGCTACCAGTGTCAATCACAATTTAGTATCCCTACTTTGACTAATCTATTGTATTTGACGTGAACATAAGTAATAAATAACGGGAGACTTGATGACACAGAAAACAAAAAGAAAATTTGAAATCCGATGCTACATATTTAACAATTTCGAAACTATATGTGTAATGAATTTGCACTTTCAATATTATAAACCAATGTTAATGTCAGATCCTGATAGAAGCACCTCGAAAAAAAATATTCACAGGATCATCCACTCTTAGAGTGGGCACATGGGTAGGTGGTTGCTCCCCTGAAAGCGCCACTGCATATGGCACGACTGCACTCTGAAAAATGATCTGCCCAGAGGGCTGATTTGCACGGCCCTCCATTACACTTCCATGCGGGGTCAGCTCGGATGGCAATCAGAAGAAAGCAACAACACCTTCGCATGTCTATCCTCAGAGTGGACGAACCTGTGCATACAAATGAATAGGAAAGAAAGCTAGAAAAAAAAAAAAAAAAAAAAAGAAATAAACAGGTTAAAAAAAAGCCACAGATACAAGTGCACATATATATCAGCAAGAAAGCAATTAAGCACAGTCAAACCAGTCACCCTAGTTTACTATGTAGTTCGCAAAGGTCATATCTATGCGCTAATGCAGAGTCACTGATGCAGTGATCACACACATGAATTTCGGCTCCACTAAAGTTAACAACCATGGTTATCAGGCAGTGGCTGCAGTGTGCAAATAATAAAAAACGAGTAACATAGAGAAAAAAAAAAGATTTAAAGAGAGGCCACAACATCACATTTTTTGAAGCCCGACGAAAGGGCTCCACCCTCACTAGGCCACAAGTCTGCTGCATTTCCATGGTTTCAACAACATTCAGCATGTTTGCGCATGCGGCAATAGTTCCACAAAGATCAGAGCGAGCAGGTGACCTCTGGCTGCACTGGGCTGCTACCAGCTGTCGCAAGCTTCAAAATCTGCTACGATGGCATAACGAATGAACTAAATGTGCAACAGTAAAGCTCAGCGCTCACTGTAGGTCTCCAAAACCTTGCACCATCCGCGATACGCAAGCACAGCATAAAAATTTGAATTCCCAACTCTATCTGGCTGAACAACACCGTCAATATGGGTGACACACGCAAGACAAGGCAGTGCCTAGTAATCCCAGTAGCGCTTGCTAAAGCATTTGACTTGTGCCCCAATATGTGCTATACAGCTTGGATTGTGAGGGCCTCTCCTAAGCTTTCCTTCCCTCATGAGTAGTAATTATGAAAATTTTCTTGTACTATACTAAATTCAGAAAGTCTGGTGACAGGTCTGGTGACAGAGCTAGGGCCTTGTATAGCCGACATCTGCTGACCTTCCAATGTCCAAACTCAAAAATTAACAGTGGGGAACCACCAGGTCATGCATCCAGGGGTTGAACTTGGCTACTCTAAATAAGACTTTACCACACAAGGCTTCACTCACTTCACAAGTTATCCACAATAGGTTTTCTGAAGGCATTTTAACAGTGGCGGCACTTGAACAATAGAAGCAGAGTAGAAGGTGAGCAGAACTTTGCCAAGAGGGGGCATACCTTGGCGACGTAGCTGATCTTGAGATGCCTCAATTCTGGCAACTTTGCCACATGCACCATTGCAGCATCTGTGATGCCATTCTCACAGTTCGTAAGATCCAGGGTCCTGAAAAACACATTGCACGTCTTAGGTCCCAAAGGCATCCACTACATGGAATAAATACATATGCAGACCTTGGGGAACAGCATCAACACATGAACAACACTAAATAATGCAATATTGAAGGGAACCGAAAATTTTTTCAAATTATGCCGAGCTTGAAACAAGAGTAGAAATTTAATGCACTTCATGTCAACAAGACCAAATCATCAGTCTGAATGAACTGCATGTTCGAATGAATAAAGTTCCAATGAATAAGGTTCCAATGGATGCTCTCACAAAACCGACAATTTAGTGCTCAAGAACATGCTTGCACTTCTCCAAGACTACAATTTCCAATCGCACATTGCAGTTAAAAGCACAACCTGATGGCAAGTACTCTGTGCACGCACAACAGCAGAAGTGCACTGACCATATGGGTTCCTGGATTATGGCTGTAGGGTCCTTAAACCTTTTATACGCCACACTACACACCAATGTTTCAAAGGAAATTTCTATGAACAATTCACATTGCTTCCCAAAATAATTATGAAAAAAAAAAAAAAATAAAGCCACATTCACACTAATGTTTCTTTACATTGGCATTTCCCATATATAAAATGCTAAATTCGTCTGAAATAAGTTTTATGGTTTTGCAGTGTAAATTTCTTCTTGATATCTGAAGATAAACTTATTGCTACCTAGAATGCCTTCGTAGTGTACAGACAGCAAATTACTGACAAAAAGCACTATGCTCGAATGTTTTCTTTCACCTTGGTAGCAGTTTGTGTTCTGTGTTTAAGAAGGCATAGTATGCAGGGGAACATTTAATGACCGGTGGTTTTTACAGCATAGCTGTGATGTGTTCGTCTCAAGACCATTTGCCTGTATAACCAATCTGTGATCAGGTGACTGCCCTCACAACGTCCCTCACATTGCCTCCGTCGTCATCAGGTGGGGTGTAAGCACAGAGGGGGTGTGAGATTACACCAAGCAAGCACTGCACGACCTCTCAGACACCGCACGCAGTCTGAAAGCGAAAGCATAAAATCAAGCGAGAGGTCTAACGTAAGTAGTGGCTTGGAACGCTACCTACAAATGCACTGCCTGATAACATCTGCAAATCAGTGCCCACAGATTTAACAAATAGAATGGGACCATGCTTGCGCCATCCAGCATAATGTGGGAGACTAAGATACAGATATTATATTGCTTGTCTGAATTCGCTACTTCCAAGTGCCAATGTTAAAAAAAAAGATGGCATTTGCACAAACCCTAAAGACGCTTTTAAAATTAAATGATCTAACCTTCTGTATGACAATGTTAAAGAACTAGAAAAATAAGAATGAACAAAACACAATTTTTACCATCACTTCAATATACACCCTTCTTCGAAAATTTTGTTTGTGAACACTGCATGACTGAGAAACATCTCAACTGCAATATTTATTATCGTCTTAATCAAATACAACGAATTTAGTAGTGGTAAATGGTCTCATTTTGAGTCTAGTCAGAGCCTAGTGCTTGTGAATCCTATTTCCTGGAAATAATAAATAAAAAAAAATACTGACAAAGAGTTGATTTTGCAAAATCAAAATACATAAGGAAATAAAACCTGCATGCTTTTCAGTGACTGCGAATTTTATGCCAACCTTTTTTTTTTAACATTGTCATTTAGCAATTTAAAGAAATGTGATGCTTCTAAGTTTCCTACATTATGCCGGTTGGCATAAACATGGTCCCATTACAGCTATAAAATTTGAGAGCACAAATATGCAGATGTTGCTGGGCAGCACAAAATAATGTAAAATGCTTCTATGTAACATGCTTCTGTGGGAAAGCATGTTACATAATTGTGAGCAACTTCTGGGAATCCGTCTTGCAAGAGTGTGCTTTG
This sequence comes from Amblyomma maculatum, assembly GCF_055883805.1. Classification (NCBI taxonomy): domain Eukaryota; kingdom Metazoa; phylum Arthropoda; class Arachnida; order Ixodida; family Ixodidae; genus Amblyomma; species Amblyomma maculatum. The sequence continues at coordinate 215,348,392 of NC_139346.1, read as the reverse complement.
AACCCTTTCCTATTCGCATCACAACTGAGCATCTAAGGCATGTTTACAAAGTAGGCTAATGCAGACTAATTACTCAAGTGGGCAAAACAAAAAAATTTCAAAGCACAGCCTGCACTAGAGAAATGCAAAAGTGTGAGCGTAGTTGCTGCTGCTGTTGCGACACTTGGCATGCTATTTTTATTATATTTCATTTTGTACTTTTACTGCATATTTATTAATCCTTATATTAAATGCTTTTATCTGTTTATTTCTCCCAAAATCTTAGTGTCTTCACAGTACAGAAGGAGAATTACGGACACAGTTGCAGGAAGTTGGCAGAGAGTAGGGGCTAGCGCACTTGGCAGGGACACGGAAGGATAGTGGTTCGATTCCTGGTGTTGGCCTAACTTTTTTTTCTTAAGTGCCAATTCACGAGGACATGCTTTAGTGATGCCACTTGGGAGGCAAGAAACGCTTTTGCATCAAAACAACTAGCCAATAATTTATACGACTCTTAACAGTCAATTCTTTTCAATTTGGAAGAACATGTTGCTTGCAGTGCAGCTACACTTACTGAGGAGCGGCGCCTGCTATAGAAGATGACGACGCAAGCGCCGAGGACAAAAGAGATGGCTGCAGGTCTAGACGAACCCCTTGCATATTCTGGTGGACACATGCACAGCTCACTTCCCTCTTTTTGCAAGTGCTGATGCAGCGGTGCCACTATTATAACCCTGATCCATTTTAAGTGGGATGCCCGGTATACTTTTCTCACAGAGGATAGTGGTAAACTGTCGATAATGATTTGAGAGTACCGCCAACTGTGCCCCTTCCTTTCCACATTCATATTCTTCCAGTTATTTCCCTCTCATGGTCCAGATCTGTAGCCACCATTCTAATTGATTTCTGTAATTATTGAGGCCCCACCTGGCAGCAGGACAAGACTCAACATCTGAGTTTAGTGAAGTTAAAACACATCATGCTGACTCAGAGAACTACAAATAGGATAAAACCTACACGTCTCAAAAGCAGCAGCACAATGCATATAAAAAAGAAGAAAAATAAAAACAAGCAATGTTTCTTAACTGCCCTTTACCATGCTGCTTAAGCTGCTCGCTTTTTCATCATCATCATCATCAGCCTGATTATACCCACTGCAGGGCGAAGGCCTCTCCCATATTTCTCCACTTAACCCGGTTCTGTGCTAGCTGCATCCACTTGACCCCTGCGAACTTCTTAATCTCATCCGCCCACCTAACTTTCTGCCGCCCCCTGCTGCGCTTTCCTTCCCTTGAAATCCAGTTTGTTACCCTCAGCGACCATCGGTTATCCTCTCTTCACACTACATGTCCTGCCCATGTCCATTTCTTCTTCTTAATTTCCACTAGAATGTCGGTAACTTGAGTTATTTCTCTGACCCACTCTGCACGCTTTCTATCTCTTAATGTTACCCCTACCATTTTCCGTTCCATAGCCCTCTGGGTTGTCCTCAACTTAAGTAGAACTCTCTTGGTTAGCCTCCATGTTTCAGCCCCATAGGTGAGTACAGGCAAGATGCAACTGTTGTATACTGTTTCCTCTGATTAATCTGTAAAAGAACTCCATTACCAGTTACTTACTCAAGCTAATGTCAGTATGAAAAGTCCTGTCATGTGACGCTTATTTTCAGAGCTGCATCACATGCAGAGCGAAAGGAACAGCAGGATTTCGATGCACTGAATGCAATGCAGCCTAACCTGAGCTTACGGCAACCAAAGCTGATGGCTGCCATGGAGATATCGCTGACAGGTCGGTTGTGACTCAGGTTCAGTTCCTCCTGCACATTTTCCACCATGGGAAGAAAAAAGTGGGAAACAAAAACTTTGTATTTCTGTATCAAGTCTCAAGAAATACAAAAATGCTACAAGAATAGAGCATAAAGCCCATAAAGCCCCAAAGCCAAACCATAAGAGAGACTACAACTGGTCCCTTAGACACACCCCCCCCCCCCCCTGTGTCCCCCACAGCCTCAAAAAGGTTGCTGCCAGGCATGACGTGAGCTGCGTTTCTTCAGCCCCGAGAAACCTGAGCAGGTTGTGTGTACTTATTGGGCAAAAAAGAAGCCTCAGTGCGAAAAGAGGTATGGCAAACCTTTTGTGGAGTGGTATATGAAGTTTAACTGACCTGTGGCGTGGTCTATACAGGATCAACGGGCCGTTGTATTAATGGCAGAGCATTGCAGCACTCAAAATTGCAAGAAAATAGAACTCTATCTAATCTGACCCAACACTGCAGAGTGCAAATGTGAGCCGATGATTGATGGTATAAAGATTGTTGGCAAGAGTCGCGACAAGACAGCGCATGAGGTTCTTGAGACCTTCCTCAATGCAAAGAAAGGATTGTCTGTTGCCTTTCGAAGTAAGGCAATTGTGTTCCGAGAATCATTAAAGGTGTGTGTTCTAAGAACTCCGTTCTGCAAGTTGCTGATATATTGTTGGATGCCCAAGCACAAAGGCTTTTCTTGCTGTTTTATTCTGTATGACTGTATTTTGCTATGTTTTCTGATGCTGCTATAGCAAAGGTAGCATTGTACTAGAAGTTTGACTTTCCATGATGGAAGAATGATGTGATAGCGATTGTGAGAGGGTCATTTGACTAAGTGCCCTGTATATATATATCTGAGCCTCGAACTCTCGAATAAAAAATTGGTACTCCAGCCGCTTTCCTGTGTGAGTCTTTTTGGCTGGTTAATTCTCTCTTCATGCATGTGGTCAAACTTCGGGATTCCAAAAAAGCATTGCTGATACCCTGTGCTGTGCCGATGGTGTATCCTGCTGCTGCACATCTATCGCCCGTATGTCATTTACCTCTTTGTCGTCGCTGGATAGTGGATAAATATCGTCAAGGGACGACGACGACGACAAAGTGCTGTGCTTGTATGTGGAACACGAGGACAACGAAGTGTGGGTGGTTCGTGCTGGTAAAAGGTCAGGAGAAATTTTTGCGTATTCGTCAGATGGTGGGACGTCTGACTCGTGACGATTCACCGAGGGGGGTACGCAACCTGTAACAGCTGATACAAGGTATTCAGAAGCGAGGCACAACGTGGAGAGCGGCATGCCTTGGGGAAGCGGCTGAACATGCAATGCAAAGCTGAAGATCAGAAGGAACACTTGATTGGCAAACATAGTGACCACTGTATGCGCAAGGGCAACATTCCATGTGAGGCACATCAAGGGTTGGAGTAACAATGTACTGGCCATTGGGGACTGGTGGGACGGACGAGAACAATACATAGGTGATGGCTTCGAAGTCCAGGGGGAGAAAATCGACAGTACATAGGCGGTGCGCAACTGGACCTGGCGGCTCCTCCGTAAAAGGTGGGTCGAGCTGAACAACACTTGTGGCACAATCAACGAGGGCAGAATGCTCAGAGAGAAAGTCAAGGCCGAGGATTAGATCGCGAAGGCAGCCAAGTGTCGCAACAGCAGCACACGAGCTGTACACATTCCAAAGACAGCAGAAGTACCACCATCAGCGACACGGCCAACAGCTGAAGGGGTGGGAGTGAGCACTTTCCTTAGGCGATGGCGGAGACAGGCATTCATAACTGAGATATGCGCTCCTGTGTTGATCAGAGCTGTAACAGGGATCCTGTCCACGTCGGCGCTAAACATGTTCTATTGGGCCTGGCGAGTTGGAAGGTTTTCGGGTCAGGCCATCAGATCAGCATCACCTCCAGACGCTGCAACCATCAGTTTTCCGAACGACATCGAGCATACGGGTCAGGAAATGACGGGCGGCGAGATTGGAGCGATAGAGAATGACAGCTGTAGGGCGACGAAGAACGGTTGGCGAGCAGAGTCTGAGCGTCGAAGCTTGAGGATTGCTGTTCAGAGGGCGATATAAAGCGGCGGGAATAGACAGAATCCGGGTAGCGGCGGTAGGTCGATGACGGGGCGAGTTCGGCAGTGTTGAGAGAAGTGACCATCTTGGGAGCAGTTAAAGCAGATAGGCCTGTTGTCAGGTGGTCTCCACTAATCTGGGTTGCGGCTGCGGCGAGGGTAGTACGGATGTCCAGAACCAAGTACTGGGAACACATGGCAAACACCTGGGGAGCTAATGGAGCATATAGGTTGGATCCAGAGATTGGCAAATTCTTGCCAGACAACAGCCTGTGTAAGGGATACTGTAGAGGCACTGTCTGGTACCGATAGTAGCGAAACTGGAAGATTCTGCTCCTAGTTTCCGGCGCACAAGTCATGTCAGGCTGTTGGATGTTGGCAGAGGGCAAGGTGGGGTTGAGTCCACGCAGGACGACGTCATAGCAGTGTTCGGTAGCCGCGTGAACTGAGAGGTAATACAGCGGCTTCTCACTTATTCAAACCGGCAGCATTCTTTTAGAATCGCGCAGTCCTTTTATACGAGCAAGTTGAAGGTGTCGTCTGCTATTCCCTTTAATATGTGATCAACTTTCACGCAGAGTGCCAAGATGTCCTGAATTTATGACACATACGACTCTGTGGATGATTGTGTTCGGCATGCAAGCTCCTTTCTCGCGGCCAGCTGACGTCCGATTGGCTTATTAAACAAGTCGGAAAGCTTCCGCTTGCAGAGGTCCCAACTGGTTAATTCGTCTTCGTGGGTCTCAAAGCAGATCCTTGCAGTGCTCATCAAATAGAAAATGATGTTAGCCGACTTCATGGTCAAATCCCACCTGTTGTGTGCGCTCACGCGCTTGTACATAGCGAATCAGTCCTCCACATCAGCACCGTCCACTCCACTAAGGTTCTGGGATCACGCGGGTGGGCAATGATGATAACCGCGGTGGTGCACGCCGATGGTGCAGCCCCATTGCTGGGCATGGCTAAAGAACCGGGAAGTTGAAGACCGCTGCGGAGTTCCGTGCTTGCTGTAGGCTTCCCAGCACCTCCAGCAATAATGTAGTGTAGATGCATGCACACAAAGAGTGGATGTATTTACATATATTTACAGAGGGGTAGCTGATCACAGTGGAGACGAACAACTTCAGGCCAGCGGCGTCCAGCATGAACCACTCACAGCACTTTGCCCTCGTCCCTTGAAAATGACAAAATGATTGTTCACATTCTAAATGAAGCTGCGTTCATAATCATCCTCGCTGCTACTATAAAAGAAAAGCGCCAATATCCTCATAGGAATTTGATGCAGTCATAGACAGAATTTTAGCTGCTGTAAGTAGTCACGCCAATTTTCAGCATTGCTAGTTACCCTACGCTCAGACAGAATGAGCGCGTGAGAGCAGAAGTTGCAGCAGTATCTGCATGATAGATGCGTGAGCATATGTGACCAGGTCAATTGTCAAAAATCCCACACAGTGATATTACTGTCCAACTCTGTGTTCAGGAACCGAGTCCAAGAATTGTTCACAAAAATAATGCAATATTAAATTATTTACTGGCAATATATGAACCTTCAACGCATGTATCATGCTTCCTGGTGTAATAAAAAATTTTTGATACAAAGAATGTGCAAACTACAAATTTGCTGTCTCCATCTCTTTAAGAAGCTCAGATGACAAGACTGCTAGCTGCCCAAGCAGAGAACAAACTGCACACACAGCACAAGCCCAATGCTTCCTATCTACAGCAGCATCACACAAGTGATGTCCCTGTTCATTTGTTTATAATCCATGATTGAGTCCTACTTGGCATAGCTTATCATTTGTAGAATTCCCCAAGAGCTCTTAGAGTGCACAAAAAAGTGAAATGCCACTGCAAGAGCAAAGAATAGCATGTAGTGACGAGAGTAAATGAATGGGGCTGAAACAGAACTTACCAAGTGGCGCAGGCAGGTGATACCATCTCCAATAGCTTTGCTGCTGACTAGACGAGGGAAAACAAGACACTCAGCAATGGACATCCAGGTACTCGCAAGGAAGAACAACATCAACCCTTTCAGCCGCCATTTTTGCCTCCATCAGAAATAAATATTTCTCCACTTGAATATTACAGTCACGACTCGAGAAAGGCAATTTTTAATTTTTCAGTGCGAAATACCTACAGGTAATATTTCACAAAATTTTGTACAAATTGTGCAAATAATGTGAACGGCGTATGCTACATGGCCAACTGTTCCAAGAAATATTTACAGCACCGCTAAATGCCATAAGCTATCACACCTGTGATAAGGATACTAAAATCACCTGCAACAATGATATCACTGATTGGTGCAGTACACTACCAGAAAACCATCAAGTTTGCTTTGTAAACAATCGTGTACAGAGCATATTAAAGAGCTAAGTATAGCCTGCTGTATGACACATTGATAAACAAAAGATGAATCTCCTTACCGTGAACAAGTGATCTTGAGAGGCAAAGCACCTTCAGTAGAGCTAGGTTCTATTGGCAAAGAAAAAAAAAAAAAAAAAAAAAAAGACAGCCCAACATAAAACAGCAGCTTTCACAATAACTGATTTTAGTGTTCATTTGTTTTTACTTCTCCCAAGTGCCACAACTGAGTGGAACTGGATTTTTAACAAAAATGTTCTACAGAAAACTTTGAATAAGTTTGCTGCAAACCTCAGTGTTTCAAATGGAATGCAAAAAATATTGAAATTAACAAAGCCCAGAAACAAATAGGAACCAGACAAGAAATTTTATTGCAGGAACATGTTACCTTAATCGAACAAAGCTTGCAATCGCTATGCAAATGTCAAGAAACCCCCTAAGCTCTTAGTGGCCATCGCAACCACTTTTTGTAGCTTATCACAGGATGTAATCGCATAAAGCAGCCATGTAATCATGGACACATAAAGCAATAAACACATGACAATCACAAGGACAGCAATCGGAAGCTAACGGCGATCAAAGGCAAAAGTATGGCGTTCAATTCTGCCTTTTGCATTCATGTGCAGACCGATCGACCAATTGCCAGTGAACTAAACTGCACAAAGTCCTGCAGTTTCGGATTCAGGCATGGAAATGCATCGGAAATTATAGTAAGTTTGCTCGCACATTTCTGACTGCTTGTCTGAGCAAGCGGCCACAAGCCTGGAGAAGCTGGGTAAACAAAATAATTTTAATTTTTGTAAGCGGGACCAATGTACACACAAATTAACACTTTTTCTTTTAATTCTTAGAGCCCTGGCAGGAATGGCCACAGGCACAGGGTGCATGCTATCCGCCGCTCATCCAAAGCTATTTTATACCGCGCAAATAGGTCTGCCGCATGTGCACATCTACCTTCGCCTATTTCGGACTGCCATTTTTCTCAAGGAAGGCGAGATTATATGTGAAGTACTTTAAACAATCAGAGATGAAGGTAACCTAACCTTCTAAGCATGGTACACTACTAAAAGAAACAATGAAGGCCGGCACTGCATGCGGTCAACTCTTCGCTGGGCTGCAGTGAGTGCGTGATGATACTCCTAGGCTTGGGAGTTCCTTCGATGCTCTGTTGAGATGCCATGGAGAGGAGTGACGAGTGTGCCCACCATTGCCTCCAATCTAGTCATGCCTTGAAAGAGTACCGAGAGTTTCAAAGCAGCAGGATTTAAAGGACTAAAGACACCAAACTTTGGTGGCATTTCTTCTTGTTAAAGGGACGCTAAAGACACCCAAAGATGCTATGAAAATCTAATAAGCTACATTTTGCAACACTGTCGCCGCATATCCAGCAGCAAAAAATCGAATAAGTGCCGAGATATTGCGATAAGAAGTTGAGGTTTTTTTCTTGTTCCCGCCGGTCGAATTCAAACTGTTTCCTCCGACTACGCAGTTTGGTAGAGTGCTGCACACTATGACGTAAGTGGACACTCCGTGGTTGCTAGCAAGCCGGCGCGGCCCGCGGCGTTGAGCATCCCTCAGGGGCCAACATAGCAACAGCGTATTCGCAATCGACCATCGGCTCACAATAAGTGATGGCCACAGCCGAAATAAATAAAACGATGAAGAGAGTAATTTACCGAGCGATGGGCCCATAAAGAAAGAAAGAAAGAAAAAAAAAACAGAGCGCTTGTAATGCACAATACTTTATGTGTTTCTCAAGATTTTGTGCTCCTTCTTGCACTGCGTATGAGCAAAGTGAGCCCTCAGTCATCGCAACACTTCCCGAAATGTTTACATACAAATAAGATTTAGTTACCAGCAAAATAGTGTCCTCGCTGCTGCGCTTGCCAGTTTTGAAGCTTCGTCGCACTTTTTTCCTTCAAGGTTTGTGCTACAGCTCTGTGTTCAGCGAAAAGTATGTCCACGGTAGCAGAGCATGACCGAAGAGCCGGCGCCCCTAAATTTGCCAGCACTGTGAAATTCCACATGTTAAAATGGTTCCAATGCACAATATAGTGCGCATAGGCATCCAGAACATTAGTTGCAAGTCGTGAGAGCAGGCAGCATGCTCCGATGGTCAAGAAGTTGTAATTTTTAGACCGGCAGCAGTAACTTGTACACCTCAAAACATGTTCCATTATAAATTTGTTTACGATGCCTGCAAATAGCACGTTGAAGCTCTTGTTGCCACAGTATGTGGGACAGATGTACCATGATTTAGTGAACCGTTGAAGGATAATGCGTTTTGACTTCGGCACTTAGCATATGTATGCTTTTCGTGCCATACGTAGCTGCAGTCGAACAGTCAGGTCAGGGTTAACGGGAGCTCGCAGTCGAAGTGGCGACGGTGGCGATATGCTGGCTCAGAAGTGTGAACGAAGAAGCGTGTCGGCGGCAGCGGATTTCATTCGCTCGCACCTTCGAATGCTCAAATGTGAACGAGCCAGGCACATCTGCTGCCCGAGCTCGTAATTCAGGCTCTGCAGGCCCAAACTTGAAACTATCCGAGCACGCACGAAGTGCCTGAGCTGGCACATAACCGAAACTGAAGTGGGCGCCTGTGGCGCCTCCAAGTATATTTTTGTATTTGCCTTGCAACGTCTACGTTGTCTTTTCGCCGTCGTTTACGTATGATAAAAGCGTGTAATCATAGTGAAAACAAAACCTACGACCGCATTCAAACGGGCAACATAATTCGCATTTGTCAGCCTCCGGGATCCCTAGCGCGTAACTATTACTGTTCTCCCTCTTTACTACCTTATAACAGCTGTTTTCAGTAAGAGTGGATTTTTTGTAATCAGAAATTGGCATTCTATTGATGAAAGCCCATTTCAGTTTTCTCTTTAGAGTCCCTTTATTGATGAGTAAGTCATTCCTGTATATCTATCAAGATGCAGTTTTTGCCTACGACCGCTAAATACTTTACAATTGAACTTTCTTTTCTCACTAGTTTCGGTTTTGACAGCCGAGAGATGGCGGTGACATCACAATCATGCCTTGATGCGCGGCACAAAAAAATTGTAGAGGGCACTTTGGACCATTAAAGTATGATGAGGCGAAAGCCATTATAGCGCGGTGGATCGTTGCCCTCCACTAGGGCACCTCTATCTACCTCTCTTCTTTCGTTACCACCTTCCTCCCATCCTTTACGAGGTGGCCGCAGAGAACTGTGACAGATACTGGGCCTTTTCTATCCTGTAAATTAGATTCAAACGCCACTGATGCCTGCTGTACTAATGCCTCCTAGACATCTGGGTCTGCTTCTGTTTGCTGCGTGGTGCGGCGTTCCGAGGAAGCGGCAAATGAAAGGTGCCACACGGACGCCTGGATCAGACGCCCGGCGGGGTTAGCTTCGTATATGCATGAATCGCCTGGTGATGTCATGACCTGTTGTGACGGTACAATACGCGTCCCTTGTCGAACACAACCAGCATTTCACTGAACGCATCAAAGTTCCCCGGCCTTCTATAATTCGTTTACAGGAAAAGAAAGGCGCAGTTTCTGTCACTTCCAGAATCCCGCTATCATCATCATGGTAGATAAGGGGAGTTATGAAGAGCGTTTCACGATCCGAGGCGTGGTGCAGTTGGTAAAGCACTGGGCTGGAGATCCAAGTAATGGAGGTTCGATTCCCGGTGGAGACAAGGTTTATTAATTTATTTTTAATTCTCGCTCTCGAAAGCGTGACACCTCTGCTGACAGCCTTCTGTCAACAACGATGAGGCTTTCGCCTTAAACGCAGCGATATAATCACTTATTCTTCATGTGGAGTGATTCCTGTTCTTAAGGAACGCTGGCTTTATCATTGTCATCATCATTTTCAGCCTAACTACACCCACTGCAGGACGAAGGCCTCTCCCATATTCCTCCAATTAACCAGGTCCTGTGCTAGCTGCATCCACTTGACCCCTGCTAATTTCTTTAACTCATCCGCCCACCTAACTTTCTGTCACCCCCTGCAATGCTTTCCTTTCCTTGGAATCCAGTTTGTTTCCCTAAGCGACCATCGGTTATCTTCTCTTCACACTACATGCACTGCCCATGCCCATTTCTTTATTTCAACTAGAATGTCAGTAACTTGAGTTATTTCTCTGACCCACTCTGCACGCTTCATATCTATTAATGTTGCCCCTACTATTTTCCGTTCCATAGCCCTTTGCGTTGTCCTCAACTTGAGTAGAACCCTCCGTTAGCCTCCACGTTTCAGCCCCATAGGTGAGTACAGGTAAGATGCAACTGTTGTATACATTCATCTTGAGTGAAGCTGCTAGTCATAATCTGCGAGTGGTTGCCAAATGTGATCCATCCAAATCTTATTCTCCTTGTTATTTCCCTTTCATGGTCTGAATCTGCGATTACTACCTGTCCTAAGTAGACATATTTGCCTACTACTTCCAGTGCTTTGCTACCTAATGTAAACTGCTGTTCCTTTCAGAGGCTGCTGAACATTACCTTATCACAGTGGTGAATTAAAATGACACAGCAATGATTATATTGCTGTATTTTCATTCCTCGCGTGACTTAGACTTGACTGTGACATTACAGCCATCGCTCGGCTGTTGAAACCAAAACAGGTGAGAAAAGAAATTCGATTATAAATTATTCAGCAGTCGTAGGCAAATGTGACATGGTGATCCATGTACAGTAATGTCTTAGGCATTATTACAAATGATAAAACACGAACTCAAAAATTAGATGTCTGTAACGCCCCTTGCGCCGCGCTCTTATTGCAAACCACGGCACGGTGCTGGACAAAGAAGAGGAGGTTGGCACTAGGCGCCTCCAGCGCGAGCAATAAAATTAAATAACAGTTTGAACCTGAACGCTGTCGGAGCTCGTTACTCCTCGTCTTAGCTCCAACATGTCTATAGTCCTTTAAACCTGTATTGCTAGCCTCACCTGCTGCATTGCACAGAAGCATGTTTCCTCTTCTGAAAGACATGCTTTGGCATCCACAAGCCGCACTGTGGACCGTTGTGCTGGGAGTAATGGGGCACTTTGCATAACAAGCACGCTCTGCAGCGCCACTTCACGGCTCTGAGAAGGTGTCACTTTCCCGGGTTCGCAGCGAAATCGGGAAGAGGTATTCCCACACAACACCCCAAATCTTCAAATTAACTAATAGGACAGGCTGCTGCTTGGGTCAAGCTTGTATTATAAATTATGGGACTACAGCAATTCTTTAAATAATCCAGATATTCAAATTAACCGACGTTTTACTGCACTACTTTTTGAACTTGTTCTTATTACCAACCGTATGCCCTTACTTTCTGTTCTGAGATTTGTTTTGAAAGAATACACGCGCGTTCGTTCTTTTTGTCTGTATTCCTGAACTGCAAAATCTCCTTTTTGGGTGCATAAAACGATAGAAAAGACAATAAACAGCAGCTCTTTCTGTGCCATGAGCTCAAAAGGCCATCATCTGCATCACTGAAGTTAAGCCAAAACATACAGCGTGTTCACTAAAGACAGAAAACCCTGTTGATAAGAGCACCTTGCAGAGCACGATCAGGTCGACGTCCACGATCTTGAAGCACTCGTGGAGCACCAGGTGGGTCAGGGAACGGCACATGAGCGCCATCCGGCAGATGCCTTTTGTGGTCAGCCCCGAGCATTCCCGCAGAGAGAGGTGGCGCAACTGCAGCCCCTCGACATTGAAGCACTGCATGGCGGCAAAAGGTGTCATAAGGTACACGGCAGTTCATTACTAACCACAGAGTTTATCCAATCCCGTCTAGCTTTAAGTGACATTCACTCACCACACCAATGCACACACACCAGAATGCCTGCTCACCCAGGAGAGACAAGATTTCTTACCTCTCCAGAGAAATCGTACATGTCAGTCAAGTCCAGGCGTTCCAAGGATTTGCACCGTCGAAGAAGTCGGTTAAGTCTGGGGAGAGAAACCCAGTTGCACGCGGTTGCGCATCAGCAGAAAAAAAAAGTAAGGTGCATACATTACACTACTCACCCTTTCTCCCTTATATCACAACAGTCCTTCAGCAGGATACTCTGAAAAAGGCAACAAATGCAGCCTATCAAATTTTGCAAGTGTGTGTACATACAGTATTCAACAAAAAAAATAAATAAATAAAGTGACTGATGCAGGGCACAGATCCACAAACGAAATGTGCTTGTTGTGTGCCAATAGGCCCTAATATAGAAGTTATACTTCTAATCCGCCTTTTGCGGGAGGATGTGGCGCCGTCATGCGGGAGCGGGCGAGAAACATTGGACGGCGGTGCAGCAGACGACGCGAAAGCGCACCATACGAAATGGCCTCGCCAACGCAAGTGGGAAGCGAAAGCTCCTCCGTTTTTTGGCCTCGGGGCGGAAAGTAGTGACAGTGATTGCAGTTTATCATGTTCACGCAGTACAGGGGAATGTTACAGCGTTTCCACAAGCCACTTATAACGCACGCATATACTGTCTTCGTATTGTAAGAGCGTGTAGCGCGGGCCGTGCTCAACGTGACAGAATGAGACGCTCTCAGTGAGCAGGTTCTTGGCAGACAGGAGAGCGCGGAGGCATAGAGAGAGAGAGGGATCTCAAAGGGCAAAGCAGCCAGGGGTTTGTTGATGCTGCAGAGCTAGGTGGAATCGTCTCCTGTGCGCATATGTGTGGGGTGTCTTGGGTTACCGAGCACAATGCGGTCACCGCGGCGCCGGCATGGTGCAATGGGCGTCGCTTCCTCCTCGCGTCATCTACAAGCGTGCAGCTATAGGATTTCATCTATGAAGCTCAGCAGAGAGGCACTTATACACACCCCCTGAAAAGGGCATTGTCCCGGCCGGAATGCACACCTGCAGGAAAAGCGCGGCAACGAATGATTCAGCGCTGTAGCCGGTTTCTGCCCTCAGGAGTCAGAACGGATGTGGTCGCAGTGGTGAAAAGGTTCTCGGTGCAGAGAGAATGGTCATTCTGTTGTGAAAGGATCCACAACCTTTCTGCCTCTGCCGTGATTTCTGCAGAATCAACGACTTGGTAACACATGTGCATCTCCTATCCTACATATCGGATGCGCATCTCGGTCAGGAACCAACGCTGCTCTACGTCCAGAGCGATCCACTCCGCAAGTGAACGAGCATGAACCCTCTAGGAGACTCATTTGTGCCGGGCGATTTCCTTGCCGTTGCAAACGGTTGGACGAAGACGACGATTATCAAGCCCCCTAACGAAGTGCATCTGATTGCGTACGCTGAAGGAACAAAATCCGAATGCTTTGGCGAGCACAAAGGCGAGCCTGTAAGGTAAAAAAAAAATACTGTGCGTCATGCAAGAGTATCAAGTGCGTCATGTGCTCCGAGCGGCAAAAACACAGATACTACAAGTAAGTATGCATCTAAAGGAAATATGCATGATGAAAAGTACCTACTGGAGTTTGCACCCAGTCTGTAACGCACCAGTGATAGCTGCAATGAAGATTTCTTCGGTGCGTGTTTGCTTTAGTTGCGTCGGGGCCTGATGGCGATGTATTTTGTAGTTTCTTTTCTTTATGTGCGAAAGGGCTAGGTAGCTTAGATATCACAGGCGGCCGTGTGTGCTAGGCCGTAATATTTAGCATGTTTTATTGTGACTGCCACCTGACTAACAAGAAAAAAAATATGGCGTTTTAATGCACTGCCGTTCGCGAGCCTCATGACCAGCTCAACCACTTGGCTCGCGAACGGCAGTGCATCACAACAAACGTCCCATTTCCTTTTTCTTTTTAGTCAGGCGGCAGTCGCGATAAAACATGCTAAATATTACGGTCTAGCGCACACAGCCACTTGTGATATCTGTGCTACCCGGTCCCTTCGCACATAAAGAAAACAAACGACAAAATACATCGCCATATCAGGCTCCGTCGCACATAAAGCAAACACGCGCCGAACATATGCTCATTGCGGCTATCACTGGTGGGTTATAGGCTTGGTGCAAACTCCAGTAGATACTTTTCATCATGCACATTTCGTTTAGATGCATACATACCTCTAACAAAGTGTTTTTCGTACAGTCTAGAGTATACAGTCGGTTGCTAAGGTAGGCCATTCACATCTTGACGCTTGGTGGCCCTAATTCAAGCTTCACGTTGTTGGTCGCGGCTCGCTGAAGGAAACCTGAAAAACAGCGTCTTGCACCCCGGCACGCCTCGAGAGTGGCAACCGTATGCGGCAGATGTGGTTGGCATTGCTTTGCCAAGCCTGTGACGGTCACCGCGCCGCCCGGTGCCGCCAGCCCCTGTGCACTTGCGGCGCCGAGAAACGCCGTCGACGCCGTCCAATGTGCTTCCATCGGTCGCCGCTACGACTTCGCGCATGCGCAGAAAACTCGCGCAAAGGGCGGATTGTATGGTATGGAATATGAGACATAAGGTCTGGGACATCAGCTACAGGGATGCTGTAGCGCAAGGCTCTGGTAGTTTTGATCTTTACTGAGCATTGACACAGCATAGTGCCTTGCATTTCACCTCCATCAAAATGCAGCCAGTGCATCGTCAAGATCAGCAGTTGAGAGCCACAACCAGAGAGAAATAACAGCAGGAGTCCTGCTATCCTTAAAACAAAATGCAGAGACTAAGCACTTGATTTCACGTAAAACTCATCCTCATATTTCTTTGTTCCACGTAAAAGTGTCGTGTAATGAATTAAACCAAAATTTACAGCAGGGAATTTGCTAAAGCATGTGTCATTGGTTTTTGATCAATGAGGAAATGTGAGAAAGGTAAAATTTACCTTCATGCCTATAACAGAACTTGAGTTCCAAGCTGTCACTTCAGGAACAAAAAGGAACTCCTTTCCCAGAAACCTCAGTGCACAAGGTTAGGTAATTTCATCACCAGCAAAACATGGCTGAAGTGACTGGGATCGATTCTACAAACTCATGCCCACTGACTGAATGCCAGAGCTAATAGAAAGGAGTTGGAGAGTTTTTATTATTAATGCGAAAGCATTACTTCCCTATGTTCACAGATTTCTG
This sequence comes from Amblyomma maculatum, assembly GCF_055883805.1. Lineage (NCBI taxonomy): Eukaryota > Metazoa > Arthropoda > Arachnida > Ixodida > Ixodidae > Amblyomma > Amblyomma maculatum. The sequence continues at coordinate 215,333,168 of NC_139346.1, read as the reverse complement.
TCCGCAGACAGTGTCCGCAGCAGTTGTAATTCAGAAGTGATAGAGGTTAATGAATGGTGTCAATCAATACAGGGTGATGTAATGTGTCCGAAAAAATAATTAGGTCAATAAGTTAATTAGGTAGTTAATTAGAGGCAAAACACGCAAAATTGTGTCCACAGCAGCTGTAATTGAGAAGTGGTAGAGGTGAATGAGTGGTGTCAATCGATAGAAGGTGACATAATGGTGTCCAAAAAATAATTAGGCCAATAATTAAACAAGCAATTATTTAGATGCAAAAAATGTAAAAGTAAAGGTGAAAATGGTTTCATTAGCCAGAAGCTTGGCGCCACATTTGAATGTGTCAGATACTAAAATAGTTAATTAAATTAGTCAATTAAGGCGAGGTCAATGATGTGACGTCACGCAACCTGAAGTTGAGCCAAAAAAGGTCATAGGGAGGGATTCGCGCGCAATTTGAAAGTACCAAAGACTAAAATGGGTAAGCAAGAAGTGAATTAAGCAACTAGAAGCAACCAACAGCAGCATATGTGCTTTCGCATTACTCCAATGCAGATTCTACAGTGTTCTTTAATTTTTTTAGAACTTATTTTTGAGTTTCTTCCAAAATGAAGCTATCATTTTTCTCTGAGAAACATTGATTCCAAAAAATGAATTCATTCTTTTTCGTCATACTATGCAACATCGCAGTACAGTCAAATGTCGCTTAGAGAGTTGATTATTAGCTTTCTGTCAGTATGAGGATGTCATTTAATCATGACCACTGCACCAATGGTTGTTAATTACTGGTATTCAATAGTTCATAGTGAACATTTACACGACTTCTGTTCTTAGTGGCACTTTGTGCAAAGAAAACAAAAGCTTGAAATGCTTAACAGGGCACTTTTGATGAAGGTCGGTTCTTGCAAGAGACTGTTTTACCATTAACCAGAAATACCTAGAAACTGGAAAAGGACTTAAATTTGGAGCACGTGAGCAACTTCCTCGCGTTTTGTAGCAGGAACATGACAGTGAGAAAGTTGAAAATGTGCAAGTATGAAGGATGCCTCTACTAATCTGCCACCATGGTTTTAAAAAATGACAACAGACTGTATTAATGTGCAGAATGATGCAGGGTTGCAGGAAGCAGTTCTGGCCAGGTCTGCAAATTTTCTAAATGCATTCAAGCGGACTTACCGTTTAACAACGAAAAGCAAGCAAAATTTTGCAACATTCTGTAAACATTCTGTAACAGTCTCATAGAAAATGTTGCAAAATGCTCATTTCAGATATTTTCATCAATATGACTTTAGGTTATTTTTAAAACGTAAATCCCACAAGTTTTAAAAACTGTTATATGACTACTCTTGCACAATACTTGCAAATGTGCTCCATTTGAATAAACCTGGTTAAGGAAAGACTGGTTGAATAACCAGACTGCCACTCCCAGTGACAATCGGTCAGGTGGCTGATATGTGGCCAATGACTGCAGTGGCCACAAGCTGGCACTGGGCTCATAAAAGTGAAACCAAAGCTACGTAGCCTGCCCATTATTGGAGATGAGGCTATTCATGTTTCATCACACTTGCTGTTGCATTCATCTCAGAGGTGTGCGGTCAACTGCTCAACAAGTAGTTCAAGTTTCAGGAGTGCTATTTTGACAATTGCTTACAAAGCATACTCTGATGAGAGTCAACAGGTACACGACTCCTAGTGCCCGTCCGATGCCACAGCCTTTCATGGGCGTTAGCTGGGACTGCACCGACAGAAATATTTCCAAATTAATGGGGCGTGAATTAACAAGTATTTAGTTGCAAGCCTAGGATTTCATGTGGAACAGACAGCAAGCAGATACTGCCAAAGCCACCACCCCCTAACCTCTGGTGCAAGTGGCCACCATGCCAGTCAGCTTTACCCACTCTTATGTTTTTACCTGGGTTTACCTTCTGTCTCCGTTTTTGACGTGCACTGCCTTGCACTATGCCGCCCTACCGTGGGGGTGTTTATTTGGCGATGTGCTAGGCATCAGGCAGACCAAACACAGTGCCATGCAGTTCAATCTGTAGCAATCTGTAGATGAAATCATCTGTCTGTAGCAGAACCGACTCGCGTTCAAATGAACAGGCTTCTTTGTGCACTATAGAGCTTGGCCAGACCAAGTATGCAGCTCGAATTATCCAAGAATTAAAATTATCGAGGTTCGAATTAATGAGCTTTGACTGTATTATGACATCACAATTATCCTACAATACTAACCGGTGCACTGTTAGTAAAGAGCCTTTAGTGGAAGTACAGTAAGCTGTCTGCAAGCTGATGGCTGCATCGCTTGTCAGGAATCCTATGAGGCATACATGGGCCATGTGTTCTGCGTCCCTCCGCCAGTTTCTGTATGTTTTAGCAATGTGCTTGTTTTCACAATGTATGCCATGTGGGTTATTAATTAGTTGTGACCTTAAGCTCAAATAAGCCTTCAGTGGTGTAAACGACCACATTTCTGCATAGTTTACAGCTCGAAGACTTAATTCAATGTAGAGGCAGAACTGAAACCATAACAGAGGTCAGTTATGTGTGTATCAAGATTGTGAGAAAAACCCAGCCCCAAGTAGCCATGACTGCATAGCCACAGAAAGCTGTCCTTGAGCATGGATAGACGCAACCTGCACTTTCAAAGGTGAACATGGAGGGGGAATGGCAGAAGACTAACCTTGAGCTTTGGGCATCTGTTTGCAAGCTGGTGGACGGAAGAATTGGACAGCTGCACGCCAGATGCATCCAGGTACTCCAGGTTGGGGCAGCGCATGCCTGCAGAGGTAGCCCTACATCAACCACGGAGGTTTTTGTCCGCCACTGGGAAGCTTGCGCAGCACCAAGCTTGTGGCAACACTTTACCACTTAAAATGCAGTAGCCAACAGGTATTTAGGACTTAAATAACTCGGACTTGCGCAACATTTCAGACTTAATTCAGTCCCACGTCCACAGGAATGCGTACATATTCATGGCCGATACTTCGGACTCTGTGGAGTTCAAAGCTCAATTATTTGGACTAAGCGTGAGCTCGCAGCAGTACTTGCAGCTATAGCACGCCGTCTCACAAAGTGAAGCGGTGCGACGAAAGCGACTGGCTAATATAGTCTAATTATATAGCCATAGCATAGCATGGTCCACTTCCGTGGGCATGCATTGATCGCATCGAGGAAGTCGCATGCTTCCCAGAGGTATGCATGACTGGCAGATCGGGAAAACTCAACACATGTGCAATTGCAGCCCACCGTATTTGACTGTGCTAGCACATGCACACAAGCAGTGCACGGAAAAAGATCACGGTAGCCGATTGTGCTGTGCTCTATTATTTACATACAATGAAACATGGGGAGCGCTTGAAGTTCACAATTTTCAGGGCCAATTTTTAACAGAAAATGGTTTGGCTAATGGGGTTTAAGGTCCCAAAGCATCTCAGGCTATGAAAAACGTCTTAGTGGAGAGCTATACATTTCAACCTTCTGGGATTCTTTAACCCGTTCGCTGTCGAGCGTTTCTGGCCGGGACGCACCCCCAGTGTCGGCGTAGTTTCAGGGAACTAGCATAGCGATTTATTTTTTATTATGATTGCTATATAAATAACATAGTCAACGGAATATACACATTTCAGTGTTCTGCAAGTGTTGTTAATTAACATCATTATCATTATTAGCCTGATTATAAATTAGATAAATGAGGATAATAAAAAAACTGCTCCATACTTCTTGAGAGTCCGAATCCACGCTCGGCTTGCATTTATAATCAAAAGAGCCATCGCTCCAGTCCACAGTCGAAGATCCTGTGCGGTCAGCCATCCGAAAGTAAACGCGCGCACGAAGGGCGCACTTTAGGTGGCCCGAACAACGGAGAGAAATGGCACGTTGTGAAATAAAGATGACAGAGGGAGGTGAAAAGAGGTTAAAACAACACCCTTTGTTGCTGCTAGCCGTAAGCAATGGCGCAGCAAGTGAGAGCGAAAGCAGCGATCGAGTCGTGTCGATCTATTGGAGAGGCAATGCAGCGGGCCCTTGAACGTGACGCGTCGTAGCAGATACTCCAACATAATAAAAATAAAAATAAAAACCTCCAAACCTGCGGCAGATAGCAGAACAACCCTTGAGCCCGTAACCGCACGCACACGCCGCATGATTGCTTAGCGCAATAGAGTAGTGTGTGCAGAGCGATTGCACCCCGAGCAAAGAAAGTGGCGGGTGTGGGTGCGGTCACTCCATACTCTTCAGTTTATACGTATCAACACAACGCGGGGCGAAAATACGAACTCGTAGAAAGATATTACAGATGGGGCATCCAGTCTAAGCGTGCTAGCTTCGTGCTGAGCCGCGAAGTTTTGAACGCACGAACGCACGATAGAGAATGTACCAGTTCGTTGGTGACACTATGGGGGAGGAAGCGCGAAAACGTACTGGTACGTTCGTGACAGCGAAAGGGTTAATGTGCACTGACATCGCACAGCACACAGGTACCTTGCTTTTCGCCTCCACCAAAAAGCAGCCGCCATAGCCGGGATTCGATCCTCCATCCTTGGGTATAGCAATCAAGTGTGCCCAAACAACTGCACCGAGACTTTAGTGAAAGTGGAAAGACAAAAGGTGAGAGGTAAAAGTGGCTGGGGAGGTTATGGCCAGAGTGAAGGAATGCACAAACAGAACAGGGCTGCCATGCCAAGAATGCAGAAAGGGTGACTAGCACAGCAGGATCCATGGTAGAATGCCGGGCTGTAGGCCTAAAACGGAGCTATACAGTCGAACCTGGGTATTTTAAATTTTGATTAGGTATATCGAACTCTCAGATTATTCCCTTGAAAATCCCATGTAAATATGTGGAAAAGTTGCGTCGTATATTGAACTCCAATTTCACCCGTCGTTCAACATACAAAACTCCGCACCATGGGCTCTGGAAGGTGCACAATCCCCAAAGACGATCGTGTCACTCTCGATTGTTTGCCATTTGACACCATGTGATGTGTGCAAGCCACATGCGGAAGGAACGAGAACTGGTTTAGCTATGGCTGGTCTAGAGCTGTGCATCGCCCTGGAAACTGCTTTTCCCAAAGACGCGCACATCTGCCGTGATCATCTGGTGCGCGGCACCATGCGATGTTTGCAAGCCACGTGCATGAAGGAACAAGAGAGAACCAGTTGGGCAACTGCCGGTATGAAGCATACGCAGCCAATGCAGCCGTTTGTCGAGGAAAGGGGAAACAATGTGAAAGAGCAAAGTGCAGGGGTGTGCGCATTAATTTCTTCCTGCATGGGTGTGCGAGAGAATCAAGGAAAGGAATATTTTGTGGAGCTTTTCCTCTCTGCTTCCTCCCCTTTTCCCAGTCTTCGTTTGCAGCAGCATGCACTGCGCATGCACTTTCAGCTCAACAGATGGCAGACAGAATGTTGAACTCTTTCTCCAGTGCATGTTGTGCCTGCCCTAATCGCGGCATGAATGATAAATCAAACATACTGAAAGCCAGGCTTGTGCAACTGCACAAGATGAGCAAGCCACCATGGCCATTCCTGTCAAGGGCACTAGTACTCTGCCAAGTTCACCCACCCTCTCCCAATTGATACTAGCAGCTAAAACACAGTGATGTTATTGCGGCATTACTGCCAAGGAATGTGCTGCAGATTGCGATGATGACTGTACAAAACAGAAGGGTGCACTCACGACTAGTTTTTTTTCCGATTCTCCGCGTCAAAAATGGGGTTGAGCACGTTATGTCAGAGGGTTCATTATGCGAGTAAATATGGCATCATTTGTCATGATTACAAGCACTGTCTCAAACCAATTTGTGTTTATCAGATTATCAATAGTATATAGAGTCATTTTGCGATCCCATTCGAGTTTGATATATGTGAGTTAGGCTAACAGCTTTTGCAAATTCATTCACTAAGGCGGTTAGTCTAGCTGTAATAATTTTATTTTTTCACAGCTATTTGCCCTTTCTCACACAGCTTAACCCTGTTTCTTCATCAGTTCATAAAATGTTATTAAAATGAAGAGGCCCCATATGTTAACAATGGTGCTGCCATCAGCTGCACTGCTGCTTGCAAAAAGTAGCTGCTCATAGAAATGATCAGCACCACCAGTCTTCTTTTAGTGAACGTTTTTAAGAACATGTAATTGGGATAAAGCCTACACATCTCCATTAAAGTCACGCTCATTATTGCTGCCATGAATTGCCACTGCTTAGGTGGCGAAGTAGACTCCTCTGCAATGCCAGGGATGCAGATGCTAACTTCCCATGTCGAACAATGATGCTTGAACTTCCACCGTATTTGTCAGCCTGCAAGCCAGGTCTGTGTACTCATTTATCCAAGGTGCTACCAGTTGCCCTAAATTAAACAAGGCCAATCAAAGTCAGCAGACTGTGCAGAACAAGGGCATGATAAAGTAAATTCTAATTATTTGACCCCCATTAATTCGGAAATCTGGATAATTCCAACAAGAAGCACAGCCCCGGCAGGTGCCCATGTGACGTCGGATGCTCCTTAATTTAAAGGGTGGTCACATTGAGGCGCGACCTGCAGAACCAGCGATCACCCAAATAGACCTCACAGAAAATGAATTGCTTGGAACAGTGGTGCCAGCATACCTCAGGCATACACTCTGCCGTAGGTGCAACGACAATCAGAAATCCCTCATAGCCAAAATAGTTTAAGCTTTACTTCTTTGAAATTCACGCCAGCTAATCATCCAACTACTGCCAACGGGCACGTGCATTGGCCAGTTGTGCCGTTTCGAACACTGTTTAGCATGTCACTGGTCTTTTATTTCTATTTTGGGATGACGTCAATCTGTTCTAACACCTAAGCATATTGCCCTCTGTTACATCCACTTGCTATCTTCACGCTTCAAGTACACTAACCCGTCAAGTTTTAATGATGCTTCACTACACAAGCGTCATTGCACAGTCCGTGTGGTGAAGCACCCTCAAAACGCGACGGGACCATTTGTGAAGAGGCACCACTGCTACTGTGTCGCTCTGCGAAAAAGGCCGTGGAGGCACCGACAGTTCTGGCCAACATTTCCGAGAATGTGCGCAAAGCAAAGAGCTTGACCAAATTTCAAAATATTGTTGTTGCCCCTTAGTTTTCACCTCAAATGTATAGATATCCATATTCCAGGCATTCATAAGATAAAATGCGCTGTGACGCAAACAGTTCTCTGCAGTTTTTTAGGGATATTCGATAACTGAAACATCTTTCCTCGTCTTCTGATGGCTGAATGAAGGTCCCTTGAAAGTGCTATGTATGTTAAGCACAGCTGAACAAAGTTTTATTCAGAATTCGCACACCCCTGCTAGTTGTCACAGACAAAGCCAGGAAATAGTCATGTTTAGGTTCATTCAGACATACATCTTCAGCGGTTAACTTTGAGCAGTGCATCCATCACAACATTACCGATTGCCTTGACTGCTTTGTGGTCAAGCATGTGCGATGCCGTGGCGAGGTCCAGTTGGCGCAGGGATTTACCACAGCGTTCCAGAATGGCTCGCAGAATGCTCACCGTCAAGGCTGAGGAGAAAGCAGTGGGGAGAGAACAAAATAATGTTACGTCCATGATATAGAGTACACTGTTTATGCATGAAAAAAGATTGCCCCGTTTCAGCACAACTGATGGAGACACTGGCTAAGGATAAAATGGGAATAAATTTGAACGAAAATTTATTTTTGACTTGCAATTCAACAATCCTCACCCGATTGAATTTTAAATATGTCAAAACTGTTATCATGGTTACTTTGTCTACAGGCAAAGATACACTCCATCCAGGATATATTGAATTACTGCTTGTATAAAACAGTAAAAAAATCCTCTTGAATATCCAATGCAAAAGTATAGCATTACTGATCATGTTCATCCAAGTCTAATAAATGGAAAATCTAGATATACAGAATGACATACTATGACCGTGCAAGTGGTGCTTCTCCTAATGCCACTTTCGTGACCCCATTTCACGCTAGAAGCAGTGTTGCGTGTTACCTATTGGAAGCTCTAACCAAGTGGAGACAATGTAAGGAATGTGGCATGTGATTGGTGGTATCCTTTTTACATTCAACGCCATGACATGAAGCTGTCATCCTTATTTTGCACTTTGTGTGCTATTCTGCCCACAATGGCTCCCAAAACTCTTAACTGCACAAAATAGCACTCCGAATGCTTCCAGTATAGCATGCCTCCAAATTCAGGGCACGAGCTCTAATAACAGTGCAAGCAAGAATGAGTAGCCACACTGTGGCTCCAGCATACTATGCTTGGAATATGAGCACCAACTAACAACAGGCTGTCAACACATGGTAGGAAATAAGTTTCATCAAAAGGTTACATGCAGCAGCAGCAAAAAAAAAAAGGAAAGGATGTGGACCGATGTCTTACGCTTTCCTTCGCTGATTGAGAAGATGCCCGTGAAAGACAGTTTGTCCTGAGCCTTCCAGAGCCGACGGGCAAGTGCTCGCCAACGCTGGCACACTGCGAGTGGCAAAGGCAGGCGAATGGCATTTCATAACGCATCAGGTAAGCCAAGCAGCACTTAACAACTTTGCAGGCAACACCATGCATGCAGTACTCTCAGCTTTTCAAATCAAGTAACTCACCAGCTGTTCAGTATATCTCAAGAAGTAGAGAAGATTTAAATGAAATAAATTTTTCTTTGATTGCAAAAATGATCTTGACACAGTCATCTAATATATTGTAGCTTTGCATTATGGTAGATAATACTTAAACATTCTTTTATTTCCAAAGTCCAAGCTTCCTAGACCCTAGACTCATTCTTTATTTCAAAATGTGCAACTGAAGTTGAGACCGCGAGGATTCTCACACCGACAGTAATCGCGGTGTTGAAATGCTCTGGCGACGTCACAAGCAGACAGCGACTGCCATGGCATCTGCAAAGTCAGCTCTGATAAGTTGCTGATACATTGCATGTCCAGTGTTTGCACTTGCTTAAAAACCATTATATGAGTGCTGAACATGTGAGCACATTCGTGAAAATAGCACACAGATGGTGGTGAAGTATGATCTAGTTCTTGCCCCGCATCCACCTTCGGTGCGACTGCTGGCATCATCTGATGCCAGCACCGTTTTTTCCGGATGCACCGCCCACACTTTCCGTAAGCCGTCTCTGCCAGCAACACAGCAACACAGCCTGTGGCCAGACGGGGAATATGTACTGCATAGACCCAATGTAGTGCGCAGCACCTATGCAGTACGCTGCTGCTTAACTGTCAGGTGGTAGTCAAAAGATTGCACAAAAGCACCATCGGACGAAACTCTAGTCATTGCCTATTTTATTTTATGTGCTGTTTTATTTTGTGTACAATTTGCAAGTTGTTAGAGCGACCAGGTCTGCTCGTGTGCTTTTCGTATACTCGGGCGACAATGTGCACCTCCCGTGCACTGATGCGAACCATTTCCTTGGCTAAAAGCGCTTACTGAGGTGGTTCAAAAGCTCTGTCTGTAATAACGGCGGTTAGCAACAAGACTGCATCTTTTTCTGCAACATAGGCTAACCATGGTCGATGCTGGTCATTCAGATGACAGCAGATGACACAGAGTGCAAATAAATTATTTATGGCGCCAACGAATGCCCTGGTTGCCATGCCAGCAAGCTTTTCATGAAGAAACTAGGACTAATTTTGAGCATGAGCTAAACTAGTCTGAGCTTTGATGGAGCTGAAACTTTGAGGTTCAGTAGCTTGACACATCAGCGAGCTGCAATAAATGGTTTATATGTCTAAATTGGAACCATGTCCTTTTAAGGGGGGGAAGTGGGGCTAAAGAGTCAAAATTTGAATTGCTGCACCGATTTTGACCAAATTTTCAGGGATGGCGTATCTTCCTCTTATTAAAATACATTCTAAGCTTCATAACCTTAGCACAAATAAGAAAAGGTTGTAGCAGTCACACTGAGTAATTAGGTGTGTCAGCTTAGGAAAACTATAATTTCAAAACTTTTGAAGCAATACTAACCATTAGTGCTTACAGAACTTCTATGTAGCTCATTGTACAGGATAAGACAGGATAAGACCAATTTCGTGTTCATTATGACATTTTTGTAAAGTTCTGGGCACTTTAAAAACAAACTTCACTTTTTATGTTGTCTTTGTATATCACATATTTGATTTCTTTTTTTCTTAGAAAATAATTATAAATCCAAAAAATACCTCGACTTGTTCCTAACAAAATTTTAGCCCAGGAACCAACTTGAAAGCAGCCTTTGGCGAAAAAGTTTGAGAATGATGGTTTTCCTAATGGTTGTGCACTTGCAAAAAGTGTGAACAGAGAAAAATGAGCTCACGACTGCTGAACATGGTAGTATTCAAATTTACGGCCTAAATTAATAATTCAAAGTAGCTTGATGCATTAGTTGGACTGTCCTTTTCAATATGACTCTGCTTCAACTTTACAGCTGTCGAGAGCTTGTCTGTGTTCGTGCAAGACTTTCCTTGGTTGCTCGCTGGTTGTAGCTCTTTGTCTAGGCTCCATATTCTACATTAGCTTGTCCTGAATTTTGGTTAGCTAGGCTCCCAATGATGCGAAAAGAGCGTTGGAAGGTTACGTGCTGTGTTTTAGTCAATCCAAGCTTTTTTGTAGCGAGAGCTACATTGGGCACAGTCTTGCCATTTCGCCGTGCTTGTCCGTGAGAAGAAGAAAAAGAAGAAGACAGATAATTCGGTAGTTGGTAGAAGCGAAAAGCTAGTTGCTAGGACAGAAGGTTTGTTCGAACGTTCTGACAGCAGAGTGCCCCGGAGTTCGATGCAAGGACGATGTCATACCAATAAAAGTCTTCTACACAAGAATGAGAATGGTCAACGATGAGATGCAAGGGGTGCTCACACTGAAGCGGCATAAATAAAGGTGAAATCATAGAGTAAACTACTATGTACAAAAGCCAGGACTTTACTTTCAAGCCGAACCTAAGTGTATCCAAGCAGATTGCTCTCGCGTAACTACAGGCTTAACCACAAGCTAAACACCAGCCAATTTTTTTTTTTTTGTTTACCAGCCAATCAGCTGTTGCCATGGCGCAAAATTTGCCTTTTCTTTCAGATTTCACTTTTAGCTGTCTGCTGTACTCTCGATAGTATGTCTTTTCAGACCACAAAGCACAAAAAAATAAACATCCTAGCTTTGAGATACACTCTTTGTTCCGCTTATTGCCCGCTATGTGGCTGTCTTAAAATCAGCATTCATAGGCGCTTCTAGTGGTGAGTGGACCCCATTTCACAAAAAAATAAACTAATTTTTCTACCGAGCAGATGACAACCAAATTTGCTGAGAAGTTTCATTAAAACATGCACAATCCAAAACAACAAAAATTTAATGACATTTTTTTTTTTTGTGTGTGTGTGAAAATTGTGATTTTAGCCTCGTGTCCCCTCTTCAAAAAAATTAGCTTTCTCATTACAACAACATTTGGTAAGCTCCATGTTGCATTATATTTAACATTACATGTAAGGGTATTCGTTTTCGAGATTTATATTTTTTTCAAATTCGGTGGTAAAAATCTGGTGTTATTTTTAGAACTTATGATAGGGGAGAAATCGGGATTCCAAGGGGGAACCCGGAAATTCGGGTTTTATCGGATTAAATTTACAAACTAATTTATTCGATTAGCCCTAATCGGTGGGTAACAATTAGGGTTATGTTCTGGGTGCTTTGAAGTAAGTATTTCATAATTCAGCGTTTCTGTCGTAACTATTACTCGCAGTGATGTGCAATGTTCAGTTTTTGGACAAGAAAATTTTGTTCTAGTGAGCTGGTCTTAGACATTTTACACGTCCTTATTAATATACATAATTATCTGCATTCGTAACATTTCGATTTTCATCCGAGACCTGTCTGGTCTCTGGGGGTACCTTAGCTGAGAGAATGTTAGCTTAACACAGCAATGTCAAAGTTGCATTTGCTAGCCTGGGGTAGCACACAGTTGCGTCATTTCAATAATCCATCCCATCGACACTTTCATTTGAGGGGCTTGCTTCCAGCAAGTACTAGTTAAACTTGAAGCGAGTCTAAATCGTCTGTCACGGAAATAGAGAGGTTGTCAGTCGTCAAACTCAGCAGCCGCCTTTGGAATGGATTGAGTATGGCACCCAGTTTCCACGTTGTCAACTGGTATTCTGTGTAAGACATTCCGTTTGAGAGTGCAGTCCGATTTTGTGGAGATTTTCGTGCAAATCTCATCACAGAAAGTTTTTACTAATGTGGCACTGCTCTTGGGTAACAGTGACAAAACTCCTTTTGCCCGATCACATTTACCGAGCATCGTAGAAAGCTCATTGCCAGTCTACTGTAGCTTGACGTTTACGAGGTGATAGAAGCTTGGCATCAGACATTTTCTGCTTCCAAATATTTTCTGGAGATCTTAAAGTGGCTCGAGTGCATCTCTGCATCTCTGCTGCCTTCGCATAAAGAATTTCTTTTTCAGAAATGATCACTCGGATAGCTTCTGCTTTGGTGCTTTCATACGAGCTTTCAACAAGTTCTGTTAAAGGCCCACTCTCCACCCTCCGGCTGAAAATATTTTTTTCCCCGGTGACTGTGAGGCTTCGCTTTCAGAACGCAAGGCCGGAAAAAGTTTTTGAAAAGAGTTAATTAATTTTGCGTTTCCATCTTCTTCCGTTCCCTCTCAGAGGTTTTCACTCTCCTGTCCGGTTTAGCCCCCGCAAGCCAAATTCCCCTTCTTCCTACTCGTTTGGCAGGAGGTGGAGCATGGTACTCTGTGTGCGTGAAAATGAAACAGGTGAGGAAAAAGCGCGCAGCGAGTGACGGACACAATTAGTGGTGTACGCCCATCCTCCTCCGGTCAGTCAACGCGACGGACCAATGGATGTCGCTGCGATTTTGACGTCAACCTCGCGGCTCGACGAGCCAGCGTAGAGAACGGGGTTCCTGGTTCCTGAAGGGGAGGATGAGAAAGCTTTGATTTGTATTTTTTCTGCTTTACAGCGCGCATATCGCTACAGCGTTTTGCACAGACTATCTCCGGTACCTGATCGAAGCATTGGGCTCCTTTGCTTAAACGGCTATACCCTGGAAAGTAGTCCTTTAATGAGCTCCACATTTCTATGACGACAACTAGAGCTTTCCAGAAGCCTTGCCATCTGTTCAGAACTACAGAAGGAGGCTTCTTGCCCCAAGGCCCAAAAAGCTATTAGAGGCACACATTTTGAAGTACTTTTGGTGCAGCTCGTTAGCATACTTAAATAATGCTCCAAATGTGATCACTACGGATTAAAATAATGGCATGGTCAACACTAGCATGAATCAAATGTGCTAAGTCTTTCACATGCAAGACGTGGATTGCTTCAGCTTCACAGATCTCACGTAACATTTTTCGCATCTACTCTGCAGAGTCTGTGGCTACAGCTACAACATCCTTCCACATCTTTCCTAAAGCCAGGAGAGCGTTGCAGACTACCCTGGCCACTGTGTAGCTGTCAGAAGCGTTAGCTCTGTCAACCTTGACCAAACAAACCTAATTCTTTTTTTGCTTTTTGAATGTACTAGCACAGGAGAGTGTAATTGATAGGCACTCCGGTGATGCCGCGAGATTCATCGACAATAACACTCACTTTTATGGCTTGAATATCATCACTGATTTTCGCCATGTCCTTGTGAAAAAAATCTTTCAGGTATTTAATACGAAATCATTGTCCTGTCAGCATAGGCTTAGCAGCCTTGCAGTATTTGTGTACGAAATCCTCCGGAGGTCCATCTGCCTGGTGCATGCTGATTCCACTGTACGACCAGGGCACGAACGAAGTTGTGAATCACGCCATCAGTTTCATTGTCTTTTGCATGCTGCCTACAGGTAACATTGAAGAGCATCAACTGAGATGTTCCTGCTTTTTCAGCTTCCTGGACCACCCTCATTTCAACTTCTTATGATGGATGACACGAGATGCTTGCAAATTCAGTCGTAGGGCTTCTTCGCTGGATCAGTGACCACCTCTGTTTTGCAGTACTTGCACACTAATGCATGGCTGCCTTCAGTCTTTCGCCACAATCTCTAAATCCTCGTGCTCTTTGCACCAGTCATCCAATGTCTTTCCTTTTCTTCCCATCTAGAAAGCTTGTTAGCAGTGCTGTGAATGCACGTGTAAATACCACTTCTGTGTATGCACGAGCTGCTCACCGCTTTGTTTGGGACTGCAACGTTATATGGCGCCACGGGTATTGCTGTCAACGACTGTCCGTCTGTCGGCCGCCTAGGCCACTTCTCGCTTGCGCGCCAACTGTGGGCAGAGCAGTTCCGTGGGCACAGTTCAGAAATCGGGAAAAACCGGGTTTTACCCAATTCTTTAGGAACATGTTCGAGGTGCAAAAATTGTGCAAAATTGGGTTTTACCCGAAAACGGACAACCCTAATTATATGTGTGTGTTCTTTGCCCTGGCAGGAGATAAGTCTCAATACCTTGTACACACAATCTTGCAATGTGCCATAGATATCAAAAAGAAAAGGCCAGAAGAAAAAACAGTACCTCTCTCGATGAGAATGCGAGTTTTGATGTCGAGCAAGCCCAGAACCATCAGCAAAACGTCATCTGGAAGGTTGTCCATGTAACCTGGTGACTCTGGCAGATCGCCACCATTTTCATCCACATCTAGATTGGCCTAGAAAAAGCCATGCCAGGTAAAGACAATATCAAAAGCTGTAGCCTAGAAAAAGCCATGCCAGGTAAAGACAATATCAAAAGCTGTAATACATATTCCCACATAACATGCAATGTGCTTCGCGATGCGAAAAACATTTAGTGCACTGTTGAGGCCTCCATTAGTCAGCACATCCATGGTCATTGGAATGTCTGGGACAGGCTGATGAGAACATATGCAAGCTTCTGGACTGATGACAGCAGCAGCTCAGCTTTGACACAGTGGTCTGATCAACCTTCCAACCTGTTGCCAGGATGACAATGGTCAAACAGCAGAGTGAAAAGACATCATTAACATAATTAGCATCAACCAATGGTAGCTGCGGCAGTTGGAAACTGCGTCCGAGAACTCTCTGAAACCGCACAAGTTTCGAAGACCATGAGCTTGCACTGCAGTGGCGATTCGCAAGCTGCATTGCTTATCTGCACACTCCACTAGCAAAGCGGAAACATAAGGGCTTATAAATCATGTGGTTGCTTGAGTTTCTACTAAGAATTTATTTTTAAATGCTCCATGTCAGGCAAGCAATGCTTCAAGATAATTATTTATATAAATTGATATAGTTTGAAGCAGCCAGAAACTTGATATGCACGACATGGTTTGGCTTACGGGGTCAACGTCCCCCGAGCAATTGACTATATATAAAAGACGCTGGCTGCTGTGGAAGGCTTTGGATAAATTCAACCACCTGGGGATCCTCAACATGCACGGACGTCACACAGCACATGAACATCTTGTATTTTGGTTTGGTTTGTGGGATTTAATGTCCCAAAGCGACTCAGGCTATGAGAGATGCCGTAGTGGAGGACTCCGGGAATTTGGACCACCTGGGGTTTTTTAATGTGCACTGTTATCGCACAGCACACGGGCACCTTGTTTTTCGCCTCCATCCGAAACCTGCTGCCGAGGCTGGGATTCAATCCCGCATTATTTGGAGCAGTAGTCGAGCGCCGTAATCACTGCACCACACCGGCGGGTTCTTTGCATTTTGCCTCCATCAAAATAACAAAATGTGGCTACCACAACCGAGATCAAACCTGGCTTCACCAGCGCAGTAGTCAAGCTCATTAAGCACTGAACCACAGCAGCAGGGCAATCATGAAATGCAAAACCCTAAACTGCCTTTACAAAGGTGGCAATTTTCTTTGTTCAGGCATATGCCAATACCAATGTAACGTTAAAAAAAAACATATTACAGCATACTAAGCACACAATACATACGTCCTTAGATCCTGCCACCATGACTCGGGAGGTAGCAGTTGCAGATGTACTTGCAACAGGTTCATCAGCTGATGGCTCTTGGGTTTCACATTCCATACCCTTCTCTTTGGCTCTTGCCTTAGCTGAAGACCGAGGTGTCTCTGCCAATGCTTTCTTCTGCCGTGTGCACCTAGAAACAGGCTGATCAATACCTTGAAAGAGGAACAATAACAATTAAAATCAGTAGACTTCCAACAAGCAAGTCAAAATTTGCAACATTCCAAAATTGAAACAATACAAATGTAACCTATTCAAACGAAATGCTCAAGATTGACCTCACGATGTTTATTTAGAAAACATTGCAGGCCCTAACAATGGGCTCCAGCAGTAACATGCTCGCAGAGATTTCAGTGGAAAAAATTTTTGAAAGTACCCACCGCAAGAATTGGTTGGTTGGTTGGTTAATGAGGTTTTAAGCCCCAAAGAGACTCAGGCTATTAAAGATGCCGTAGTGGAGGGCTCCAGGAATTTGGACAACCTGGGGTTCTTTAATGTGCACTGACATCGCACAGCACACGAGCACCTGGCTTTTCACCCCCAGTGAAAAGCGGCAGCCGCGGCCGGGATTCGATCCCGCAACAGTAGTCGAGCGCCCTAGCCACCGCACCACCATAGCAGGGCCCATTGCAAGAATTGTTCTGAAGTAATGTACATTGCCAAGTTACCAGCAATCAGAATTGCTGCCACTAAAATCAGCTCCTTTCCCTCTCCCCTCGTCAAATTGTTACTTGTGCTAACTATAGCTGCTGCTGACTGCATGGTGCGGATCAGCAATATACTTACTGCCCTGGAAACTAGGTGCCCAGACTCTAGGAGATATTTGAGATTCTCCATGCTTATTTTCTTCTCCAATATCTCGTAAAAGTTGATTGCTGGTGATTTAGGCATGTGACTTGTCATGCTTGCTCAGCCTGTCCTCTCTGTTGCTCAGCTTCTGCTAGAACATGTCATTTGCGACGCTGAGAATGCAGCCAACAGTTTACATTCTACTTGCTAGGAAAGGGGTTCTCGAACTATTCCCTCAAGGAACCCAAAAAGCCATCAATATGTGGCTAGGGACCAAGCAGAATTTTATAACCTGTCCTTTTTCACCAGCTTTTACGATATTGTGGATAATAGCCCTAATTAAGGGCTTTGTTGCATTTTTGTGGTGCAGTGCCATAATTACACTTAGAGAGTCAGTAAATAATACAGTATTTGAAGTTTTTTTAAATAATTTTTTCTATTGCTACCGAGAAGGCATAACATTCCGCAGTGAAAATTGATGAGCATTCAGGTGACTACCTGAATGCTCATCAATTTTTGTTTGTTCATCACCTGTTTGTTCACATTTGTTGTGAATTATTGTGCTTCCAACGTAATTTTTTGTTTTCGTACCATCAATATAAAATGCTGTATACTGCTTGTACGTTTCATATATTGCAAACAAACTGTTGTAATATGTGCTCATGTGGAGTTTGCTTTTTACAAAAGCATGTTAACGTGGAGCCACATACATTGGGAAAGCTGTACCATGGCGGAAGTGGGTTCGGTGTCTGTGCAACATTGGGAAGAGTATCCACTATATCCAATTCTCTGCATATTTCTTCAAAGTGAAGAATTAGTGCTCTGATGGCATGAGGTTTGTTGCTGAAATGTGTTCTAGATGGTGCTGTTGTAATGACAGTACTATAACAAAGGTGTTTCGGCAGGGACCTTATCTTTAAAGACAAAACACTGCCCAAAATATGTCGAGATTATGGTGGAGATGAAAAGACCTTGCCTCATATAGTACAGATCGAGCACTACAAATCAAAGAAAAGAGTCTTTATAATTTTAATTTGTCATTGAAAATCGCATAAAAACAACTGAGGCGCTATCTAGCGGAGAAACCCTATTACTTTCATTGTTGTACTCCACGCGACTACATGTCAGCAAAATATAGCTGATTTCCATAAATGTACACTGTTCTTTTTTCTTCTAGGAGTGCTTGTCATAATTATATTCTGCGCTCTCTCCACTGCGTTAAATAAAAACCACCCCTCTTTTCGCACCACGAGAGGCATGCTTTCATGTTTTGCCACTAGATAGTGCCACAGTGTTTGGAATTCCGTGAATGAAGCAATGATACTGCCCACTAGAACTTCGTCGACGAGGCGTGCGTTATCGTGCCATAACAGCCATGAGTGTGAAACTGAAAAGGATGTTACTCTAAGCAAAAAAAATGTCTAATTACTGTCTAACGAGTAAAATTTATTTTTGTTTTCGGCACGTCTTTTTGTCGACCACCAGTCGTCATCACGGTAGTTGCTCATGGTTTCCAGCATCAGACTACATAAAAACGGGCGCATGCACCGATCGAAAAATTATCTGAAAAATTTTTCTGCAGTGTTCCTACCAAAACCGCAATGGAATCGAACATGTTAGACATTAACCTTTCCATTGCGCCGGAAAAAATTTGAGACCTAAATTACAGTGTTCTGTCCCTTTAATTCATATGCACATGTAAGCGTCATTCTTCTATCTGTGAGGGGTGGTTCATCGGTTTCCCCATATAGACTATTTACAGGGGATGTTCTGTATGCACCGGCTGATAGTCGGAGGCCTAAATTATGTACTGGGTCCAGTCTTTTTAAATATGATGGCCTAGCAGAGCCATATACAATGCATCCATAATCTAAACAGGAGCATACAACAGAGCAGTAAACATGCAAAAGGCAATTCCTATCAGAGCCCCAGCATTTTCATGACAGTACTTAGAATATTACGAGATTGAGGAGCTTTTTTCATTAGCTGGTTTATGTGTGGCAAGAATATGAGCTTTTTATCATATGTCAGACCTAAAATTTGTGTTCTTGTTTTACAGGCAGTTCAGCAGACGGCAGTGGTGCGGGCAGGAGCGCACGCGCTAGGCCCGCTCACAGATTCATTAAACGTCATCTCACGACCATCGAACATCTTCTCTCCGTCCTCTGTTCTCCTGTTGTCATCGCTTGCCGCCACGTCACAATATTATCTGTATTTGCCTCTCACATGATGATACGCTGAATGATGTGCAGGCAATTTGCCAGGTCATCAATGTAAACTGAATACATAACGAATTTTAGACCATTCCATTCAATTTCACAACAAACAGTGGAGTGCTTAACACACATCCCTGTGGTACACCCTTCTCTTGTGTAAATGTTTTAGACATAGTTGTGCCTAGACGAATATTAAATGACCAATTAGAGAGGAAGTCAAAACATTTAGCATCCTTCCACGGATGCCCAAGTCTGCATGGTCACGGAGGATTCCAAACCGCCAAGTTGTGTTACAGGCCTTTTCGAAATCGAAGAAGACTGCAAGACATTGTGTATAAATGCTTCTCTGACAGTATTTTCTAGACGAAGAAGGTGGTCAATTGTACAGCACGCTTTCTTAAATCCACACTGATGAATGTCAAGAAGCTCTCGGGATTTAATGGTAATCATTATTCTAATATTAAGAACACTCTCAATGAATTTAGCAAGACAGCTAGTTAATGCTATTGGCCTATAACTGCTAGGCGCTGTTGGCGGTTTGCCAGGCTTCAAGAATGGTACCACAAGAGCTTTTTTCCATACCTCTGGTATTTTTCCTAATACCCATATCTTGTAGAAGAACTTTAAAAAGCGCTTCGGCATACGGTTCAGAGAGGTGGGACAGCATTTCATAACGTATTTCGTCGGGGCCTGGAGCAGTCTTTTTGCCAGTAGATGTATTCTAATTAAACCGTTGAAATGTTCATTGCCACTAGTTGGAAGTCTGTTTTTCAGCTGTGGCTTTATATCTTCAGAACGCTTCTGTATAGTGAGCGGAGCTAGACACTCCACAGAAATGGTCACCGAATATATCGGCCTGCTCTTTCATACTAATTTGCATATCTGGAGGTGTTTGGAGAGGTACTGCGTGCGAGAAGTAGGTACCATCCCAGTTTGTGAACTTGTTCTCATACTTTTTTGGATGCGACAGAACTGTTGATAGAGGAAGCATAGTCTTTCCAAGATGCCTTCTCTGCACTGCGACAAATATATTTTGCTTTTGCTCTTGATTTCTTAAAGTTCATAAGGTTCTTGTGGGTAGGGTATCTGCGAAAGGCACCCCACCCCAGGCTTTTTTTTTTTTTTTTGCTGCGTTACATTCTTGTATGTACCACAGTTCATGATTGTATCGTACTATGCCCGAGGACTGGGGAATAGCAAGATGAGCAGCAGTAAGAAAACGGGTCATGAACAGATTATTTCATTCATCCACACTGAGGCTATCTGAAAAAAATTTCATCTAAGTTCGCTTCCGATTTGAACAATGACCAGTTGGCTGAAGCTTCCAGCGATATGGTTTGCAAGGAATGATTGATGGAGAAGATAAAAGGTTAGTAACAACAGGCAGATGATCGCTCCTATCAGGGTTGTCTATAACATCCCTATGAAAATCACTAAAAATCGATGGTGAGCAGAGGGATAAATCTAAACAGCTCATTTTTCCAGAGGTCGGTAAGCAATATGCTTGCTTTCCAGTGTTCAGCAAACAGATGACAGATGTTGTTGCCTAAAATAAAATCTAAAATACGTCCCCTAGTATCAGTTAATTCCTTATTCCTAAAAAAAAAAAAAAACTGAATGGGAATTAAAATATTGCCAACCAGCAGATAAGGCTCTGGCAGCTGGTCTAGAAGTTCCAAGTCATGAAGGTTTACTGCTAAATGTGGCTGAAGATATACACAGCATATTGTTATTGTTTTAAAAGGCAGAGTAATAACAGTTACAGCTTCATATTAAATCTTAAGGCTGATTTGTCTGGTTGCAACCTCAATCTGAATAATAATAGCGACACCTCCTGATAACCTACCGGACTGCTCATGGTCGCACCGAAAGACTTCAAAATTTTTAAAAATGTTTTTCTGTTCAGGTCCTCAGTTAGTTTCTTGTAAACAGATGGCAAATGGACAGAAAGCGTTTAAAAAATCTTTTATGTCACTGTAGTTATCAATAAAATCTCGACAGTTCTAACGAATGAGGAATGCCATGTTAGGTGGGTTTTCCTACTAAAAGAAAATCTAGGTTTCGGGTCTGTCAGGACCTGTTATTTGGGGTTTCTCCCTTTCTTTTTAAGGGAGTTGTGACGGCACGGAAGCGGCGGTGAACAAGGACTAGTGTCTATCGCCTGTTTGGAGGCACCGGACATCTGCAGGGAAGCTGCGGATGTTCCCGAGTTTCAGGCTTCTTCTGGGAAGACGCCTTTTAGGCCGCCGGTTGAGAGGCCGGTGGGCCCCGTTTTTCAGATGGCAGGGAAGCTTTCACTGTCCCTGCCTGCGGTGGGGGTGTTCCTGCCTGAGGCATTGCCCCACGCGCCACCTTGGAGTAGTCAGCCTTCGCTGTAATGACAAAAGGGTTTTTCTTTTTCAGTTGTTCCCGTGCTTTGAAGGTGATGTTTTCTGTTGTTTTTAAAGTTATGATTTCTTTTTCATTTTCCAGGATTGGCACGACCTGGAGTAGGCGGGGTGGTCCCCATCACAGTTAGAACAATGCGGCACAGTAGCACAGTTGTTAGAAGTATGGTCAGTTCCAGCACACCTTGCACATTTTGGACGGCCACGGCAGCTCTGTGAGCCATGGCCGAAACGGTGGCAACTGAAACAGTGTCTTGGATTGGGACTGTAATGTCAGGCAGTCACTTTAATGTACCCTACTTCGATCGATTCGGGGAGTGTAGAGGTGGCAAGCGCGAGCACGTGTTTCGTTGGTATTTCCTTGTCATCTTTTCTTATTTTATTTCTCTGGACATTAGCTACATGTTGTTCTTTGAGTCCCACAAGCATTTATTCTTCCGTAAGATTCATGAAGTCGTTCTCAGACATTACTCCACGGACAGTATTTAATGATCTGTGAAGAGACACTGTGATAGAAATGTCCCCAAATGACTCAAGCTTTCGAATATTGTCACATTGGTCTTTGCTTCGAAATTCAAGCAGCAGGTCCCCGCTATCTAATATTGATACTTTGTATCCTGGTCCTAGGGCATGTGTTGAGATTTAGACACATGGAACAGAAATACCATGCGGGCTGGCTTTTCTGGTTCTTCGCTGTGAACACATGGCATTTGGGGAACACTTCTCGATTTCTATGAAAGAATTCAGAGGTTACTTCAGTCTACCTTACTTTTGTTAGGCGATGATTTTGTTTTGAAGAGGAAGCCATAAATTAAGTATGCTGTTTGGCCACAGTGCCAGCTACCCACCATTGAGCCCAAAAAGGGGACGGGGCAGGAGCTTAAAAAATAAGTCCTGCTCACGCCAGCTGTACAAAGTAACTATAACTTAATACGGGCTACGGGTTACAGCACAAATGTTTTTTGCATTTCACCTGCCGTTCCAGATGGATGGAAGCGTGGCAGCACCAACAATTGGATAGGGAATCATCTTATCACCAGTGCCTCATGTCGCATCATTACAGGTATTCATTTGACTTATGATTCAAGTATATAAGGATTTAAAGGGCACCACGAAGCAGCGATCAAAGAAGGCAAAAAAAAAAAAAAAAATAATGTCTATAGCTACACAGAATAGAAATCTCAAACTACAAATATCTCAGACACTGTGTCTTTTCTTTTGTGGAAATCACCTGCCTTTTGGTCTTGGTTGTTCAATGCAAACTAGGATAATTTCCTGCTGGCTTACTACTTCCCTTTTTTTGGTCTCCCAACAACATACCATAATTGATCCGTAAGAAACATGAAAACTTTCAACCTTAACAACCCCCACAAGAAAGCAAAGGCAGGTTTTCGATTTTAAGAGCTATACAAGATCGATCCAATGTTTTTTTAATTTGCACTGTGTCAAAACTTACAAGTGAGGCTGTGCAAATCCTATGGAGGTAGTTGTGGACCAATAGTAAATGTTTTGTCCAATTTCTTAACTTATTGTTAATGACAATGCCAAACAAAGCACATAATTATAATAATTGTCAAGATGGTTTCTAGTTGGGCTAGTTGGTGATTGACATATTCAAACATCGTTGCGCTTAAGAAAAACCGATGTAGAAAACGATGTGAGATGCAGGAGTGCAAACATTGTGCACCTGTGTCTCGTATCATTTTCTATGTCGGCTTTTCTTAAGCGCAACAATGTTTGAACAAATAATAATTGTAACTAAAGACTGAGCTACATGTATGCGAAAATTCGCGTGCCGCGCGAATAGAAATGCATGTGTCGCTTGGCTCGTTACTCGGATCCGCCGAAATAGAAAATTTCACTCGTTCGCCCGGAAGTGCATGCTCGGTCAGCTAATAGCATGAACGCGAAGCGTACGTCACTGCCACTCATTTCGCATGCTTTCTGTTTTTCTGCAGTGTCGCATTATGATTGTGCATTGCTGCGTAAATTTCTTGCTTGGTGAATGCCAAGGATTCAACGAAAGTCTAATCTCAACCAAAAAGACAAAAGCTCAAGTGACCACTTGTGCAGCGCAAGTTAACACATGTTCAACGCTTCAAATTCGATACTGTGTGTTGTGAACGTATTTTGTTTTGCATGTTGCTGAAAAACACTTTAATCCTTGCAATTGTTATGGCAGTTGTTTCATTTGCAAATAGTTTGGCGGTGTACTAGGCAAGCAACACAGAGCGTCGCCGCCGTTTCGCGATGCCAACGGTTCACACTGTCGCGTGCATGTATCTTGCCCAGTAGGCGACGGAGCGAACGATCGCTTTTGCCGCGGTGCCTTGTCGCGTCGCTCTTATTTTCGCTCACATGTAGCTCAGTCTTAAGGTGAAAGGTCCGCTGAATGTACCACTCTTGGTGAGTGCCAAAAACGTGCCCTAAGGGAAGGAAACAATGAGTCGAAAAGTAGGGAAGTGTTGCTATAGGGGAGTTTCACTGAAGCCGTGCTTCCAGACGGCGCTAGCGGCGCGCGGTCTAGAACGGCATTTTCACGGTCGTTCACACACCCGAGGCTCCTGCTCCCAGTCTCAAGTTCGCCATGGGATACAGACACCATCGGAAGTGACCCGCAAGATAATTGCACGGTGTTAATAGTGCCTGCGACCACCTCCGTACGTGGATCTGTCTGTGCTGAGCAAGTTGGCAGTGTTTTGCGCTGCGTCGCCTCGCGCAGCTCCCGAGTGCCAGCAGTGGTGAACTGTGCCGTGTTTAGGTGTAGTAATCACTCAAAAAAAGGGTGCGGGGACAAGAACGATGTCTATCTCAGCTTTTTTTTTTTTTCATTCCCAAAGTTGCTACCAACCAGTGTGTGAGGAAAACCGAAGAGTTCACAACAAGACGCAGAGCGAAATGATTTGGGCGTATCAATCGAGAAGGCTTGGACAGCCCAGTTATATAAAAAGAAAACACCCGACTGCGGCAACACATTTTTGGTATCTGTAGTGGACTTAATGCACAAGCTTTACAGACACAGGTTCTGCACACTAATAAAGACCTTTCGCTGCAATATTTGAGCAGTAAAACTGTCCATAAGAAACTTTCCGCACTCACAGCATGGATGGCACAGCGAAAATGCTTTTCCGTTCAGCGTGCACTATGCTACAAATGAACGCGATGAGAAATCGATCTTCGGTGAAACCGTACGCAGCGATTCCGTTAGATCAATCTGCAGCTTTTTAAATTTAGATCAAAGTGGTAATATTTATAGGCTAGCTACATGAGCACCCACGCCGCAAATCCCTGACCTTTCCGAGAACAATGCAGAATGATGCGTCATCCGTCAGCAAGCACCCTGACGCATGGTTCTTGCACCAACCTGCTCGTCAGAAAATTGTATACTTCCAAAGATTTATAAGCTTTAAACTGGTATCACATCACAAAACTTGTTCCATGCAAAAGACAGTTTTTTATGTCGGTGAATTCAACTCAACTCGCGATAGCAGTCCCATGTACCGCACGTCGGAATCATCGTAGTCGTAAGGGTCGATTTCGCCGCACAGTCGAACCTTTTCAAAATATCGGCGCTTCTCTGCTCCATGTCGATCACGCGCGTATGCACTGAGCCCATATTTACGCCGACACATGCAAAACAATCGCACCGTGTGTCACAGTCGCGCTACCACGGTCGATCACGCGCGTATGCACTGAGCCCATATTTACGCCGACACGCGCAAAACAATTGCACCGCGTGTCACAGTCGCGCTACCACGCACCCACGGCTGGTCTCGAGGGAGAGCACACGCTCTCCCTCGAGACCGGCTGTGGATGACCAAGGCAATATTAGCCTGCCCAGTAGCCGCCAGTACCCCTTGCGGATGACGTCATGTGAAACCCCCCAATAGCGGAGAGCTCTTGGGGGTCTTTGAAGACCACTGACATTGCACAGCAAATGTCGGTCTTTAATCTCCAATGGAAAACAGCTGCTATGTATGGGATCAGCTGGCTACCATAGCCAGTGAACGAGTGTATACACGTCTTCACAACACATCGAACACAAATACAAGTCAGCTGGTCTCATTTACCCTGCTCACTGTATAAGCCTTCCATAAATCCATACAACTGCAGCATTTGTCAGGCGAGCCTCAAGAAACAACAATGAAAATGGAAAAAATAGCATGAAGAAGTGTGTTTGATCAAAGTTGGCTGTTTAGGGTTTACCTTGTTCAGTCTGTTCTTGGGTCTCTGCTGTTTCTGGTTCTTCACAACCTTGTCGATCTGTGAAAAAGCAACGACACATTCGCAATACACCGATATACAAAATACAGTATATTACATCCTACTTTAAAAGCATACAAATGCAGCCCATAAACAAGCAAGCAGTGTTCATAAGTCACTAACCAGGACCAAATGTCGAAGTCGGCTTTTGCTGCTTTCCACGTTTCCACTTTCCCCGCTGCAGCAAGGGTGCAGAAATAATGAAGTCAATGCAAGTCAACAAAACACTGAGCGAAGTCCATGCAACAGGCTGAGATGGTTAAGGTGAGCTAAAATGGTCGCTCTGGTGTCACAGAACCAAAACGTCAAATTAGTACAAGCGGGGGCAAAACGGCCGCTAATGACAACGGCACTGTGCCAGAGCATGTCCACGCCAGACTACTTTCACACCACTGGAACGCTTGCATACTAACAAAGAATAAAAGTATAATGCAGTACATCTCTTCTGTCAGAGCACTCGGCAACTGAATTAATATGCTACCCATGCCTGCGGCGCTATTGACAGATGGTGAAAACTCACTTTCACTGCAACAAAACAATAGCATCCGAAATTTGTATACCTTTGAAGAAGTCCGCTTCGCATTCATTCTTTTTCCTTTCTTGGGGCGCTGTAGGTGGGAATTTTATCTGCACTCTTCTCTGCCGTTGCCCTCGGAGCCTTCGCTCTGTCGCGATGCCTCGGCTTGCTTGCTTGATTCCCTTTTAGATTTTCGGCATTAAGGCGATGGGATTTTAACAGAACCTGACGGCAAAAACAGAAAAAAAAAGAAAAAAATATATATGTATATATATACTGCGGACGGGGCAGCGGACACTCGCGTTTGAAGAGACGTCAGTTATGCTACGGTTTTCAAATATTAATTTTGTAACAGTCAGCCAGTCACTGGGAGCTGATTCAGCGTTGATACTGTTTGAACAAAGAATTAATTAGTATTCCTCAGAATACTGCATAACATGTCGGCGGCTCACCTTCAGCAAATCACTTTACTGAAACACAGAAGCTCCATGCGTCAATTTTGCAAGAGAGAATCCGCAACCATTACGTAGGCCTATGCTGACACGACTGCTTGCCCAGTAAAGGCAAAAAATATGTTCGTCCCAGACGTCAAACCATAAAGGTGCTGTAAGTTCATAGCATTAGACCACAACAAGCAAATAACTGTTCGATGCAAACAGCTCGCCACTTCGCCAACTTCGCGCTATCAGTTAGGAATGGTTGCCAGCACCTCTATGAAAATTGCGACAAAGTTAGAGTAACCTCAGTAATTTTTCGTTGATGCATTGAAAGTTGAAGAGAGAGTGTGTTTTCGTGTACTAGACATTTTAAAACCTAAAACCTTAGTATTATACAGCTATTGTTTTAGAGTATCTGGCAATATAACGGGAAAGAAAGCGCTCCCTTGCTCGCCAGCTTTACCAACTGCCGCGGCAAATGTATGGTACCATGAATGGATGGATGGAATTAACTTCATTAAATAACTAAAAAAAAAGTCTTCAGGTGGTTCTCTACTAGTCAAGGAGTCCACGGGCTTGTACTTCATGTAGAGCCCGATCCACCAGCCATTTCTGGCCGAGGTACCATGGAAACATGAAGAAAAAAAATTATTTTCTTCCATTCCTGGAAAAATAACCCACTGCTACCATAGCTGCGTTACAGTGCTCTAGAATATTAGCTGCATAAATGTTGTTTAAAAACGTCCCGCGTTTACGGCAGTAGTTGCGGCAGTGCCAGTCCCGTTCGTATAGGGCCAGGAGCAGCAATCCCCCACGGCAGTGCGCTATAGTACGCATCATGGAGGAAGGAAGTGCAAATGCTCGCAACAACCCAATAATAATAATTGGTTCACAGGAAAGGAAAGGCGCGCTATATCTGTCACACTTGTTCTGTGGACACCTGAACCGCGCCGAAAGGGAGGAAGGTGGGAGCGAAAGCGGGAAGAGAGAAAGGGGTGCCGTAGTGGGTGCTCCGGAGTAATTTCGACCACCTCGGGATCTTTAACGTGCACCGAAACTTCGCAACCCAAGGAGAGCATTTTTGGATACGGTATTCAGTAACTGTGATTCTAGCCCTTCACGCGCGTCAGCTACAAGGCTAAAGTTAGCCTGCGCAGGCTACCTTAGCTTGGCATAAAAATGACGAAGTAGCGTTTGTGTGCCAGTTCTTAGTGCGTAACCCCACGCAACCATCAATATCCATAGGATCTTCACAAAAGGTCTCAATATCAAACGTCATTTTTGTACACCCATGAGATGTCCATGCGTCCATTATTAAAAGATAATCTTTTAGTGGATATCCTCATGACCTTACCTTTGTGTGGTCGTGAAGATATCACACAGTGTACACAACTTCGATGTTATAATGTGACTTTCAGTGGACATGCATAGTTCAGCAGATTTTTACTTTGAATTTTGATTCGGACTAATGAAACATCTGGTTTGCTGGCACATCTAGATTGTGTTTCTAGCGGTTCGCCGCAATTTCAGGCAGCGCGCATTAGCCAAACGTGAATGTTACCGCGCCAGCCTACTAAACTTTTTTTTTAGAGCGCAGCTCTTTGGCGTCCGTTCCTGGGTTTCGCGTCGGCGTCGGTGTCGGGTCGTCGTCGGCCTCGTAACCAGCTCCGCCCCCCTTTCATCCTCCCAGCGCTAGCAGCAACCGACTGATACCGCTGGATGCCGCTGACGCCGCTAGAGAGTCAAGATAACGTGACTGCATAGAACACCGTCGCCGCCATGCAGAAAGAGGAGGGGAGGGTCCCCCCCCCCCCCCCCCCCCCTGTTTTTGTGTGGCGGATAGGGTGCTTTTCAGTTGCCGACGCGCCGGTTATTTCACGTAGGCCCCGGCACGTCGACGAATACGTGACCACCTTCCCACGGCTAGACCTGGTTCTTGGCGCTGCGGAAGCGAGGGTATCATATTGTTTGTGTCGGCATCGGCGGCGTTGTTCCTGAAACCAACTCCGCAGCTGGGGTTGACTCACTATCGGCGTCAGCAGCATCAGTCAGTCGCTGCTATCTCTTCCCTCCTCCCTTCATCGCGTTGTCTGCTTGCTGCGCGCGCTTCTGCCCCCATCGTTTGCCGCTGGGTGTACACGCCGCCCTCCTCCCCCCTCTTCCTGCGAGTCTCCGGTTGTCAAAGCGCCGGCTCGAACTTAGTTCCTTTCTTCGCTCCTCCTCCAATGCAACCCCTGTGCGGTGGCAATCAGAGAGCCAGATCGGTGGCGGCGGATCTGTATATGTGCACCGCCCGAGCCGAAATTGCCGCTGCCAGTTCTTGCTGAGCCATGAGCGAGACGAATGTTGACATGAAGACAAACAGGAATTTCTTCACACTTATGTGGGAGAACATCCCGTTCCTCTCGCTCGTAACGCGTCCCACGGCTGTGACAACCTCGCGAGGCACTTGTATAGATCTCGTCTTTGAGAATCAAGCATTGGTGTACCAAGTCGAACATATATCAGTCTATTTCTCCGACCACAAAGCTTCCTTCATGACAGTCAAGAACTGTTAGATTAAAGAAATACGTGTGAAAAATAAAAAAAAATTCTGTGATAGCGCATACATGTGTTGCTCGATTTCTTTGCCTCAATCTATCGAAAAGGTGAAACAGCTTATTTGCTGCGCTCAAATTTCGCATTAGGAAGTAACGTAATCGTCGGTAATTTTTTTTCTTTAGCTGCCGAATTCCGCTGGTAAATACCATGTGGATTTGATTGACATATTCAAATTGTCGAATACATGAATATATGCTATTGCAAAAATGTCACAAGGTGCGAAATTAAAATTGCCATAAGAAATTAAATAATCGAAATATCCAGTAATTTAATTGCATTTTAATGCGGTATATTTTTCGCGTCGTGGTGTTGAATCGTGTTTGCGTAGCGTGCTGCGCGTGAGCACGTGCCCGTGAGTCGAGCTTCCTGGAAATTTGCCCGATTTGATATGGTTCATTGTCTCCGGGCTACCGGAGAAAAACGTGGGGGTAGCTCGTTGTGCGGGCCGGATAGAGATAAGTGGAAAGGCAGAAAGCGTTTTCAAGTAAAGCCCTTCAATTTCATCTTCAAGACCCTGTTGTCCCTTCTCTGCCTCCTCTTAACAGCCCCCCCCCCCCCCCCCCCCCCCCGACCGCAGATGTCTCATGCCGTAGTGCATGATAAAAACGAGGGCAGCTCGTCGCTCGTGCCGGAGAGGTTAAGGAGGACGTTGGAGAGACTCGATCGCTGCCTACATTCGCGATCAAGAAATAGTGCATTCTTTGCGGCGAGCGAAAAATATTAAATGCTTTGCCTGCAGGCTTGTTGTATGATACATTTGTTATGAACATGAATAATGCGTTTATTGCGCGACACGCTGTCACTTTCATGAGATCTTCGGCAACTTTACCACAAAATTAGTGCGGAGTAGCACGCCTTTTTTTTTTCTTTCATGGCGTCCGCGGCGTTCGTCTCCCCTTCCCTGCCTCCGCTGCGCAGCCACCACAACACAATAACACAATGCACGTGTTGTCCCTGCGTGCGAGAAGACGCACAGCACACGGACGCCTCTTCGTTTCGCCTCCATCGAAACGCAACGCCGAGGTTGGGTTTGAACCCGGGTACTCCGTCACAGTAGTCGGGCGTCTTACCACTGCCACTGCCTCGTGCAGACAGAACGGAAGACAGAGAAGAAAACGAAGAGGGAGAGAAAGACGCGCGCCACAACAGCCGCCGCCCACCATTGAAGCGGTAGCGGGTGCAACGACGGCCCACAACATATAAAAATTAGGTGGCAGGCCAGCCCCCGCCGCAAGTGGCGGTGATCCACTTGTCCCAGCCCCATCAGGGAAGACCTACCCCGCGATGTCAGCGCACGTTAAAGATCCCCAGGTGGTCGAAGTTACTCCGTAGCACTCCACTACAGCTCCTCTTTCTCATTTTCACTCCCACCTTCTTCTCTTCCCTTACGGCGCGGTTGAGGTGTCCACAGAGAACAAGTGAGACAGTTACCGCGTCTTTCCCTTCCTATAAATCAATCAGTTTAAAAGACTGCGAGAAAGGGCAGGAGGTTGCTTTCTTGCATCGCTAATAGATGGCGCGAAAGTCGTACCCTCCTTAGGGTGCCTCGATGTAGCGCGCCGCCGTACGGCGGCGCTGGTATCGAGGCACCCTAACCCTCCTGTGACGGAAAAGTTCACAGAACGAGAGAACCAGCACTCCGAAAGATCCGACGTTTGTACCACCACCACCACGGCTCCAGCGGATCCGGCCCCGACTTTGTGGAGCCAAATGGCTCACCCGCTCTTTGAAAGGAGCGGCTCCGAAGATCCTGTTCGCTCCGGAGCGACCCATCCCTATATTCAGTTTCTAACGGATCAAGCTAGTTCACGGGGCACAGAGAAAAGGATAGCTAGCGATCTTTAATCGGTCGACCTGCACTTCGAATAAACACCCCTTACAAATTATTATTCTTTAGCATTTGTAGGCGAATAATAAGTGTGGACTGTTACAAAAACCATGCAATCAAGATTTGTTCCTATGCTGCAGGTGAATGGCAGGAGATATCATTGATTGCATTTCATATGCTGCCAAGGAATTAAAAAGTGTTCAGGTGACTCAATATGTCTCCTCTCGACACTACGGGTGGGCATGAAACCACGCTATAAATTTTCTCCGTTGCCTCAGTGGTTCAGCAGAATTCGGGGGACGCATTGCAAAGCATGAACAATGAATGACCTAGATAGGGAAGACAAAAAGACGAGTGAAAATACTGACATGCAAAAGACTATAAAGTAATGTTCAAGATCGAATCTCGGAAGAGAGCAGTAGTGTACGATTGGTTAGCGATGACTGGAAGTCGTAAATGAATACGTACGGATGAATCAAGGAGGTTTAAAAAAAGAAAAACTGCTGGAGTGGAGGGGACGCCCCTGAGCTGAAGCCGCGAGCCAGGTTCTTACCATAGTAAAAAAAAAAAAAAAAAAAAAAAACGCTGTCTGCCGTGGTGCGAAGTTGTCGCGGTGGTTTCTGGATGTTGCAGCGAAAAATGTTTGCTTCGTTCGTTGCGTACGCCTGTACAAATCGAGCGATACAGGGCTCCGGGATTACGTTTCACTTGTGAGTACCAATTTTTGAGCAGATTGAAAACTTATCTGTCTATTGCGGCGCATGCTGACAGCTCGTAGTCTGTCTCAGCTTGTACCTCAGCTTTCACAAAATCTGATGGTCACAACGTTTTGCTGTAGGCTTCCCAAGGATCTAAATGTGCAAAGTATGTGGGAGCAGGCCGCCTGGCGGTAAGACTGGCAGATCACTGTAGTCATTATTATTCATCGCTAAGCATTTTTATTCGTTTCCAATCAGTCGCGGTCATTCCAAGTCGTCGTTTTACATACTGGTCGTTTCATAGTCATTAGCAGTCATGGTGTGGGATAATTATTATTTGTATTTATTACCTCTGCAATGTCTATTATAACTTCTATTCGCTCTTAACTACCACCAACGTTCACCATAACAATTAAAAACCACGGTGGGGCAAGGCATCAAGCTCGGCGAGAGAGATACATAGAGATGCGGCTCCCGTTTCTTGCCCATAGTAACATGGCCGGCTTCACCTACGCTATGGTCTACGTAAGGGCCTTGTTCTACCCTCATTGGGAGATATAGGCGGCCCCTGCTCCGGCATTTTTTTTTTTTTAAACCTCCTTGGGATGGATGGAATATAGGAGCGCCCCCTTTGAAACGGAGCGGTAGCAGTTGCTAACAGGCTAGAGTTTTTTCCGTATATCTTGAATTTGTTTTAGATCGATTAACTATACCATCATTCCATTTATTGAATATTTATTTCTGGTCTGTTGTTCTGCTGTCTTCTCCTGACTGCTGCTTCCTGTCTTGTCTGCTAGCCTGACCGTTCTCTCCGGTGAGGCCATTACACGTCGGGGGATTGGCCAGTTGTTGTTTTAAACCGGAAATTAGCGTTCTGTTCAAATAGGCCTATAATGTCTCTGGCTTCCCAGGGAAGGGGGGGGGGGGGGGTCGGCATCCTGGTTTGCCAGTCTGCCGGCCGAAAGCTTGGACCTGGAATCTTTTAGAAGGAATGGAATAAGCATAATACCTGTGTCATTTGTACCAATTAGAAATGGATCCCTGAAGTTGAGAAACCGCAGCTAAAGACTGCCCCCCCCCCCCCCCTCCTCCACTACCTAGAAATCATTGAGGTGCGTCTGTTTGGCAGGAGAGGCATTCTATGTAAGTTCTAGAATATACAATGTGTGTCGGACTTGCTTCGACGCACATCGTTGCATCACTGCCAGTAAACCATTTTACAGTTCGCAGACGAGTGAACTGTTCTCGACATTATCCAGCACAAAAATTGCTCTAGAGGAGATGCCTATATGCGCAGCTAGACCGTAAGAGGAATTCATATGCAGCTTGTGCAAGAACACTGGGTTCGGATGTGGAAGCAGGCCTGACAAAGTCGGTTGTCTCAGCTGTAGAGAAATCACTTGAGGTTGTCTTGGAGCGATATGTTAATAAAGATTACAGAAGCTGCGTCAAAGGTCATAGCTACAAAGATTGGCTCTACCGAAATAGCAGTTTTGCAAGTTGGCGACCCTGGAATAGCTGAATGCCATGCTCCTACGGTTACTATGGTCTCTGCTAATGATGATGATACTCCTTTTTCGTATGCTCCTTTTTCTTCCGTGAAAGTGCTGAGTCAGGGTCCTGTGGATACCCACCTGTCCACCGTTTGCTCTTTGAATGTAGAGATGACATGCTCATCCCAGAAGCGCCGCGCTTCTTCCTCTTCCTCAAAGTCCTTCCATTCTAACACTAAAAGTAAAAAGGGTTCCCCTAATCTTCAGAATAACACTGATTTATTAAAGGAGGCTGTTACAGCCTCCAGAATTTTACAATAATCATGGCGGGGTTAAACATACTACAGTGGAATTGTCGTTAAATTGCATCTTCGTTTCACGATTCACAGAATATTATCTTAAAATTCAACCGAGACATAACTTATACTACAAGAAACTTGGCTTTTGCCAAACCGTCTATTTTCTCTCAAATATTTTATAACTTCTATATCAGATTGCACTAGCAGCCGGGGTGGCGGCTTGCTAACATTAATTTCGTCAAAAACATTTCATCGGGCGAAGGTTTCACACAATTAAATTCTACAAGACTACGAACTGCTTGCAGTTGATATCGCAATTCTACAGTGTGCTCCTCTCACTATTGCACTGCGTCTACTTCCCAACAGGCGTCCGTACAACAGATTGTTTAAGTGATCTATTGAGTTCAACCAACAGAGCGATTATTGCTGGCATTTTTAATTCTCACCATGTTCTTTGGGGTTATCGTTCAGGTATATGTGGGCAGCGGCATTGGAACTGGATGTCAGTAAATAACGTGCGTGTAATAGTCCAGGCATAACCTTTATGCGAGCAGCTTCTAGGTCAGTAATTGATTTAACTTTAGCAGCAAATGGATTAAGGGTCTCATCATGGGCTACAGTGGACTGTGGTTACATTTGAAATTTTTTACTTTTTACATTATTGCATGGCCAAAGGAATTTTTAAGGAATAGAAAAATTTTACGCACTAGAGGTTCTTCAACTTCTGAAACTTATTACCAAACTAGAGGCCTGCCTCAGGGATCGGTGCTATCTCCATTGCTATTTAATATATTAATGAGGGATATTTCTGTTCATCCAAATATAAAAGTGTACGCGTATGCGGATGATATTGCTCTTTTCGCTTCTGCACGAGATGTTCATTCCTTATACCAGTTATTGCCATCCTACTTGAATGCCCTTGAAGTTTGGCTGGGTAAAGTAAAATTAATTCTTAACGTGAAGAAATCCTCAGTACTCGTTTTCCCATCGGCACGCCCTCTTTATATCTCCCTTGTGTAATGCGGTTCACAGATCCCACAGGTTGAATCCTTGAAGTACTTGGGTGTATTATGTCCCAATTAGACTGGCGGCCTCCTATCAAAAGCGATTGCCTGAAAGGGGAGCGAGTCCTTGGTCGCCTGATTAGAATTAGCCATAAAAAATTCGGTATGCGCAGAGATACTCTTTTGTTTCTCTATAAAACTTATGTGAGACCAATTCTGGAGTTCGCCTGTGTTTTTTTCCCGGGCAGTCGTAAATACAAACTATGACCTTTGTTGCTACTGGAGAGGCGCGCTTTACGATTATGTTTGGGGTTGCCAAAATCAGTTTCAAATGCAGTCCTCTATTTAGAGGCCCGTGTACAAGACTTGAACTCTCGGTTTGAGCTTCACACTGTGCGAACCTTTTTACGAGCACTGGAACTCCTGTCTGGAATGGCTTCTCCCATTTTTATTACACACTAAGTTCAGTTTCTAGATTATCATTGGCCGCAATATAAGCACCCACAATGTGTATTTACTCAGTCCTTGCTGTCTAAAATTGCAGTTTCGCTTATTTCAGTAAGACGTGTTGGTAGTGTTCAAGTTACTTCAGCACTGTTATTTGACCAGTTGTTGCCATCTAATGCAAAGCACGTGACTACCATTGTAACAAATGGCCACCTTGAAGATTATCTATTACAGTACCCACGACACGTATCTTTTTTCACAGATGCCTCACAACGGGATGAAAAAACAGCAATAGGTATTTATTCCCAGGCACTCGATTGGAGGTTTTTTGTACGGATCCCTGATTACACACCAATATATACTGCTGAATTGCTTGCAATTGGTTTGGTCCTTCAAGAAGTTCCCGGTAACGTTACTCACGTAATCACATACTCTCTGACTGCTTGTCAGTCTTAGCAGCATTAGAAAGCCCGAAAATGCGTCTTTTGAAGCAAACTCTGATGTTTTTCCTTCCGTTACACTTACAGGAAGTGCGTTTTCAGTGGGTTCCGGAACACTGCGGCATCGCTTCTAATATAATGGCGGATTATTTAACAAATTCAGCTCTCAATGGGCCTGTTGCTGATGATGTACCGAATATTATTTTGCTAAATACATCCCGTTTTGAACGGTCTCAAACGTTAAGCTCTTTGAGCCATGAGCCACTTCTTTTTGAACGGCTTCAAACGTTAAACTCCTTGAGCCATGAGCCACTTCTTTTTGAACGGTTTCAAACGTTAAACTCCTTGAGCCATGAGCCACTTCTTGCGACTATGGATTTCAAGCATTAAAATTTCCATTGGAATGTCCGGTTTTGTACCTCGAGGTAATGTGAGGTCTCCATGACGCTCATACGTCGTAGAATTCCTTGTCTCAATCTTTATTTATGTCGCTCTGGACTCACGCCATCGAATCTTTGTGCGTAATGTGATGACGTGGAAACAATTGAACATTATACCCTCTCCTGCCGCAGGTATGCTACTCAGAGAAGAAAATATTTAGAAATACCCCTTGCTTGCCTAGGACTGCCATTTACCGCCCCCCTTCCCCCCCTCCCCCCAGTTTCTGTCCTTCTCTCCTTTGGTGCAACCGTCCAAGGGTATGCCCTAAAACCGATGTGTGAGTTACTTCGCAATTATAATATTCCTACCGGAAGATTTGTGTGTTAGCGCTGATCTGTCTGAATGATACTGTTGATTTTTTTAATTTTTATTATTTTTAAATTTGAATCCCTTTTTCATTGATTTCTATTTCTTACGCCTCAAAATTCCAAATTATTTCAGCAGCCCTAACTCCTAATTAATAGGTTATCTATCATACAGTCAAATCGACATTATAAATTCTATTCTGTCACAATGAATTCTGGCCAATCCCCCTATGGGTATATGCCATATACACCGAAGGTGAAGAAGAAGAAGAAGAAGAAGAAGAAGAAGAAGAAGAAGAAGATAGAAAATCTAATATCTCTGCACCCCAATTCTTGGCCGATCCCCCTGTGTGGGTATGTGCCATCACATTAGAGGAGAACAACAACAACAACAACGGTGGCTAGGCGAAATGCCTACACGGCCTTCTTTTTCGCTCCTCGGCCTGCTCATACGCCGATCGTCTAATTATTGGGTTGCTTGTCCTGGTTTTGTCTTTACCCATTGCGCCTTTGCGTCTTTTGTTTTCTGTTGGCTAACGCACATGGTGACATTGGTAATTTAAAGTTATGTCGACGCAGACCCCCGGCCAAGGGCGCTCCCCTTGGTCGGCTTTCCTGATCTGCCCTTGGAAGCTTTTCAGAGCTCCGGTGTCCGCAACATCCCTGTGGCGCTCGTTCCTAAGGATGGTGCCACCATTAAAATGAACAATCCAGGAGCTGTTCGAGTTGCCATTCAGGAAGCTACTTCCTTCTACGAAAGAATATCTGAGGTACGCCAATTCGGTCGCGGCGGGATTCTATGCCGCTCACCACTGCAGACCTGGCATGTGTAAAGGATCTTCTAAACTGCTCTATATTTGCATCAATCAGGTAAGCAGTTTTATTCCTTCGCATCCGGCCCGAACAAAAGGTCTAGTCCGAGGTGTTGATTCCTTCTTAAATCCAGAAGAAAACCTTGACCTTCTCTCCGCTGCAGTCGTCGCTGTCTATCGCTGTAGCCGGGAGGTAAATAATGTTCGGGTGCCGACAGAATCGGTAACTGCTACTTTTGCAGGCACAGTCTGTCCATCAGAGATTAAAGCATGGTTTTTGATATTACGTGTAGATCCCCTACCATCGAAGCCTCTGCAGTGCAACAACTGCTGGCGTTATGGCCATACTGCTGGTGGTTGCAAGTCCACTTTGCGATGTTGCAAATGCGACAATGCCCATAAATCCCATTTATGCTCAGATGAAAACTTCAAATGCTGCTTTGCGGTGGAATTAACTCTGCAAATTATTTGGAACAACCGTCTAGGGCTCATGAAATGCAAATTCTGGAAATAATTGACCGAAAACTTTGCTCGCGGCGTGAGGCAATACATGAAATTAAAGAGGAGGAGGAGGAGGAGGAGGAGGAGGAGGAGGAGGAAAAACTTTATTTAGCCCTATATTACTTGGCGGTTTTTGGGACGTCTTCAGAGATGTCTACTTGTTGAATCCACAAGAGTCTTCTCCGTTGACTTCGTGCACTTTTGCACAATGGTCGGTTGCCCTCAGTCCAGGGCTCCGCTGGCTACTGCCGCCTGTTGGGCTCGCTGTACCAGACCTTGCTGGTCTTCGCAGCGGTCGCTGGAAAGCAGAGTCTCCCATTGCTCCGCACTCGTGTTTCGAATTTTGGGGACCACATCTATGTTTTGACAGGCCCATATGATGTGATACAGTGTTGGTTTTTGGTTTGGTTTGGTTTGTTGGGTTTAACGTCCCAAAGCAACTCAGGCTATGAGAGACGCCGTAGTGGAGGACTCCGGAAATTTCGACCACCTGGGGTTCTTTAACGTGCACTGACATCGCACAGTACACGGGCGCCTTGCTTTTCGCCACCATCGAAAAGCGGCCGCCGAGGCTGGGATTCGATCCCGCGTCCTTGGGAACAGTAGTCGAGCGCCGTAACCACTGCGCCACCCCGGCGGGGTTTTTCATCGCATCACGGACATCTGTCAGCGTATATGGTAGGGTGCATTTTGTTTAGTATGTGTAGGTTTGGGTATGAACCCGTTTGCAATTGTCTCCATATGACAGCTTCCTCTCTGGTAAGAGAACTGTGCGGTGGGGGATATCGCATTCTTCTTCCTCTATAGTTTTCTAGTACGGCCGAGTATGCCTTGGGTGCTGGCAAAAGTTCCGCGGACTCGTCGGATGCTCGGAAAGTAGTGTATGCTCGAGCTATCCTGTCAGCCTCCTGGTTCCCTGCCACCCCCATGTGCCCCGGTACTCACATAATTTTGTGTCTGGTCTTGTTTTCTTCGTGGTTTTTAATTCTGTCGCTCGCTTCGAGGAGTATACGGAGCGCGTGACGACCAATCCTACCATTCATGAAATTTCGACAGGCTGTTTGAGAGTCCGTGAGTATTGTTAGCGACCGCCCAGCTCTATAGCCCTCCGCCACCACTAGAGAGCAACGGCTACTTCCTCGGCCTCTGCTACTGTGCAGTGTCGGATAGAGGCGCTGGTCACTTCGCGTAGAGACGAATCGACCACCGTGGCCACTGCAATGTTGATGTGTCCCCCTCTCGAGGACGCGTCTGCATACACGGTCGTGTCTTGAGGAGCGTATGTTTTTTACATAAAATCGGCCCTTGATTCTCTTCTATCATGGTGGAGGTTAGGGTCCACGTTTCTCGGGATTGGAGCTTTTTGAGGGACTTGCGAAGTTCGTCGGGGATCGTTACCGTCCTCGCTATTTCTCGCATCTGCTCACAGTATCCGAGTCTCTGTAAAAGCGCTCTTCCAGTCGTTGTCTGCAGCAGCCCGAGTTTTTGCGACTCAAGCTGCGCCTCGCGTAGTTCTTCGAATGTGTTTTGCAATCCAAGCGCCATGAGCTTTTCTGTAGACGTGTTGCGCGGTAATCGGAGCGCCGTCTTATACGCTTTGCGTAGCAGGGCATCCGCTTGTTGTATTTCACTCTTGTTGAGGCACTGGTAGGGCAGGGTGTACATAATTCGGCTCACTACCATGTTTAACTAGTTTTAGTGTGTCCTCTTCGCGCATGCCATGCCGCCTGTTGGTGATGCGGGTGATCATGCGTGTCACTTGTAGTGTTGTTGTTTTGAGCATGGTAAAAGTGTGACTACTGCGTTGGTTCGATTGAACCCACATACCTAATATTCTTATTGTTGTCTTTTCCGGGATGGGCATTCCTTCCAGGTAGATGTTGAGTTTCAGGTTCTCACTGTTTGGGACGGTCCGGTTTTGTTTGCCTCTCCACACTCGAATCAGTTCCGATTTCTCGGTCGAGCATGCAAGTCCTCTTTCTCCGAGATATTTCTGTACACAGGAGGCCGCTTCCTGTAGTTTTTCTTCCTTCTCCCCGAGGGAACCGGTGTTCGTCCAGACTGTTATGTCGTCTGCATGCATGGCGTGCCTGGTGCCTTCGAGCTTCTCTAGTTTTCGTGCTAGACCTATCATAGCTATATTGAAGAGGATATATGAGATGACTGATCCTTGGCGTGTTCCTTTGTTTGGCGCGTGAATTTTGTTCGATCGAAGGTCTCCCATGCCGATGGTGGC
This sequence comes from Amblyomma maculatum, assembly GCF_055883805.1. Lineage (NCBI taxonomy): Eukaryota > Metazoa > Arthropoda > Arachnida > Ixodida > Ixodidae > Amblyomma > Amblyomma maculatum. Next base: position 215,293,529 of record NC_139346.1, on the reverse strand, counting down.
AGTTCTATCTTACAGGAAGGCTTTGACGTACCCGTGGATTCTGTGTCCGCAGTCCAGGTCGTCTAGGCCTGTAAGGATCGCTTCGTGACTGACGTTATCAAATGCCCCCTTGATGTCAAGGGCCATTATGACATTTTCACCCGTTCGGGGTACGTTGCGGAGCACATCTTGTATTTGAAGCAGCACGTCCTGCATCGAGAGTTATGCTCTGAAGCCGAACATGGTATGGGGTACATGGTTATTATCTTCCATGAAATTTTGCAGTCTGAGCATCACCACACGCTCGTAAAGCTTGCCGAGGCACGACGTGAGCGAGATGGGCCTGAGATATTCAATTTGGAGCTGTTTGCAAGGTTTAGGAATCATAATTACTTCGGCGTGTTTCCAGTCTTCGGGAACCGTCTCCGCCTCCCAGTGTTTGTTTAGAAAGCTTACGAGCTCTTGTATGAGGTCTTCACTCAGGTTTCGGATCAGGGCGTTGTCGATTCTGTCGGCTTCTGCTGCCGTGTTTCTGGTCGTATTCCTTATGGCCGCATAAACTTCTTCCACAGTTATTGGGCGGTCGAGTCTCTCGTTTTCGGCTCCGCGATAGGTTCCTTGGTATCGTGAGGGGTTGTGATCACCGAAAGATTTTTTTTCGTGCCTTCTCTAAAAGGTCGGTGTCCGAACCCTCGAAGGAGTGGATGAATCTGTGGATGCTTTTATTGTTTTCTGATTTTGTTTTGGTCGGATCGATTAGTGTTCTTAGGAGATTCCAGGTTCTGGCCGTACCTAAGGTTCCCTTAAGCGAGTCGCTGAATTGTTCCCAATTTTGTCTCGCGAGTTGCACTGCGTATTCTTCAGCTTTTGACGTAACTTCTGCTATCCTTAATTTCAGTTTCCTGTTGTGTTTTTGCTTCCGCCATCTTTTGGTGAGACTGCGTCTGGCTTCCCATAGTCGCAGAAGGTGCCCGTCTACTTCGGGCGTTGTTGTTGTTCGTCTTACACTTTTTTGCATTTGTCTCGCGTTTCTGTCAACATGCCACTCCAGTCTTCTAGTGACTGGATGCCGCCTTAAGATTTTTTGCAAGTCCCGCGGAACGCGTTCCAATCCGTGAGTTTTGCTTGTCCGATCCGGCATCTTACCCTTTCCGATGCTATTCGCTTCCGGAGGATAAAGGGATCGCTGCCTAGGTTTTCCATCATATTTTCCCACTGTGACTTCTTGCTCTTCCTTACGAACGTGAGGTCCGGGCAAGTGCCCTTGCTCGATTCTCGTGGGGGATCTGTGATTAGCCTGCAGCCAAAATATTCGGCTACGTCCGCTAATGTTCTTCCCTTGATATCTTGTTTCCAGTATCCCCAACTCGTGTCCATGGCGTTGAAATCTCCTATCATAATGAGTGCATTTTCTTTGGCCAGCTTGTGCGCTCCGTGGAAGAGTTCGAAGAATTTGGCTTTTCTTTGTCTTGGCGGGCTGTACACGTTCAGTACGAATGTACTCCTTCCCTTTCGCTTTTTCGGAATGATTTCGACAAGCGCGTGCTCGATGTCCGTGTCGGCGATGGTATCGTGCCTGATTGCGGTGATGGCTTTGATGACTAGAACGACTGCTTTACCTCCGTTTTGGCTCTCGTAAACATCGTACCCCTGTAAAGGCCTGGTTCCAGTCTCTTGAAGCGCAATCACATCGGGGGTTGTAAGCTGTGTGTTTATGTATTATTTTAGTAGGGCCTGCAGTTCCATTGCCAAATTTCTAAGTTTTCTTGGTCTTGCTGACGCGTCTTGGTCATGTTTACGTGTTCGTGCTGTTGCCTTGTTCGACAGCGAACGCCGTTAACGCTGGACGGTTGTACGCTCTTTCCCTAATGTTTTCGTTATGTCTGTTTTCGAAAAGCACTTTTGATTTCTGAGATCTGCCCCTGAAATTGTGCTTGTATCTGTTGCATTTGAGATTGGATTTGCCGCATCATATCCATCTGTTGCATTCGTGTTTTAAGTTTTCCATTGTTGGATGCTTATGGCTGTTTTGGAAGGGCTCTAGTGATTTCAAGCTCCTGCTGTTGTGCCTTTAGTGTTTTTGTTAGTTCCTCGACCTTGCGTTCGAGCTCATTTTGTTTGAGTCGAGCGAGTTCAAACTCGCGTCTGAGTGCATCGCTGCTCGCGTCGTTAGCTTCTTTGACAGGAATATTTTTGTCGTTTGTATTGTTTGTGTTACTACTATTTTCTACCGAGTGCGGATCAATGGTAGATGCCCAGCTTACCTTGCTGCCGCCTTTCTGGGAAAGCTTTCTGGGAAAGCCTGTGAACCGGCCGGCGACAGAGGTATCTTCATGGCGGTTGAAGTAGGCGGACACGCGTCACTTCAGCTCCGCAAATTTTGACAGATTTCACCGGACCAACGCTTTTTCGCCACCGGATTTCATTCGGAACTGGAAGACATCAAGTGCTGGATCCCCTGGATGCCATATTTCAAGCTCTAGGACCATTTTTTCGGATCTTTACCGGACTTGAAAGTTCCAAAGCGGGCGCCAGCCCGCTAACCCTGACGGGACGCTCAGCACGACGTCGGGAGAGCATGGGATGCTAGGCTTATTGATGACGGCGGCGCCTAGCACCGACGCTTCTTCAAAGAGAGACCATATGGCAGGGCCAAGCCAAGCCCCAATTGCGTAGCCACAACCACCAAATGCCCTCCTCGACGAATTCCAAGGGATGGATGAAGACGACTTTGGAGACGCCGAGTCAGGAAGCGAAGACGGAATCCCGTCAGATTCCTCCTCGGAGCGCGTCGGGTACAACAACGATGCCAGTTGGGAGCTTGTTCAATCCAAGCGCCAGAAAAAAAAAAAAAAAAAAAAAAAAAAAAAAAAAAAAAATTCAGAGGCAAGGACAACAGAAAGGCACGGGAACCGGCCTGGACTCCCAACCTCACGATGGAAAATCACTGGGTAATGCGACCGGCTGCAACAAGACTGGACAGGGGGAGTAGAGGAGGCCTAGGCGAAGACTGCCGCCACTCCCCCATCGGAGGGCGGCTGCCCTCTCTGCAGCGGTGGAAGTCGTGTACTCCGCGTCTGTACGGGGGAAAAAAAAAAGCCTGCTGTCTCACGTGCTCTAGCAGCAGTTTGGAGCTAGAAAGCGTTTTCATCTCAGCTTTGGTAACGGTACAAACACCACGCGTACTGCGCCAAAACAAATGAGTATAATTATAGCAAGCATGTATTAAACCGCAAAAAGTTATGCTCACTCCACAATCACAGAAAACGTAATGAACTATTCTGTCAATAAAAGAATTGTTCGCGACAACATGGCAAGATGGTTTTGATAGAAGCATTAAAAAATCAAGTTAGAATGGCGCCGACTGAAATAATATTTCACGCAAATCTGTCGGAAGTCGAGGTTAGCTGTGACGTCCTGCATATTGCAAAATTAAATAAAATCGGCATTTTTTGTTAGCCTCTTGTGCTTTGGTGCTTCAGTAGCTGTACGAAACTCCACGCAACTCAAGACTGCTATCAATATAAGCATTGTTCACCAGCAATGAAACGTTCCTGTCGATACCACCATTCGTGATATTAAGGTAGCGCATAATATTTCGCTATCACCTGCAAGTGCAAGCAATGCGGCTTCAAAAGCGGTGACTTCCTCTTGAAACGCAATTTCGTCACAACTTTTTTTTTTTTAAGTATTCTCTGTCTTGCGGGGAGATTGCGACCTTTTTTTACATTTCTTTTCCCCATTCATATGCTTTTTCTTTACTTGCTTTCTTAGACCTCCTCCCCTTGAAGTTTTCTTGACGCGCCATTTACCCGCTGTTTGCATTTTTTTTCTCTCTCTCTTTTCTTTGTTCAGTTTTCTCCTCTGCTCCTTTCCTCACCTTGCCCATTACCTCTTCCTTTCCCTTCTTCACCTGTGCGGCAGTCGTTCTGACTTCTTCGCCTGCCTAGCCAGCAGGTTTTCCGTCCATCCAAATCTTTACTGCCTCGAACCTTGTTTGCCACTCCGTACTTGTTTTTTGGTTCTGGTTGTGTCTATATAATGGCTCTTAGCTCAACTTGTGAGCCACATGCTTTACATTATTTCAATTTGTCAAGAACCTGTTCTGCGTTTGGATCGACTTAGGTTGGCGAGAAAAACTACCAGATTAACTATTTGCAGCGAGGTACCGTTTGCGTAGCTCCAAATTGAAAGGGAGTGAAATTCCAAATCTACCACTTGAAAATAGTGTTACCTCAGCATCTCAGATAAAAAAAAAAATTACCCGTCTCTTATATTCCGCTTTTAGTGTCGCGACTTCTCGCAGCAGTTCAGAGTTGGAACGCCTTCTTATGTCAGCCTCAGTACAAACACCGCACGTACTACGGAACAACAAATGGGTAAGTATACATATCAAGCCAGTGTCCAAACTCAGCATAAATGTGCACATCTATAATATTATTCATGGCAGTCAGCGAAATCGAAGAAATCTATAGGGACATATATAATAACTTTGTCATCAATAAAGGAATGGGTCGCCAGAACTTGCAAAATTTCTTTTGATACACCCATTCAAACATACAACTGAAATATCGTTAAGTTTTGTAGGAGGTCATGTTTAGCTGCGACACCCGGTGCATTGAAAAATGAAAAAAAAAAAAAAAAGCGGCATTTGTTGTCTCTTGTCAGCGCGCGCTTCGCGGGGCACCAAACAGGAGGGCAACCCCCGCTTTACTCTCTCTGTGTGTTCGCGCACCGCCGTCTGCATGCGAGCCCGCGATGGCCGCGCGGCCGCTCCGCCAGCGCTCGCTCGGTCGCGACACGCAAGCCGTGACGTAGAGTCACGTGAGAGAAGCGAGCGCGCTCACTGGTCCGTCTTTCGTGGGGCGGAGTCCGCCGCTCGCCGGACCGGCGGCGCCTTGGAGCAAAACCCCACGGCGCCGGCCACCCGATTTCGGGGAGTACTGGCACCATTAACTCCCCTTCTCGGGCGAGCGCCGGCGCGACGGAGGCGACGGAGGAAGGAAAAACCGGCTGTGAGAATGAGGCCTTACCCGCCTTAAATTCGCCGGGAAGTCGTACGAGGTAAACGCTTACGTGGCAGCTCCGGAGGACGTCTTTCGCGGCGTAATATACGGTGCTGACCCAGGTACGTCTCCCGAAGAGCTCAAAGCACACCTACGAGTCAGAACTCAAGGAGTAACCATTCTCCAGGCAAGGATGCTTTGAAAATCCAAGACCGCAGTGATCACGTTCGACGGCCCGATCTTGCCGAAATTCGTAATATACTACAGAGGTTAACTACCGTGCTACCAGTACCGCCCCACGAGGCAAGTGTACTACGTCTGTTTCCAGCAAGGACACCGCTCCGACGTGCGACCCACACCGGACATTATTGTGTGCCGACTGTGCGGAGATCAAAATCCGACGAAAGACCATGTGTGCGAGCTCAAGTGCCTAATATGCGGTGAGGCACATCGCACCGGATCCAAAGAGTGCCCCGAGAGACTGAAAAAAGCAAGACAAGACCAAAGCCCAGCGGGGAAATAAGGCGCAGTGACCAACGCGGGCGACCACGCAAGCGATGGTTCAGCTCAGAAGGAGAGACCTCGAGGAGCCGATCAAGGTCCAAGAAATTAGAGAGAGCTCACGGGTATTCAGGTGTGTCAGCCCGTTCTGGAGCCGCATTAGATTCCTCGCTGTCTAAAGCCATAGAAACTGCTGTGGAAGCGACCACGGCCAAAATGGTTGATAGGATTGTGACAACTGTCACAGAGTGTATATCCAACGTTCTGACAGCTTAGATTACTCAGGCTGTGCAAACTGCTACGGTTGCTCCATCGACACCTGGGCCTTCATTAACAGCGAAGCCCTCCTTAGCTACAATGTCTTGCTCGCAAGATGAATCTTTCCGCATCTCCTATGCAAAATTCTGGCAAGTTAGACAAGGCTCATGATGCAGATATGATGGAGGCAGATCCGGGAATCCTAAAACGCAGTGGATCCCCGATGCCTAACCCGTCATCCCCCCCCCCCCTACCTCGTCCTCAGGCAAAATAAAAAAAGCAACAGCTGGGCTCTAAACCAAATGATACCATTTTGGGGCAGGCCGTTGCTGCTGCCCGGATTACACAACCACAGCAGTGTTAAAAGTTCTTCAGTGGAACTATAGATCTCTTTTTTCAGCTATTATAGATTTAGTTCATCTTTCTTTAAGACAGAATTAAGTCATAAATGTTTTGCAAGAAACTTGGCTTACATCTGAAAAACATTTTTATTTACAAAATTATTCATCTTTCCGACAAGATCGGCAGTCAAGACCTGGTGGGCTACTAATTATAGTTTCTTCAAAATTTTGTCATAGGGCTAAGATTTGTTTTCAATATTCTACTTTAGATTCTGAATTATTGGCTTTAGATTTTGAAATTCCAGGGTTCAGTCCGTTTACATTAGCGAATACTTATTTCCATCGTGGTGTTCAGGACACCAAATCGCTAGACCACTTACTAGTTAATTGACAAAATTCGGTTATTTTGGCTGGAGATTTTATTTCGCACCATGTTTAGTGGGGTTACAAGAAGGACCTCTGCGGCAAGTGCCTGTGGGATTGGCTTTCAAATATTAACCTTTGTTGCATGAATTCTGGTTCACCTACTTTCGTGCGTGCCCACAGTGAATCTGTGGCAGATTTAACTTTCTCCGGCACTAGTGTTTCTATACTCAATTGGTCGACAGTCGATGGTGGCACCTCTAGCGACATATACATATTGTTTTAGGTTAACTGCCGCTTAACTCTGCCGACCTCTCAGTTGAAGTCATATGTTAATTATAGCTAGTTTCAGTCCTCTTTGATTTTTTCTCTTGAGTCCGCGGTTAATGCTACGGAAGAGTTAAAACCGCAAAGATTATGCCCGGCTATTGCATCCTGTCGTAAGAAGTGTGAATTCTTGGTGCGTGCATCAAAATGCAATACATCTACAAGATGGTGGAATGCAGATTGTTCGCATGATTATAGAAGAAGAAAGGCTACATGGAAGAAGCTCCTTCATAACCAGTGCCCCAAAAAATGACATGAGTATAATTTTTTTGCAGCTACATTTAAACGCACAGTCACACATACTGAGCATTTCAATTACCTTTCACAATGTAATAACCGAAGTGCACTTTTCGGGTTTTTAAAATTGCGAAAGAAGGTTCCTGCCTCAGAAAATTTACCCTCATGTGTTTCGACCTCTAAAGAAGCTCTCAAAATCGTAGAAATAATTGCTAAAGGTTTGGAAAAAGCGTTTTTTGTCAACACTTCCCATATCCTCAATGTTTGTGGGCCCAGTATAGTTATGGTTAAGGATGTCTCCAAAATTACAATTTCTGAGCTTTCTCCGATAGCGATGACATTGCCAGCTGCTGCTCCTGGCCCTGATGGAGTAACACCACGAATGTTAAAGATCCTCTTTGAGGTGTCGTCAAATTCCTTGTCAGAGTTGGTAAATTACTCAATCATTCCTTGATACCTGGTGATTGGACACTAGCTAAAGTGATTTCTTTACTGAAACATAATGGTGGTGGCTATACCTTGGATAATATCAGACCAATATCATTAACATCAAACTTGGTAAAATTAATTGAAAGGTTCGTACTCCAACGGGTTACAGAGCTTGTGGAACAAGAACATGTTCTTAGTCCCTGTGAAATCGGTTTTCGCACAAAATGTTCAATACGGAATGCGCATACCGACCTTGAGAGTCGAATTATCCTTGCGCGGCGCAAGAAAATGCATGCTGCATTGGTGACACTCGATTAGCGAAGGCTTATGATAGTGTAGAGCCCAGAATTTTATTGCAAATATTACAAACTCTGTTGTTCACACAATATTTAATTGCGTGGATATCAGCATATCTACAAAACAGACAATTTTACTGTCCATTGAATGGTGTGCATTCTGGCAAATATCAACAAACCAGAGGTGTTCCTCAAGGGGCAGTTCTCTCACCCGTGCTCTTTAACATTTTAATGAGCTCTATTCCCACTCATCAAGAAGTTCGCACGCATGTCTATGCGGATGACATCGCGTTCTTTACTGCTGCACCTGACACTCAAACCCTCAATGGGCGCCTGCAATCGTACCTGAGCTCCCTTCAGAATTGGTTATGTGACTTAAGATTTACATTAAACGTAAAAAAGTGCGTTGTCCTTGTTTTCCAAATTAAGGACCCGGTAAATCTTTCTCTAACATTTCAGCAGGAAAAGATTCCTCAAGTTAAAATCTTTGAAGTATTTAGGGATCATTTACGATGATCATCTGACATGGAGGGATCACATTGAACATGTTGCAGCGAAAGGGGCTCGTGCTGTGGGTATGTTGCGCAGGTTAAGCAATCCCAGGTCTGGAATGCGGCGAGATGCTCTTATAATGATTTATGTCATGTATGTCCGGCCAATTATAGAATTTGGACCTATGCTGTTTTCTGGTTCACCTGCTAACAAAATTCGTCCGCTTGTTCTTTTAGAGCGGGAAGCGCTTAGATTATGCCTTGGGCCCCCCAAATTTGTGGCTAACAATGTACTATACCCTGAAGCCCAAATACCACCGTTGTTAGCTAGATTACAATTATTGGCGATCCAGATGTATCTAAAAATATATGAATCTCAATTCCATCGTTCCCTGTCAATTTTTCGTTGCGAGGCGGCCTCCTTTTTTGGAGTCAACTCGCCTCGGTTTCATACCCCGCAGGTAATACTAGTGCTAAATTTGTTACAACCTTTGTATGTAGTCCTTTCTAACATCCTTCCAACAAAAGTACGCGCATCTTCGGTTCAAATTGTCTATGATGACATTTTCCCCAATAACGCAAAACACTTATCACCACAGATTTTAAATGGATTATTAGAAGATCATTTACAAAGTCTTCACATTAGAATAATGATAGCAACTGATGCTTCTCAATTTTATTAAAAGGCAGGCGCTGGAATATACTGTCCGCTTCTAGATTGGGCTTTTTCTATTCGTCTACCGGATTGAACCCCACTTTTCCAGGCGGAGTTGCTGGCGGTGGTGCTTGCTCTGCGCAAACTAGACATACTCAACAGTGGCTGTAATCACAGCCACTTATTCCTTGTGCTCGTCGCTTTCTTGGAATATGGATGCGCCAATATTAAACACCTTTATTTGATTGCTCCCCTAACATTTGGGCCTCATGAATATAGTGTGGGTACCAGGCCACAGTGATGGGACAGTCAATGTTGTTGCTGATAGACTAGCTAAAGAGTCCATCAATGGCCCCGTGTTGCCTATCCTCCCGGCAACAGCGTACATAGCAGCAATATGATTTCGTAGGCGCTCCTTATAAAGCACGCAGACTGCATTATTTTAACATAGGATGACTATCTGCATCTCGAGTATTCCTAGAGTAGGAAACCATGCTAATCAAGGCTGCGCTGCCGTATTCCGCCACTAAATTTCCATATGCACAGGTCTGGTTCGGCGCTTACTCCTGCCTGCGCATTCTGCGGGGAACCGGAACAATAGAACATTTTTTGCTATTTTGCCGCCATTTTACAATGATGAGAAAACGGTATTTGGAGAAGCCGTTGCAACAGCTCGGTCTCAATTTGAGCAGCCAGATTTTATTATCTTACGGTGCCACCATGCTTGGGTACTGCAACAGGTCTGTTTTTAACGCCATTAAAGCCTTTTTAATAGAATTGAAACGTCCGCCTTGCTAATATGCTTTGAATTTTTTAATCTGTAAATACAAATCTCAGTGTTCTCCTACTGCGTGCGTTTATAATTATCCTTTTTGTTTTAGTTTTTCATATTTTAATTTTCTTCTCTTTCCCTAGCAATTATTTTTTTTTGCGATGTAATTATCCATCTCAAAAACAAATATCTCTGCACCCCAATTCTTGGTCGATCCCCATGTGTGGGTATGTGCCATCAAACTATAAAGGAGACCAACAACAACAACAGCGTCTGTCTAGGTGGCTTTGTCTGTGTGCTCCTATCTCGTATGCGTGTCTCCTGAGTGTCATCCCTAGCCCGTAACATTTTGGCAGCAGTGGTGGGATGGCGCTCATTCCCGCCCAGGGCCGAACGCCATACGAGACTGGCGGTCGCTCTCCGCCACTCAGGCTCCAATACCAGCTCCTGTGTACTCACCGGTAGGGTCCCTGGGAAATCCTGCAGGCCCTCGCCGCAAATGTCGAGATGTTGGCGTTACAGTCCCTTCCGGGGGAGCCTCAGAACACCGTGGCTGTGATCGGCACCGAGGCATTTCTTGGCGCCATCGGGGATCTTGAGGTCCATCGCAAGGTACGTCTCGGGCACCCTGATTCAATCTCTGCCGCTTTGAGTCTCGCCATCGAGGCAACCGGCAAGGGGCGCAAGCGGGGCTCCGATAAAGACGCCCACTTACGGAGGAAGCTGGCTGACCTGGAGCGGACGCGCAGCAATGCTTCCGTGCGCTGCCAGAGGCTGCAGAGCGATCTCGGCCAGGCCGACGGGGCACTTGAGGAGCTCGAGTCACGTGCCTCTCAGGATCTCAAGAGTGCACAGGCCTTCGAGACACGCAACGCTGAGGTCCAGGAACTGCTTCACGAAGGGACCAAGCAGAGGCTGGTACATGAGCTCGCGTCTTCGTCAGCTGGAGAGCGAGCGCACGACACTCCAGGAGCAGGTAGAGGAGGAGGGGGAGGCCAAGCGCAGCCTGAGAAACAGGTCGCCACCCTCATACAGCAGGTGGCCGAGTTCAAGAAGAAGGCGGAAAAGGGGGCTGAGGTGGTCGCGCAGACGGAGGATGCCCGCAAGCTGGTCCAAAAAGACATGGAGACCCAGCAGCGGCCGAACCAAGAACTGCGTGCCCTCAACGACAAGTTGAGCAAGTCCCAGCGCAAGCTCCAGGCCGAGGTCGAGGACGTCACCATCGAGCTTGAGAAGCAGAGGGCCAAGGTTTTGGAGCTGAAGAAGAAGCAGTGCAAGTTTGTCCAGCTGCTGGCAGAGGAGAAGACCGTGTCGGAGCGGCTAGCCGTCGAGCGTGGCGCGTGAAGGAGACCCGCATTCTGGCCCTGACGTGGGAGCTCGAGAAGCGCAACGATACCCTCGAGAAGCTTGAGCGGTCGCGCAAGTAGGTGCAGCTGGAGCTGAACGACCTGGTCAGCTCGCAAGGCACCGCAAGGCATGAGTTGGAAAAGGCCAAGCGCTCCATGGATAACCAGCTGACTGCACAGAAGACGCACCTGGAGGAGCTGAAGGATGAGCTGCAGCTGGCCGACGACGCCAAGCGGCGTCTGGACGTTACTATTCAGGCACTCAAGGCCCAGCGCGAGCGCGACCTGCAGGCGCGCGATGAGCAGGCTGAGGAGAAGCGGCGGGCCCTCGCCAAGCAGGTGCTGGATCTGGAGGCGGAGCTAGATGAGGAACGACAGCAGCGGTCGGCCACCCTGGTGCTTCGCAAGAAGCTCGATGCAGATCTCCAGGTGTCCGACTGGCAGATGGTATCAGCGAACAAGGCTAAGGAAGAGGCCATGCGGGCACATGAACGAAAAACTGAAGCTCAAGCCAAGGCGTTCAGCATGGAACTGGAGACGCTGAAGACAAGGCAAGCGAAGGAAATAAAGAGCCTGGAAGAAAGATTGTTGGCAGAGTGTGAACAAAAGGAGCGGCAGCTGCTGTCAGGGTGGATGGTGGTCTGGCCCACTCGGAGTGGCTGGCGTGCTTTGAGAGAGAGCTGCGGGAATGGCTCAAGAAGCAAAAAGTTGCTTCTTGAGCCAAGAAGCACAGAAGCAACCATCTTGCACAGGAGGGCGGTTCGTCCACTGCAGATGTGGAGCGCCTACAGCAGCTCACCGAGATCAACACTCGGCTGATGTGCGTCTGGAGAGCGAAGCGTCCAAAAAATCAATGTGCTCATGTTGAAGGCTTGTATAGCAGTTTTGGCTTTCGTCCAAGTGGTTGCAGGGAAGGTCCCATGTGCTGACATAGACCTGGCGCTCATGGATGCACTGGGATGAAAGAACCTACTCTGGATGTGGACAAGTCCAAACTGGCGCCTGAGGTACAGGAGCCCACGAAAACTGAAGGTGTCGAGTGAGAGACCAAGGACGAGACCAAGGCCGCAGAGGGAAGCAGTGGTGAGGGTGAGCAAGATCAGCCCGTGAAAGTGGAGACCGAGAATAAGGTCTCCCTATCGAGGACAGAGGGTGAAGAGGAGGACGAGTAGAAGAACAAGAAGCCGACGGTCGAGCCTGACACGGCGCCTACGCTAATAGAGGTAGACATTGAGGCCATGAGTGTCATTGTCCAGCTGAACGTCTTCAAGCTCAATCAGTCCAACTTCGACCAGGTGGTCAACAACATGCGCTACATGCTCCTCAACTGCTATGCGCCATGGTGTGAGCACTGTGTGAAGCTGGAACCTGAGTACGCCTGCGAGGCCACCACATTGAGGCGGCGGGACCCACAGGTGCTGTTGGCCAAGGTGGACACCACGGTCGAACAGAAGCTGGTCAATCGCTTAGGCGTTAACAAGTACCCTACACTCGTCTTCTCGCACCCGGGTAACCTGACCGAATATGAGAACACTTTTTTGGCCGAAGGAATACGATGGCGGAGAAGACGGACCTGCTGTTTGCGCCACTAGTGGAAGCCTTGCTCGAGCTGACCGCCGTGAACTTCAAGCTCACCCACGCCAATGCCAATACCATGCTGGTGTACTTCTAAGCCCCATGCTGCGGCCACGGCCGCCGCCTGTCTCCAGAGTTCGAGCGGGCTGCGCGGCGCCTTAAGGCAAGGTGGATGCTAGCGAGAAACGGCGCCCTGCGCGCAATGACTACGCCCCGCTGCACTTCAGTGAGGGGCCGTTGCCGTTAAACGGCATTACCTGATACTGCGGTGTCCACCGGCCAGTCTTCAGACTACGACTGGAAACGGTGCTTTCCCCGGACTTAGACATTTACAGTGATTTTTTGAACTCTTCCGATTGGTGTGTATTATCGTCTATTCCATGTGTAGTCTGTGTTTTCGCGTGCGCGTGTGTGTTTGTGTGCGGTTGGATACGTTCAGTGCATTTCCTGTCCCCTTGCTCCCCCCCCCCCCCCCTCTCCCCTGTGGAGAGATGTTACGGTATGGAAGACAATGAAGTGCGGCGCTAGCGCGTGGAAGAGAGAGCGGGAAGATGAGGTCGAAGAAGCCGATGGTGTTCGGCGAGTGACTGTCTCGGTGGTTGTGTCTGTGTGCTCCTACCCACTATGCGTGTCTCCCGAGTGTCATCCCTAGACCGTAACAATATATATGTATATACGCAGAAAATTCAGGTGGAAGTGAGGAGCTCGTTATGATGTACAAAGGAAAGAAGCCAACAGTCGGTGATGCTAAGTGTAAATTACTATATATATATATATATATATATATATATATATATATATATATATATATATATATATATATATACAAGTGAAAAATTGCTTCATACTGTTTCCAAGTTAATTTGGAGTCGACGTTTCGGCAGGAGCCCTGAGACTTGAGAAAGGCAGGGCTCCTGCCGAAACGTCAACTCCAAATAAACTTGGAAACAGTATGAAGCAATTTTTCACTTGTATGTAACCTCTAGCAACCAAGTACGTCTATTTACTTATGCTATATATATATATATATATATATATATATATATATATATATATATATATATATATAATAGAGCGAAGTGTACGCTTCATTTAAGAAACGTTTTATTGGACTCGACGTTTCGACCAGAAGCTGGCTTATATATATATATATAATATATATATGACGAAAAGAAGCCAACAGTCGGCGAGGCCAAGGAAAGCATTGGGGATTGTACTTTCCCCAAAGTTTTCCTTGGCCTCTCCGACTGTTGGCTTCTTTTCTTCATGTATTATAACTAGCACCCTCATTTCCCCTTCAGTTATCTGCCTATATATATATATATATATATATATATATATATATATATATATATATATATATATATAGGGAGGGGGTTGAATCTCGAATGGGTCCGGTAGGTCATAAACTTGAAATAGGTAACACACGATGAAAAAAACAACACTTTAATCCGACGTTTCGGCCGGGGTCCGGCCTTTGTCAAGGAATGTAGAAAGAAGCTGTCGGTTCCCATTTCTTATATACATGCACAATCGAAACACGGGACCAGCCACTTTCAACAAATAAACACCAAAATATCAAAAACAAGATTTCACACGCGTGATGTAATGGCGGTGCAAGGTATATAGAACGAATGACACGTGTTGCGCTTAGGTCATGCATCTTAATATGTTGCACAAAGAAAAGAAGATATATCACTAAAGAGACTGTTGTCACTATCAGGACACAAAACAAAATATCGCGAGGTTATAATGGGTGGAGTACATGTCACATTTAATCCTGCAATATTCAGGAGGGGGAGGGGGGTGGGATTGATCAACTGAAATATCATTCTCATTGGTAGGCGACAGTAGCAGATAACACGTCAGTAGAATTTAACAGTGAAATATAACTGTGATTTAGCGCGGTACACACACACACAAAAAGTAAACAGTCACTCAAATCGCGGCATGGTGACAAAACTCGATTTTCTGCTCAATGCTATGGGGAAAAAAAAGAAGCAATTAAAGTTAACTGTTCGTAACAGTGTTGATAAAAGGAATCGTGGGCAAGGTTATAGGATAAGTTGTAATGATCAGTGCATGTTACGGCGGGAAGCAATATGACAGTGAGAAACTGGCAAACATGAAAAGATCAGTGCAAGTAAAGCATGGCATACTGTGAGGGGCTTTGGGCTGTGACCGTAAAAGCGCAAGCGAAGAGGCAAACAGTGCAAAATGGAGCCAATGTCGATTAAACATAATATCTTTTAAGAAGTTGCCAATGGTGCTACCATTTAGTTAAAATGCTACGACGAGAGACAAGTTAGCTTGCCAATGTTTTCATTCAGACCACAAGAAACCGTGTTAAACTTATGTATTAAAAATGATTCGCGAACCTCGCGTTCATGGTGGGTTCTGAAGCCTGATTCCAGTAAAGTTACTTGCATTTTTTCAAAGGGGTGCTTGGTAATGTTTACATGCTTAGAGATAGGAAGGTTAGGCAGTGTATTACAATGAGCTTTATGATTATTAAATCGGTATCTGAAAGGTGTTTCGGTTTGGCCAATGTACTGAATTTTGCAGATAGAACATTCAAGCATGTAAATCACGTTGTCCGTATCACATGAGAAGTTGCCTCGAATCTTTATATTAAAGTTCGATGCAGTGCTGAAAGCTTTCACTGATGTAGTCATTTGTGCACAAACTTTGCAGCGTGACTTGTTGCAAGGATGGCAGCCGATTGGTGCAGTGGGGCTAGTTTTAGACGAAGTTAAAATGTCACTGAGGTTCTTGTTACGGCGATAGACAACACGGGGGGCTTGCTGATAAATTTCTTTTAGACGATCACTTTGCATGAGAATACCATGATGTTTCTTTAATATGCCTGCAACGTTGGGGACCGAAGCTGAATGCGTTAGCACGAGATTGATTCGTGATTGGCCGGATGGTTCCTTTTCCGCTTTGAGGAGTGCTTTGCGATCAAGAAGGCTTGCTCGTTCCACTGCATAATTTATTAAGCGCTCTGGATATTTGCGTTCCATTAGGGTGTTACGAAGGTTGGCACAGTGAAATTCAAAGTCGCGATCGTCTGAACATATCCGTTTAAAGCGGACGGCTTGTCCATATGGGATGCTAGTCTTCCAGTATTTAAGATGGCTGCTGTCGAAGTGCAGGTACTGAGGTCTGTCACTGGGTTTCCGGTATAGATCAGTGATTAGTTTGCCATTCTTTATTGACACTGTCACGTCTAGAAAAGCAATAGTGGTTCGAGAATAAGAATGAGAAAAGTTTATGGCCTCATGCACATTATTAAAACTAGAGATGAATGATAGAAGTTCTGCCTCACCATGTTGCCAAATAAAAAAAATGTCGTCTATGAATCTCTTGTAGTAAAAAGGCTTTAGCGGGTAGTCTTCGAGAAACCGGTCTTCTAATAAGCCCATGAATATGTTGGCGTAGTTGGGACCAATACGTGTACCCATCGATGTTCCGTTAATCTGGACATAATGTCTGCCATCAAATTCAAAGTTGTTAAGTTCAAGTATCAATTTAAGAAGGATAGCCAATGTAGAACCGTCAATATTACTGCACAAGGTTCGATCTTCAAAAGCCTTTACAACTGACCGGATGCCATCGGAGTGGGGAATATTGGTATAAAGTGACGCAACATCCAGAGTTACGAGCAAGACGCCTTGAGGGATGGTGATATCAGCTATATCTGCTAGGAAATCAGTTGTATCCTTTATGTAGGACTGGAATGTGGCTGGAATCTTATTGATTAGAGTGTCAACATAGCGTGACAGGTTTTCCGTTACGGTTCCTATACCGGAAATGATGGGTCGTCCAGGGTTGTTTGGTTTATGAATTTTGGGCAATAAATAAAATCGACCTGGTACAGGGCTAAGGGGAATTATTGACTTTGCAGTGCTTTTGTCAATTGTTTCACTCAAGCTAAGACTGGATAAGGTTTCTTCCAAGACAGTTTTAAACTCCTCAGTCGGATCGCTTTCTAGCAGGCGGTAAAAGGAATCATCCGCCAGTTGCCTTTCGGCTTCCGCGATGTAGTCACTTCTGTTCATGACTACGATGGCGCAACACGTGTCATTCGGTCTATATACCTTGCACCGCCATTACATCACGCGTGTGAAATCTTGTTTTTGATATTTTGGTGTTTATTTGTTGACAGTGGCTGGTCACGTGTTTCGATTGTGCATGTATATAAGAAATGGGAACCGACAGCTTCTTTCTACATTCCTTGACAAAGGCCGGACCCCGGCCGAAACGTCGGATTAAAGTGTTGTTTTTTCATCGTGTGTCACCTACTTCAAGTTTATGACCTACCGGACCCATTCGAGATTCAACCCCCTCCCTATATATATATATATATATATATATATATATATATATAGGGAGGGGGTCTATATATATATATACCTTCCTATATATATATATGCAAGGGGTTGGCAATGCTTGAGAACTGAAGCAGGTGAGATCAGCGAGAATAGCCAGACGCGAGCTCGAGGCGATGGCCATGCGGCTCGAGCGTAAGCCCGGTAAGGCCGTGTTCCTCTTCACAATGGCCCTCGGGCAGAAAAGAAGCCACCCTGGTGACTTAAGGGGCGGACAAGACCGCGGGATCATAGAGGACTGGAGGCGTCGAACATTCACAGTCACGCGGCCGTGGGGATGGAGATCGGTTAACGGCGTGAGGGGCTCTCAACAATGTAATTCACGGTGAAATGTCGACTGCAAGGCACGATAGGGGCCCTGATATTTGGCGATAAGTTCCTTTTATAGGCCCGGTGTACAGGGAGGCATTCATAGGCGAAAAATGCGGTGTGGGCGGATCTACATTGCGGCCTTTTTGGATGTATTGGGTATCTGTCGTGAAGGACCTAAGAGTCTGGCGGCAATCTTCAGTATGCTTGGCAGCTTCTGAAACAGTGGTGCACCCAGATGTATCAGGGTGGTAGTGCAGCATAGTATCAGTGGGAAAGCAGGAATGTCGGCCGTAAAGAAGAAAGAAAAGATAAAACCCTCTAGTAGATTTTGTGGCAGTATTGTACGCTAACGTAATGTAGGGAAGAACCAGGTCCCAGTTTCTGTGATTCCAACCGACGTACATAACCAACATGTCACCTAGAGGGTGCTTAAAACGTTCTGCTAGGCCGTTCTCTGAGGGTGGTAAGCAATGTAAGTCCGATGAATTGCACCGCATTCTTGGAGCAGAGCTTTGATAACGTCAAACAAACAAACAAACAGAAATAAACGGTCGCGGTCGCTGAGCAGCTCATGAGGGGCGCCGCGTCTAAGGACGAACTGCAACAGAAGAAAGGATGCTTGGATGTCGCAGTAGGAGTGCAGCTATTTCAGCATACCGGGTCAGGTGATCAATGGCAACCATAAACCATCGTTTGCAAGATGCAGTGTACGGGAGTGGCCCGTATAAATCAATTCCAACGCGATTGAAAGGACCAGGGGGACAAGGTAGCAGCTGCAACTCGGCAGAAATACGGTGAGCGGCTGCCTTGCGGAGTTGGAAGTCGAGGCATGAGCGCACCTACTTCAAAACAAAGTGGCACATGCGACGCCTCTAGTATTGACTTGGAGGCACGTATACGTCTTGAAAAGGCCCGCGTGACCCCATTGCATGTCAGCGACGAAACAGGAGTAGACTCAGGACCATATGCGTCGGAGAGGGGCTGAGGTGGTGCCGTGCGGTGGTGATCCAGTGTCGTCGGGGTTGACAACAAAATTGAATAGCTACACGGTACCGATGCATTCGTCGTGGCACAAAGCGAATGGAGCTTGAATACGGGCTCGAGACGTATAATAAGGTGAGTTAGGTGAATATGGTGAGCAGGGCATGTATGGCAAGGGCAGGCAGTAGGCAGGAAGGAAGGAAGGAGGAGGAGGAAAGGCAGGGAGGTTAACTGGAAGAAGAAACCGGTTTGCTACCCTGCACTGGGGGAAGGGGGTGAGTGGATATAAAAGTGATGGGTAAGAGTGCTATGGCTGAATTCAGTATAGTCATATCACAGTCATGTCATGTCACATCACATCAGTCACATCACATCACATCACATCACATCACAGCAAAATCAGAGCCTATCGATCAGGCCCATGCTTTTCATGAAGCGGAACACTGCTTGGACGTCCTTCACCGCTGACGATCGCCACGGCCACTAACCTAGAATTTTGATTTCAGTCATCGGCCTCCATCTAGACGCTCCAGCGCACGGCAGGCACACCCTTTTCGCACTGTATATGGGTCACTCACAAAGAATGTGGACCATAGTCTCGTCGCACCAGCAGGTTGCACATGCAGGAAAGGGAGAAGAAAATTATGAGACGGCATGAAGACGCACTCAAATCGCGAGCAGAGCCACAGGAGAGCGGCGCAATCACGGATGAGTACGCATATAAGGATATCAGTACTGTTGATGACAAGAGCTTTGGCAGAAAAGAGGCATCGCAAAGTCCAGCGTCCGGCCCGAGATCGGGCAAGGCAGAGAGCTCTAGTTGGGCCCGAACTCAATCGATAACCGCGTCGTGGAGTGATCGGAAGTCCCAACCTAAGATGGTCGCATGTGAACATGACGGCAAAGCGATGGATTCGATCGTGTATAAAATATCTTGAGTACTCGAGCAGTACACGCTACTGGCGGCTGAATGAGATGCAAACTTGCAGTCCGTGACAAGTCGGAAAGGGGCGTCTTCACTTTCCTCAAAAAGGGGCAAAGCTCATTCGTCCATCACAGAGATCGCTACACAGGTGTCGACAATCGCCATCACAAAAACAACCTCTACGAATACTTCAATCAAGTTAGCTGCAGATAAACAAGAGTTTTAAAATTTCGACGTCAACACAGTTCTCGCCTTAGGAACTGCGGCAGCGGCACCTAGTTTTCCTCTTGAGTTGCCGAGGAACGCCCTCGCATCGGAGAAATAAAGCGCCGACGTAGGGAAAGTGAACGGCGACCGTAGAAGTCGTTGTGGTCAGGAGACAGCGGGCTGCTTAGAGACAGCTCAGTAGGTGGTGAGTACTGATTCTGGAGCCAGCAGCCGGAAACTTCTTGAGGCGGCAAGAGCACGAGAGGTCGCTGACAGACTTGGAATGTCAGTCACCTGGATCAGCTGAATGCAGCCCAAGGCAAAACAATCTAAATCGCTGACAAATAAAGTTTTTTCTCTCTCTCTTCAGGCGGACGACAAATGCTCATATGACGACGGCAGTTCCTCGCCACGTGACCTGGCAAGCCGCGAGAGTAGCAGATGGGGTCACTGGCGCGCCATGTGTATCCCAGTTGAGTAAGGTGCCAAATAAAACCTCCGGGTGCTCGCACGAGAACAGGAGGCGGAGCATAGATAGTCGGTTGTCGAGGCGGAGCGTAGGTCGGACAGCAATTTCCGCATAAATCGACGGAGTCCCGACAGGCCAGGTCGAGTACCTTGAGGAAGGGCGACCTGTTCTCCTTGATGGCGGTTAATGAGATGGAGCTGTCGAGCAACTACTCGAATGAAGGCCTGATCTGAGGTAGGAACGAAGACTGGTCGCCTGCATGCCAGGCCAGCAAGTGACTCGACATGCATAATGTTCTCGCGAATCAGAGCCCGCTACTTGCGTAATTCGTTGAAGCTTTGGCCAAGGGTCGATTACAGCGACAGTACGCAGGTCTCGCGCCAACATCTGAGATGCGTCGTCATCGATTCCTTCTAGAATGTACGTGTTTAAAATTTTCAGCTTCTGGCATCTGTGCGTTGACTCGTTTGCAGAGGTAAACGATATCTTCGGTATAACCTGTAAAGCTGTCGCCGACTTGCTCAGACCGCGCTTGCAAACGCTGTTCTGCAAGGAGGTTTTGGACAGCCGGCCGGTCGAAGACTTTCTGAAAAGCTTTTCTTGAAAACTGACCATGCCGTAAAGTCCACCTTGTGGTTCCGGTATCATTAATTTGCCAGCCAGTCAGTTAAACAATAACGTTAAATTTTGTTTCCGCGTGACCCTTGTAAGCGCTCACCTGCTCATAGGATATGCGAGCCAGTCCTCCACATCATGGTCTTCGATGCCGCTGAAGTTGATGGCGTCTCGTTGGTGAAGCAGGCTAACAATCTTGTGCCATCGCAGTATTGTTATTGGTGGTAGCAAATTAAAAAGACTATTCACAGTTGGTACTTCTTCCCCTGACATTATTTTGAATTAAAAATATAAGACACGAGAATTTCTGAAAATCCTTTGATAGTACCCATGCCATGTTGGGATGTCCATCTGTCTGGGTTAACGGAACCATTACGAACAATGCGAGCTAAAAATGTAGCCGTTAAATGCATTCCTGCGTGTGTGTGTGTGTGTGTGAAAGGCTATCAAGTCATACCCTCAACGGCGTAGCTTAAGTGTCCCCCTAAATTTTGTGTCCCAGATGCTCATTTGGCACAAATACATAGCCCGCTAAGTGAGCGACCATCCGACATGATGTAAAGCCCCGAGTTTAACCGAGCCGTTCGAACGTCCCTTCGTGCCCTAGGGGTTTCATGTCTGACTCGGGATCCAAGGGTCCCGGATGCGATACCCATCCCATCTTACCAATTAGCAGCTGTCGACGTGTGTAGCAATCTAGACAACCTCCATGCGTGTAATCCATGAGACATGCCAGAGGCATGCTCGTTATCTTTCGCACGCATCATGGACTGTAGGCCGGACGCCTATGAACCGGAGCCTGACATCTTCCGCTTTAAATTGCGCTTCAGGCGCCTCATACTGAGAGGTACCCACCTCCCCTCCATCGCCGTACCCTTCTCCTTTTTCCACCTTACGCTTCCGCCCTCCAGCCACTAATCCAGCCGTTGCCTCTCATCCTGTCTCTCCTAAATGGGGGGGAGGGAGTTGCTTCTCTCCAATCCGCCCCTTGCTGGATACGGCAGGTGAAATTTCGCTCTGCCATGACTGGCAAGAGGCTGGTTAAGCCGATGACTACGCCGACTATGCAACGACGGCACAAACATTTGTTCCAATGACGACGACGCGCAATCCAGGAACTGACACCTAGCAGCAGCTCTTTAAATGAGGTAAAAGAAAGAGAAAATACTTCTCGCCACGATTTTCAAAATATTTATTGGAGCAGTTTCGTTGGGTGATTTCAATGACTTGTGATATGGGACATGTTAGCCATGCAGAGCTGTCAGACATTTCTGCAAAGGAAAAAAAAAATGAATGAAGGACTACGACTACGTATCTGGAACGAAGACGAGGTTAAAAGTTGGAACGTGTTAACTGTTTGAACAGTACAAATATACTGTAACGTGATTCTGGCTCTGCGTTACGTGATGTCAAAGTATGTGTAAACAAAAATAAAAGAAGGCATATTCGTTAATGCTGTATGAGGTTAACGCTGTAGTTATTTGTTGTTTTTAAGCTCTCTCCCAGTCAATCAGCAGAGCGCTCAACTTAAGCCTTAACATCATATGTTGTTATTGTTGTCGTGGCTATAGGAAGAAAGAAAAGAAAATGCACGGGCCTGCTACTGGCTCTGTAGCTGAGCCACCTCCGCTGCCTCGTGCGCACAGAAGAGAAATAGACAAGAGAGAAAATACAGAGGGAGAGAAAAACGCGCGCCGCAACAACAGCCGTCGTCCACCACCGAAGCAGTGGCGGGTGCAATGACGGCCTACAACAAATAAAAATTCGGTGGCTGGCTAGCGCCCGCCGCAAACGGTGCTGACCTACCTTCCCAGCCCCGTAGGGCTAGGAACTGCCACCCTCCGTATTCATCATATGTCCCATTAGCACGCGCTTTGCGTTTCCTACGGGCATCATTTTGCATTTGTCCACGTCGCACTTCTAAGGTATAGGAAAGAATGAACTTAATTGGAGTTCTGATTGTGGGCTAAAATATTTTAGAAAACTGGACACCGCATCGCTTTAACATGAATGAGCGACATTTAGAACGAAAATTATGTTTGCTTTCCACACCACAACGCTTCCATCCGATGGATGACGATTGGGAGAAATGGAAGCATGCATGTGATCGAAGGAGTGGGGGAGGTCGTCCAAAAATATTTGTGCATTTTTTAACATAGTATCTCTTCATTATTCTGTTTCAGCCATCGACCCCTCTTCCCAATTTCGTAATAAGATATTCGAACTCGTGTTGAAATTATAGTAGGAAGAAAATAAGTCCCGTTTACTGTAACACATACTGTTGTTTGACATGAAGTTACGGATGCATATAGGAGCACCAAAAAAAAATGTTATTCAATAGAGGGTAAATTTACTGAGAAGAGAAGATTATGGGATCTAATAAGGTGCGCCGAGTTGAAGGTCATAAGTTGGCAACCACATAACGGCTTCATTTCGATGCCAAGGAAAGGTGGAACTTCTTGCATTGTAGGAGTTTCAACTATGACATAGCTGAGAAATCACAGTGCACATAAGGAGTAAACTAATTAATAATTATTATAATTATATGACCTTCACGATTTCGTTAAATTACTCTTCGTCACCCGTGGCATAGCCACTCAATCAGCATCGAAAGGTTAGAAACCGTTAACGAAGGTTAAGAATGTGAGCATGCAAGCAGTTTAAGCAGACTAGTTCTGTCCCATGTCATCGGTGCCGGTTACTAACAAAGTTCAATACTTTACCTCTTCAGCAGCAGATAATTTCTTGAAAAGAAATGAAAAGGGAAAAAAGCAAGGAATACATTAGCGTCAGAACACAAGCTAGATTTGCTCGTGAAAAACAGCTCTGTATTTGCAATATCACCAATAAAAGAAAAGGTATCATCGCTTTGATATGAAGCAGATGGTACTTATCACGTTAGCAACAAAATCCTCTAGAAACATGACACACTAGCTAAAAAGCCCTAAAATGTTAACTCGGCTTTTTGTTTCGCTTCATTGGTTCTTTTTGTATGCGTCTACTTAATGGCAATCAATAAACCGGTTCAAAGAAAAATCCAAAAAAAGCACCCGGACAGCAGCAGGCGAATATACACAAATAAGAAAGCAAATTAAAAACCAGTATACACAGTCTTTGCATAAAAATAGTCATCTCGGTGAGAAAGTTTAAGTATCCAACAGCATCATAAGATGCTCAATTACATAGCTAACATGAGTGCATAAACACGGACACTGCAAAAATATAGGGACCGCTCCCTATATTATCTCTGTGCCCGTGTTTATACGCTACTGTTAGCTACTTAATCCTACCAACTCGCCCAGATATCCGCGTTGCTCAGAAATTCCGCTAAGGGCAATTAGCATGTACAGCTGATTGCTAAATTGAGCATAAACCCTATGTGACTGTGAAATCTCTCCATAGACGTCCATGTCGCAAAGTCCCCTGAGCGCCTGGCAGGGTCAACCATGCTCTTTATTGTGATAATAAGTGCAAAGGTGACCTTATATACTAACGCTGCTGATGGGGCTGGTATTATTGTATTACGATCATTAGCGGCGTAATTTTATTGCTGTTTTTTTTTTTGGGGGGGGGGGGGGAGGGGGGCAGAGGAGTGCCAACAAAGGGAGGGGAATATGGGTAACGAAACTGAATAATGACCTTGTGTATGCAAGAAAGCATCGATGGCGTCAAGCTTAACAGTAACAACTTGTGTCCTAGCAAAAGTTCATGTTGTGACTAAGTATAGAGAAGTATAGACGGGCAGACATTCGGGCGAATTTGGGCCCCCGAAGAGAGCAGTATTCGGCGGCGACGATATATAGGGACGCGCATACTTAGAAACGGTCGCTAAAGGAATGAAAGGAGCCTGCACCTGCATTTAATTTAAATATGACCTATGCGCGAGAGTGCATTAACGAATTGCTAAATAATGAATAAATCAGATCGTGAAAACGTATACGATCATAGATAATTCGCCCTGTGAAACCAAGCTAGAAAAGTGATACATTCCTGTTGGCCTATTTGGCGATACGAGAACTTGGTAAAATATTACCAAAATACTTTGCTGCTACAGTGTTGCTCACTTGCACCTAATGCGCCGTAAAATAAAACATTTTTTTCATGTCGTCTGGGATGGTGTACAAGAGATTGATATTGATTTATGAGATTGATTTATAGAAAGGGAAAGGCGGGGTAACTGTCTCACTTGTTTTCTGTGGACACCTCAACCGCGCCTTGAAGGTGGGGGTGAAAGTGGAAAGAGATAAAGAGGAGCCGTAGTGGAGGGCTACGGAGTAATTTCGACCAGCTGGGATCTTTAACTTGCGCTGACATCGCACAGCACACGGACGCTTCTTCGTTTCGCCTCCATCGAAACGCAGCCGCAGAGGTCGGGTTCGAACCGAGGTACTCCGGCCCAGCAGTCGGGCGTCTTACCACTGCGCCACCCCGGCGGGGTGGTGCACAAGAAAGGAAAGAAAACATCGAACATCCCTTGTATGCTGCTTAGACTGGATATGTATCAAGAACTACTGCCTCCTACTGCCCTCATCTTCATATCCTACCAAGTTTTGCACATGCATATATGATTGGACAGCATGGGGACAAGTTAACCACCAACAGCATAGAGGATATTGAAATCGGCAAAGGAAACGAAGTTTGGTAGCTGTAACATTTGGCTGCTGAGCTCAAGATCGCGAAATCGAATGACAGCCGCACATTGAGACAAAGGGGAAAGCAAAATATTCTTGAAAAAGCAAGGACCTCAAATTTAATTCATAGCCCTGTACCCTGTGTTTCTGGTAGATCAAATGCAAATTTGGGCCCTTCTATTCTTCGACTCCTGATAACACAGCATAATGTAATGTAACGTAACGTAAAATAACCTAACATAACATAACATAATATAACACAACATAACATGACATAACATACATAATATGCACAACATGCATAACGAACATAACATACATAACGCTGGGCAAGAACTTGGACGGAAAAACATTCGTTATCCTGCTGTGTAGTGAAAATAAAATTGAAATGTAAAACAAGTATTGACTTTTAGGGATGACACTTGCACCCTAACGGAGCCGCAGGTCATGAAAACCACACAGATGCAACTGTATGGACCCTAACAAAGCAGCTCCGCTATGACTTGTCTTTATTTACTCCATAGCACATCGCTTAAGCGCTATAGACAAGTGTGATCGACATTGTACACTGATTGGAGTTTCTCAATTCTATAACTGAATTACGCTCCCAAGTTTTATCTGCATATATCCAGGGTAAAATATGGCAACAGGCACATCACATCCAGGCTCAGCACCAGTACTAGTGCTGACGTCACTTGGCGCCACTTGTGCCAGCATGCAGTGTGGAGCCATGTCGCCTCTTATGGGACTACACATACTTCGCCACAAGTTCGCAAAGTGTGGGCGAGCAAACACGACAGTGAAGCCGCAGATAGTTACTGTCAGCGCTGGAAAAGAGAAACTTCCTTAGAACTGACTGTTGGGCGAGTCAATGAGGGGTTTTATAGTGCAAACAAAGACAAGGACAGGAGAGGCGAAACACGCACGCAAGCGCTAACTATAAACTGGTTTCATAGCCGAAACATCACCAGGAGAAAGATTAAAATAACTAAAAATTTCACACACACACACACACACACACACACACACACACACACACACACACACACACACACACACACACACACACACACACACACACACACACACACACACACACACACACACACACACACACACACACACACACACACACACACACACACACACACACACACACACACACACACACACACACACACACACACACACACACACACACACACACACACACACACACACACACACACACACACACACACACACACACACACACACACACACGCACACGCACACGCACACGCACACGCACAAACTACGCTGGTTGTAAAAGAGCCAGCAAAGCAGAACGCATGCGCGGGTGGGCGTGTGTATCACACGAAAGGACACTATTATTTAGTGAATCAATAGGTAGCTGCAATAAAAAAAAACATGACAAGGGTTCAACGCTGCTGAACCAAATATTGAGCGAAAGTATTAGCTGCGGGTGACCGAGCGTTCTTCTTCTCCTTTTCTTCTTCCTCAGCCCACATATAAAGCCCCGCTTTGACCAAACCGTATGAACGTGCCTCAGTGGCCTATAGGAGTAACATGAATGCCAGGGTCCTAGCAGGCTGATTCTGACATAACCGTCCCATGTGAAACGAGAGACCGAAGTTGGCAGCTCCTGCCCATCTCTCACTTCTGTGTCACACGGGTTGTGACGTCACGCGCTGCACCGTGGCTGCAACTGCGCTAAGCCGATCGCTTGAGTTGGTAGCCTTCCTCTCACCCTAGTGTCACGTGTGGTGTGACGCCACAGCGTCACGTGGGCAAGACGTGGCTACCGGCCGCGCTACGCTGAAGCCTCGAAACCTAGATTAGTATTGCTTTCGCAATAAAAGTCAATCTCGGCCGCGAACAGAGACAAAGATGGTTCGCTGATGTACTCACTGCCAAGTTTCTTGATATGCATGCTTCTAGACCAGTCCGTGCTGTCCTGTATTTTTTCTTGCCGAGACATTTCGTTTCTTCAAACCATACGCCGCAATGCTTCATATTTACTTGCGTGTACAACAACAAGCTTGTATTTTTCATATCTCTTTTGTAATTCTAGGGTTTGTTCCCCCAGCCGGTCGTTGACTCAACGTCCATTACAACAGTTGGCTGCTTTACAACCGATGTTTTTCCTTGTGAAATTTTGAATTGTCGTTTTCTCTCTCCCGGCCCTCCGGCCGAAAGAAGGTGTGGCTTACCGCCAATAAAGTCGGCTGATAGTTAGCGCTTGTGTGTGCGTTACGTCTTTCTTGTCCTTGTGTTTTCTTGCGCTATAAAACCCCCACAGCAAGTGGAAAAGAGAAAGTCGGTTGAAACGATACATGCTAACATGAGGGGACAAGCTTGTCTTCCAGTAGTGTACAATAAGCTCATACTGTAAACGTGAGCTAGATTCGCAATATTTCTCAGGAATCTATCTCGCGACTGGTCACAGCATGTTACGCGGTAGCCTGTTGTGTTAACCAAGGTTGTTGGGGCGGGTTATACTGCTCTGAGAGCATCGTACACCAGACACTACCACTCGCAGTGAAGAGAAAGTTGGCCATTACACAAGTCAGGTTATTAAAAAGTGAATTTACCGGCACTATTTATTAAGCGTGTTCTCTTGAATGCCCGAAAAACCACGTAAGCTCCGGAGAGATTAGACCACAGAAATATCGTAACTTTTTCCTTTGCCTTCGACTTGTGATTCAACATGCCTCAGGTGCGCTTCATATACCATGTCTGCGGTGGACCTCGAAACGCGCCACTTTAGAGGTGCAGCCTACACGACTATTCTGTTTATGAACGGTTGTAGCAAGTGTAAGGTAGGAATGACGAGATGAATTTCGCTACTTGCGGATAAGAAAAAGCGGAAGAGTGGGTAACACACAAGCTACTATGTTAGTTAACAAGGAAAGAAAGATACTGCAGTGAACTCACCATGTTGTTCTTCATGCACATAAGCTGTTTTACATGAGCAAAACAAGAATGACGCATTGTTAAAAGACATACAAAGAAACAATCTGTAAAATAAACGAAATACGCAAAACCATTTGCAGTACACGCACAAAATTAAGGTGGACACCTAAGCTCCACCTGTAAGGGCATGACGCGACGGAGTTAATGGCTCTCGATTGCCGGCCCCTATTGCGGATCCTCGTTCGCGTACGTACATGTAGTTTTTGCTCGCTTAACTACAAATCCTCTATGCCTCTTATGCCTCTAATATCTCGCATTCTTATTAGTCTACAAGCTACAACGTTATCAAGCTACCGGCCGTAAGCGAGCTTGACATAATGCCTGCGTGGCCTAAGAATAGCCTATCTGGCTCGGCATCCAGGAGGCTCGGAAGGTTCATTGCTATCCCACCCTCCCAGCCGCCGCCAAGTTGGAGGCTCCTACCAACACACTCACGTGGCACAACCCATCGACGAATCAGTGCTCGGCCATGCGACCTGCCAACTTTCACAGTTAAACCCCGTGTCCCACATGCAACTGTTGACGACCCACGCATGTTTAATGCATGCAAAGAGGCGTAACTTCAAGAGACATGACATCGTAGAAAGCGCCGACCAGTCAGTGGCCGATTACATAAACTGCCGTCCCTGCTAAAGGTACTCTTGTGAAAGGAACCGTGATGCACGTTGCTCAAGATGCTAGCAGCGAACATATCAGCCCTGCCCTAACCGCGCCGTACGAAGGTACAGCCTTTGTCAAAAGTGTAGAGCACAGGGGGTCTTCTTCTGAGCCGTTCGCGCTGATTTAGCATTAGTGGATATCGTTCTCATTGGAGAGGCTAGGACCAAAAATCTTACACCATCAAGAGATTCGGAACACTGGAAATACATTTTGAGCCGCACGAAATGGCTCAGAAGCAGACTTCCTGGGCTCTACTCTTCTGATGGATGGATGGATGGAATATAGGAGCGTCCCCTTTGAAACGGGGTGGTAGCAGTAGCTATCATGCTCATTTTTCTACCGATATCTTAATCATTGATTTAGATTGGTTAACTAAACCATTATTTTATTTATTAAATTTTTGTTTCTACATTACTAACATTATGTCACTTCTCTGCTTTTAAGCCACCAATCTTCCAGTCGTTTTTTGCTAGTTTCTACCGCCGGTTTATTCACCCGGCCACTGGTATCTCTAAACCCCAGAGCTTCAGGAACAGTGACTGCGCCTGCATCAACTTCCGGATGGATACCATTACGTTCGAGTATTATATGATCAATTGTTTCACTGGAGTTACCACTGATGGATAGATGGATGGAATATAGGAGCGTCCCCTTTGAAACAGGGTGGTAGCAGTAGCTATCATACTCATTTTTCTCCCTATATCTTAATTATTGATTTAGATTGGTTAACTAAACCATCATTCTATTTATTAAATTTTTGTTTCTACGTTACTAACATTATGTCACTTCTCTGCTTTTAAGCCGCTAGTTTCCACCACCGGTTTATTCACCCGGTCACTGGTATTTCTAAGCTCCAGAGCTTCAGGAACAGTGACTGCGCCTGCATCAACTTCCGGATGGATACCATTACATTCGAGTATAATATAGTTAATTTTTTCGCAGGCGTCACCACATACAGCACATGCGTCATCTTCATTGTTAAAATTCTTTTTGTAGCTGCGCGTTTTAAGTCACCCTGATCTAGCTTCAAAAGTAAGGAACTGCCTCTTGAGTTATCAAAGAAAGCTTCCTTCCTGATCTGCATTTTACAACTTTCGGTATAATTCCACACTCTGTTTCTTTTCCATCAAATTTATCCAATTTTTACCTTCTGTGTTTTTCACCTGTTGCTTAATGCTCATTATTTCTCCGTCCGTGTGACTAGCATATACCAGTTAGTTTCCTAGTTCTTTTCCTCCATTGTGAGCCAACACTTTTTAACTACAGGTACTTAAATACTTTAGCTGCCCATCTGTTACTGTAGAATTTCCTCAGGCGTTCCTCATATAATATTTTACTCTGAGCTTCCCGCACTTCGAAAAATGCCCAGCCCATATCTCCCTGTACCGCCTCATTTGTGGTTTTGCCGGGGGCACCTAGTGCTAATCGTCCAACGGCTCTCTGATTTATTTCTAATGTCGACGGTACCTCTGATTTCAGGCACAAAACCGCATTTCCGAAAGTAAGTCAGGGCACCATAATTCCTTTCCAAATACCCCTCAAAACCTCATACCTGTTGTATCCCTACAATGCCCTTGCTTAATTATCCCGGCATTCCTTCGCCCTTTGGCCTTAAGTGATTGCTCATGCTTTCCAATGTATGCCAATCCTTCGTTTACCCATACCCCCAGAGAAAGACTGTACCTGCGCCCCCTAGGAGTAGCGTGCTTGACTTTAGATCCAAGAGCCGTGGAAAATTGGCTTCTGATCTCACCTTCCCATCTAAAAGGCGAAGCCATAGTCGGCAGCACCTGCCACTTCAGCCATGCCATATAGACCCGTGACGTCATGCAGCCCGATGACCAGTCTGTGCAAGCACACAGTTTCTTATACTAACTAGAGGGAAGTTGAGGGCGCTGCACTTCAGCCACCATGGGCGCACTAAGAATCATGGACCGGTGACCTACTTGATGCGGGACAGTCGATTTCTCTCGGGTGCACGGAGTGGCGTTACTAAGATGTTTTTTCATCATCATCATCATCATCATCATCATCTCGAGGTGCGTACACTTACCGCAAAAGCCATAGTAGCGAAGGCGCAAAAGCAGAGGTCGCCAATAAAAGGTTTCTATTTCCCAAAATGCACTAAAAACTTCCTTAGGTGATTGCACAACCATAAATATTTCCAAAATGTTTTTTTTTTTTTTCAAAGTGTGCCTATTAAGTGCGAAATATTGGTATTTGTGCTGCTGAAAACTAAGCCAATAGGAGAAAGAGCCATCGCTTATATTGGGTAAATTTCACACTGACATGCTGTTTCTTTCTCTTTTTGCACTTTATAGCCACAAAATTGAATGTTAGAGCATTGTTTATGGTAGAACAAGGTTTATCTTTGCATTAGTAGTTGCCAAAAGTTGTAGTTCGGCACTCGGTAGCTCTCCGGCCCATGATGCTTTGAGCGCCCATGGTGGCTGAACCGGTCGTCAGGAAACTCCGTGTAAACTCCCACAATTGGCAGCACCGCTTTCCCTCTAGGTAAAGCTAGAAACTCGATGTGTACAAAGCCATGTCACCTGCAAACTACCAAGTGCCAGATGAATTCCCGTAATTTATCGCTCACAACACCCACGTCGCCATATTTTCTGGAGAACGGGGCCTTTAACGCCGTCGCGTTAAAATGCGCCTTCTGCAGTCATTCTTCATCCATTCAGGCAATGAAAGGCGCATGGAAATATCTGGGAATACTTTTGCTCCTCAAGCGCCCCAGTCGGCATGTTGTATATTGCGACAGCATTAAGGACTCCATTCTCCTGGTGTCGGTGTTGTGAGCTAAATTTCACAGGCATTCCTCTGGCATGTGGCATGTTGGCAGGTGACATGGTTAGACAATTATTGATCGGCCGTTTGTGTGACGTCACGAGTTAACATGACACGGCCTAGTTGACAGGAGCTGCCAACTGGAGCAGCTCCTTTCAGGTGGGAATCGAACCTGGGACCTTGCATGCTTTGGATCCCAAGCCAGACACGCTAATCCTAGTCCATGCATGACACCTTGGTTTATAAGTGTGCCTGGTGTTCTTTCGCACAGTGTGGTATACTGTATGCTGATGAGCACGTGTGAGATATATTAGAAGCACAAATTAAGGAATTGGCAATTAAGGGAGTATAGCAAAATGCACGTACGCGAAAGAAGATCGGCAAGGGGAGCGAGAGAGGAGAGACATAAACGCTGTCGCGAAAGGCTGAACTTCGTGTCCCCTAAGTGTTTTCTTTTATTTTGTTCTCCTTCTTTGTTTAACGTGACAAGGAGGATAAGAAAAAAAAACCAATAAAGTAATGATTGGCGTAAGCAAGAGCGGATCTAGGGTTGGGTGTAGTAGGTCACCATTTTCAAAGAGAAACAGTTTAACCCAATTTTACCAACGAAAACTCATGTTTAACTCTATTTTGCTCATTTCGGAGTAGAAAACGAAAACCGAAATGGATGGGTCATGGAGTCAGAAATAGAGATTATATCAAAGAAGAAGCGGATGTGAACCATAATTAACGGATGGATGGATTGATGGAATATAGGAGCGTCCCCTTTGAAACGGGGTGGTAGCAGTAGCTATCATGCTCATTTTTCTCCCTATATTCTAATTATTGATTTATAATTGTTAACTAAACCACCATTCTATTTATTAAATTTTGTTCCTACATTACTAACATTATGTCACTTCTCTGCTTTTAAGCCACCAATCTTCCAGTCGTTTTTTGCTAGTTTCCACCGCCGGTTTATTCACCCGGCCACTGTTATCTCTAAAGCCCAGAGCTTCAGGAACAGTGATTGCGCCTGCACCAAATTCCAGATAGATACCATTACATTCGAGTATAATATGGTCAATTGTTTCACTGGAGTTTCCACATACAGCACATGCGTCATCTCCATTATTAAATTTCTTTTTGTAGCTGCGTGTTCTAAGGCACCCTGATGTAGCTTCAAAAAGTAGGGCACTGCCTCTTGAGTTATCAAAGAAGTCTTCCTTCCTGATCTGCATTTTCCACTTTCGGTATAATTCCACACTCTGTTTCTTTTCCATCGAATTTATCCAATTTTTACCTTCTGTGTTTTTCACCTGTTGCTTAATGCTCTTTATTTCTCCGTCCTTGTTACTAGCATACTTACTAGTTAGTTTCCTAGTTCTTTTCCTCCATTGTGAGCCAAAGCTTTTTAGGTACAGGTATTTAAATACTTTAGCTGCCCATCTGTTACTGTCCAATTTCCTCAGGCGTTCCTCATATAATATTTTACTCTGAGCTTCCCGTACTTCGAAAGATGCCCAGCCCATATCTCCCTGTACCGCCTCATTTGTAGTTTTGCCGTGGGCACCTAGTGCTAATCGTCCAACGGATCTCTGATTTGTTTCTAATGTCGACTGTACCTCTGATTTTAGGCACAAAACCGCATTTCCGAAAGTAAGTCCGGGCACCATAATTCCTTTCCAAATACCCCTCAAAACCTCATACCTATTGTATCCCCACAATGCCTTATGCTTCATTATCCCGGCATTCCTTCGCCCTTTGGCCTTAAGTGATTGCTCATGCTTTCCAATGTATGCCAATCCTTCGTTTACCCATACCCCCAGATATTTATATTCTGCTACTCTAGGTATTTCAAGGCCTTGTATTTTAAGACCCTGATCAGTTGAGCCGTTGAAAACCATCAGACCCGACTTAACGGCGCTGGAACTGAAGCCTAGAGCGTCCCCTTCGTCTCCGCAATACTTAACTAGAGTTTGCAATTCTTCCAGATTCTCAGCTAGCAGCACAATATCGTCTGCATACATCAAACCGGGGAGGCGCTGCTCTACCGCCTTTCCACCTAATCTGTATGACAGGTTAAAACCTAGGTTACTACGATGAATTGTATGCTCTGGGACTTTAAGCGCCACCTGTTTTTTGACGAGCTTGCATCAGATATACAATCGAAGAATTCAGCCTTTATAGACACGGTGGTAAAATGTGTTTTCAATACTTAAAAAGTCCTAAAAGGGTCATAGAGATTACTGAAATTTAAATGAGTTGGCTCCAACCATTTGCACTCCGAAATAAATGCAGAATCATTCCCAAGAGAAACGAAGTCCGTGAGGGCAAACATTATATATATATATATATATATATATATATATATATATATATATATATATATATATAAAGTAGAGCGTTACGACAGACGCGACTGTTCGTTTTCACAGTTTATTTTGTCGACAGTTTCGGGAATGGTATTCCCTTCGTCAGGACAAGTTTACACTATCCAGTCTTGTGATCATCGGCTTGGAGAAAAACACGAAGAGATGTGACCCCGCCCCCGCAGCTCACTCGAGAGTGAGGGCGAGACCTCACAGTACTCGCCCTCACTTTCGAGTGAGCTGCGGGGGAGGGGTCGGTGACACATCTTCGTGTTTTTTTCCAAGCCGATGATCACAAGGCTGGATAGTGTAAACTTGTCCTGACGAAGGGAATACCATTCCCGAAACTGTCGACAAAATAAACTGTGAAAACGAACAGCCGCGTCTGTCGTAACGCTCTGCTTTATTCAGTAAACTGGCCCATTGAAACCCACAGGATATATATATATATATATATATATATATATATATATATATATATATATATATATATATATATATATTTAAAGGAAAGAAGCCAACAGCCGGCGAGTCCAAAGAAAGCATTGGGGATTGTACTTTGTCTTTTTTGTTAAGTTTTTCTTCGATAATCACATAAATTATTAATGCAATAAATTAGTAATATATATATATATATATATATATATATATATATATATATATATATATATATATATATATATATATATATATATATATATATATATATATATATATATATATATATATATTCACCCAGAGAGGGAGAAATTGGCAATTTGGTCTTATGACCTGACATGTATTGAGAAAAAAAAATTAAACAGTGCTAAATATAAAAATGCAATCAAAAATTAGTTTCTATACGCACGAATGCCTGCTGGTCCTTGAGCTTGTCCTTGCAACCCGTCGCGGCCTATAGAACAGTTCCAAAAGAATATACGCGGAAACTTTAATAGTGCAGTAAACTGACGCTAGGTTTGCAGTAGGCACAGAAAAAGAAATAGCGGCCACTTTGAATGCCATTCAAGTTATAGGCACGCGATCCGTGTGCAGCCTAAACGTTGGAAAATATTTCTGCTATATCATCTGGATAGAGTACAAGGAGCTCGTCGGCCTGTTTTGCATTGTTCTCAGGCGTCACACGGGAGCCTATAGACGCTCCGTAATGGCGTGCGTGATGGTCATTACGCACGTGTGTTGTGATGGTGCATAATAACTATAGGACCTATTGACGCGTATGCATGTGCTGGTGTAGGCATGCGCATGTAGGTTGTACATGTCCAGATATGACACGATGAGGTTCACCCTGACTCTTCATGACTGGACGAGCTCCTCGTGTTATCGCAAGCTTGGCTGCGTGTCTACTAATTTTTGCTTTTATTTCATTTATACGATTTAATACAGCTCAAACGGAATACAGCCCATTTCAGCGTCCGAGTGTCTACTTGGTTGCAACGGGTTTACAAATTTCGGCACAAGGTCTCACAAAGTGCAGCTCCGACAGCATATGTAATACCGGTTCTATCAAACACTGCATTGGAACGAGCCGATAACATTCTGGAACAGCTGGAAGGAGCACTATAGTGCTCCAATGAAGAGCGTACAGCAAACGGCTGCAACCCGAGAAGGAATTGAGAAAAACGATTCTCCAAGGAGCTTTTTTAAAGTGGCGTCGACTACTTGCAATGAGGCCGCTGAAGCACCTAATAGTACATCTCGTGTCGAAGCCGTTGGAGGTGCAGATGGTAAAGCACCAAGTAGCATGGCAATTACTCAACGTCATTCGTGTGAATGCCTCGCTACCGCCAAGGTAGCACTCGTCTTCAAGCTAGCAATTACCGGACATTGTTTTAACCGTTCATGCTTGCGCTAGCGCAAATAGGGCAGACGCCACTGATGATCGGGGCTGCGCGGCAGTTACCACTTATGAGCGTCGGTTCCGTTTACACGTGTCCTGTTTTGTCCTAAGCGCTTTTACGAAGCGCTTCAAGATATGAATAGCTTCACTTTCTGGAAAACCGAGAACATCGCTCGAGAATGCCTATCACTGGGAGAACAGGCGTCCCTCTAATGATGCCAGAATTTGAACCCGGTACCGGATGCTGCCATTACGTCATGGCTGCATCGCGTTGACGTGTAAGGGACTGCAGGG
Source organism: Amblyomma maculatum (assembly GCF_055883805.1). NCBI lineage: Eukaryota > Metazoa > Arthropoda > Arachnida > Ixodida > Ixodidae > Amblyomma > Amblyomma maculatum. The sequence goes on along the minus strand of NC_139346.1, from coordinate 215,257,508 downwards.
AGCCGCTGCCTGGCTGCCGGAGAGCAGCTATATAGGAGGCGCATTTGAAGTAATGCCGATTTTACACCGGCTTATTTGCCCGTATAGGCTGGCCTAGACTCGACCCAAAAATAATGAGAGAAAAACGGTCTTAGCTCACATTCTTTATTCGCTGCATCTTCGCTCCAACGTCTGTGCCTTGCAAGCATTCCATGCCCTTCTGCATTTTCTTCATGTCTGTACGCAAGGAAAACAATATTCAACTTGAAAAGAAGATGCTTAGGTAGTAATCAATTCTTTTGCAGGCCACGTTGTTTCCGATATTTCAGTAATCAGAAAAAATATGAAAACACGACGACCAGGCTGCGTGCGATTACTACGAGAGTAGGTATAGCACTGCAAGTTAGTGGATGGTTTACTTTACGTACTGCCGATGTCTTTTATTTTATGGCTGCGTCCCAGTTACGCTTAAGAAGCATTTGTTGCAAAATGGCTTATAAAAACATAAATAACTATCTAGAAATGATAAGAAAACTGCGGAGAACTATTTATTTGAGAAGGGGATGTGTGAGTGTTAGGACAGCCAGAGCAACTGCTTTGACGGTTGAAGTTGGAAATGTGATTAGTCTCCCATAAGTGTTCTTAGTGTGTAAAAAGGCTCTCAATAACTGTTCAACGTAAGATATTGACAGTAATATAGAAATGGGACATGAAGCAAGCATCCTTCCACCCTTAGTACTTCGGGTGTAACTTTGTAATGCCACGTTCATGATGAAAATCGTACAGAGTTTGCGGCTTTTTCTCTGTACACACTGCAGGCCAGCACCAGAGCTTTTAATATGTACCGTACGTTCTTCGGATTTTTTTTTAGTGCGATTAGCGCATGCTCAAAAAGGGCAAGAATATATTTTCACATGATCTTGGTAGCAACCATGGTCGTAATAACCCTCTGTTTTGTGCTTTACATCTTAAAAATTATATCCTAAAGCCTATCGCCAGTGACTGGAGGTAATTATCTAATTTTATGCTAATTACTGCTTTACAGTGGAGTGAGGAATATTCGTGCTTGAATTGTGCAACCGCCAGAACTGTATCGTTGATTTAATATCCAGTAACGAGCGAGATGTGTCAGCCTGTATAATAACAAACGAAGCCTTTATAGAAAATTTACGCGGAAAGGAGACGGGGCGAGCACGCGAAACTAACTTTCAGCTGAATTTCTAACGGGGTGGTATAACACAAGCGAGCGCAAAAAAACAAAAACAAAGTTTTGATGGGCAAGGAACGAGCGGAGTACATCAATGCGGCACCAGTCGACCTCGCTGAGTATATGCATGTCCCACGTGCGAAGAAAACTACCACTTTTCGGTCAAAAACAGAACATCTGAAACTTATTCTGGCGCAGTTTTATCGCATCTTTTTTTTTTTTCATTTTAAACTTGAAACATCCAAGCACTGTAGCTGTAAAATCTCCACTAATATGTGCTATAAAGCAACCAACGAATGAGCGCTGTCAAGCCCTGAGGTTGCAGTCGCTACGCGAAGCCAACACAAGCAATGTTCAACGACACTGAAGGTAACGTAAACAAGCCTCACCTTCTGGCGATTGAGCGCCCGATTCGGCGACACACCAGATGAGCGTGAAGGAGCAAACGCCCAGGAAGACAATGGCTTTTCTCATTTTTGCGCGAAGACAGAGGACGGGCGTGGAGAATGAATGTTAACTGTCACTGCTAACGGAACGGGGCTTGTGAATCCCGCATAGCATTCCTTTTAAATGATTCTTGTATCTCCAAAAAGCAGAACAGTGATTGCCAAGCTGCTCAACCCCCCCCCCCCCCCCCCTCTTTTCTTTCCGCCATTCAGGCATTGGGCGTCAATCGGTGACGAGTTTGCGTGAGAGGAGTAGCCAGCCAGCGTGATTGACTGACCCCGTTCTACACGCAGTCCTAAAGGTAGCCACGTGTTGCAGGAGAAGTTCAACGCTTAAAGTCGTACGTAAAAGAAAAATCGCTGGTGGCTTTGTACAGGCTAATGCACGAAACCAGACATATAAACTGCCCCTGCTCGACAACTTAGCGGTAAATAGAGGAACAAGGACTAATAGGGTTACTAGTGAGAGGAAAACAAGCTTCTATTTGCAATGCAGCGCATTGACTAAACGTGTTGTTCTCGTTGAGCCACCTTGAATCACCCACAGCTCAAATTGTCACATTCGCTGCACGCTAGTTTCCGAGACCCAGCGTTCTTGCCCGGGGCAGAAGAATGTGTTGCGCGCAGACTCTCGTGTGTCCACAGTACCCGTGCGTGAACAGAAAGGCCACTTTGTCACTTTGTGTCGAAGCAGGAACAGTAGCCGTAGTTTCAACGAGCGGGTTGTCAAAAACGCGATTGAGCAATAAGGGTGAAAAAAAAAAAAACAGCATTGTACCAGCTACGGAACCTCCTTCTCGCGTTTGCTGGACCTGCATCGCGTGCTGTTTTATTGGCTATTTGCGGAAGGCAGCTGTCTGCAGACCTTGCGCAGTTCCCTCTCACGTAGAGGCCGTTGAAGGTGGTGTCCTGGCCGGTCTCGAGGGTGGAGGTGGAGGGAGAGTGCGGGAAAGGGGAAAGAGACTGAGAACATGAAGGCGTTCGACGCGGTTGAACAATGAGCCGAGCGAGAAGCGCCAATTAAAATACTGTGAAAAATACGTTATGTCATCATTTCTGCGGAAAACGATGCGTCTTAATCAGCGAAACGTGATTGGTATTAGTCGCGACAGTTTGTCGGCTCCCTTTCAGATCCTTGCTCGCGTGCATGCACTTTGCTGCTTGCCTAATCTTTAACCTCTTAATATGTGTGTCTCCTTTATCTGACACATGGTCATCAGCACAAGTCGTAGGCAACCACATTATGTGCAATGCTGCTCGACATAAACATATATAGTCACTCCTGATGGATTCTGACACACCTGTCTATATAAGACGTCCGGCGGAACAAGCGGTGTCTAATGAAGGTTTGACCACAGGCTCAGCAAGCTTAACTTGAAATGTCTGTGCATCTCCATGATTCTGTTTAAGGTATATGTTTCAGTTTCTCACTGATCATCAAAGAAGGCTGGCGTGTCAGCACTTTTTCAATTGCCAAACAGCGCTAAATGGTACGTGGAAGTTTACTGTCGATCGCACGTGATTGATAAGCCTGACTTAAGCACTCTTCGTTTAGGTTGTGATTAGAAACACCAAAATTCAAGGCATTCAACATAGACACTATCAACATGCTATTTACTTCACTAGTCCTTTAGAAGGCGTCAATTAAGTTAGAAAAACTTGGAAGACACATTATTAGCTTCAACAATGCGATAGCATCAGAACCTTGTGTTGGGCTGTGATGTACGACCACACATACCATACATGCAACTCATAATGCATCAACACATATCTTTTAAGTTTTTTATAATATTTCATTTTCCTGCTGTAGCAACTTTCCGGTTTTTCCTTTATGAAGAGAGGGGGACTTTGTTCATTTTACGACCTGCCAACGACCTTGCTCTGCGGTAGGTGGCTGATAAAACAGCATGCCGCTGTAAAAGTATGGACAAAGTACAAGTACGGACGCCGTTTTTTCTCAATATGGGCTACGGTAACGCGATGTTTTTTCGACCGAACGCTGTGTACCCTTCGCATAAAATCCCGCTATGGCTAAGGCAGATAGCTGTGCAGTGACTAGTCGTTGGCTTGTGTACACTTCACGGTCTTCACTTGAATCCTCAGTCAGACACACGTTCGTACTGCTTGGTTGAAGCGGGGCTATCCATGTCGGTTGGTCTTTCGAATAGTATCGCATGTGCATTGCAATGAGTTTGGTGGGGAATAATATTGGTACAATTAAAATTGTGCTGATAGCAAAATGAATTGACGCGAACGAACGAAGATCCACAAGGGGAGATTAACCTCGTTGAATCATACTCCTAAAAACGGATACTGTCTTCTACTTTTTTGTTTATCTCACGTTTCACTTTAGCAATATGAAGTGTCTCCTGGGACAAAGCCATGCATAACCCGTAGAGTGCCGCGCTGCAGCCGATGCTGTCCAATAGGAGAATCGCAGACCGCCTGCCCGGTTAGGTGTCTAAAAGGCGATTTCTGGGTTAGCCATCGGACAAGGCCATTTGAACGTCTTACCGGAACATCCCTGTTTCCTTTTTTCTTTTACCTGCTTTTATCTTTCGCTCTAGCGAACATTTTTGGCGTGTTATTTGTTGGCCGACTTTATTTTTCGCGCGTCTTCACCTCTTCATGAATTTTGCCTTGCTAATTGTCGGCTCTTCCTTGCCATTTTTCACTTGCCATCTTTCCTTGTGTTTTTACTTGCTTCTATGTCTTGCTTTCAGCCCCGTTGGCGTTTTTTGCGCCGCTTTGGTTTTGTGGCCTGGCCTTTGGCTTTTCCTCCTGCTTTTTCGCGAGTAAAAAAAAAAGAATAAAACACGTGGCTACTGAGATTGTCATGTCTGCCTTGTAGGTGTGATTGCGCGTTATGCCCTTATGTCAAATATAAAGCGCGGATCAAAGCATGTCCAAAATAAAGTTGAAAGTTCAGCGCAGTTGTTTGAGCGTCTCGTCCTTTTGTCCTCGTCTGCCAGCGCTGCGATACCATAATCCCCGTTAATTAAGTGTCTCTCAGACCCGTTTTGGCGCCTTAAAGGTGAATGCTCGATTAGGCATTTGCTCCAGCAGAATTTAAAGCAAGTAATTCATAAAATTAACATTGTCGGTCTTTTACGTCAGCACTAGAGGCTTCACGTTGGAAAAATCCCATCCCTCTGCCTGGCTATCTCATGCCCGTCCATCTCTGGTAATAATACATGAATTGCGCTCGGCTATACGTTCCACACCGCCATTTTGGCGGAATTCGCTTTACCTCAAAGGAAAACGTTTATTTATTTATTTATTTATTTATTTATTTGTTATACCTTTGAAAGACATCAGGGTTCGTAATAACATTGAAGAGCGGAGTGAGTTAACGAGCAAATTAGACATACATAAATGTAGTGTTTAAAGAGGTATAGATTTAAGTAACTATAACATAAACACAACAATAAATACAAAGTATATACAATAAGCAGCACCGCAATCCTGTCAGCATACAATGTTAGCTAAAACACTAAGAAAATTTGAGTTATCGTTGATGGAAACAATTTTTTTTTTTTTTTTTTTTTTTGCGGGAAGGTGGTTCCATTCAGTCGATGTTCGAGGTATGAAAGACTGCAAGAAAGCGCTTGTATTACACCTATCGAAGCAGAGTTTATGGTTATGATCAATGCGATGTGATGTGTAGTCAGTTTGAAAAAAGAATTCGCTACTCAGGGTAGGATGATGACACTGCTTGTGGAACAGAACTGACCGAGCTATTTCGCGACGTTGCGTTGAAGGTCGGACTTCATGGCTGTAATACTTTCTGTTCGGTTGTAGTTCGAATATATGAAACGAATGAAGTTATTTTGAACGAGTTCTATGGCGGTGATGGCCTTTTCACAACCTGGATCCTATACTCATGATGCGTGTGTTTTATAGGGTAATAGAGAGATTTAGCTTACCGTGATCCGCAATCCGCCCCCGTGACCCGCTTCCGTGCGTGGGCGGGGCGCACAAGCTGATTGGTCCCGACGCGGCAGGTCTATGTGCCGATGGATGGAATATAGGAGCGTCCCCTTTCAAACGGGGTGGTAGCAGTAGCTGTCATGCTCATTTTTCTCCCTATATCTTAATTATTGTTTTATATTGGTTAACTATACCATCATTCTATTTATTAAATTTTTGTTTCTACATTACTAACATTATGCCACTTCTCTTCTTTTAATCCACCAATCTTCCAGTCGTTTTTTGCTAGCTTCCACCGCCGGTTTATTCACCCGGCCACTGGTATCTCTAAACCCCAGAGCTTCAGGAACAGACATCCAGTATGTGGCGCCATCTATCGGCGTCAAGAGATCTGGGCATGCGCAGTGAAACGCGCGGTGGCGGATCACGGTAGCGGATCGTGGATCACGGTAAGCTAAAACTCTCTAATAACGTGAACGCGGACGGAGCTCTAGAAATGTTGCGGCGCAAGTAACTAAGTATGCGGTTAGCATTGTTATTATGTACTTGATGTGGGTCGTCAATGTGAGGTTAGATGGAATAAATATTCCCAGGTACTTACTTGTGCTTATTTACTGATTCTAAACGAACGTTATTCAAATAGCAAACTTGTGGGACATTAGTAATCCTGGTTACTCACATGAATTAACACATTTTAATGTTAGGTTGCATTAGCCATTCATATCACATAGCAATCGCAGTCAGGTCAGTCTGTAGGTTAATAATATCATCAGAGTTTTTGATTTCGCGGAAAATAAGATAGTCATGCGCAAGAGATGAATGTTAAAAGACATATTAGAGGGCAGTAAATTAATGTAAATTAAATATAGTAAAGGCCCTAGTACAGACCATTGAGGTACACCGGAGTGCACATCAGAAAGTAATGGCCGTTGACTGAGACTAATTGCGAACGGTTAGTAAGAAAGCACTGAATCCATTTTAAAACTTAGGCTCAATATTAGGATAACTGAGCTTGCGAAGTAGTTGTTTATGACAAACATTGTCGAAAGCCTCGCGTCTGGAACAACACTGAAACACTTTCGACGTCTTCATCATTAACCAGCCTATATCTGGTTCTTTTTCGGGCGTCATCAGCGCACATATTAATGATGATTTCCCAATATTTCTTATCATTGATCTACACAAACCACGGAGCTCCTTTCATAAAGAGGATCGCGTCTCATTTCAAGACATCAATCCGTGCTCATTAGCAGAATTCTAAAGCAATGTGCTTAACATCTGAGGTATACAATACAAGTGATCCCGTCCTTACAACTGCTTTTTAGATCTCTTTAAATCAGCCTACTTCAAACACTTTCCGTTCAAAACCAAAGCGAGTAGTAAAAAAGTCAGAAAACCTTGGATAACAAAGACCTTGTTGACCCAGATAAAACAAAAAGATGGTATGCACAGAAAGTTTTTGAAAACAAGAGACCCGAATGACCTCAAAACTTTCAAAACTTTCAGAAATAAGTTAACTAGTTCCTTGAGAGAGGCTAAAAAGATATACACGCATAACTGTTTCAACCCGCAGATATTGAAACGAGGTTGTCTGGCGAAGGGTAAATGATGTTCTAAGGAGAATGAATCGAAATGCACAGCAGTCTCAAGAAATAACCTTAAATGGTACACCAATGTCAGGATATTAATCAGCGAACGCCTTTATTGATTACATCACAACTCTTGTAAACAGTTCTCATTAACCTGCTAGTTTAGACCATCTGAAAACCAACTATTCTGACTGGGCATTCCTACGGTCTACCAGTGCCCAGGAGATACATAACGCATTCATGACTTTCCGGAACAGCAAAAGTACTGACGTTAATGACTTGCAAATTGGCCCTTTTTAATAAATCATAGATATAATTTCTGTGGTACTACAGCATGTCTTTAACCTCGCTTTCTTAAATGGTACCTTTCCGAAAGCCATGCAAGCTGCGAAAGTAACTGTTATATTTAAAGGTAGGGATAAGAACCTATATACTATCAAATTACAGGCCTATATCTATTTTGCCGGTCTTTTCCAAGGGAATCGAGAAACTAATCTATGTAAGAATGAATTACTTCTGTGAAAAGCAGAACATCTTTGCTGATGACCAATTCGGCTTCAGGAAAGGTCGGTCAACTGAGATGGCCCTTTTAATCCAGAAAGAATGCATTCTGAAAGCATATGAACAAAACTTATTAACACTAGGAATGTTCATACACTTTTCCAAGGCCTTTGATCGCATTAACAATGACACGCTAATAAAAAAACTCGAAACCTATGGCTTTTGAGGGGTATTTTTAAGTCTTATAAAGAGCTATCTTGAGTACTGGCACCAAATGGTTAAAATAGGAAGCTACACATCGCATCTCAAAATCGTTACAACTGGTGTACCTCAGGGAAGCATTCTTGGGCCCCTATTATTTAATATTTATATCAACGATATCATATAAACACTTCTTCCCATGCTAAATACATTATCTATGCCGACGATAAAACTTTATTATTCGCGTCTTCTACCTGTAAGGAACTTTTGGCTCAATGTAATTCAGCATTAGACAAACCCAATACATGGTGCCAAGTAAGTTCATTAACCATCAACACGAACAAACCGAAAGCCGTTCTTTTCCCACCTAAAAATTCCAGGGCTACCATTACAGACCGCATAAGTATCGGAAGGTCACCAATAGAAGTAACGTCTTCAGTTAAATGTCTTGGCGTCATATTTGAAGAACATCAAACATGGAATAAACACATCGACATGCTTAGTTCCAAACTCCCAGGCGTTGCTGGCGCCCTAACGAGAGTACGCTCTTTTCTTCCAGTTTCCATTAAGTTGTTAATTTATAACTCCCTCCTTTTATCACGCCTAAAATATTGCCACCTAGTCTGAGGTAATACTACGATGTCAAATATCACTAAACTTTCCTTATTGTAAAAAAAAGGCTGCGCGTGCTACTTGCAATCGGAATATGAGTTGCAAGTAGCACGCGCCGAACCCCTTCCAAGAAACTTCAAATCTGCCCTGTAAAATTGCTTTATAATGAATTTCTCTTGCAGCAATACCATACAGAAAAAAAAGCGAGGCCATTTTATTGAACATCTTTCAACTCTGCACAAAAACATAAAACAGCACGACACTCGTCATACTGCAACCTGGTTCGTACCACACGCAGGCACGAATTATGGTACTCAGCTACTATCCTACTCATTACCATCCTTGGCAAATTCACTTGGTCTCTGATATCTACCCTCAGTTTGTGAGTTTGTGCAATTAATATTATTACCCATGTAATAAAATGCTTGCTTTAATTTTCGTTGTGAATCACTTGATAAATTTGCCATTGTATAACGTTGTGTAACCATGTTTGATTGCTGCTGTCAACATTTGTTTACATTACTAGGTACGCAATCTTCGAAAGGGGCACATACTCTTGTCAAGCCGATTATTTTTCGGCTTTTTGTCTGTACCGCCTACATCATGAATGGATGTGAATAAATTTTGATTTGATTTGATTTGAAACTATGCAATCAACAAGAGAAGATTGGTCATGAATGCGCGGCGGTTTATGGGCGAAAGATGTGAGCTCAGTTCCACATGAATACGCCGTGCGACTTAATATGACTTAATTAATTCGTTCGCTTAATTTCTGCCAGAATTTTAGCATGGTCAGGGTGGCTATAGCAGAGAAAATTTAGTTTGGTACGTTTGGTACGCATGCATCATTTGGTTCCCTGGGTTAGGTTAGAAAAAAAAATGTTAGAAAATGTCGCTTAAATAAAAGTAATTGGAACAGAAATTTATAACCAGTAATACAAATAGGTGGTTCTTGAATTGACATTAAAATACCATGCAAGCGCCCTATCTGCTCAGGAGCAAAATATGGGACAGTCCTTTGTGTGTTCCCCGCCAATATTCATGGTGGCGACTGCAGTAAATGGTACCCGTTAAAAGCATGCAACCCAATATGCGCTGGATTAACAAACCTGATTTTAGAATGCTTTCGTTGCGATCGTTATTATTATTCAGTTTAAAAACCATCAAAATATTCCTCAGAATTCGACCCGAAAACGACTCGTCGCGGCGCCTCCAGCGGCCGTCAAGGGCGTCATTTCCTGTGTATATTGGAATGAAACACCAGACGAAAGGACTTTCAGTATCGCAACCAGGTGGCCAACATCATCGCCGTATAGGGAAAAGAATATATATTTTAATAAATTTTGCTTCTGCGCCAACGCAGAAGCACAGCACCCAGGCGGCCTAACTTTGTTCTTCTTTCAGCCGGCACAAAGGCGCCTCCTGTGAGCGCCGAACTACTGTGGTGGGCTGCGTAGATGGCGCTACAACCCTACGAACTGCTTTCGTTGATAGGCGCATTGATGCGCAAGTCATCTATTCATATGTTATCTATCTATTCATAACTGTTTATCATCCAGACAGCCCCGCCGGGCTCTTCCAACCCTTGCGGCGGGCTTCAGGTGTCCACAGGAGGTGTGCGACAGATATTACGCCTTTCCATTCCCGTGAACCAATTAAAGAGACCTAGGCCCGTATTCCGAGTTTGCGTCGTTATCGAAGTCGCCATCTCACGTGACCTCGAGTCATTTGATTTGTCTAAACGCCGTAACATGATGTTGCCACCTCATCCGGTTCCGTAGTGGCAACGCTCGGAATTCGCTTCAGTCGCTTTCCGTGCGATATAAAGGCATTCGCCTCACCTCACCTCAGCGGTCCAAAATGCCCCCACCAATTTTCCTGGTTAAATGCCTTGCGCATTTTTTGAACATACAGGTGCTATCAGAGGCTTCTGTACAATGTTTATGGGGTAAGCCTTCCAATATATGACAATATTGCTGTCTGTAAACACTTTTCTAGCGATTTGGCTTGTATTTGCACTTTTTCATTTAAACAACGCCACATATGGCCCACAAAAGATCTTCATACGAAAGCGGTACAAAGTACACCCACGGCCGCTCGATGGAAGCGCACTGGGTGCGGCCTGCTGCGTCGCGCCGCCGTCAATGGGCAAGCGCGTCCTTGGGGAGTTTACAGTTGCGCCCGCTATTTCTGCTGAGGGCGCCACTGTTCGGGGACACGTCGCCGCCGGGGTCGCCGGCTCTGAGCGCGCGGTTTGCTTCCTTTCTGAGCGCGTTTGCCTCGCGTCTGCGTGGTGAACGCAAACTTTTTTGTGCGCGCGTGTGCAAGCACGTTAACGTTGAGACTGGATGTATTTATTTTTTTAAGGCGAAAGCCGTTCTATGCCCATGGAACGAAAATCTATGCGCAGAAGCTGTGCCTGTTATCTGTGCGTCGCATCTGTGCACTGGTGTGCCAGTCGCAAAAGCGGACGTGCAAGGAGGGAGATTAATGGAAATGATTGATGGTGATAGGTAATCAATAAAAGTTATAGACATTGATAGAGATAATGACTAATGCTAATAACTAATTATGGGTAATAATGACTAAAATGATTTGTAACGACCAGTATATCAAACTACGACATGTAATGACCGCAATTGATTAGAAATGAGTAAAAGTGCTTAGCAATGTGTGGTAATGACTATAATAGCTAGGCATGACTCCTCATTACGGTTAATGACAACGAAATGATCAATATGTGAAACGACATGCAATGACCACTGCTGATTCTAAATGAGTAACCTGCTTAGTTATGAGTGATAAGGGCTACAATGACTACACAGGCAGACTCATCATGACTGAGAAACGACCAATGTATCAAACGACGACTTGAAATGACGAACTGTGGCAAACGATGAGAGGCAAATGATAGGAGAAGGGCAGGCTTTCGCCGTCCTGCGCTTAAGAGACTTCTAAGAGACCCTCTAATTTTATCTGCTGAGCTCGTTTCAGGCAGACAGCAGCGAGGAGTGGAAATGCACTCACTTCCTCTGAAATGAAAGCGGCGTTGCGGTTAAAAAGTCCAGATGCTGAAGCATAATGCCCTATCAGCTGCCATTGAATTTGCTACAAGGGACAGCAGATTGGACTTGTTGGTGATTAATTATAGGTTAACCGTGCAAACAACGCGACGGGAACACAGGAGAAGAAGACGGCATAACCGCGCTAGTTGTGTCGTCCTCTTTTCCTGTGCTCTATTTAGTTACCAGGGAGCTGGCCAGTGAACTAGGATTTTTAACTATGCGTTGGGAAGCAGATGAACACGATGAGGTAGCACCAGAAGCTTTTCTCGCAGGTTATATTGCGAGGACATATCAGAAAAAGCTCCGAAGTTTTTTTTTTTTATATATATAAGCCTGCAATTTGTTCTAAATTTGGTCGCGCTAGTCTGAGTGGCCTTGCAAGTAAGGGAGCCTGTGCATACAACATTTGTTTATACTGTTGAGACTGTTTGAGCCGATGCGATAAAACGAAAAGCCACGTTCCACAGAAAATCCGGCGCCCGCTCTGTCGGTGGACAGTCGGAAAAAAACCTCTTTGGTAAGAGGCACTTTAGTTGGTGATATGGCCAGATACCTTTGGCGCAATGAGAACACATGACATGTTCGATGTGGCAGGAGCTGCCAAACCAGAGAGAGTCAATAAGATGTAAGGGTGAAATGGGAATTATTGAAAGCGGGAGAACCCTTAGATCCCAAGTCAGGCACACTATACTCCTATAGGGCACGTTTGTACGGCTGATGTAAAGAGGGGGTTTATATAGCTATGTGTAGGGTGCTATTTCACATAATGCGGTGGCTTAAGGCTGCATTCTAATGATATGAGACAGAGGCAGCAATTACGGGATACGGTGAATAAGCAGGTAGCAAAGTGCGGGCACTCTAACGAGGCTCCTCAAGAAGACTTAAGAACCCCAAGATTTGTTTATCACTACCAGGTTGTTGCTTAATTTATGCGATATTTGGTAATGATTTTGAGGCGACATGTCAGTCGAGCAAGAGCCTGTTGCAGGAAATATAGTCAACTGGACCAGTTACAGGTTAATGAAAACCAAGGACAATGGAGGCTTGATATACCCCGCAAAGGAAGTAATCAAGCTTTGTCAGCTTACGAGTATCTTCTTTAACAGGATGGTGGAGTCTGAAGAGGTCCGGTGAAGTAGCAAGCTGTGTAAACTTTTTTGTTTCATCATTGTTTTCTCACTGTATACAGTAACTGCAGCTAATCTATAAAAACAATGATCGTGCCCATGCCAAGGCGCTATGCAAGATATCTAAGTTGCTGCCCCCACTGATAGCGAGCTGGGCTGGAAATGTCAACTCAACAGTGGAGCGATGTGTATGGCTATGGCATAAACCTCTCTCAAGAAAGGTTTTCCGTCTGCGATTGGTAATTTTCTTCCTTTTTTTGCGTGGCCATTAAATAAGCGTACTTGGCTGCTTGCTGAATCTCGGCTGCAGTTGCGCTCTGACGCGTGAACATTCTTGTGATCACAGCTAATAGTTTCACAACAGCAACACTCGATGCGCGTTCTTCCATTGAAAATTACGAACCAGCAAAATTGTATGGGTTTGCGAGCAGCCAATAAAAATATTATTAAAAGCTTTCGGCGCATATATGTAGCACCTTGAGGCAGACCGGCTCTATCAAGCGCGCTTACTTTGTCCGGTCATGCAAAATGCGGGAAGCCATGACGGATAGCGTTCTGGCGTACAAAGTTTAAGGTCTCCAACTGAGTCGAAGATCCCAGGTTATCATCTAGATTTAACCTAATAAACATATTCATATTTGCACCGTAAAATTTGTCACAATGAGATAGAAAGGTTGGTTACATGTCGCATTTTCACAGAGGTTGCTCATAGTAGGACATTTTTTTATTGGATAGCGCTGGCAGCTTAGAACAGGTTGACATCAATGTGTGTATAAAAGCTGTATGCAGAAATGAGTAAATGGTGTGAAAATGACACACGGAATTCGCGACACCGTTAAGTGGTTATGCATTAGGCTACCATGGCAGCTGAACAGCTTCGAATTGTTCACAGCCGGGTCACATTTTCATGTGACGAGCAACTGGATCCGATGCAACATCACGGTAATGCGAGCTCTCCTTTCGAGTGGTCTTCAACCACCGTGACTAAGTTTTTCGGGGTACACTCCAGTGTACATCCTTGCTGAGCAAGCGCTAAGTGCTGACATGGTCCCACTAGACATGACAGTATATACTAATTCTTGTTGCCAAATTGTGTGAAGCGGAGCTTTTATATCCTTAAAATAAAGCGCTTCTACCACGCCTACGCCTCCCTCAAAGCGCAGCCAGGCGCAGCTCTCCGCGCGCGGCTGTCCCCGAACGGTGGCGCCGCGGCGGTGGCGACTGGAAGTAGGCGCCTCCCGCCGGTTTCGGGCGATGTAGCAGGCCGCACCTAGTGCGCTGCCATCAAGCGGCCGTGGTACACCACACTTCATCGACATTTTACACAGTTATTCTACATTTTAGGTGCCTTTACATCTATATCGGGTGGTCTTTCACTAAATCCAGCAACTTACTACTGTATGCGGCGAACGGTATGTGTAGGATAAAAATTAGGGGGACACTAAGGAGTGAGCGCGAGCCTCTTTAAAACCTCTTTTTCATTCCGCGAATAATAAAAAAATATGTATTTGTTTATGTACGTTTTTTTGATAATGGAGGCACAGTATCCGCCTCACTTTTCGGTGAAAACTTATTCTTAGTTTGTAAAGTGGTTTATCGGAAAGGAACTGTGCTTTATATGTCAGTTTTCGACAAAGACCTTAGCCGCACTCGCAAGGGAATGGTGATGGTGAGAACATTTATTCAGTAACGATACAGGGTGATGCCTGTGGGCCCCACTGAACTGTGTGTCGTTCCTGTTCCGGGACGTCACTGGTCGAAGCCGCCGCTCAAGCTAGTTGTTGGACCAGAGCCCGTTGTTTTTCTAGTCCGGAGTTGCTAAGCAGAGTCGCCTCCCAGTCCTCTCGAGTGGGGAATAGGGGATAGTTCGGGATGTTGTTGGCAAGCCCAGACCACGTGATAGACATCGGCCGCATCATCACAGCCTCAACTACAGTCTATTGCAACACCCGAGCCGAAACTGAGGTACAGTGAAGGCTCCTGGATCGAACCAGATGTATACGCTCTCGCCTAATATAGGCCCAAATAGAATGGTCAAGCGGCGGAGGTTAAGCTTCTTCCTAATTTTTGTTTCGTTCCGCCTACTGCAGTAGTTAGCCTACTTTAAGTAATGAACGCAGTAAAATTGGCTGTGGTTTAGCTTTGGTTAAACCTGGATGGAAGCGGAAGCTCTTGCCTGCTACGTTATTCCCCTATCACACCCTATCAGTCTAGAGTGCTATATTATTCGAGATAATTAAGCCAGTCTTTAAGGGTATGACGCGATAGCGCAAGCTACCAGTCCACGTATAAATGAGAACGGTTCAATGCTGCTGAACCGAATGTGGAGCGAAAGCATTAGCTGCCGGTGACCGAGAGTTCTTCGTCTTCTTCGTCTGTCAGGACGCAAGGACTGAAGCGGGAAAGAAAACTCTTCCGATAAATCAAAAGGACAATTCAAAACTATTTCATTTACTCCCAGTTCAAAATTGCGTTCACATACTTTTTTGAATGTTCTCATGTTGGATTAGTGTGAATTTGTGTTTCCACAGACCTCCTGAATCTGTGCCAGGGAGCACTTTGATACTTCGGTCCTTTGTTTTGTGTTCTTTCTTGCTCACGTACTTTCTTCGTTCTGTTTTTCGCTAATTGCGATGAACAAACTAGCGCAGATCAAATTTCAGATTCATATTGGTGTTTCTTTATTAAATATGTTGGAAATGATTGTTTATGCAGTCATTTTACCAACTATTATAGTTCTCCGGGAAGAGATGACAATGTTCGCAAATTCATATGTGCATAAGTGGCGGGTCAAGTAAAATAACTTCTGATTTCGTTTTACTGGTCAGTTCATTGGACAAGGGACGGCTTGGCATTTGCCTTATGCTTATCATGTGACCACGTATTTGGTTTCGTGAAGAGAGAGAAAGTGACAGAGAGAGAAGAAACTGCATTTTGTATGAAGGAGGTGCAGGCTTGGCACCTGGTGAAAAAGAAAGACATTCACACTGCCACAAGGCCTATTTTATTTTGTTTAGAAACCACTGGCCGGTGAACTGGAGGCGTTAGTTGGTGCACGAAATTTGATTATTCTATGGCATCCACGCATTTCTGAAAGGAAAAAAAAAATAAAATAAAACGAAAAGTTCGCTGAAAAAGAGTTAGAGATTTGAACTGGCTTGAAGAGGTTGAAATCTCTTGCTGTCTAAATGTACGCAACTTTCCCGGGGCGGTGAGTCTTCTCTCCCTAGAAAAACGCAGGTCAGCTTATTTTTCAAGTCCGACTCATCAAGATTTTCAATTATGAATTTTCTTGGGGCGGTGAGTCTTCTCTCCCTAGAAAAATGCAGGTCAGCTTATTTTTCAAGTCCGACTCATCAAGATTTTCAATTATGACGTACAGAAAGGTGCGATCTCCTATTACAGGCTAGCGCTGTCGACGCGATGAAGTAAAATAGCGCTTTAAAATTAGCACTTGAGTGAAAAAGAAATGAGAAAGTGCATCAAAGTGTGAAATTCGCGACTATGCTAAGATGAAAGCATGCTCACTGCCTCACGTTCGTGATAGAGTTGTCGAAAATTAATTAGCCGGCTGAGGTAACCTGCCAGCAACAACCTAGAAGTTCGGGCTATTTTCGTCACAAGCCGTCAGTTTCTGAGGGTTACAGAGCACTCCTCTGCGCATTGTTTTATTACGTAAGCAATACTACGCCAGGTTCCAATGCATCGCGTAAACCCGCCCAGTAGCCACGTTCGACCTTTACAGCGACCGCAGATGGGGCCCCTTTTCAAGCCGTCGGGTAAACCCGGTCGGTTGCCACGCCGCGCCACAGAAACAGAAGAAGAAGAAAGATCAGCTACGTCAGCTTTGCTTACGCAACCTAGCGGGTTTACCTAAAGCTAAAACCCAGCTAATTTTTTATGGAAGCAAGCTCCAGATAATTTTTTCCCACCGGCGAAGTAAAAACAAACAAACAAACAAACAAAGAAACAAACAAACAAACAAACAAACAAACAAACAAACAAACAAACAAACAAACAAACAAATAAATAAACAAACAAACAAACAAACAAACAAGCAAACAAACAAACAAACACACAGACAGACAGACAGACAAACGACAAACAAACAAACAAACAAATACACATGAATCTAAAACAAGACGAAAACCCAATCATCACCTTGCGATGGCGAAGGGGAGACTTTATTCACGTAATTCTTACTGTGTGATGTCAGTATTGAACAAAGCTTAAAAGAAGAAGCACTAAATATTTATACTGCTTTTCACGCTAAAATGTATTCTTCGGCTTCTGGTAAACTTCAGCTTCACAGATATTTGTAGTGTAAACAGCTTTAGAGCCATTTTGCGGCTCTAAGTTTGTGGAAAACTGTAAACATGATATTATTAAAGCGACATGTGCGAAAAATCGACTTACCTGTTCACGTATCGATGGATCCTTACAGAAAGTTATACCGACAGAAATTGACGTAACATGCAGGTAGCTTTATTGAAGAAACACTGAGCGCAATTCCACCCATTTATTGATAAGATTTGATTCTGTTAGTCTTCCTGCCAATATAGAAGTCTTTCTGCTAGCAAAATATGAATTTATCGTCCACAAAATTCTATTTAATACCATTTCCAACTGTCGATCCAAACCCGCGACGTCTTCACAAAAAGTGACGGGTTGCCATTGTTTTGTAGGGAATACTATGGCCGTAACGTTAGCCTTTCGAGTCCGCGAAAGAAAATAATGTTGACGTAGGCATTTTATTTCCGAAAGCGGTTATTGGAAGCAGCACCTGCACTTAGTATTTTGGTATTTTTTTAGCCTATAGAAGCTTCGTTTTCGTTGAGAGCGCTATGCCCTATCTGAAAAGGTCAGCTTATAATTCTAATCAGTGTCCCTTGAGGGAAAAGTTGAGAAGAAAAAAAGGCACGCTACCTTTTCTTCCTCAGATAGTCCCTACAAAGCAAACAACGAAAAGAAAATGATCATTGCCTTGCTGGGGAAAAAAAAGGAAGAAAACATCATTCTAACGACGACCTGTCGCGCACTCTTCCACCAACGATGGCTGTTAGAAGCTAATGCATGCTCAAACAACGCCCCGCGGTAACTGCTAGTGGTAATGTTTGTAAGGGAAGCTCGATTGAAAAATACCACAACGTCAATAGCTTGAAAACTGTTATCCATAAAACAACTGGTTCTTTTTTTCTAAGGCAAATGTTGAAAAACGCAATTGCACCTTTCGAGCTCTTTTTAACGCGATAGCATTAAAGGCCTCGTTTACCGAAAATACGGCGTCGGCGAAAAGTCGTGAGCATAGTGCTGACAGGCTGACATCAACGAGCACTAACTGGGCGTAGAGTTGCCTGACAGCACGTTTGGCAGAAGCTGCTAAATCGGGCCTCTCCCTTCATATCCTGTTTTATATCGCAGCATAGGATGGGTTCTTATAATTTTTTGGCTACTATAATGCTACAATTCGTCACAAAAAGTAGCTGTCTAAGTGGAGCCTAACCATCAATCCCGAAATGTATTATAGCTTCTCGCCATCCATATAAGCACAAGCCTAGGTGCTTGCTCCAGATGGACACTGAGAATAAAAAAAAAAAAAAAAGCTGAATATAAAAATACAATTTTAAGAAATTGCATTTTGCGGCCGCGAAAGCGCTCACGAGAAAAAGGAATAAGTTGAAAACAACGCACTCTGTAGGAGCAAAGGTGAGGCAGTGTATAAGCACGTAGAAGTGCATGGTAGAAAATTCAGCTGTTAACCAGCGCTGATAAATCGTCTGCATTATTTGAGTTGCCTGAGTCTACCTGTGCACACTTCTTGAAGCAAATGCGGGTTTCTAGCCATTATTAACTGTTGAAAGCCACGTCAGCTGCGAGGACGCTGGGACTTGCTCAGATTTAGATTACTACTAATTGAATGTTCTTTGTGCTTGAAATTTAGAACGTATCCAATGAAAGACAAGACACGTGTTATCTCGATCTGTTCATGAAAGCATGCTGAGATCACAGCAGTAGATGATAACTTACCAACTTTTCATTAATGCACGTTTTCTGTTTCGAATGAAAAAAAAAAAAACATATTTGCTTTGAGGAACGTGTTAACCAACGACGGACAAAATGACAACACGAATGCAGATTGACCGCCTCCTGTGCTCTGGATAACATGATGGGTGAGAGGAAAAAAGCTTCTTTAGTGCTGCTTCAGAAGCCTCCCAGTAGTTTACAGCCAACAAGATAAACATATAACCCAAGTAAAATCCATTATGCAATAAAAGCATTCTAAGTAATAAATATTCTCATTATTTAATTTGGCAACATTTTGTAACACTTACAGAATATAATAGCGTGTTAAATACAAGCAAAGCTAATAAATTACCGCAGGAAACAATAACCTTAACATTTATAAGAAAACATGCAGGGCAAATATTAACAGCAGAAAGCGCAGTAGAGCAAATGTCATCTGGAACTGGTTTGGCTCGGCGAAAACGTCACACGTGATTTTTTCCTCGAGTATGACGTCTCGCGAACAAAGGTGAAGAACAAAAAAAGAAGCCAACGTAAACAAACCCGCCAATTACAACTCTCGCAGCGCATCTGCCAGCAGTGGTAATAAGGTGTCACCCAGCCATGCGAATCTGAGGCCCAGTCAAGGAGGTTACCCACTCCACTCGGTTAAAACTTCTGTTTTTTGGCTAAGCCACTGCTCATAACTGAATAGTCCACTCCCGTATCAACTAACACGGTAATGATAAAATCGGCGATAACAGCCGGTATACGTCCGAAGCTGCGTACACAGGTTAATCGTTACGTGGCCCCGTCTGATAGGGATGGAGGATAGTCTGCAGTTCGCTCGTCAGTGGCTTCACCTCTGCAGGCCGCTGTTCTTAGTTTTCTCGACGGCTGGGGGAGCAGGGAGGAAAGTACAGTGTTTCTCTCAGTGAGAAAACAAAAACAAAAACTGCAATGAGGGCATGAGGTCATAAGTTTTAGGCAAGGAAGCTTTCTTGATACACATTATACAATACATAAAGTTATCTGCAAGAAATAAGCTAGGACAATCGAGTCGGTACCAAGGGAAACGAACCATGGGCGTTAGAGCAACAGTTATAGTGATAAGATTAGAAATTTGTTTGGATAAGTCGTCTCCAGTTGCCGCCGCAGATGGCTATAATTAAAAAGCGATGTGAATGGCCTATTTCCGATTCTGAACTTTGTGTGGGCGGTAATGATGATGATGATGATGATCATCATCATCATCATCATAATCACAAGCAAGGCAATGACTAGCGTTGCGGGGTACAGACATCGGAAGATGGTTCTTAAAAATGTTAGTTTTTATTGATTTCGATATATACTGTAAGCCTTACTTGGTGCTATCTGCGCGAAAATACGCTACCAAGAAACGAAAAATTATTTGAATACATCAGCCTTAATTTCCGGAAGCACAGTTACAGTGAACGTGCGATTCTTTCACTCCGGAAATATCGCTGTCTCTTTGTCTTCTACTCCTCGTCTTTACTACACTGAAACCTTGAAACCTTTCCCGAAAACATCACTGGACACATTCACAGTAGAAGAAAAGAAGAAGAAATTTATGGTTTTCACTAATCGCGACGCATATATATGACAGTGTTAGACATACCAATTGCTGCTTGACTTTCATTTCTTCTCGGCAAGATTTGACTGCCTGTTTGGGGAAAAAAAGTTAGGACGAAATCACCGGCCATTCAACGCCATTGAAGTCATTGAAATTTTCGTGTTTTATTTGGGCACACCAGTGCATGCTGTGAGGGCATATTCACTTAATCATATGTCACCTTCCTGTTACACTTCCAAATCATCTCTACCTTCATTTTTATTTTTGTGCAAAAAAATTTACGTTACCTCTTACCTCCCCTACTGCGGAGTTCTTCCTAGCAGCAAGAGTGGACCTAAGCTCCGAATCTCCCTGTAGATTTGTAGACTTAGAGAGGGATGATGTAGTGATAATATTTGGTGTTGGTAGACGTCTCACCCTATAACGTAAAGATTCTGATGGCGCATGAAAAGGAGAACTAGCGCGTGAAAAAGTAGCTTATTGACACACTGGAGCGTAAGGCCGTCCTCCGTCACAAAGAAATAGTCTGACGAAGGCCAGTCCATATGCCATGTTTTATCGTGCCAAGACTTTCACTGCGATACGTCGAGACAATTTGTAACGCGCCTGACGATATCGCGGATTGCCTTTAGTGTATTCGAGCGCGCGCAAGCAAACACACACACACACACACACACACACACACACACACACACACACACACACACACACACACACACACACACACACACACACACACACACACACACACACACACACACACACACACACACACACACACACACACACACACACACACACACACACACACACACACACACACACACACACACACATATATATATGTGTATACACCTAATACCTAGCGAAGCTATCCTCCTATCGGCTGTAGTAGTCAACTCGTTCGTTCGTCACGAACTTTTTGGAGGGAGTCACGTTACCTCTTTCATGCGGCGGGATTTCGTTTCGTCGTCACCTCCTGCAAGGCATGCCTTTACCTTTTCTCCTCTTTGCCTGTCTGTGAAAAAAGAAAAGAGCTCTTGTATAAAATGTTCAAATTGACTCACTACTCAATTCAGTGTAAAGAATAAATGCAAACAATCAAACATCCATTTCTTTCTTCCACCCTCTACTTCCCCCCCCCTCCCCCCCATGCTCCCTTTAGAACTGCCCTTGCTGCAACAGGAAATCTCTTCCAGGAAAAAGAACAAAAATTAAATAACAGCAGCTGAACGAACAGTAGCAATTGATGCGCATCCTGATGTGAAATGCACGATAGTTGAGATGAAAGAAGATGTCAGAAAAATATTTTTCTTGAAGCATATGCTCTTTGATTTGACTCAATGAAAATCCTGTTTTAAAAACATAAACTGACTAGGGAATATTTTGCTTTAGTGAGCAGCCTTGCATTTTGTACTCTCGGCCCATGCCACTTTAAGCACATTTCTTACGTACGCAGCTTGATGCATGGAGTGCCGCAAAATTTTGCTTGACGTCTTCTCACTACCTTAGCCGTTGTTGTGGATGGAAAAAACGAAATTGTTTCGTAGTAAAATTCGGTGAGCTGATTGTACTTACGTTAGTGTTAAAAACAAAAGAACGTAAGCGTTCAAAAAGAATTCGCAAGACGTGGTGCTAGAAACCGATACGCTGTCACAGCGCAGCCTGCCCTTCAGTGAAGAAACTAAGCTCTTACCAAGTCTTAAGAAGATGAAAATAGGTGCATCCATGGTAGAATGTTTATCATTTTTATACGAAAAGAAAAGATCTGTCGACCTCATCCTCGTCGTCGACTCTCAGTTTTAAAGCAGCCGCTAAGCCCGAAGCCGCAGCAGAGAATAGCCGCCAAAAACTGGTGGCCATGCGGTTCAGAAGCTAAACGTGCAACTTTTTTTTTTTTTGTGCAAGTTTGCCATAAGGCATATATAGGAACTCATGTAAATTATTTTCGGTAAGGAACCGGAGCAGGCTCCCACTCTTGTCGTTGCCGGTGAGCCATTTAGAGAAGTCTTCTTCCCCTGTTGTGGTTAATCCCACTTCGCACCGAATCTGTGTCCTTGATGCCCTTGTCCCTGCACAAGTCCACAGCAGTTGGCGAACATCCACTTCTGCAGCTGGTGTGGAACACTTCGGGCGTGTGGTTGGTCTGATGTTTGCTTGAGATTCCCATCGGCATGTTACCGACGGGGTAAGGGCCGCCCCAGCTTTTATCCTTCTAAGGGAAACTTCCTCCAATCTCGTTAAGTTATGAGGGAGGGGGAGTGTACACGGGGGAATGAAGGCACGTGTACGTTTCCTTAAAGAGGATGCTAAGATGGGAACAGCGAAGCGGGCATGAAAAGGGATCCTGATGGGGGGCTCATTAGTGTTTGGAACTTCATGTGTGAGGTGGTCAACTTTTCTCTGCTCAGCGTTCTCGCATCGTCTTGTGTCCAATGTATCTGGATGCGTATCTTTGTTTTTTTATTGAGTGCGTGGATTTCCTGAGTTACACATAGCGTCTTTGTCACTTTCTTCAGTTGTTTTATGGCGGCTAAGGAGTCTGTATAGATGTGGGCTTCTGTAATGGAATCTATTTTATTTATGGCCTCCATAGCATCGCGGATTGCATCCATCACAAGCGGGTCCTGGTATTCTGAAGCATGTTCTTTATGTACCTTTACTTCACTGTGTGTTGGACTAGTAGCTGCTGTTCTACCACCATTTTCTATAATTGATGCGTCCGTATATGCAATGCAGGTACTTGGAAGTGCATCAAACAGAGGTCGAGATTCCAGCTTTTCTTTGCAACGAAGCCGAGTGGTCTTGTTTTTCGTAATAGTCGTGAATTCCCCACGGAGGGGGGTCAGCCATTGGTGGTGTTTGAACTGCCACTTCGTTGTACAAGGATGCTTTGGGCGTAACGTACTTTCGCTTCATATCACTTGTTGCCTCTCGTTGTTCAATTAATTCTGTCAACGTATTTATCTGTGCAAACTCTTGGAGAATAGGGATAGGGGTAAGGTTTGGAAGGCCGTGATAGTGCGCATTGCGTTTCTATTGCGTCGCAACTCTGTCACGGCATTTATGCCATTCACGTAGCAACTATCATCATCATCATCATCATCATCATCATCATCATCATCATCATCATCATCCTGATTATACCCACTGCAGGTTGAAGGCCTCTCCCATATTTCTCCACTTAACCCGGTTCTGTGCTAGCTGCATCCACTTGACCCCTGCGAACTTCTTAATCTCATCCGCCCACCTAACTTTCTGCCGCCCCCTGCTACGCTTCCCTTCCCTTGGAATCCAGTTTGTTACCCTAAGCGACCATCGGTTATCCTCTCTTCGCACTATATGTCCTGCACATGCCCATTTCTTCTTCTTAATTTCCACTAGAAAGTCGGTAACTTGAGTTATTTCTCTGACCCACTCTGCACGCTTCCTATCTCTTAATGTTACCCCTACCATTTTTCGTTCCATAGCCCTCTGGGTTGTCCTCAACTTAAGTAGAACTCTCTTGGTTAGCCTCCACGTTTCAGCCCCATAGGTGAGTACAGGCAAGATGCAACTGTTGTATACTTTCCTCTTGAGCGATACCGGTAAGCTGCTAGTCATAATCTGCGAGTGCTTGCCAAATGCGCTCCACCCCAATCTTATTCTTCTTGTTATTTCCTTTTCATGGTCCGGATCTGCGGTTACTACCTGTCCTAAGTAGACATATTCGCCTACTACTTCCAGTATTTCGCTACCTAATGTAAACTGCTGTTCCTTCCCGAGGCTGTTGAACATTGCCTTAGTCTTCTGCATATTGATTTTCAAGCCTACCTTTCTACTTTTCCTGTCTAGGTCATCAATCATTATTTGCAGTTCATCTCCCGAGTTGCTTAGCAAGGCAATGTCATCAGCAAATCGCAGATTACTGAGGTATTCTCCATCTACCCTTATCCCTAACTGCTCCCATTCCAAGTCTCTGAATACTTCCTCTAAACAAGCTGTGAATAGTACTGGGGAGATTGTGTCTCCTTGCCTAACACCTTTATTTATGGGAATTTTGTTACTCTCTATATGCAGAAC